>NC_139155.1:57959723-59159723 GCF_964270905.1 Leucopleurus acutus
ATGCAGGCTGCCACTCATAAGGTAGTCAATTTTGAAAAACCAAAAGAGATAACCCAAGAACCTAACGAAAATCCAGCTGTCTTTCTCAATCGCCTTACAGAGGCCTTAACTCTCTACACCCGGCTGGATCCCGACACCCCGGCAGGGGCAGCGGTCCTGGCCACCCATTTTATCACCCAATCAGCCCCGGACATCCGAAAGAAATTAAAACGGGCAGAAGACGGCCCTCAAACCCCTATTCGAGATCTGGTAAAGATGGCCTTTAAAGTCTACAATGGCCCTGAGGATTTGGCAGAATCCAGCCGACAGGCTCGGACGCACCAGAAGGTAGCCCTCCAAGCCCAAGCTCTTGTAGCTGCCCTAAGGCCGGATATCTCCCATGGATCACAGCATCCACGGGCTCCGCAAAAGGCAACCCCGCCGGGGGCCTGCTTCAAATGCGGAAAAGAAGGCCACTGGGCTCGCCAATGTCCCAATCCCCGACCTCCTTCTAAGCCCTGTCCCAGCTGCAGGCTAATGGGCCACTGGAAGAGTGACTGCCCTACGACTGGCCGTCCCTCAGCGTCTCCACGCGGGGGGCAGGCCGACCCAACGGCATTACCACTCAAACTGCTGGGATTGGCTGATGACTGACGGCGCCCGGACTCGAAGACCTCCATCACCCTCGCCGAGCCCAGGGTAACGCTACAGGTAGCGGGTAAGTCCATCTCATTTCTGGTGGACATGGAGGTTACCTATTCAGTCCTGCCTACTTATTCCGGGCCAGTTTCTCCTTCCCAGATCTCGGTCATGGGTATTGATGGCAAACCATCCTTCCCACTCCAGACCGGTCCACTCCCATGTCATATCGAAGGACTCCCTTTTACTCATTCCTTCTTAGTCATACCATCCTGCCCAGTTCCCTTGCTAGGCCGAGATGTCCTTTTCCACTTAGGGGCCTCCCTCCAGCTGGTTAGACTTGACCCTAAGGTCCCCTCCTCCCAACTCCTGCTTCCTCTTCTTGGCCTGTCTCTAGAACCCTCCCCCTCCTATCCCCCTCTTCCAATCACACCTAACCCAATCAATCCCCAAGTCTGCGATACTTCTAAGCTCATAATAGCAACACACCATTCCCCCGTCCTCATCTGCCTAAAGGACCCCTCCAAATTTCCATCAAGGCCCCAATTTCCTATCTCTGAGACTCACCTTAGGGGCCTACAACCTATTATCACCAGACTCCTAAACCAGGGATTCCTTATCCCCACTGACTCTCCCTGCAACACCCCCATCCTGCCTGTCCGCAAGGCCTCTGGGGATTATCGCCTGGTCCAGGACCTCCGACTAATCAATGAGGCCATAATTCCTCTCCACCCAGTAGTACCAAACCCATACACCTTGCTCTCCCATATCCCCCCATCCACAACCCACTTTACGGTTCTGGATCTCAAAGATGCCTTTTTCACTATCCCCCTTCATCCCGACTCCTATTTCCTCTTCGCCTTTACCTGGACGGATCCGGATACTCATGCTTCCAGTCAGCTCACCTGGACAGTTCTTCCCCAGGGCTTCCGTGACAGTCCTCGCCTCTTCAGTCAGGCGCTGGCACGGGACCTCACTTCCTGCTCCCTTACCCCCAGCACACTCCTTCAATATGTAGATGACCTCCTCCTTTGTAGCCCATCTCTCAGCCTCTCAAGACAACATACTGCAGATCTCCTCAATCACCTTGGCTCTCGCGGTTATCGGGTCTCTCCAGCCAAGGCTCAGTTATCTATATCTTCTATAACCTACCTGGGGCTCCACCTTACCCGTACCACAAAAGGTCTAACAGCCGACCGCACCCGGATTATCCGTGAACTCCAGCCTCCGGAAACAGCGGAACAAATTCTCTCCTTTTTGGGCCTTATAGGATTTTTCCGACACTGGATCCCTAACTTTGCTCTCCTCGCTAAACCCTTATATCTAGCCGCTAAAGAAACCCCTCAAGGACCCCTCACCTCTCCTTCCACCGTTCGACAGGCCTTTCTCACCCTCTGTAACGCTCTGATATCTTCTCCTCCCATTTCTCTGCCCAACCCAAACCGACCTTTTCACCTTTTTGTGGATGAACGGGCCGGAATAGCCACTGGACTCCTTGCCCAGCCTGTAGGGCCTTCCTACCACCCCGTGGCTTACCTCTCCAAACAGCTAGACCCAGCCATTCGGGGATGGCAACCATGCCTTCGGGCCCTAGCAGCGGCAGCCGAACTGACCAAACAAACACTCAAACTGACTCTGGCCCACCCACTAAGCGTGTTTTCCTCCCACCGGCTGGTCGACCTCCTAGGCCACAAGTCTCTCTCCCTCCTGGGCCCCTCCTGCATCCAGGAATTCCACCTGCTGTTCATTGAAAACCCTGCTATCTCCCTCGACCTCTCCCCCCCGCCTAAACCCGGCCTCCCTCTTGCCTATCTTCGTAGAGGCCCTCAGCCCGCCGAGAGAGGGACTCTTTGATACCCCTCTTTCAAACCCGGACCGCACCCTCTTCGTAGATGGCAGCTCAATACTCTGTCCTGACGGACGCCGACGGGCAGCCTATGCGGTGGTAACTCCCTCGCCTCCTCTCTCGTTGCTGCGGGCATCGGGGGAGGAGCCCTAACACACAGTGTCTCAACATCCCGTGACCTAGAACAGAAACTCCAGCTAGGCATCGAGGCTTCTGCTGCCTCCATCGCCTCCCTCCAGCGCCAGATCACCTCAGTAGCCCGAGTTGCCCTCCAAAATCGACAAGCCCTGGATCTCCTGACGGCCGACAAAGGAGGTGCCTGCCTCTTCCTACAGGAGAAACGCTGCTATTACATCAATGAAGCAGGACTCGTCGAAGACAACGTAAACGCCCTCCATCGCTTAAGAGAAGAACTCCAACGCAAACCCAACAGTCCGCCTCCCCAACTCCCGATTGGGGGCGGTCCACCCTCTACACCTGGCTGACACCAGTCTCAGGCCCCTTAATTCTCATCTGTATCTTGCTCACGTTTGCGCCCTGTTTTCTCAGGTGCCTTCGCAGGCGCATGGAGGAAGTCTCCCGGGTGGCCACAAACCAAATGCTCCTCGGCCCTTACACCTTGCTCGCTACAGGACCCCCCACTGGCCTCCCCTAAGCCTCGGACCTCTGGTCGCCCGACTCCCCTTTCGACGCCCCCATTCAGCATGAAGTAGCCAGAGATCAGAACGCCGCCCCATTACACCAAAGATGTCGGGAGGTAAGGCCAACTGGCCCGAGGCAGGGGAACACAATCAGATTCACAGGTTGCATCAGACCGAAACTCTCTGGACCACCCAGTTCCAGAAACTGACCTGGAGACTTTCCGGACCACCCAGTTCCAGGAACTGACCTGGGGACTTTGAACCCGGCCCAGCCTTCCCGCCTTTCGAGGGGCGGGATTAACGGTCCCCCAGGATACCCGAAAAGACCACCAAATAAGGAATACCCTGCGCCCTCCCGGATTCACCACACCCCTTTCCCTTCTTCCCCTATAAATTCTGCCCAAACCCTCGCCCGGGCGCGACTTCTCTGGCCCCTTTCTCTCGGACCAGTGAACCTCGCCCGGGAGCGCTCCCTAATACAGCTCACTTGAAGCTTTCCTCTGTTTCGCGGTGCCGTTTGGTTTCCGACCTTACAGCCGGTAGTCCTAAGAGTAAAGCAGTGATGGTGATGATGGGAACAGTAAGCGCTTACGGAGCTTTACTAAGCCTTCTCTGTGCTGATCCCATCAGCAACCCCGGAGGCAGATGAGGAAACCAACAGTTTCAAGGATTGTGTGGTTTCTCCGTGTCCCCCTAAGTAGGGGCAGGGCAAGGACAGGTAGGGCGGTCCTAATTCTACTTTGGAGCAGACAAGCCCCCCTTTTCCTGGGTGCAGGCCCGTGGCAGGTCCCCTCTGCCCCAGTGTGGCTGCAGTCACAATGCAGGTATTAACCGAGTGACGTGTCCCAAGAGTCCCTTTCACAAGCGGCTGCAGAGATGAGGCTGCAGACTCCAGCAACAAAGCACAGCTCACGTCAGCGACCCAGACAGAGGCTGCCCCGCTGGGCCCCCTCCTGCCTGGACCTCTTTGTCTTGCCTCCCCCAAACTGCCCTTATTTACACTTAAGTAAACGGAAACAAAGCACTTCCGGGCCTAGTCATAGAGAAACATGTAATTTTTCCGTTTCCTACCTCTTTCTTGAAGCACTTGGCATGCTCTTCGCAGTCCAGCAGAGACTGTACGAACTCAGCCACCTACAGCGCGAGATGAAAAGCCTGATTCAGAACATGCACCGGAAATAATACCTTGGGTTGTAGTCATTCAACATTTGAGTAAAATACACTTTGCATCCCTCAAACGCTTGGGATTTAAACAGTAGCTATCAAGCCCCAGTAGCATTCGCCAGCTCGGAAATGAGACCAGCTCCTACTATCTTTTCTGGCCTCATTTCCAGGCTGACCTACATAGGGTTACAGTCACCATGGTGCCAATAACAGCCTCCATCTGTGTGGAGCCCTGGCATCTTAGAACCTTCCATCGTCTGACCCTCCTGTCCAGCCTGGGGGTCAGGGAGGGCAGGAGGCAGTGGCCTGTGCACAGCAGTGATGACAGGCACCGTCTGCCTTTCCAGACCTGGGCCGTCCCGTCTCCCATACCCGAGTCTCCAGGGCCTCCCCCAGCCTCTGGCCAACAATGGGTACTCGGACCTCCCTGCGGAGGGAATTCCCACAAAAATGATGAGGAAGCTGAAGCCCAAAGAGGTTTAATAACTTCCTCAAGGCCACACGTGGCCAGTGGGTGCCCCGGGGCAGCCCTTCTCCACCCTGGACATGCACTGGGACCACCTGGAGAGCTTTAAACACGATGATCTCAGGCCCAGCTCATGCTGCAGAGATTCCGAATCAGTCAAGCTGGATCCGGTGGAGGGCTGGGCACGGATTCGATTCCCGGGTTGGTTCTAATGTGCACTCAGGGCCAAGGCCCTCCCCACCCCCCGCCCCAGCGCTGGGGGTGGGAGGTGCTGAAGGTGAAACCCTGACGTGGGGTCACAGGGAACAGCTGGGGGCGGAGACAACATGCTCAAGGGCAGGTTTCCTGCCCAGTGTGACTCCAACGCTGGGCCTGATCCTTCTTCGCTGTGGGGCTGCCCTGCGAACCGCAGGGTGTTTGGCGACATCCCCGCTAGGTGCCGGGAGCAGCCCCAGCGCGCACGATTGTGACAACGAAAAACGAGTCAGGGTGCTGGTGACACCGCCTGGTAGGAGCCACCGCGCTGAAGGAGGGCTCTTCTGGGATGGCTGTCACAGGAGGGGGCCGCGGGTCACAGTAGGGGAAGTGAACATAGAAAAGTGGCTCTAGGAATTAGCTAAAGACACACACTGGTGCCTCTCAATCACTGGCTCCCCTGGGGAAGCCATGCCAGCACCAGGGCCCCCGGATGCCCGGCCCCCGGGGACAGGGACGCGCCCCACAGACAGTCTCTCGTAAACACACGCTCCAGGAACTTCTGTTCTCAAAACAGGGCTGAGTGTTGCTCTGATGGTTTTCAGAGGTTAAAATGTCCTTTTCTGGGCAAACAAATACAAATTTTAAAAAAAGGATCACGTTCCCTCTTCTTAATATTGTGAGCCAAGAAAGCACTGTCCGTGTCAGAGGTAGATTGGATTTTAAGTGGGGATAAATAACGTGCTACACCAAAGAGTACACAGGGCTGCGCTGCGGGGCAGGTCCTCGCTGTCTTCCTCGGACAGTTTCGTTACCACGTGTCTGAAATTCTGTCTTTTTGGAAAGAGATGCTGATTCTATTCGACCTGCCTTTTTCCAAAGTAAAGAACAAGTTCCATGCAATCTACTGAGGCAGACCCTTCTGGCCCGGATCGTGATTTGGTATCATTATTCAGTACTGCCAGTCCCGAGAATAAATTCTATTTGAGCTTCAGTAGAAGGCCCTTGCCTCGCTGTAAAGTGGTGAATTTCACTAGACCGCAGAGCAGTAACGGAAGGGTTCCCTCTCATGTTCCCCTTCAGCACGTGCTTCCTTCTTCACGTCGTGGTCAATGCGGAGAAGCGTTCACACGGTTCCATGAGTCCACAGAGGAGGAAGCTGCCGCCCCGTCCTTTGCCTCCACCCAGGACAGCTGTGTGGACTTGGCTGCTTTCCTCAGGTGATGGCGGCCCTGCTGGAGCCCAGGGTGGCCGGCCTTGGCCTTGGCCTTGGCGGGGGCAGCATACCTGGTTCCCCAAGTTCTTGGGAGCGCAGTGTCCACAGCAGACACCCCAGTTTTGTTTTGGAAGGACTCGGAGTAAATTAGTTCCAGGGATGACACAGCAGTTTGGAAAGACTAAGAAATGAAACTGTGCAGGCTCTGAGCTGAGCCCTTTACTCCACCCAACTTCCTTCCCAGGCAACCTCCTTTTCCTGGCATCCTCGTGCAGCCCAGCAGGCCTGCTTCCTTCAGTGCAGCTGCTGCTTCCTTAAATCTCTCCCGATGCCGACGTTCCCATCTTGCTGAGCCAGCGCCAGGTGCCTGACTGTCCTGGCTTCGGGTCCACTGGGGACCATGTTTCCAGCCCGGGTCTCATTTCTTATCAGTGGAATTTGTTAGTTGCCCTTTTTCAGGGCCCGATTGTATAAGGCTGCTATGCTTAGGTAACATTATCCTGAATTTTTCAAAACACTCCCTCCTGGGCAAAGATTGCTTGGAAAGCGACCACCATCTTTTAGATCTAATGGACATTTAGGGAGCCCTTGGATAAGGCCAGGGCGATCTATATGTGCTGCTTTAAAAGGCATTTTTGAATGTAAGAAATAGAAGTACCCACATGGGCACCAAGCATCCCCGAGTTGCACCCGCGGCTGTAATGTGCGTACGTGTCGCATCTGGCCTGCGTGTGCCCACGGACGCCTGGCAGGAGGGGCTGCAGAAAATTCGTCTCCCAATTCATCCACTCACTCGCACATTTGTCACACACCTGCTCTGGTGTACTTGCTATAAAGATGTAAAAAGATATAAAAATAATTTAGTCCCTACTCTTAGATGCTTGTACCCTTCTATAGAACACTTCCATGACCAGAGTAAGAAATACGCTCCCCAGGGACCACAGCTCGAGTGTGTGCACACTCACGCATTCCTAACGAAGGTTTCACAAAACAGTAACCTCTACTACAATGATGTACTTGCATCTGGTCTCGTCTCTCCTTTTGGAACCACTAAACTAACTTCACAGCCTGCCGGTGCTCTGAAAGAAATCGCTCTGGCAGAAACACCACAGAAACAGCGAAGGAGTTAAAAGCCAGCCCCCACCTCCGGGCAACGTGACAAAGGTCCGTCAGGTAACACAACTCAGAGCGGAGGTCTCCTCCCAGCCAGGACGGCTGACAAGAGGGACTGTCGTTGTGCTGCATCTCCTGCCAGGGACACTCACCCGCCTTAAGTGTCCCTGGATGGCACTTAGCACAGGGACCCACAAGTCATTTTCCACACGCCCTGGCCCTGGCCCCTGAGCTCCCGTTCCTGCCCGGTGGGAACAAAGCACAAAGGCACAGCCCGCCCTGCTCACCCTAACTGCCTTCTCACGTCCTCACGACCCGACTCGCCGCTCTTAATGCAGCAGCTGGAGCAGACACAGTGGCCCCTGTGGCTGGTAGTCGCTGGGATCCCCCCTAGGGAGCCCCCTTATTTTCAACGATACAAACGCATCACAACGCCCACACTGTGACCACTCAAAGTTTCTTCTCGAGGACCAGTTTTTGTGCCAGGAAATGTGCTACAGAATGTGGGAATACAGAGAGAAATTTAGGATGTGGTCCTCGTCCTCAAGGGCATCTAATTAGGGAGCTATCAAGACAAAGGTACAGCAACGTTAGGGAGTAACCCCGACTGTTTTCTCTGGGATGCGTCCCGTGGGCAGCCACGGTCAACGAAGTGCTCCAGGCAGCCAGCCTCCCCGATGGCTGCTTCAGTTTTAATCTAGAAAATGTCGAAGGTCACCTTCGGCAGTAAAAGGCTGGGATCCCGTGTGTACCCATCACAGAGAACTCAGAACTGTGATCGCAGCTTCCTGATCAGCCTCCGTGGCCTCTTCGGTCCTCCCCGCCCCCTAGTGAGTCTCTTCCTTCTGAGGCCCGCCCCATCCTAACGATGGACCAGCTACTTCCCTTTAATCACCCTCCAAACTTCATTTTGTTCAGTGTCAGACTTGAAACTGGTCAGATCAGAGGCCCCACCCCCGACTTTCCTATTTATTCCCTAATGTTCCTAAATAGTGATCCCTGCTCCTTTGGGGTGATGCCCCACCCCACCCCCCAAGAAGTTAATAAAAGCTGTGGCCCTCTTCTTATGGGGAAAAACACACATTTTGTACACAGTTTTCCCCAATCCCCTGAAGCCCAACCCCACAGCCCTAGCCGGGAACCCTGTGACATGGGACGCTCACTTCCAGCCTCCCCCCAACTTCTCTCCCTTCCTCCTGCACTTCCGCCGTGGACCCACCGGCCTCCATCCCTGGCCGTGCGCTCTGGGGATCGTGCCTGGTGAAGCCATGTCTCGTGTACCCTGAGGGGACCCTAACTCAGAAGGTCCCAGAATAAATTCATCATCTTATCCCTTGGCCCCCAAACTGGATCCTGTCCCCGGAGTTCCGTTTTCTGACAGCACCACTCCTTTTCCATTCCTTCCGATGAAGTGTGTGGGCCTTGTAGTTCTCACACATCATTATCCTAATTAAGTACCAAACTGCGTAGCGCTGAGAGTATAAATGGAACCACGCTGGCTCATTTCACCTCCTCGTCTTGTGCCTCATCTATTTCCTGTGCTGTGGCTTCGTCTGCTGAGCCCGGGTGGCTCTGGACAGTGGCGCCCAGCCCGGCCCCTTCTTACTCTCACCCTCCTTGCTGGCCTGTGCTGTTTTCATCTCCCTGAAGCACCAGCTTCACAACATGACTTTCTGCCTTAGAACCTAAGAACCTGGTATTGCCTGACTGGTGCACCTGGCCCATCTCCCGCCTGCCGCAGGCCGCCTTCCCCAAGCCCCAGTGGGCAGTGTGCTTGGGGTCGGCTCCGGACCTGGCTCTGACCGTGTGGCCTTAAGAGTTTCCTTAGTCTCCGGTGCCTCCACTTCCCTGTCTGTAAAATGGGCAAAATAAGCGTGCGTGCCTCACTATCACTACATCAACACTGCTCACTACCATCATAATGTCATTAAGGGACACCTGTGTGTCTGTCATCCTTGCACGTGTCACACTCACCCCCACTCCTATAGTTTTCCTCCCCCGCATGGCGTCCCGTCTTTTCTCTGCTTGGACTGATTGCACTTTTGTTTCAAAATCCAGCTCAGATGCCCTTGCCATTCACTCAACAAACACTTACTGGGTGATCTAGTGCCAGGCGCAGTGAGCAGCTCTCAGGACACAGGCCAAGTGCGTAAGGTCTCCGCTCATGTGCTGAGGTTCAGGGTCAGCAGAGTGAGCATCTGAGGTGCAGCCTCAGAGACTCTCAGAGGAAACGGGGGCCCTGAGGGACGTGGGAGCAGCCTGAGGGCTCCTGCAGGAGGAGAGCCTGCTCTGGGCAGGGCTGGGCAGTGACTGTGCACATGCGACAACAGTACACGGGGACTAGGGAGGCGCAGGACGTGGGGCCCAAGGTCAGGGGCGGGCGGACAGCCAGGCAGGTCCTGCGGGCTCGTCTGGGGACCAGGATGCGGTGCAGCGCTCGCCCTGCTGTGCCCACTCCCTCTCCGTCGGGATGCAGTCGCTCTGCACATGTGGGGCTGGGCTGGACGTCTGAGCAGGACAGTGACACACCAGGGGCCAGGAGCACAGGAAGAAGAGGAGAGAGGGGCCACTGTCATCTAACTTAAACGGCGCAGAACCTCAGATGAATGGCTTGAAGGTCAAAAGAGAGAGAGACTGCCCTTGAACCCTGGGTTGTTATTTCAAGGGCAAAACCAGCAGTGCTTTGATTACAGCTGTAAGGCCAGCAGGTCCGGGGAAGGGTCCAGGGAGCCAGACGGAACCCCCGCCAAAGTGGCTGATGCAACCGACACCTAACATTGCCACACCACTCAGCCCTGGTCTTCCCACTCCCCGAGGGGCGGAACCAACGGCTCTGAGGCTGATGCAACCGACACCTGACATTGCCACAACACCCGAGAGATTACCAAAAAAGGGCTGCTTCACACAGCAAGCACCTCCCCTGCGTGCACCCCTATAAATTCTGTTCGCGCCCACACCCGGGCGCGACTTCTCTGGCCCCTTTCTCTCGAACCAGTGAACCTCGCCCGGGAGCGTTCCCAAATAAAGTTTGTTTAAGCTCTCCTCCGTCTTTGGTGCCCTTCCTTACAACAGCCACAATAGGTTTTAATTCAGTCGGCTTTGTAAACTGGTAAAAGTTCACAGATGGGCAGGCGCAGACCATGAATACTCTCTAGGGAGCACGGTCCCATTTAGTCACCCCCCCAAACAACCCCGCAGCACCTGGCATGTCCAGTCACCTCTCTGTCCTGCGGGACCCACAGGGCCTCGGAAGGAGAGGGACCAGGCGGGCAGGCAGGGTGTGCTGGGCCCCGTCCACGCCGAGGGTGCCAGGTGGGGGGAACCCACCAGGCACACTCTGTGCGCTGCCTGGGAGGAGGGGCGGAGGCCCCCCGGACCTCTGACCTCTGCAGGGCCTTAGTCGCTGCTCCTTTTCTGGGGCTGGAAAGGAAGCTCCTGAGCGAGATGGAGTCCAGGTGACTTGACTGCTGGACATGCTCAGTGAGTATCCGTGACTAGTTTAACTGCAGCTCTACTCTGTCTTGTCAAAAGAGTGACCCAGGCTTTTCTTTCATTAAAAAAAAAAAAAAAAACAACTTAAGGCCTGATGAGTGAGAACAATACCTTCATCGAAAGGAATATCAGAGTGTGTTGCTTTAAGTATGAAGCGTTTCCACAGCATCACAGGAAGCAACAGCACTTACCTGATTCTTACGTAAAACCAACGTTGTAAGGTGTGTTTCTATTACAATCAAATCCACTTTCCCCTCTGTTCGGCATCTTATGCAACGCTGTGACCTAATTTATCCATAAACCTGAGGTTGACCTGATCCCCCGTGTCCGCGGATGGACACACGGCAGCGCGGTGCTGCCTGGGCATGAGAATATGGGAGCCCGGGGCCTCGGGGGCACCAAGCAGAGGGAGCCCCTTGGGCACAGAGCATGCGGGGTGGGGGGCATCGCCCGGGGCTGCCAGGACACAGGCATGGAGGCCCACACGTTCGTGTTTCCTCAGAGCAAACCTGCGATGCGGTGCTGGAGGCCTAAATCAGCACCCCACCCCGGGGGGCAGGCAGTGGAGACGGCGCTGGGAGAAGGCTGGGGAGGGCAGGGCCCCACTAAGGGGCTTCCCGAACGTCCTGAGCGTCAGCCTGCTTTCCCCTCAAGCGTGGATCTGGAATTTGGCACACGTGGACTCAGCACCTAAGAGAAACCCCGGCCCCGGGCAGCCGCTCACCTCATCCACCGTCCACCGGGCCACCTTGCCAGCCTGCACGTCGGCCACGCCGGGGAGCAGCTTGAGGTGCTGTTTGCGGCCCAGGGGAAGGTCCCGGAAAGGCTGGGCGGACGAGGACGACATGAAGACCGACTGGTGCAGGGCCTGCTGCGTCCGCGCGGCCAAGTGCTCTGTAAGACAGGCAGGTGGGTGAGGGGGGCAGCATCTTGGTGGCCCCTCCCCGCCGAGGGCCCGAGTCACACCCCCTGGAACCCTGGACGAACCTTGGACCAATGGCATCACTGCCCAGGAGGCCCTCCCCAGCACAGCGACACCGCTGCTCTATTTCAAAACCACAGTCAGGAGAAACAGGAGTTATGAAGGCCCGAGAATGTGGCCGTTTGCTAAGCAGGATCGAATCATCTCTGTGACCCACTGATGCCAGAGAGGAGCCGGCCTGTCACTGCACCGGCCTCTCTCTCCCTGAGTGCAGAGTCAGAGCAGGCCCAGAGCCCCGCTGGACATGGCTCTAAGTGGATGGGCACCCCGGCCACCAGGGATGTGCCCGCCCACGAAGCCCGGTTCCCCTCTGGAAGCCGCTGCCTGCGTCACAATGGGCCCAGGTCCACATCTGGCTTCAAGGGTCCCCTGGGGGACACCGTGTGTGGAATGCAGCTCAGGATCCCAGGAGAACCTAGGTGGCAGCTGCTACTGCTGGTCTCTGCAGGGCACGCTGGCCTTGCCGGGCTTGGGGAAGAGGCTGCAGCTGAGAGCTGGGTGCCCCCACCCCGCCCAAGCCCTCCTAACTGGGCCCTCCCTCGAGAGCAAAGCTCTGAGTGGCCAGGGTCCTAAGATTCCCAGGGCATTGGCCGGTGTCTCCAAGGAGTCAGGTCCACTTCCGCCCATGCTCCTCCCCAGCCTTTCTGAACTAGCTTTCCACCTTCACGAGGGACTTTAATCTTCTGTCATATCCTGACATTTAGATGGAGCCATGGATCTCAATTCCCTCATTATTCTGCTTTGAATGTACAAATGGATAAGGACAAAACCACTACCGGGATTCTAGAGAAAATTCATGCCTTTGTAACGACATCTTTTAAGACACTTTCAACACACATTAGCCGAATAAAGCTGTTGATATTTTAAGACTTTGAAAGGAAAGAACACAAAAGGAAATGTTCTACGCCCTCTAAAAGTCTACCTTGCCTAATGCAAATGGCAGGGTAAGTAAGCAGTAGCTATGTAATTTAAAGTCTATTATGAAGGCTTGTGTTTTACTGACCATGTCTGAAGAGCTATTATGCAAGTATTTCCATCGCAAATTAACTAACAGTTGTTAGTAGGTGAGGCTGTCCTGCACTTTGCACATTCACATAATCGCCTACTGGTGAGTGACCAGAGAGGTTCTAAAGTACAAGGGAGCCTGTCCATCTCTGCCCGACTGCTGAGCACAGACATCCTGCATCTTTACCCACGTGTGCAGTCCACACAGATAAACAGACGGAAAAATTGCGGCCTTCTCCCAAATGCTTCTGCTCCAGTTGCAGGCAGCAGCAAATTCATCTCTAAATGCGGACTGTCCGACACTGACCTTTTTAGTATGTAAATAGGTTATGTCCTCTGTGTAGTTCAGCCAGCAGCACGTAAGGCTGAAACTTCACATCTTCTTCACAAAGCCAGTAGGTTTACAGATGTGAATGTTCCCTAATGAAGGTGTCAGGTTGGACAGGAGCAGGTACAAAACAAGCCCTGGAAACCCAGGGAGGAAGCGTCACAGAGCATCTGCAGCTCCGGCCACGCGGAATCGCCAGGCTCTCCATGGAAGCCAGGAGTTAGAGCTCTGTGCTTAGGGATTAAGACCTGAGCCAAAGCCGGGCTTTATTCTGGAAAAGTGCCGCATCCATCAGTTGGTTGCTTTTGCTGAAATGGCATGGGCTTAAAAGACATATCACATATGTGTCCCAAACCCATGCCCTAGATAACCGATCATGTGTAGTTTCTGAAACATACAGGACTCTGAAAAGCCACGAGGAATCAGTCTTATGTTTGGGAGGCACGAAGATGTCTAGTGATGGTGACTGCGTTCCTGTGTGTGATTCACAAATAAAGGCTGAAGGCCTCCGAAATGCAAAAAAACCCCCGTGCTCCCAAGCAAGGGAATTTCCCACATGGTAATTTCGGAAGCAGATTGCCTGAGCGCTGAGGCAGCCACTTGGAAATGAACCCAACATGCGGTTGGCAGCTCCACTGAACGGCACTGGGTTCCTCCGTCTACTGCTGCCCACGGCTCTGGCCCCGTAGGACGGGGACTCAGTTCTAGTAGCAAGATGGCCTTCTCTGTGTATAGTATCATGTCATCTGCAAACAGTGACAGCTTTACTTCTCCTTTTCCGATTTGGATTCCTTTTATTTCCTTTTCTTCTCTGATTGCTGTGGCTAAAACTTCCAAAACTATGTTGAACAAGAGTGGTGAGAGTGGGCAACCTTGTCTTGTTCCTGATCTTAGTGGAAATACGTTCAGTTTTTCACCATTGAGGACGATGTTGGCTGTGGGTTTGTCATATATGGCCTTTATTATGTTGAGGAAAGTTCCCTCTATGCCTACTTTCTGGAGAGTTTTTATCATAAATGGGTGTTGAATTTTGTTGAAAGCTTTCTCTGCACCTATCGAGATGATCATATGGTTTTTCTCCTTCAACTTGATAATATGGTGTATCACGTTGATTGATTTGCATATAGTGAAGGATCCTTGCATTCCTGGAAAAAACCCCACTTGATCATGGTGTATGATCCTTTCAATGTGCTGTTGGATTCTGTTTGCTAGTATTTTGTTGAGGATTTTTGCATCTATGTTCATCAGTGATATTGGCCTGTAGTTTTCTTTCTTTGTGACATCCGGGAAGAGATAGGGGAACATATGTATATGTATAACTGATTCACTTTGTTATAAAGCAGAAAGTAACACACCATTGTAAAGCAATTATACCCCAATAAAGATGTTAAAAAAAAAAAAAAAAGATGGCCCTGAGGTCGCCACCCAAGGCAGGGAGGGAGCCGGCTGGGTGCCCTGCACTTGCGCTCAGGAGGCTTTATGCTCTCAGTGGCTTTGGAATTCGTTCTTTGTCCCCATTAAGTCAATCTATTTGTTTGGAGGGAGGTGGAGGCTGGATTTCCGGAAGGCTGAGCAGAGCTTGGTGGGGATCAGGCTCTGGATGCCAGAGTGCCCCCGCTACCGGCTGGGTGAGATCCCCTCCTGGGGGAGGGCTCTTGCCTGTGTGCCGGCAGCCCCAGTTTGGGGGAGCCCCTCCAAAACTACTCACATGCTGACCACGGATAACATTTTTACTACTCTCAGCTTTACAGCGTGAGTCGGAAAGCCGGGAAGTTGAGTTTTCCTGCTCTAAAAGACGTGAGTTAGGTTAGGGAGGGAGGCCCTGAGCAGGGAGCTTGCAATAACCAGCTGCCATCGCTACGACACGACACACGACTGCAGGTGACAATACCTACAGCGCAGAGCTGGTGGGAGGGGACGACAATGTGCCTTCAGTGACAGGTGCCGCTCTAAGCTCCTGAGGTCAGGCAGACACTCTATGCACGGAAGTGGCTTTATTCAAAATCAACACAAGGCAAGACGAATTCTCCATAGTAACACGAGAGAGGGGAGGCATTGTGGAGTGTTTCGTGGTGGTTGTTTTGCCTTCCTTGTACCATTTCCTGGGTCTGATTTCTTCCGGAGCTGAGGATTTGGGGTGGATACTCAGTCTACCTGGGAGAGGACGGTGACAACAGGGGAAGGGCCGATCCCCGCCAGCTTGCCCGGGTATGAATCCTGGTCCCATGCAGCTGCTGAGTGACCTTGGATGAGATGCTTAACTCTTCTGTATCAACGTTTTCCATCTTTAAAACGGGGTAGTTGCAGTACTCACACTTCACTGAGTTCTTGGGATTAGAACGGCTCCCAGCACATAAATGTTCAGTGCACGTCAGACATTACACTACAGCCATCCCCCCTTCTCTGTGGGGTAGATGTTCCAAGAACCCCAGTGGATGCCTGAAACCCAGGATACTACCAAACTCTCTATATACTATGTTTTTCCCCTGTACATACATACCTATGATAAAGGTTAATTTATAAATTAGGCACAGTAAGAGATTAACAACAATAACTGATAGTAAAATACAATTATAAAAATATACTGTAATAGAAGTTTTGTAAATGCAATCCCTCTCAAAATACCATATTGTACAAATTTAGTGCCTTTCCCATCTTAACCAAGCACTTACTATGCACTGTGGGTATAACTTTTGCAGTTTGAGGTGCGACAGCAAAACTAGCACAAATTTCTTTTCTTTCTTCACAATTTCATGGAGAGAAAATTCGTTCTTACCAGAGATCTTAGCAACCTCAGCATACGATCTTTTTTCTTTCCTTACTAAGTTGAGAACATTAACCTTTTCACTTAAAGGAAGCACTTTATGATTTCTCTTTAGCACATCCAATTGCCAGCATCACTATCTTGTGCTTTGGGGCCACTGTTAAGTAAAGTAAGGGTCACTTGAACACAAGCACTTCGATAACACGATAGTAGATCCATAAGTGAGACTGATACTAAGTGGCCAAAGGGTGGGACAAAGGGATGATTCTCGTCCCCAGTGGGAGCAGGATGGTGGGAGATTTCAACACCCTACTCAGAAGAGCACCCAATTAAAAACGTATGAATTGTTTCTTTCTGGAATTTTCCATTTAATATTTTTGGACCACAGTCGACCACAGGTAACTGAAACCATGGATAGCAAAAACACGGCTGAGGAGGGACCACTGTACCGTTACAAGATACAGAGATACTCTAAGTTGTGACGACAGTGAAGGTGGGGACTTAGATTTCCAAAGCCATTGTGGCTGGATGTGCCTAAAACCTATGGAAGCTGAAATTCAGACTGAAACTCAGGATCCTCAGGGCCACATTCAGATCTCACACCCAAGTGGCCCTGGAATGACACTGCAGGGGTCACCAAAGTCATCTGTGGAGTCCTGGTGCGCATGGATCCCCTGGCCAAGGCCGACGGAAGGCGGGCATCTGTCTCCCAGGCAAACCGGTGCCCACGTGTGGCAGCAGATCATCCTGCGAACACGCGCTCAGCCTGCCAGCTCTGAAATTATGTGGCTCTTGACAGACTTTAGAATGTGGGGTGATCTGCATTATTTTAAATTCTGTGCATAAAATTAGACTTTTGAAAATATCCACTGAAAATTTTGCATACATTTTTTTTTATCGAATATGAACACACCGATTTTAGCTTTCTACCGAGCCCAGCATGGCTCACGTCACTACATCGTTGTAAATAAATTAACGCTCGTGCGCCTGTGATGAAGGTATTACTGTATTCTCATAAAATCAAAAGGCTCAGATTATTCTATCCTGAGGCACTCCGAATAAACACAGCCTTCTAGATTAGGAAAGGATGCCCACCAAGAAGAGAGGGCAGAAAGGTTCTCCTAACTGGGTAACATACATACATCTCACCCACCGGGCCCAGCTTCCAGCTCTGTGTGCAGCGGGATTCTTTCTGGGCGTTTCCCAGTTGTGTTTCCTCACTGCAGCAGTGCCTCCTACCCAGCTCCCCAAGAAAATTCAGCCTGCAGCAGCAGCCCGACCACTGGAGGTCTTAGCAGTTTACTTAATCAAAATGCCTTTTGCATCAGAAAATGAAATGTATGTGTAATCCTGGCTTTGCCCCTAACACTAATGTGTGAGTGACAATAAACAAGGATATGCCTACACATAAGATAGATGTATTTCCCCTTCCAAAAAACAGCATGGAATGCTTGTCACCTCGGTGGTTTGCCATTTGTAGAACAGTTTGGTTGGAAGAATTTTTGTGCTATTTTTCTCTCCCTGGGTGTTTTTTTTTTTGGGTTTTATGCCTTAAAAAATATAATGAAGTGTTTAATGACTTCAGTCAAGGTGCTCTGAGATCTGCAGCACTCTCAGATGCCCATGGCCAGCATGGTCAACTCTGTGTCCAGCTGCAGGATCTAGGGAGGCCCCGACTAGAGCATCAAGACTTGGCCGGGGGTCTGAGTCCATCCAGCAGCCCTCGGAAAGGAGTGAATAAATAGTTCCATCTCCCAAAGCGCTACGTCATTACCTTTCTTGCAGATGCAGTAACTCGCCTGGAGTCCAGCTGACTCCTTGATGACACAGGCCTCCGTGGTGAGTGCTATTATCTGCCCTTGAACAGAAGACCCCAGCCCATGCAGGCTGTCTTCTGCAAGTCCATGCACAGCTGGATGGGCCAGCTCTGGATGGCATGTGACTGACTCAGGGGCGGCTTTTGGGGTGAAAGGACCTAACAGACCCATGGCCTGGTGTACAGCACAGGGCGCTTCCAGATTCCAGACCTAAAAAGGTCTTTAGAGACTAAAGGATTTTAATTCACCTGAAAATAACATGAAAGCGGGTCCCTGAGCTCTTCGCTAACCCTCTCTTCGTCCTTCCGTCCTTCTCACTTCTGCTCTACCCGCTGGAGGAGAAAAACCCTTTATGGAAATGCTCTTTAAAAACACGGCTGTTTCTTCACAAAGGCTCACACAACAAAACTGAAGCAAGTGAGTCAAAATTGGTAACCAGAGGCTGCATGGCTGGGCCTTGAGTTATTTTTAATCCCACTAAAAACAGGGGCTATTTCACAAGCACCCTCTTCAGTGAAAGGGGCAGGAAGTCCACCGTGCTCTCCATTCCAAAGAGGAGGGAGTAAAACATAAAATGGCGATGGGTCCCAACATCCAATTCCATGATGCCTGTCGCCTGCTGTTTAGTCTGGGACAGCCGCTGGCTTTCATCAGTTTACCCGGCACCGACTGAGCATCTGCTCCCTTTGCGGTGGGCGCGCTACTCCCGTGGTGACTTCCGCCGCAGAAGCAGGGAGAGTCAGGCCCTGCACTTGGCAATGCCTCTTCTCTCCACGATCACCGAGTTTCAAGGTCTTTGTAGTTACCATGCTTAGAGCCTTCATGCCTGGGCTGCATCATCTTCTCTTAATTTTGATGGCATTGGACTCAGACCCTCCTCTTTTCCATTTGTTCCCCGAAACAAAAGTGAGAAACAAGAGGAGCCCAACACGATCGGCGAGACAACTTTCTGGGCCTTCGTGGGAACAGCTCCTGAATCACAGGTGGGACGAAGTGCCCTGGATGGTCTACACCTGCACACTGTTCCCTCCCCCACAGGCCACCTGCAGCCACCTGAGTGGTGGGTGGTGCACGCCGAGAGGTGCTGGCGGTGTAAACTCCATCCTGGATTTTGATGACTTAGTACAAAAAGACAGACTGTAAAATACCTCCTTAATAGTTTCTCACATCTTGATTCACATGTTGAAACGATACTTTGGATATATTCAGTTAAATCGTCATTACAGTTTTCCAGGTGGTCACGGAGAGGCCTGGGCTCCTTGGAAGCCCCACCTTTTGGGCTTTACCACCGGGGACCTGTGCTCAGAATCCACTGACCTTCCTCTTCGGCCAGGCCCCCTCTTTCAGTGAAAAGCAGGGACCTGCTCTCGTCCACCCACCGCAGGCCGCCCTCCCCCGGGTGCCCCTCTCAGCCACCCTTACAGGCAGCATCCGGCTCACACCCTGCCTTTGGCCCCCTGTCACCCAGGGGCTCCCGTGGTCCCCCCTCAGCACCACCCAGCTGTGTCCACCCTGTGCTAGACACGGCGTCTCCAGTTCTCCCCCAGCTCGTCTGTCCCTCCTCCCTGGCCCCATCCGGGGATCTTAAGCCTCCTCCTCCCACCTTCGGGGGCCGCCTCAGGGCGCCTCTGCCGCCCGCCGGCACCTGCTGGCCCAGGCTCCATCCACACAGGTGCCTCCTGAGGTGTGTGCTGCCAGACACAGCCGCATCCCGACAGAACAAGTCACTGAACAAGCAAGGCACACTTCGCAGAGCAGGGCCCAGCCCTCCCCGCAGGACGGGATCTAGTGTTCCTGCTTCTGGGCCCAAGGGCGGGCTTTTAGCTTCTTCTTTTGGTCCTCTGTAGCAAGCACTCTTTTAAGGGGTCTTGAATCCCAGGAGTCAGTCTATCGGTTCCCAGTCCCAGAGGCTCAGGGCTCCCTGGCACGAGGCCCTCAGGCCTCTCCCCTGTGCACAGCCCTCTCCCAGCCCGTTGGGGGATGAGCCCTGCCTCCTCAGGGTGCCTCCCATAGGATCCCCACCTTGCTGCCCTCTATGGAAATCGTCTGTTTGCTCTGCAGCTCCGTGAGTGGAGCATCAGTTCAAGGGCAGTCATTTGCAATGCAGCCTCACATCCCCACGGGGTGACGCAGACCTGACACGTGGTACCCAGCAGCACAGGTGCCTGCCACCTGATAGGGCTGTTGGACCATCTAAGGAATTTTACTGCAGAGACAAGTAATGCAGTGGCAAATGCTAACTTAGTCTGTGCCAGTAAACAATGAGTTTCCTGTGGGCTTTCATTTGCCAAGTACACTCCTTACTGAAAAGGCTGGGAATTGTTTGTGATTCGGACTCTTACTCCTTAATTTGGTATGCGAGAAGCAGATATTCCCTGGTTTCATTTTAACAAAAATGCAGCAAAATCCATGTTAACTTTTGTTGTGTTAGTCATACAACAAAAGACTTCAGGGCAGCATGTTTTTTGATGGCTAAAGGGCGACCTTTTAGTTTAATATCTGCTTCACACAGCTCGAGACATCATTAATTAAGTTCTTTTGACTGAATACTACATCCCAATCACCCAATATGTCTTTTCTTTTTTTTTTCAATCCTCTGCAAGACTGTTTTCCTTCACTTGCAAAGGTGAGACCAGAATTGAATGAACACTAGTATCAACTTGACCGAGAACTGGAGCTGCTCTTCTCAAAGCCAGCCTCCCCTTCCTGGGACCTCCCTGCCTCTTCCGCGGGTAGTTACCAAAGAACGAGCCCTGTTGGGTTGGAGTTACAAATGGGAGGCCCCTGCCATCTTTACATATGTAAAGAAAACACTACTGTGCATGAAGAAACTTTAACTCCAGCAGTGGATGGTAGCACATCCTTGAGGCAAATGGATTTGGAAGCGAAGCCCCCCGAGCTGAGGGCAGCGGGTGGTCCCTGCTCCTAGGCTGGCAGCACAGTGCAACCAGGGCCAAAGCCCAGGCCGGTCTGCCAGCTGTGCTCTTATCACTTGGAGGCTGGGAGGGCAGTGAACTGACACAAGCACAAACCTTAAAACATTACACGGCCGGCCGACCTCTGGGGGGCAGATGCCTGGTGCTATTTCTCTAGCTCACCAGCACGGCACCTGATCCATAGAAGGTGCTCCGCAGGTGTTTGTTGACAAGTGACAAGGCAGGTATAGGTCGTGGGAAGGGGCAGAAGAACAGACCCTCCTGCCTGATGGGAAGCTGAAGTGCCCACCATGGACGTGCCACGAGTGACCCTCTGCCGGACCTGCCTCCTTGTTCTCTGTCCTGCCCTCTTCCCAGCTGCCGGTCGCACTGTCAAAGCAAAGGTTCTGTGGGTCCTCAACCTGATCAGAGAATCCCCAGGTCAGATCCGGAGAGAGGATTCCTCGGTTTCCTAGGCTCGCGGTGACGCCCCACGTGCCCGGGGCACAGCTCCGTGCCTGCCGTCCAGGAACACTCAGTCAGAATGACCAACGGCACACACGGGATGCAGCCGGGGTTCCAGGACCATGGGCTCCAGACTTGGGGCCAGCTGGGGACCAAGGGGACAAGCTTTTACTCTTTTCTTAAAAAATAAATGTCTTTATTTTTGGCTGCATTGGGCCTTCGTGGCTGCATGTGAGCTTTCTCTAGTTGTGGCAAGCAGGGGCTACTCTTGGTTGTGGTGCAAGGGCTTCTCATTGCAGTGGCTTCTCTTGTTGTGAAGCATGGGCTCCAGGTACCCGGGCTTCGGTAGTTGTAGCACGCGGGCTCAGTAGTTGTGGCTTGTGGGTTCTAGAGCGCAGGTTCAGTAGTTGTGGTGCATGGGCTTAGTTGCTCCGCGGCATGTGGGATCTTCCTGGACCAGGGCTCAAACCCGTGTCCCCTGCATTGGCAGGCGGATTCTTAACCACTGCGCCACCAGGGAAGCCCAACAAGCTTTTACTCTTGATTTTATTTACCCCACGTGACTTCACGGGGGCGGTGCGATGAGCCCTCTTTTACAGATAATGCAACAGTCTCAGACCCAATCAATAACTTGGCAAAAGTGATTCCGACGCAGGGCTGGGAAACTCGGTTCTAAGCCATTCAAAGGCTATTCTTTTCAGTCTTCTATCTTCTCTCCCTAAACATCCCTTGAATCCCTCGATGTCAATATGCACAGATGACATATATGACCTCTTTTCCAATTTATTAGCATTCAAGAAAGTGGAAAGCTTTTACTATTCACAGGTTGTGTGTGTGTGTGTGTGTGTGTGTGTGTGTGTACGTGTGTGTGTTTTAGGAAAACAGGAAAGGAAAAAAACCCTCCAACCATGTAAGCGGCAGGAACAAGCACCTGGCAACTACGAGGCAGAGAGATAATGAAGGAATCTGATTGGCCACGACACTCTGCATTCCAATCTTCTTCTGCAAAGTGGGAGCCCTGCCAGTGGAGACCTCCACCCCCCACCGGAGCAGACCTGTGCAGGCTTCCCCCCTCCCCCAACAGCTGCCACCCTGCCCTCACATGTGTGTCCCACGTGCCTGAACAGCTGGCCTTGAGCCATCTCTTCTCCTCATTTTGTCCTGCGTGCTGAGCTGATTTTCCAACCCCCCCCCCCCGCCCCCCCGAGCTGCAGGCACAGTCAGAGGCTGTTTTTGATGATAACTCAGCACAGGAGGCAAGCAGGGCCTCTGCCGCCTGAAATTCACATCCTTCCATTAGAATTCCCTGTGGAAGCCTGGGACCAGAACAACCCACAGAACCAGTCAGGAACTGGGCTGCACGGGGTCCGCAGGGGCCCGAACACGCCAGGCACACAGCCCGTCACGTGCTTTGAGAAAGTACAGATTGAAAACTATGCTCTCTGCTGCTGGAAAACCTAGCCAGGATAATCAAAGCTCAGAAAAGTACGTTTATGATCCTACTGCCTTTACAGTATACATTTGACTTAGATGCTAATTTTACACATTCCTAATATCTGGCAGAAATGACAGTCTATCTGTAATTTCCAGTTTTAAAAAGTGCAAGAGATTGGATCAAATCTCTGGCATCTATCACGTGCCTGTGTAGAGAGGTCGGAATGTGATGGGATAAGAGGTAGTATGATTTTTCCTGGAATGACTTAATTGACTCTTGTTTTCCATTTATGTGATTATATCAAAAGGTACACAATTTGGAAGTTATATATTTTACACGTATCAGTAAAAGTACCTACTAGGCAAGTGTCTCCAGGAAACTTCTAAGTAACTATTCCAAAGCTATCATATCAGACGTTCCAGCAACAACCAAGGGGCACCTGAGGACGTGGGCTGGGCTGCATCACCTCGGCAGGCAGATGGCAGTCTCCCCGGGTCGCTTACCTCAGCGCACGGACAGACATAAGAAACAATGACGGGTCTGTTAGGGGAGCCCTGACTTGCGCATCTGAGAGGCAGACAGTCTGTTGTAAATGGAGCCTCAGCTCCCACATGAAGGGGACTCTGTGACGACAGGGTAAGCCCCCTTCTCAAGTAAACGACACCGCTTTTCGGCTCTGCAGGAGTGACTGCCTTCGGGATCAGGGATCTTGTCGGAAAGGCTACCTTCCACTGAACACCCTGTGGAAGTCACGAGAATGAGACTGTGTCTGAAGGATTGAAAGCGGTGGATTGTTCGGTCACAGGATTACCCATCACTGGTAATGAATTATGGGAGTAAGGTCGTTACCAACCAAATCCGTCTCTTAATGATCCACTATAAAAGGCAAGATGCCAAGATCTGTGTGTTTATGTGGGTGGGTGCGGATTTAAAGGCACAGCAGCATTAGGGATGAAGAGAGCCGGTGTGTGGAGAAGACCCGCTCAGGTGAGCTGTCAGCACGCCCTCAAAGCCCTGCTCTTGTGACGCGTAACATTTAGAAACATTCTGCAGCGCCTCTAATAAACCATCTGCAAGAGAAGACACGGGGAACAAGATGGAATGCTGACAGAGGACAAACGGCAGTGATGGAAAATGTGCCTGAAATAAATGAAAAACAGCATGTTTCTGAGGCCAGACGACCCCTCCTGCTTCCTACGTCACCTGTGCGCGTTCAGAGAAGGAGCCCTCCCTCCTGGCCCAGGTCTCCTTATGGCCAGCGTCCCCACCCCAGACACTCCTCCATCACGTGGTCAGGCTGCGCTGCGGCAAAGGTCTATTCTAACCTGGGCAGCGAGATCTGTTAAACTCTGTTTAAGGCCGTGTACCTCTACTAGGACACACCCGTGTCACACTCTGGGGGATGCAGGGATAAATCATTGTGGCAACAAGTCTGCGGGATGAAAGTACCGCTGAACCCCATCACTGAGCTCCACCTTCTTCTAGAACGGCGCCCACCTCAGATCCATTGCTGCCACTTTAATAAAACCCCCCAAATGGCTGCACGTCAGCCATTCTCATGGCCTCCTCTCTTCAGGGGTTCCCACCGAGTCATTCAAAGTGGAAGGTGATGACGGTTGAATGCAAGTCCAAAGACAATGTTAAACACACTTCACCGTGTAACCGTAACAACACCAGACGTTCCCCACATAACTATTTGGGGAAAATGCCATTCTATTTCAGACTCTGAACAGGAAGGGGAGAATTCCAGGGAACCCTTTCCCACTCCTTATCTCTGCATGTTATTCTTTCAAAGGTTGGCTATTGTTGCTTATGCTTCCGTGCGTTTCTCGGTGAGAAAATTAATTAATAAGCTAAAATAATTTGCACTGAGTGAATCTGAACCTTGTTTCTAAATTATTTTTGGACTTTGGTTTTCCTGAATCATGGGTAATGATCTAAGTGTCCTTAGGAGAGTTTCTTCTCAGAAGAAAAAATTTTACAGGTGTAGATCAGTGGCCCAAATCATATTGGTAAATTCTAGGTGGGGAAAAGGAAAACTGCTGGTTGGGCCTCAAATGATGCTGCCTTAATGACTAGGAAAATAGAATTCGCAACTTTTCCTTTCTGGGAGCTCCAGATAACAGCGCCGCAGGGAGGAGAAACAATGTGACGAAAGCTTTTACCTGCCGGCTGCAACTAAGCAGCCCATTTATAAACTGCTCTGAAGTTTAAGTAGAAAGCTCTTACCTACTCTAAATTCAAATGACAGAGCTGGGCAGACGGGTGAAGACACAAAGGAGGAACACAGCTGGGAAGGAAACACATAATGGACTGAACCGAAGGCAATAACCTGACAGGCGATACGGGGCTCAGTGGAGACCAGAAGACGAATTCAGTTAAGGCCGAGCTGTGACAGACCTGGGGCGGAGACAACCTCGTGGGTAACGAGCGGCCGATCAAATACTAGGTGAGACGCTCAGCTCGCCCTGCCCCCAACTGCTAAAACCCAGTCCTCTTCCCCTCTGCCTCCCCAAGCTGACCCCACCCCACAAGGCCCAGCCCTCAGGCAGCAGTAAGCGCCAGGCACTTTTTAAGCCACAAAGAGGAAGTGGCGTTTGCCTAACCTGCTAGAAAGCGGACTCGCAGCTGGGCTGTCTGGCCTCCTGGCCTCCCTTGACCTCGACGTTACTCTGCCTTATGAAGGGACCGATGGGTATTTAAGTTATGCAGGAATATTATCAACACATAAGCAAAGGCCGGTCTGGAGATGAAGGTTTAGTAAGAATCCATGAGGAGGAATTATTTACCTGCCTGGGATATAGGAGTTAGGCCTTGAGGTGTGACACCTATGGGGTCAAGTCTAGAGCACAGGAGAACAGGGTAGAGGACACAGAACAGAGTGGATTTGGAGTAAGGGGTTTGCGGGGGGCGGGAGGGGCGCGGCGCATTACACACGCACCCCAGGAGACAGGCTAACTCAAGGGACGGATTCTGTGGTCGGGGTCGGGGGATGGATGCCGCGGAGTGTCCACGTGACTGAGTGTGCGCACCGTCCAGAGGGCCAGCGGCGGCCAGGGGGCCAACACGCCGTCTTGGCTTCGGTCTGGCAAGTAAGAGTGACCTGGGCAGAGAGCAGCCAATTCACAGAAGTGGAGTTGGTGGCGCAGCTGGGGCCCCAGAGAACAAAGTAAGAGTCTGAAGGAGATGCAGCCTTTGATCTGCTCCACTCCAACTATGGACCAGTAAAGGCACATGAATGCGAACACCTTTCACCGGAGATCCCTCCCCGGTCAGAAGTGCAGCTCCTATGCCGTGGTGGTTGAGCTCCACACGGCCTAGGGAGGTGCTGGGGGTCCAGATCTGTCCCCAGTCCCAGGGCCAGCAAAGCACACAGGGGAGGATCAAAGCTGGCCCCTGACTCTCAGCCACCTCACCACTCTTCCCATCAGCCTCATGTTGTTTTCTCAACTCTACAAGGTTGATGTGTCTGTGCTCGCCTGCAGCATCACAAATGAGGCGACCTTTAATAAACATTCCCTGGGAGCCTCTCGTGGGAGTTTGCATCTCCCCTCTTCATCTCTGGTGACTGTAAGGTTTTTCTTTTCTTTTTTTCCTTCTCTAAACTTTACAAGGTGCTCTTAAGGAAAGATTTCAAAATAGGCACTGTTGGGCTTCCCTGGTGGTGCAGTGGTTGAGAGTCCGCCTGCCGATGCAGGGGACATGGGTTCGTGCCCCGGTCCGGGAAGATCCCACATGCTGCGGAGCGGCTGGGCCCGTGAGCCATGGCCGCTGAGCCTGTGCGTCCGGAGCCTGTGCTCCGCAGCGGGAGAGGCCACAGCAGTGAGAGGCCCGAGTACCGCAAAAAAAAAAAAAAAAAAAAAAAAAGGCACTGTTAAATTCTGCTAAGAGTAAAACTCTAACAGTTCTGAGCCAAAGAGTGCCTGTCCTCCGTCGGGAGCTGCCTGCAGTTGTGACCGGGCTGCTGTGACGCGGGGACAGAGCCGTGGACTCGGCAACAGGCTGCCCTGTGCACTCGCCGTGGGCACCTTGTCTAGACGTGTGACTTCCAGAGCCTCAGATTTCTCCACTGGCAAATGGTGTGAGTTAGTAACAACACAGGATTGTTAAGCGAATTACATGGCTTGGATGGGGTAGCACTATGTGAATGATAGGAATGACCCCTTCTTTTTGTTTTCAACCCTCCCTTCCAGCCAGAGAGCAGGTGACTCCCAGGTGAAAGAGCAGATGGGCATCTCCTTTCGTGAGTGGGCAGGGCAGCCCCTCTGTTTCTGGGGCCTTCGCTGAGGCCTGAGTCTGGCTGGCTGTCGGGCTTCAGGTGCCACGCCTTGGGGGCCCTTGTAGGGAAACCGCCTCAGTGGGGTGGGGAAGGGTCTGAGCGGCCCGCACGCTGCTCCCTTCTTTCTGGCTTTCTTGCCGTCTCCAGGGAGAGACGAGGACTCTGCAGAGGGAGCGAAGGATACTCTCAAATGGGCTTCTTTCTCCAAAGCAGAATGAAAGTGAAGCCTTAAGGAATTCACATAAATCTTAACATCTCTCCACTGCCCTCCATCAGTCCAGCCCTGGCTGCTGACACCCCGCTCCCAGGAGTGTGGGAATGTCACCGTCGGAAGCACACTGCTGCTTCGCTACACGGATGGGCCAGGCAGGAGGGGCTGTATGTCAGTTCCTGCTGTGAGTGTCCAGTGGGGTGTCCGCGCACAGTGGGCAGCACAGACGAGCCAGACTGAGACCCCAGCCTCATCCTGGCATTAGTTCCCCCTCCCCCTCCCTCTTTAACGATGATCACAGTAAATGACAGTATTTGATATACATCTCTCTGTATCTCCGCCACGCTGACTGCCTTTCGATAAAAGCTCATAAAACAAATCAGAAATGACCAAAAGTAGGTTAGGGGAAAGGTGAGAAATAACAACTCTGAAATAATTCTAAACGAGTGTATGATTTTAGCCAAGTGAGCTGATAAACTAGGCCATTCAAATATATTACACCAATATTTTCTCCAGCAAGAGACTGCTTGTTGGATTTGCATTCAGTTTCACTTTAGGACTTAATTCCTGGTTTAAAAAAAAAAAAAAAAAAAAACGGGAGGGGAATTTTCCATTAGCTGTATTTTACTTAGACCCAGAACCAAAGCCTGGCCAAGGCGTCTTACAATATATAATCAAGCATAATTACATTCAAATATTAAACCACCATCAGCTATTAGAAATAATGAAATTTCTTGCATGCAGTCATCGCATGAATTGCTCTGGCGATTGTCAGACTCCCTCATCAAGAGAATCTGCCTGAAGTTGCAGGGATTTCACTGGCCAGAGTGTTGCAGGCCATCAGCAAATCTGTGGACTGGGGCGGGGTGGGAGAGCTTCCATCAACGCTGCAGCATGAGAGGAAGTTCTCTCTCTAATGACATCCTTGGATGAACACGTCTGTGGCATAAACAGCTGAATTCCAACAGTAATAAACATTAGTCTAAAGTAATTAACGTACTGGTAGAATTTTAGGCTATGTGATAATAGACAATGCAATAAAAGCAATTCTACGACTGTCAGAGGGGCCCTGTATGATGTATTCACAGTGCTTGCTGATATCCTCCAAATTTTTGTTTTTGTAATAGAGAATTTAAATTATATTTAGCTCAAGCGGGCATTTCAATTTAAATCCTAAAAAAAAAAAAAAATCGAGTTTCTCTAAAGCATTTTAAAGCAGTCTTGCTCATAGTACTTATTTGCTTGGCCAACTCTTCGTATAGATAAGAAAAGTGAATGGCAGGCCATTAGACAACACATCCAATACTCTGGAATTACCCACGTCCAGGGTAATGAGGCGTCAGTGGAAATCCTGTCGATTTACGTGTGTGTGTGCGTATGTATGTATGCATAGATTTTTTTCCTTCACTTTGGCATATTCCACTTCTTTGGGCAAGTTATGTGGATGCGCTAGCTTCGTGGTTCTCAAGCCAGATTAGAATCACCTGTGGAGACTTTTAAATCTGGTGATGCCCGAACCAATTAAGTCGGACTTTCTGGGGCTGCCGACGGGGAGTGGGCAGTGGCGCTTTTACAAATTCCTGTCACCAGGGCTGAGAATCGCTAGCCTAGGGCCATATCTCCACCCTCACCACCCGTCCCGCTCTCTTCTCTCCTCCTGTCTGCACGGAGACCCCGAAGGGAACTATAAAGGCGCACACTCCCGGAGGCAGGGTCAGCTCTGGTGCCTCCAACTCCTGCCTGGGTTCTCAGGCTGCACAGTCTGGGGGGCCGAGCAGGCCTAGCAAAGGGGCCCGCGAGGTGGGGGGCCGGGTGGACCGGTGAGCACGCCCCCAACTTGCAGGAGGGGACCCCCCAGGGCCAGCCTGTTGGCCATCAGGAAGGTGAGCCCAGGGCTGCCCGATTTTCAAGAGAAGGCAGGAGTCTGGGTTTTCATGTGAAAACCTCTTGGTTTTTAAACGCTTGCAACGAATTAAACATTTATGAAAACTCTGTGCTGGCCACACAAGCACCTGCGCGGCCAAGCCTACAAATACCAATTTACAATGTGTGAGCGAGCAGAAATACCCTGGCTGCAAGGACAACTGGATAGATATCTGCAGAAGGAAACATGAGCAATGTCTGGAAAGTTGTCATTGTTTGAACAGTAGAGATAAATCTGCATTTGCTTATTTGTAATTTAGTGGTGCTCTCCGGCACCAAAGAGTGTAACTTATATTAACAAGCCCTCAAAAAGACTCTGTTACACGAAGGACAATTTAAACCCATAGGTTTACAACCACTGTAAAGCAAGCCTACAAGCAACGCAAGCAACACACCCACCCAACTTGACTGTCGGAGAGCCTCAGGACAGAGCTTCTCACGCGGCCGTGTGATGCGGCTCTCGTGGGCGTCTGGCTACTGCAGAATGGGTGGCGGGGAGCTGAGATTCTATCGTTACTACAAGCTCTCTGGTGATGCTCGTGTGACAGATCTCAGGACCAGACTTCGAGAAGCAAAGCCTTAAAGGTCACGTAGGCTGGTTATAACCCCAGGACCCTTCCAAACAATACGACTGATTCTCCCTGAAGGCCTGGCACCCATTAGGAGCTCAATAAGTACTTGCCAAGCGATGGAGCAAACGAAATTAACTTGGAGTATCCCCAGTGCAGGGCAAGCAAAGTGCTGGGCGGACGCCGCTGGAGGTGGGGACAGGACGAGGGGACGAGGCAGCAGAGGGGTCTCGCCCTCCGGCTGGGGAAGAGGCACGACCACAGGGCAGCGGCAGTGAGGTCGGCTTGCGGTTTCTAACTGGGAGCTGTCAGAGGTACCCCCAGAAGACACAGTGAGTCTCAGGTTGAGGCCTCTGAGAGTCGCCCGGAGGGGTTTGGCTTTGTCCCTTTGGCCGTGGGGAGCCAGGAGCGGCTTTTAAGCAGGGACGTAAGGTGATCAGATGAGGATTTTAAGAAGATCATCATGATAGTGATGTGATGGAGGGCTGCTGGGAGGAGACCCCCAAGGGTTCTTGTTTAGAAACTAAGTTCAGGATGGTGGGAAGGTTATGTGTACTGCCGGCTGCTGGGCCTTCAAATGTCCATTCCCGCTACAGAAAATAAACCTCCTAAGATGGCAATGGCCTTATAACTCTGGTCTCGCTTAAGTGCCTAGTTACAGATGCCTGAGAATCTTTTACCCAAAGGAATCTGTGTCTCTTTGCAAGGAATAAGCCCGATGAAAACAATGATACAGAAAGAAGGCGATCTCTGGTTGTTATTAATTCACATGGGGGCCTTCAGGAAACAGTGAAATCAGCTTGTAGAAGAGAACGCACCTGACAGTTAGCAAAGCTGAACAACTTCACCTCCAAACAAATGACATTTAGTCACAAGCCCAGAATGATCTCTTTCCCTACGAAAAAGGGCTGCTGCTACGAAAGTGAGCATGTCCTAATCCCTACATCCTGTCATTATTAATTCTGCTTATGTGCATGGATAGGAATTTATCACATTTGTTAAATAAATAGGAACTGAAGTAGGGCCATGAACAATACAAGCCAGAGCCCTTTCCTGTAACAGGACAGAGACCTTGCACAGAAGCCCAGCATTTCAGAGGGAGAAGGAGCTGAACCAACATTTCCCTGCAGTGGAGGCCCTGTAACATGATCCCTGTGCTTTCCGTGGTGGAATAAAGGACCCCTGCCTGTTCTCCCATAGCAGTGCGTACTTCTCCCACAGCAATTATTTTATTTTGCTCAAAGCGTACGGTTGCGGAAAGAGCAAGCATGGATTTTAGAGTCAGACAGATCTGGGTTCCAATCCCAGCTATTCCGGAGTCAAGCTGTGTGACCTTGGGCACATTACTTTACCTCTCTGGACCTCACATTTCCTCCTCATAAAGCGTCACCTCATCTGAGATAGACATCAGTTCAACCTAAGAGTAATTACACATTCCAAGCCCTGAAAGTCCCGTAGATACCTTGAGAATCCATTTCAGTCTTCAGTATGTTTCACTTTTTTTTTGTTCAATGAAGGAAGGTGGGCTGCCCTTCCGTCCCAGGGTCCCGGTGGTCCCTTCACATGATAAGAGCAGCAACGGGTGGTTGGGGAGATTAAACGAGATACATGTGTAAAATACATGGCACCTAGGGTTAAATACATAATATTTTCTTTCTCCCTAATTTACTCATTGATGTCCCTACCTCTGACCTCATCTCAGCATTTGTCCATACCGAGTGTGAAGCTGAGAGCACAGTGAGCAGGTCAGGTGGCCACCGTGACTGAAAGTTCTGGGAAAGGTGGCTCCTGGGCCTTGTGGCCTTGTTCTGTATCCTGAGTGCACGTCAGAGGTGTTTGAGGGTTCCTATGATGCACGAGAACGACTCGTTGATGGTCCTGTTTCCACACGGCATTGTTCCCATATAAGCCTCTCACTGGTGACTTCCAGCTCCCCAAGGAATTCTTTCCAAATGGAATGAATGTTCTAGGTAAATGTGGGGACAAGCCCAGCCTGGGGCGATGGGCCAGGTGGCAGGTCTCCAAGAAATAACCAACAAAGGTTAGAACATTTCACTCAGTTTGAAAGAAAATATGCCCACTGTCGAGGGCAGCGAAAGGACAGTACAGCCTTTGGTATTTCAGCCTTTATTTCCAAACTATTTTTTCCCCACATTTTAGTGATGGGCTGTAACCTGGACAAACTCTTTTTAAGCACATTGATGTTTCTGTCTGTTTGTCTTTTCTATTTTCTTAAGATTAGGCATAATCAGCGATGTTAATTTATACCAAATGAACTTAGCCATTTGTGGCTCACCAAAGAAAATAGTTCCACCGAGAGATCCTTCAAACAAAAATCTTACAAAATTATGCATTATAATAATAGTCATCATTTATACAACGTCTGTAGCTAGTTTAATCTGTGTAGTAAAAATTATGAAAAAGTGGAATTGTGATTATAGCTATTATTTCTACAAGGACACAACCTGAATAAAAACTGTTTTTTCCCCAACAGTTTTATTCAGACAGCACAAGAATGGAATTTGCAACAATTCAAAAAACTTACATATACTTCTAACTGAATAAAGTTTTTATTGGGTAATTTAAAAAATACATGTTTTTGCACTAAGGAGTTCTAGACCCTTAGCTTGTTAGTAAAGTTAAGTGAACGAGTGAATGAATGAATGAACGAGTCAGCGGCTGTAAAGAAACACAGCCCTAAATGAAGTCAGCAGGGTCTCCGAGTGCCCACGGCAGGGAGGACAGGGGATCGGAATTGTGGGCCCAGCCGCCCTGGTTCATACCGCTTTCTCTCCCAGGAGCAAGAGCCCACCATCTCCCCTCACCCCGGTCCCTGGGCCCTTATTGCCCTTCCCCTGGGTTCCAGGAGCTGCTGGGAGTCCCCTGCCCTGAGTTCCTGTCCCCGAAAGCCTCTCCAGGCCACACTGGGCACCTGCCTGACTCCTTCTCCAGCATGAGCTCTGAGATGCGTGGAGGCTGGGCCCGGGCCCACCTCGTTTACTGCTTAGCACGAGAGATGTGCTCAAAAACAATCTCTGGTGTCCCTCAGACACCTTAGAAAAGATCTTCCTTATTCACATTTAAGAGACAGTTACACGGCGCTTATTATGTCCCTGTTACTCATTGTTCTAAGTTTAAAAAATTTTCCAAATATCAACCTCTCAAAATCATCAAGCCCATTACAGGGGCAGAAACTGAGGCAGAGTGGGGCTGGGCAAGTCGCCCGAGGGTCCAGGGTTGATCTGCAGGATTTGGAGCCAGCAGTGTGGGCTCAGACTCGGTGATGGCCGCTTGGAGGGAAAGGGGCCTGGGGTTTCTCATGATGCAGGAACCAGTTTCCGGCGACAGCATCACCCCCACGAGGGAAGGGTCTGCCAAGCACGGTCACGCCTGCCAGCTGGGCTCTCCTTAGAGGGAAGTGAAATTGCCTCCTACACTTCTGTCCACTGGCCCCCTTCTGCTCTTTGGAATTGCCTTGAAACAGTCCATTTTCTCTTCCTCATAAAAAATCATGGTCTTATTGTCCATATAGATGTCACACCTTTACCTGCCTTTACAAACGGTCCACAATTCAGTTGTTTTCCCCAAATGGAGATAAGGTTCATTTTCATCATTCTGACTTAGTGAGATTTTGTTATTGGTAGAACAGGGTGCATCCAGAAATGTGGTTTTCCAAAAGTATATTTAAGGCTAATTTTCAAAATGGTTGGAAAATTGCTACATTCAGAATGCCAGCCGGAGGAAATGGTTGCCTCCGGGAGGGCTACGGGTTTGATGCATGGGTCTGACAGTCACCATCTGTGCTTTCTGCAGGGGCGGCCACACCACGCAGGGATGTGCAAGGTAAAGATGCAGTCGAGGACTTTAAAGTAAAACAGCAGTGGGCTCACTGAACTGATTAAATCCCACTTCCCACCATGGTGTGTGTTCCACCTGCATCCAGCCTTCCCATCACGGAGTACTGCACGCGGAACCTAAAACTTGTTCTTTACAAAATTCGACGCATTACAGATAGGCTGTTTCTGAAAAGTTATTTACACCACGGCCTTTCCTATTTATGAAAATAAAAGGAAAATAGAAACTCAGAGCTCAGCCATTTCTACACAAGGTAGAAATGCAATCATCTGAAGAAGAGATAGCAAGTTAACAGGAAGAGAGGCAGAACACAAACAACAAGTAGAAGAAAAAATAAAACGTAACAGGAATGAAGATGAAACTGGAGGGAGCAGAAAGGGAGAACAGACCTAGTATATAATACAGAGCAAAAGACATGAAAGATAAAAATGAAAAATTCTAGCAAAGTAAAATTGAAATAAAAAAAGAATTTTTAAGGAAAGATTAGAGAAGGAGTTCCACCAAATACGTAACTAGTGTCTCTGAGAAAAAACAAAACAGTAAAACAAAATAAATACCTGTATATATAATAAAAGTGTATATAATAAAAGTGTATATAATAAAAGTATATATAATAATAAGTGAAGATAAGAAAATTTCCTGAACATTTTGAATCTATATGCTTAAACATACTTGAATCTATACACTGAAAGGGCTACCATGGGCCACATCAGGTGAATGAGAATACAAAACCAGGATGTATCTTAGCAAAGTTATTGCAGTTTAAAGATGAACACTGATTTGGGCAGCTAGGAAAGCCTCCGCTCTCTCCTCAGATTTCCAAAAACAGAACCCAGGAATGGCAGGGGAGATGGTGAGTAGGAAGTGCCAGGAAGCCACTTCCTCTCTAGACAGCAACTGCACTGGCAGGATGTCTGATGTAACTATTTTGGAATTCTGGAGTCTATCTGAAGGCTTGCAGCTTCCAGGGGAGGCTTGGATGGTAAATCACAGTTAATTTCGGTTAACTCTGGCTCTTAGCGCAGCGGTGGCTGCCCATTCCCCACCCTCGCTCCTGTGGCAGGCAGCTGTGCCCACGTTCCTGGACCAGCTTGCATGCGGCCTGCAGGAGCCAGGTGGGCAATGAGGACCGTGTCCTCCAAATACCAGGACTCTGTGTTCTGGCTGCTTCTGACTGTGGAGCTGTGGGCACGGAGGCAGATGCTGTTGCTGCGACCCTCACTGGCTGAAGTGGCTTTCATGGTATTTAAAGAAGGCGCACCTTTAAGGTTTTTTGCCTTCATTCTCCTCTCCCCCTTTTATCCCTTTTGGGAGCCAGGTACTTAAGGATTAGGGTATTCAAAAGCAACTGCATAAAGGGAGAGTTTAGAAAGTCATTACACATACCCAGGGAAAGATGTGGCTCAGAAAAACCCTAGAAAACCTTACGTTTATACCTCAGGTTGATCCCCAGTACAGAAACACTCTATAATTGTTAAAAACAAAAACAAAACAGCAAACCCTGGGCGAGGGGAAAAATGTGATTAATAGAGACACTTAGTATGAGATTCAAACGTCCAGTTTCCCACAAAAAACAACAGGGTATACAAAGAAGTAGGAAAGTAGGATCCATTCAAAGGGAAAATATAAACAGACAGAAACTGTCCCTAAGAACCTGTCTAGTAAGTCTGCCATCCTGCTCAGATGGCAGACTTACTAGATAAAGACTCTGAAATAACCATCTTAAAGATGCTCAAAGAGATTATTAGATGCTTAAAGATGCTTAAACAGCTAAAGGAAGATGTGAACAAAGTCAAGAAAACAATGTATTAACAAAATGAAAATATGAATTAAGAGATAGAAATCATAAAAAACGAAAAAGAAATTCTGGAGTTGAAAAGTATAATAATTGACATGAAAAATTCACTAAAGGAATTCAAAAACAGATTTAAGCAGGTAAAAGGAAGAGTAAACTTGAAGATAAGAAAATTGAAATTATCAAGTTCTGAGGAATAGAAAGAAAAAAGATTGAAGAAAAGTGAACAAAGTGTAAGGGACCTATGGGACAGCATCAAGTGGATCAACATATGAATTGTGGGGGTCCCAGAAGGAAAAAAAAGAAAGAGGGAGGGGAGAGAGAGAGAGAGAGAGAAGAATACTTGGATAAATAATGGCTGAAAGCTTCCCAAATTTTAGGAAAGATATGGATCTACAAATTCAAGAAGCTCAATAAACTCCAAGTAGGATAAAGTCTAAAAGAGCCACATTGAGACACACTGTAATCAAACTGTTGAAAGACAAAGACAAAGCGAGAATCTTAAAAGCAGCAAGAGAAAAGGAACTCATCATGTACAAGGGATTCTCTAGAAGATTATCAGAGGACTTCTCAGCAAAAGTCTTGCAAGCCAGAAGGTAGTGGGATAATATATTTAAAGAACTGAAAGAAAAAACCGCCAACCAAGAATTTTACATCGGCTTTCTTTCAAAACTGTCTTTCCAAACTGAGGAAGGAACTAAGACGTTTGCAGACAAGCAAAAGCTGAGGGGATTCACTGCCACTATACCTGCCCTGCAAGGAGTGTCAAAGGGAGTCTCAAGTTGAAATGAAAGGATGCTAGACAGTAACTCAAAGGCATATGAAAGTATAAACTTCCCTGGAAAAGATAAACACACAGACAAATATTAAAATAAGTATTATTGTAATTTTGGTTTATAACTCTATTTCTTATGTTCTACATGAGTTTAAAGACTAGTGCATCAAAAACGATTATTAGTCCAAGTTTTTGAACACAGAGCAGAAAGATGTAATTTGTGATGTCAGTAACTGAAAGATGGTGAGGATGGAGCTGCACAGGAGCAGAGTTTTTATATGCTGATGAAGTTACGTTGTTGTAAATTCAAATGAGAGTGTTATAATTTAGGATGTTAAATGTAATCCCCATGGTAACCACAAAGAAAACAGCTGCAAAGTATACACAAAAGGAAATGAAAAGTGAATTAAAACATTTCACAACAAAAAATCAGCTAAACACAAAAGAATACAATAATGCAGTGAATGAGAGACAAAAGTCTTATAAAGTATATAGAAAACAAATAGCAAATGGCAAAAGTAAATCCCTTATTATCAGTAATTACTTTAAGTGTAAAATGACAAGCCTCTCCAATCAAAAAAATAGAGGCTGGCAGAATAAGTAAAAACCCACGATCCATCTATATGCTGTCTAAAAGAGATTCATTTTAGATCCAAAGACATAAATAGTTTGAATGGGAAAAGATATCCCATGCAAATAGTAACCAAAGAGAGTGGGGTTGTTATACTACTGTCTGAAATAAAGATACTTTAAATCAAAAAGGGTTACAAGAGAAAAAGGACATATATATTAAATTATATATAAACACTCACATACCTAATAACAGACTCTCAGAATATACGAAGCAAAAATTGACAGAATTAAAGAGATAAGTCGTTTTAAAATAATCACTGGAGACTTCAATACCCAACTTTCAATGATAGATAGAACAACCAGACAAGAAGATAAGTAATGAAATAGAGGACTTGAACAATAAACCAACTAGATCTAACAGACATATACAGGACACTAGCCCAAGAACAGAATACACATTCTTCTCAAGTTCACATGGGACATTCTCTACGACAGACCCTATGTTAGACCGCAAATCACAAAGAATCTTTGTTAACTACGATAGGATAAAACTGGAAATAAGTAACAGCAGGAAAACTGGAATATTCACACATTTGTGGAAGTTAAACAACACACTCTTTTTTTTTTTTTTTTGGGGTACGCGGGCCTCTGACTGTTGTGGCCTCTCCCGTTGCGGAGCACAGGCTCCGGACGCGCAGGCTCAGCAGCCATGGCTCATGGGCCCAGCCGCTCCGCGGCATGTGGGATCTTCCCGGACCGGGGCACGAACCCGTGTCCCCTGCATCGGCAGGCGGACTCTCAACCACTGCACCACCAGGGAAGCCCAAACAACACACTCTTAATCAATGAGTCAAAGAGTAAATCACAGAGAAAATAAGAAAATACAAGTATTTGTCTCTTAAAGGTACAAATTTAAATGAAAACACAACATACTAAAACTTATGGGATTCAGTGAAAACAGTGCTAAGAGGAAAATTTATGGCTGTAAATGCTTGCATTAAAAAAAAGAAGAAAACGCAAATCAACAATCTGCCTTTACAACTTAAGGAGCTTGGAAACAGAAGAACAAACTAAACTCAAAGCTGGCAGAAGGAAGGAAATAATAAAGATTAGAGTGGAGATGAATAAAATAAAGAGAAAAACAATAGAGAAAGTCAATGAAAGCAAGCGTTGGTTTTTTTTGGAAAAATTAACAAAACAGAAAAGGTTAACTGAGAAAGAGAAGACTCAACTTACTGAAATCAGAAATGAAAGTGGGTAAATTACTACCAACTCCGCAGAAATAAAAAGGATTATGAGACCACTATGAATAGCTATATGCCCACAAATTGATAACATGGATGAAGTGAAGAAATTCTTAGAAACACAAAACCTACCAAGACTGAGTCATGAAGAAATGGAGAAGCTGAATAGATCTATAACTAGTAAGGATATTGAATCAGTAATCGAAAACTCCTCAACCAAAAAAGCCCTGGACCAGATGGCTTCATTAGTGAATTCTACTGAACATTGAAAGAACGTACATATACTCTTCTCCAACTTTTCGAAAAACTGAAGAGGAGAGAACAGTTCCTAACCCACCAGAAAGCATCTAAATTGGAAAAGAAGAAATGAAGTTACCTCTGATGACATGAACTTAAGTGTCCATTGATGGATGAATGAATAAACAACACGTGGTAGATCCATACAGTGGAGACTTATTAAGCTTTAGGAAAGAATGAAATTCTGATACATACTGCAACATGGATAAACCTTGAAGACGTTATGCTAAGTGAAATTAGCCAGACACAAAAGGATAAATACTGTATGACTCTTATTTATATGAAATACCTAGAACAGTCAAATACACAGAGACAAAAGTAGAACAGTGGTGACCTGGGGCTCGGGGGGAGGGGCACGGCAGTTACTGTTAGAGGAGGACAGAGCTCCAGTTTGGAGATGGAAGGTGGTGAGGATCCCACGACAATGGGAATTTATTTAAAGCCACTGAACTGGGTACTTAAAAATGGGTAAAATGGTGAATTTACTGTTATGCGTATTTTATCACAATAAAAAAACCTAGAAGACAGTGGAGTTACATCGATCACACATTCAAGGAAAGAAAGTGTACAAGAGGATTTAATGTCTGACTAAATTGTGTCTCAGGTACACAGAGTCGGTGTTTGTCCCCTCCATCTCATCATGTTTCCCAAGACTCTTTTACATCCCAGTCATGACTATTCAACAAGGGTTTCTTTCTTTCTCTCTCTCTTTCTTTTTTTTTGAAGATGGTAAATTGAAAATGATACACTTCTGATTAAGAAGCCTCTACTTTCTCTTTCTTTATAAGACAGGCATTAAAATTTAAAAGCCAGAACATGGAATAAGTGCTAATGAAAATGTCAGCAAGTGAGAGTTTAGGTTTTAAAATGTCGAGAACAAGAAATACAGGATGAGTGTGAAGGGTCTAGCAGCTCTGTTTTATGCCTTTGAAACGTCCTCCAAATGTCACATAAAAAACCATTTGTGATTCATTTTCATGAATGATGACTTAAATTATTAAAAAAAAAAAACCCCAAATCTGGAAAAGTCTAATAGAAAAGCAGCGTCTATGGCTGGGTGAGTGGTTTCTCCAGTCAGAGCCACCTGTGTCGAAGACTTAACCCTGCACCGTTTCTCTTGTAAGACAGATCTGGTTTCAATCTGTGTTTCTTCAGTTTTTATCAGTGTTGGCCTAGATTTCCAAAGCTGAGCTAAAATGGAAATAGTCTTTTCTCCCTTTAACCCATCTGTCTCCTTTTATTTACATAATATAATATTTTTTCCCTGAATAATTGTTTTTTTTCTTTAAAAAGTCAAAATGGAAGTAGAATAAACAGAAACTTTTTCATCACAAAGGGAAACTTAGGATCTTCTCTTGGGGTTTATACTCAACAGGGCCTCAGGACTAGTCCAAGTTCAATGAAAATTAGCAGGAGGTCAGGCTCTAAAGCAACAAGGCCCTTTCTCTAAGGCTCCGTCATCTCAGGCTCTCATTTCTCAAGCGACTAGTGACTCCTCCCAAAAGACAGAATGAAGGAGAATTTCTGAAAATCTGCTCATGTCGGCCTCCTTATTCTGAAGTGAGGAAATCAAGCTGGATAATTACTTTGCTAAGTACCAGCGAGGGACGGGTTTACAATTATGCGGGTTCTGTTGTTGTTAACTGCTGCCAACGGAATAATTTATCAAGTTACGGCATCTCATTGAGGGAACTGAAAAGCACATTACCAGTAAGAAATGATTTCTAAAGCAGACTTAATTACTACTATATGTGTTTTTAATGTTGGCTGAAGATACACAGGGAGACAGGCTAAAGTGGCACATGACGAGTCCTCAGTTAGTCTGTCAGCCCTGAATGCATATTGAGAAAGACATAAAAAATTTAAGAAAGATCAAGACGTAGAAGCAGATTCCCTTGTCATCCCCAAGTAACTGCAGTATTTGCCGGTGAGGTGAAGGTTCCGGCAGGCAGATACCTGACAAAGACAGTTCTGTGGACTTCAGCTGCAGATTAGGAGAGGGGCTGGGTGACAAGTCGGTGTGGAGAGATGTAGATTTGGTTGTGTTCTGACTGATCCACACCTGAATGGTTATTTAATCCATTCCCATATTTCCAGGTCACCAAGGTCTTTTCACCTCCTGCTCAATCTATTCAACACCCCCCTACATACACACATTTAGTTGCCCTGTGAAGGCGGCAACATACCACATCCTCCAGGTGCCTCCACCTTACCCGCACCATCTCCAATGAGCAAGTGCTCCTAGCTATTGACGGACAGCCTCAATGGAAACACAGGGGCTTCAGGAACACAAGTGACCTCTCAGACACAGAGGACAGAGGTCAAACTGTTCTCCCATGTTCGTAATTTCTTGTGATAATACAAACACATGGTCCAAAATAACAGAATGATTGGCTGATGGAGAACTCTTAAAGAGATTTTTAAGTCAAGGAAAAACCATTACATCCGGTTTAAACAATGGCCTGGGCTGCCTTTCTGATTCCCATTAGTAGTCAACTTCGCTTTTGGATGGAAACCTTTTCTTTCGTCCTTTGGCCTGATGCACATTAAAACCAAGTTTTTCTTAAAAACAGAATTTGTGGTCACTACTCCAAAGTGCCGGCTGGACATTTCCGGGGCTAGTTCAGGTGGCAGTGCTGCGTGTGGCATAACTAACATCTATAAACTGGATGCAGATTACGGGGAAGCAGAAATGTGATGTAAAGACGGTCAAAGAATAAACATGGAGAGTTGAGGAATAGTTTCCCTGGAGAGCTGTCCGGCAGGGACACAGCAGTGCTCTGGGAAATTTAGTTATATTTATTTGCCTGTCAGTGAAATAAAGATCAGAGAGGAGAAGAAAAACCTCAAGGAACAAGGTGAGTTGTCACAACAGTCATAAAGAAGAATTGCAGGTTTCAAGCCCCTGGCATAGAAAATACATTTTGAAAACATACACAAGCGTCTGATTCTGATGTCAGTTTTGCCAGAAATCAACAGGATGAACCGTTTTTCTCTTGAGTAGTGGTGACGACGTGAGGATGTACTGCATGTGCAGTTTCTCGTGGTCTGCGCCCTTGCACAGACGATTTGCTGCACTTTACTCTCCAGATGGGCTTGTCCTCTTGTGCCACCCCTGACCCACTCTCTTCTCCCCCCACCGCCCCATCCTCAGGTCCCCCGGATCAGAGGGACCTGGCGGATCACTGGTACACACACTCCCTCTTCCGAGGGGATCTGAATCTGCAAAACTGCTGCAGCCGTTCCCTCGGGGCCCCCGCAGGGCCACAGGCAGAGAAGCCCCAGTGCGGAGCCCAGAGCTGCAGGGAGCCCAGGGTGCTGGGCCGCGGGCAGGGGTGCAGGCGGAGGCCGGGAGGCAGGCGGAGCTGGGTCCCCACAGCCCCCGAGTCCCCTGGCAGAGCTGAGGCACAGGGCCGAGGGGCAGGCCCACGGCCCACGTGAGCGGGTCTCTGGGGGTGAAGCCCGGGGACCCCTGGGGTGCAGGGTATCAGGAGCACACAGTCCGCAGGGCCCTGGTTCTGCCCATGTTAGAAACTGGGCAAAAAGAAAGAAGAAAACACGACAAGCACTGGCTGTCCTCAACAGAAGAATACATTTTTTCCCCTCGGAGAAATATTTCAAAAGCTGATGTTGAAAGAAACACGTAAAATGGATTTAAGGCAGTTTAAATTCAAACAGACGGCTCTGGACAGCGTGAGATGCTGGCCCCATGGCGGCCCAGGAAGAGGGGAAAACAACCTACCCTGGATCCTGACACTGAGTCACGGGACAGCAGCTGTGGAATTTTATTTACTTTTTCTAGATTTTACATGAAATGAAGATGACCTGGCCCTGCCCGATACAGACCCAGGGCAGGAGCCGGAACACTGGCAGAGAGGCACACGAGGGGGAACCCTGGATGCTGAAGGCGGGACCGGGAAAGGTGTGCAGAAGCCACATAGGTCTCCACTTCCAGAATTTCCAAATTATAATCTCTCGGGTGGGGCCTGAGCACGTGCATTTAAAAAAGGTTACACAGGTGGTTCTGATGTAGAGCAGGATGAGGACCACTGCATAGGCCATGTAGAACCACGGAGGCTCTGAAGAATCATATCCAGGTCCTCTTTCCATGGACACCCAAATCCAAGTCCTGATACACAACAGTGGTAGATTCTAGAAGGGTGATTCCCACTGACTATTTACCATAGAATTCAGCGGCATCTACTACATCTGAAAGTGAGAAGAGATATTTCATGTGCTGTGAGCATGCAATGTGATTCATAAAAAGTGCTAACACAGGAAAAAGCCCTACCATTTTCTCCCCACCCTGAACTCTGTGGGCAAACTGGAATTTGTACTTCCTGTAAAAAGACCATTTCTAACTAGGAACACTGATTCTTAGATAACTGGCTAATCCTTTAGAGAACCTCAAACCAACGGTATGCCTGGGCTCCGAGAGTTAAGGTTTAGAAAACATCTGAGAGCAAAGATTCTGACTAGCTATGCTAACTGAGAGAGGGCTGCAAGGATTCCAGCAAAGTTGCCTAAAGCTATGCAAGTTCATAATGATTTAACCTTTCCTCAGGGACCCCAAACTAACTGCAATCAACTTGTTGGCATTAGGAAAGTGATGCGGAAGTGGGTGGCAGAAATTTTATATCACCTCTTAGCATTAAAGTACTCAGATATTTTAGATCGCAAACAACATGAAGAATACACTTCTAGGACACAGCTCTTCTCCCGAGGAAATAAAATGTGACATGTGGCTGTTACCTATATAACTTTTGGTCAGAACTATATTTCGTAGCACGTGTCTTCAAATACATTTCTGCTGCTGCACAGACAGCCACAGATGTTATACTTTTAAAGTGTCTCTAAGTATCCCAGGCTGGAGAGGCTGAGGTCCAGGGAAGGGCAGCTTATTGTGTAATATTTTGTAGAATCAAAATCGTGGACAAATAAAGATGGCTTGGTGCTAGTAAATCACTCTGCCCAAAGGCGGTAGCGCAAATAGTCCCCTCGGGTTGTACTAAGAGGAGGTTTCTAGTATGAAGGCTGCCCCTGTGGTCCTTAATAATTTATTATGGTTTAGTGGAAGCAAATGATAAATTATATATTAGGCCATAGTCCAGAAACTTCCCTCATGTACACCTAGGCTGAAGTTGTCATTTTAGTCACATTCAAGAAATAGATTCTTTTTTCCTCACTTGTCTTCAGGGGCATTCATTCAAGAAGCATTGAATAAACACATTTAAATTCATTCCAGTTATAAAATAGTCACTACCTACTGAGCACCGACCCATACCAGGTGCCATGCTTGGTATCTGTCATTTAAGTCTCTCTATTTAATCCTCCCTGCAGTTTTTTCAGGGGCGGGATTACTATCTTCACTTTTCTAGAGAAGGAAATTAAGGTTCAGAGACGATAGGCAATTTACCCAAGATGAAAAGCCAAGTCCAAAGCCGGACCACCTTACGTTGGCTCCTTTCACATTTGAAAGACCAGCTCAAGTCTTCAGACAAAGCCAGCAGTGCCCTTGGTTGTTGTGCTAATCTGGATGGTGTGTGTGTTTCTATGACTGCGTCTATTATGCAGTAATTATTTATAAACTTTTCTTCACGAGATGACAAGCTCCTTGAAGGCAGGATGCACGTCTTCTTGTCCGTCTCTGCAAACCCAGGGAGTAGCATCCACTCACTCAAAGTTTCCTAAACGACCACTGTGTGCTAAACGCTCACTTAGGGCTGCAGATGCAGGAATGACCAAGATGCATGTGGTCCCCGTCCCCACGGAGCTCACATTCCAGGGGAGGAATGGACAGTTAAACGAGCAACGGAGCATACTAAATGCTACAAGAGGAAAGGTACAGGGGTTACAGAGTCTGTGAGCTTAAAGCGCGGGACTGTTCCTATCCTACTGGGAGAAAAGAGGGCAGGAAGGGACCTGGTTCCCTTTAGTGGGGACAGTGGCTGAAGAGGGAAGATGTCTCTGTTGAGGTGAGAGCTTGACTCTGATTTAGCCAGGGACTGCGTGGAGGTGAAGAAGGGGGAGACGATGCTGGGAAGAGCAAACAGTACGAGCAAAGGCAGGAGGTGAGAGGAAAAATGAGAAGGAGGCGGTGGAGAAAGCTGGGGCTGCAGGTGTGGGCAGGACCAGACCAGGAAGGTCCTGGAAAGCGTTTTATTCTAAGGTTACTGGAGAGGCCGCTGAAGGGATTCACACACTGAGTGATACGATTAGGTTTGAAAGTTACTTTAACACAAAGGGGAGAATGAACTACATAGTGGAGGAAGCAGACGCAGGAGACCAGATAAGAAGACAGGCTCGGAGTCCAGGGGAGAGACCCTGGGGGCTGGACGAGGGCCTGGCAGCAGAGATGGAGAGAAGGCTCTGGATGCAGAATCAACAGGTTTGGTTTCTAATTGGATGGAGGTGGTCAGTGAAATAGGAGTGAAGGGCCATCCTGGGACTCCGGCTCGGGCAACTGGAGACACAGTAGGTCACTTTCTGATTTAGATTGGAAGATAGGAGAATGAGCATTGTTGAGGACTAGTGTCATGCCTGGAGTGGACTCGTTCACTAAGAGATGGAGATCCACGGTGGGATGTGAATTGGACACGGGACGATGGAAGTTACCAGCTATCAGACTGAGTGGGATTTCTCAGAGATGGGTGGAGAAGAGAGCTCCGTAGAGAAGTATCTACAGTCAGACGGAGAGAAAGGAGGCATCAGAAGCCCCCGAGAAGGAAGGCGAGGCCAGAGAAGAAAATTGAGGAGAGGGCCACGTCCAGGAAGCCAGAGTAGAATTTCTCAAGGAGGTGGGAGTGGTCTCACAGGGCCAAACATTTCTCCACGGCCAAGTAGGTCAAGTAGAAATTAAGGAACAAGCAGATTAAGTGACCTGGTTTGGGGCCACCCAGCTACAGTGAGCCAGAAGCCAGACCCGGAGTCTGTGTATTTCCCAATGTTTTACTGTTTTTCACCTTTCCGAGTCAACAAATGCCTTCTGCTGGGAGAGCACAGCTGTCACTGCCAGGCCGCCGGCACAGCAGTGGCTCCTGCAGCCTCACTTCGAGCCGGTGACCATGCCCCTGGCAAACCCGGGCGTGTGGGACGCTGTTAGGACTCAGTGAGATCATGGGATGCCTGGAGGTGGGCGGGGCTCCAGGTGGGTGAGGCCTCCCTGGACGCTGGTCCTGTGCTTCCCAGCAAGGGTGTGCTGTACCGAGAGTCTGGAGAAGGCACTTCTGTGGCCACGCAGACTGACTGACGTGGGCAGGCAGAGCCCAGAGCAGCTGCCCTTATTAGCTTTGGGGATGACAATAACAACTAGGAAAGATGAGAAAGGAGGACAAAGCTCTTTGCATATGACTGCACTGATTCTAGATATGCAGAGAGATGAAAGGAAGCTCCACTTCTTATAGCCCCTAAATGTCAAACAGAAAGGAAAGTAAAGACCTATAGAAAGTGAGTCAGCTTCGATTCCTTGGGAAAAAAGTAGGTATAAATGGCTGATTTTCTGTGAAAGAATTCGGCTTTCTAAGCAATGAGAAAATAAATTAATTAGGATTAAATAAGTCAACACGCAACAAGTATTTACAAAGTACCACTTTTAGCCAAACACTATCCAGGACTTTGTGGGAAATACTTAAAAATAAGAGGGGGGGGTGACCTATTAGAATTGCTTGGAAGATGTGTTAAAAGTAATTTTAACTGAAAACCATTTTCATATAAAATGATAATAAACTATGTGCCAAGTGCTGGGCTGTCCCCTCCCACAGCATCTCTGGGTCCTCAGTCCCAGGGGGAGTGTGATCATCCCTCATTCAGGTGGAAACTGAGGCTCAGAGAAGTGAAGGCGCTTTCCCATGTGTGTATAGTTTAAAGGTGGCAGATTGATGATGTGAACCCAAGGGGTCTTCCATCCCTACACAATGCCAACGCAAGTACACAATCACTATGCTTTTTACAAGTCTGCTCTTCTCATTTAAAAAAACTTACCAGTGTGGGCTTCCCTGGTGGTGCAGTGGTTAAGAATCCGCCTGCCAATGCAGGAGACACGGGTTCGAGTCCTGGTCCGGGAAGATCCCACATGCCGTGGAGCAACTAAGCCTGTGCACCACAACTACTGAGCCTGCGCTCTAGAGTCTGCAAGCCACAACTACTGAGCCCGTGAGCCACAACTACTGAAGCCCGCGCGCCTAGAGCCCGTGCTCCGCAACAAGAGAAGCCACCACAATGAGAAGCCCGCGCACCGCAATGAGTAGCCCCTGCTCACCGCAACAAGAGAAAGCCCACGCACAGCAACGAAGACCCAACATGGCCAAAAATAAATAAATAATTTAAAAAAACCCCAAAACTTACCAGTGTGCCTTATTCATATCATATTCCCCACGTTGAAAAAAGTCACATTGAGCTTAAAAATAAATGTACCTCCACTTTATGCAACTGAAAAGCTGGCCATAAATCAACATTTTCTTCAGAGTGTGGATTTTTGTTGCCACCTACCACAGATTTACAGAAACAAACTCTCAATTTCTCATTTACATAAAATGGATAATTGTTACTACTCTGCTGTAAGGTCTCCCTGTTTTTTATTGGACAGTACCCCTTTGCAATGCTCACAAGTACCCTGATTTATTTATTTTGAAGTTTGGACGGTCACCTATGGAATTCCTTCAAATGGGGGCTTATCCACGCATTCTTTATAGAGAATTAGTAATCACAACCCAGTTAGGGTGTCCTGATTTCCCCTCTCCTACTCTCCTCTCACAAGCACTGAATGAGGGGCAGGCAATTTCCAAGCATTTTTATATTACAAACACAGCATTTACATCTACATAAATAGCTTTTCAGGGCACAAAATACAAAATGAATCTGTCATTGTTATTTCCTAATACATTCCAGAATATTGCCTTGCTAAATCACAGTCCCTAAAACCCACAGAGAAAAAAATAACACCTTCCTTTTCCACTGTAAGGTACACAGGCTGAAAGATGCTGTTACATAAGCATGCCTCTGCTAATTAATCAGAGCTGGCCATACTCATTTTTCTAAAGTAAAGGAATAAAACCAAATAGTGTCATTTACTTTTTTTTTTGTGCCCTGCTCTAGTTAAAATTAAAAAGGCCAGGATAAACTCAGCTGAAGAATGTTGCTTACAATTCTTTTTTTCTAATTACTCAAATCAATGGGTATTAAAAAAAAGCATCCTCATATTCAGTTTGATTGTTGGTTTTATGTGATAAGATGACTAATTAAAACTACTGCACATGGGCTTCCCTGGTGGCGCAGTGGTTGAGAGTCCGTCTGCCGATGCAGGGGACACGGGTTCATGCCCCGGTCCGGGAGGATCCCGCATGCCACAGGTCAGCTGGGCCCATGAGCCATGGCCGCTGAGCCTGTGCGTCCGGAGCCTGTGCTCCGCAACGGGAGAGGCCACAACAGTGAGAGGCCCGCGTACCACAAAAAAAAAAAAAAAAAAAACAAACACACACAAAAAAAACCTGAGCAAAAAAACACTACTGCACATTCTGGCACATTCCAGTACGCAGTTTATGATTGTGAAAAGGTCACACACTTGAGAACAAAGTCCAGTACGCCTCCCGCGTTTAGCTAAATAATCACAGAGGGTGTTTAAAAAATAATTTCTAGCCCTCTCTTCTGAGAAGCTTCTCTTCTTCTCCCTGTTTACTCATGATTACCCATCAATACACCTCTCTTCCTCAGGGTGATCCTATTCATGGGATCCCTCCAAGTGCCTCAGCAACTTTGCAGTTCTGTGGAGGGCATTAGAAAACAAGGATTCTGGTTTGGTTCTGGTAAAAACAAAACAAAATCCTGGAAAAATAACATTCCAGAACTAGGATACTTAGCTAAGATCCACAAGATATCCGTGGCATTGATCTCATGGTAAATGAGACAAAGAAAAATACTTGAAAGCCACTGCTCCTTGGTGAGGGAGAGAACACACCTCTGCCTCTCCTTGGAGGGTCTCTAAACGCAGACAGGGCACCTGCTGGCCCCGACCCCATGGCCCAGCCTTTACCCTCTCACAAAACCCAAGCTTCACCTGGGCTTTTCAAAATGAATCGTAACTGCGGATGCCCAAATATCGTATAATATGGCTTATTTGTGGAATCTAGAAAAATGACACAGTTTAGAGACACAGATGTAGAGAACAAACGTATGGACACCAAGGCGGTGGGGGGGAGGGTGGTGGAATGAATTGGGAGATTGGGATTGATATATACACACTACTAGGTATAAAATAGATTACTAGTGAGAGCCTACTGTAGAGCACCGGGAACTCTACTCAACGCTCTGTGGTGACCTAAATGGGAAGGAAATCTCAAAAAGAGTGGATATATGTATATGTATAGCTGATTCACTTTGCTATATACAGCAGAAACTAACACAACATTGTAAAGCAACTATACTCCAATAAAAATTAATTAAAAAAAACCCCAAATGAATCATAACCTCAAGACAAGCCTAAATCTTTTCATGCTACTGATGTCTGATTAACCCATTCGTGTAAGCACATACTCCAGTTTCTACTGTGTCTAAAAACATTCACTCTTTCAGGCTTCCAAACCCTTACTGTGTGTAGTTTCATACTGCTCAGCAGTTTCAGGACTCCTCCTCTGTATTTTAATGTGTTGGTGGTGGGCTTCCCCGGTGGCGCAGGGGTTAGGAATCCGCCTGCCAATGTAGGGGACACAGGTTTGAGCCCTGGTCTGGGAAGATCCCACATGCCGTGGAGCAACTAAGCCTGTGAGCCACAACAGCTGAGTCTGCACTCTAGAGCCCACGAGCCACAACTACTGAAGGCTGAGTGCCACAACTACTGAAGCCTGAGTGCCGCAACTACTGAAGCCTGCGTGCCTAGAGACTGTGCTCTGCAACAACAGAAGCCACTGCAACGAAGAGTAGCCCCCGCTTGCTGCAACTAGAGAAAGCCCGCGCGCAGCAACAAAGATCCCACGCAGACAAATAAATAAAGTAAAAAGAATAAAAATTTAAAAAATAAAGTGTTGGTGCATATTCTGCCTCTCCTCTGTCTCAGGTCTGGTAGGATAAGGAGTGTTAGTTAAGTAACATGACTTAAAGGATGTCAGCCACAGATAAACAAGAACTCAGTGAGTTTGCAGACTCGGCACCGTGTTACTGCCTTCTTACACATGGTTCTTCCTTCTCTCGACCCTTTTCTAGTCTTATACAGGGATGTAAAGATAGGCCATCATGAGAAAAGTACAGCTAGAACAAGAGACAAATAGTTGTGTACTTGATTAGAGGAAAGGAAATGACTTGCTCTATATAATTTAAAGGAAATCTTGGTGACTGCTCCTTTTGACTTTTATTTCAAATAGGGTTTACTTTCTTTAATTAAAATATTTTATACACCTCCACAATGCTTTTCAATGCCAGTGTCTTATCCCTAGGAGGTCTACTTCGATTTATATTATTTAACATTTCCAATTTGCAATGACTTTAGCAAGAGGTGAGAGTCCATCCTTATCCACTTTCTGAGAAGGTGGTAGACAGTACATTGCAGAGGCCGCCTGATGGACGGACGCTGAGCTACAAGCAGCGGCTGAGGGAAAACCTATGGCCGTGGGTTCTTGGCCCAGCTGCTCCTTCAGGCCGCTGCAGTTCCATGGGAGAAGTCCTGAAGACCAACCCATTTCCTTATCTAAAATGCCATATTGGGATCATAATAACCACGTGAGTAACAATATCAACACAAAGGGCTGTTAAGTGAGGCCTCGAAATAATGACCATAGAATGTGCTGACAAATGTAAGTACAGCGATGAATACTTTTAATAAGATCAATTATTAATTGATATTAAATATTAATTAATTGAGTATTTAGTAACAGTCACATCCCCAAATTGAAAATATCAAAGCAGAGAGGTTAAACGATTTGCCAGCGTTGCACAACAAGGTGATTTCTGAGCCAAGATGAAATCTGTAACTTCTTGTGTTAATTTTCCTCACCCTCTGTTCAATTCAAGTGCAATACAACTAAGCTTATCAATACTCTCTCAGGAGGGGATCGTAACTGCCCTGCACGCCCCCCAGTGCACAGCTGAGGTTCCCACTGGTGAGACCAGGGCACATGCATCCGGGAGCTGCCAGAAGAAGTCACGGAAGGAAGGACGCTGGCTCCTCCCAAGACTATTAATTTCCAGATAATGACAGTGCTCAATATTACAGGAATCCTCCATGTATTTTCAACTGGCCAATTTAAAGCTTCTGCATGTTAAACAGAATTTATAAGGAAACCAATAAAATAAAAGTTTAAATCTCAAAAACTGGGACCAGCTCCTATCCCACTGTTCTTTAGTACTAAACAAATAGGAGAAATGAATTACTCTAGTATCTTTTAGTAAGTAAGAGACTAACCAAACAAAATTAAGATAAAAGCAAAGGTAGGACTAAGAGAAAGCAGTAACAGGGTCCTTGTTGGTCCCAGGGGAGATGGGGTTCTGTGGTCTCAGAGAGACCCCCTTCCTCCTCGCCAGAGAGAAGCCTTACGTCTACCATCCAAAAGTTGCTAAGCTAGTCAGTTCAGGGAAAATCATAAAAAACAGCTATTAATTGGTAAAATGATAACTATTTGTAGATGATCCACTTATTTACTGGGAAAGCAACTGCATGAAAAAATTACACCTAAGAAGAGAATTTGACATGGTAGCAAAGTCAAAATTACTGTACAGAAATTGACAGCTTTTACATACAAACAACACTAGTTCCAGGGTATCAAGAAAGAAATGATTCCATTTATTGTAGCTACAAAAATGATGAAATGCTTAGGAATAAAATTCATAAGAAGGGTGCAATTTCTACACAAAGGAAACTGAAAATGCTATCAAGGGACAGGAAAGATTTGAGTGTGGGAAAGGCTCATTATGTGTAACTTCATAAAGGGAAAAATTCAAACTTAAGCCATAAATTTAATACAATCTCAGTAAGATTACCAACAGGATTTTGGTGTCATAACAGAAAAACTGATGCTGAAGTACATTTGGAAAAACAAACAAGCAAGAGTAGCTGGAGAAATTCTGAAAAGGAAGAGTGTTAAGAGGAGCCTAGCTGCTATTTAGATTTTAAAACCTACTACAAAGCTGCAGCAGTTAAAACAATGTGGTACGAACACAGGCACAGACAAGCAGATCAATGCAAGTAAATAAAATACATAAGGGAATTTAGTATATGATGAAGGTGAGATTTCAAGTCAGTGGGGAAAAGATGGACCACTCAATCAGCAGAGTGTGGATGCCTGGATAAACAGCCAGGACAAGGAAAAATTACTTCTCCACCTCTAACCTTGCACAGGTACAGAGGCCAAAGGGAGCAATACTTTCAAACTGAAAAACATGAAGCAATAAAATAAAGAAATGGAAGATTTCTTTTTTAAGGAAAGAAAAGCCTAAGTGTGATATAAATCTAGAAGCCACAAAGGAAAACACTGATATATTTGAATCCAAAAACTATATTAAAAAAACATAAAAAGTACTATTAGAAATTCCAAAGACAAATGGAAACTGAGGAAAAGTAGTTACAATTTGCAATACATAAAAGGAGCTAATTTCCCTGTATATACACACACAGAGCCACAACTAAATCCTGTGGGAACAGGATTTAAACGAGTGTTCGTAGAGAAATGAGTACAAATGGCTCCTGAAATGTGAAAAGATGCTCACTCTCAGTCTTAAGCCTATTTTTTTTTAACCTATTTTATTGGTTTAGATGAAAAAGTTTCCCAATACAATAGGTGGAAAGAGAAGCCCACTCACACATTGCTGGTGGAGGTATCTTGTACAAGTTTTACGGAGAAAAATCTGGCATTATCTAAAATGCACGTCCCTACTGACCAGCAATTCCACTGCCAGAACCCACTCTGTAGACTCTCACAGTGTGAAATGAACGTGGAACACTCTTTTAAGCATTCTTTACATGGCAAACATGGAAAACCAGCTGGATGGCCATCGACAAAGATAGAGTCCATCCACGTGGTGAGCGAGGGCCAGGGTGCTCCCCATGCACTGCTGCAAACCGTCTGCCAAACGTTATTGCTAAACAAACAGAGGGCAGTGGCTAACCATGTGCATGGCTGGCCATCAGTTGTGTCCACAAACACACACACACACACTCTCTCTCTCTCTCTCTCTAAATAAGGAGAGAACAGCCCTGGCCCAGGGCAGGCGTGAGCTGGGGCTGCAGAACAGGGCAAGGAGGGGACATATTTTCCCCTCCTTGAAAATATGAGTTCATGAAGGTATGAACTCTTCATACCTTTTGAATTTTGTACCGAGTACATGTACTACCTATTAAAAAATCAATAACATACATTTTTGCCTCCTAAAAATTCTGGATTATAGACCTGTGGCTAGTAAAAAGCTAAGTCTGGGAGGATTAGATTGTTAAGGGAAATAATGCAAGAACACATACATATGTACATTTTCTGACTGTTTACCAAGTATTAATTTTCATTGTTTTACTAAATGAGTAAAGTATTGGGCTTGTTTTCACAAGCAAGAGGCTTTCATGGGAAAAAAGGTAACACAAATTTAATTTCTATGTGGCCTCCCTCCTCAGACTTGCGTGGGGTTCTTGTAACGTCAGTCGGCAGTATTGCAAGTTCATTACAGAGAAGGGAGAGAAAAGGGAGAAAAGAAAAATGACCTTTTCGATTCCACAGTATCAAGGTGATGAAACTTAGTCAACAGTCTTATCTGAGCAGCCCCAAAGCAACTGCTTTTACTCTCGACTTCAACTTTTCCAAATTAAAAAACGATTTCAAAATTTCTTTTGTGTATTGCTATCTCTATTTCTATTTCATGAGTTTTCTAAAAATTTCCTGACTTGAAATTTCACTGCATTTAAAACTTCTTATAATAATGAGGTAAAACATTTTAAAACAAGCATATGGACAAGGAATACACTATAACTGCACTGTATAAACCATAAACAGCCAGGCAGCTAAATTAAACCCGATGGCGTTTCTTCCTTTATAAATACAGTAACTGCTTTGTTGCGAAATACTCAAAGTGCTAACAAACTCATTATTTCTACCATTTTGTCTTTATCGTTACCTAGCTGGTTCCACATGTTTCAATTTTATAGTTGCTCTTTCGCTAGACTGACCCGTAAGAATACTTAATACATCCAGTTGTTATTTGTTAGGAGGCTGGAGTCTGTGATCATTGAGAAAAGCCTCATGCGACCCAAGTTCCAAGCCTGGTTGTCTTTCTGATTTCTGTCCGCCCCCCACCCCCCCACGCCCCTTCGCCATGGGAGTAGAATGACCATTAAGCATTGTTTTAGTTTCTATTTCAAAGGGGCCTTTGTAAGTTGGTCCACCTGCTCCCAAGAAGCATACTGTGTTCTTGAGAAGATAAATCCCTTCTTTGACCTCATTTCAGAGAGGCAGAGAATATACAGGACATGCTACTTCTCTGTGCTTCTCTAACTTTTGAACCATTTACAACTTGCTGCAAAGAACCATCCTTCGCCTCTTGAGAAATTCACAGAGACCAGTAGCATCTCATTCTTGGGGTGGAGAAATTAATTGGGATGTAGTTACCATGCTCCATGCAGAGATGTGTGCAGGGCACCTCCCTTGGAGGTGTGATGCAAGACTGGAAACTTGATTTCTACAAATTCCAGATTAAATTGGCTTGATGTATAATACAGGCTAAGTTATCTTGCTTGCAATATGCAAATTGATAACTGGTAGAACACACATCTGTAACTCCAGCCACTTGCAACTACAAAGCAGACTGTTGCCTCTGCTAACACGGGCTTGAAGGATTATGGTTTAGGAAGCTCTGTTTTGTGCCTCTGTGTGATGACGGGTGAGGTCACATCGCGGGGGCTTACTGATAAACGTTAGTGAGCATGTGGTTCTCTAGAAATCCAAGGGTGGTACTCACCGCACCCCCAAATCTCCCAGGCTTTCAGGTGAGGGCGCCACGGAAGTTAAAGTATAAAAGTGCCATTTTTATACAGAACAGGGAAATAAAAGGTAGGAGTAGGCTCCTGAAGTGTAGCTGGCCCCGGGAAGAAAGAAACTTGGAGAAAGCGTAAGAGGCCAAAATGACTGCTGCATCCACAGGTGGGAGAAAGAATACCTGGGAACACGTTAGGACGAGTGGTTAGAGGAGGAACTGGAAGTATGTGTCATGTTCTGGGTCAGTGACTTAGAAGGACAAGGACACGGCATCTGTCCCCCAGGCCACTAGTGGGCTTCACTCTCCCGAGGTTGGGGGCTGAGGTCAACCACACGTGACAAATGTAAAACACCTGAAAAATAATGTGTGACCAAGTTCCCAGGGCACTGCCTTGGTGGCAGGCCTCCACAGCACTGGTGATTCTGCAAATAACACAACCATACGTGGGGTGAAGGGAATTACTGCCAAGGAGACATACTGCCACTGCAGAAGGTCTAGTACCAACACTTACTAGATAGAGTACATTGTCTATTTTTATTATATTTACACACTGTGTGTGTGTGTGTGTGTGTGTGTGTGTGTGAGTTTCAGCAGAATGAATGGGCATCATCTAAAAACACTGCACTTTGCAGCTGATTCAGTATCAGCTTACTGGGGCCAAAGAGGGAGGGTCTATGACCCCATTCAGCTCAGGAGAGGCTGGAAACTGGCTCCACACCTGGGGAAGCTGACCCCAAGCTCTGCCTAGACTGACTCCAAGTATCATGTCAGATTTGGGAAAAGAGAAAATCGAGGATAGAGCAAGCAAATCCGATGTTCAGCTCTCTGTGAAAAACACGGTTCTATATAAAGAAAATGCAACGAGTGTCGTATCCACAGGTGGCTTCTCCAGGGGAAGAAACTCATCTGCCTACCAAGGAGAAGCAGGATTTTCGAGAATGGAAAATGTATTTTTGAAATGATTCAAAATATCTCATTTTTGTTTCATCATCACCTCCTCCCCATTTCTCAATACTGACTATAGAATTACTTCACCTACATGCTATAGTCATACTTGCTTTCTCTGTCCTCCCAAGCAGTATTTTGGTGATTTATGTTTCTGCTGTATTCTACTTTTGTCTTAGTAAATGAATGGAAGTGTGCACGGGTGTATGGTGTTATACAAAGCTCCATAAAATAAAAACACTATGTAAATTCTTCAGCATTAATATACTGTTTTTCTGATTTCATTATAATGGAACCAAGGGATGAGCAAATAGCTTTCACTGTAATGAAATCTCACTGTATTGAATACTTGTGCCCCAATGAGATTTAACCAATATTAACACAGATAAAAATAAGTTACTTAGGGGCTTCCCTGGTGGCGCAGTGGTGGAGAATCCACCTGCCAATGCAGGAGACATGGGTTCGAGCCCTGGTCCGGGAAGACCCCATATGCTGCGGAGCAACTAAGCCCGTGTGCCACAACTGCTGAGCCTCCGCTCTAGAGTCCGTGAGCCACAAATACTGAGCTCATACGCCTAGAGCCTGTGCTCCACAACAGGAGAAGCCACCGCAATGAGAAGCCCACGCACCGCAACAAAGAGCACCTCCCGCTCACCACAACTAGAGAAAGCCCACGCACAACAACGAAGAGCCAACACAACCAAAAAATAAAATAAATAAAATAAATAAGTTTATAAAAAAAAAATAAGTTAGTTAAACATATTTTTAACAGAGACACTAGAAAATAATTCTAGAGGATACTAGAAATCAATTTCTAAGGTTAGTTTTTGACTGTTAACCTGACTTGGTCATCTAGTAAGAGACAGTAACACAGAAGGGGGAGTGGGCACACTTGGTACATAAAGATGGGAGCCAGGGCACATCAGTGTCGAAGGGGCATCTAACAGAAAGAAATCAACAACAAAAATGCAGACTTCCTACCGAACAAGCAAACTATTCAAGAGAGAGTTTTTGATCAAACAGTCATGCCTTATAAATGATGAGCAATTCTATCACCCGTTTTTGCATGTTATCACAAAGTAGGTGTTATGGACTGAATATTTGTGTCCTCCCAAAGTTCATACGTTTAGGCCCTAAGCCCTGAGTTGATGGTATTTGGAGACAGGGGTTTGGGAGGTAACTAGGGTTAGATGAGGTCATGAGGGTGAGGCTCTTGTGATGGGATTAGTGCACTTGGACTAAGAGACACCAGAGCATATATTCTCTCCTTCTCTCCCCCCACCCCCCTTTTCCTCCATGCACACAAAGAAGAGGTCATGTGAGCACACAGCAAGTCAGTGGCCCCTATGAGCCAAGGGAAGAGGCCTCAGAATGAAATGTACCATCCTGGCACCTTGACCTGGGACTTCCAGCCTCCAGAAACTGTGAGAAAGAAATTTCTGTGGTTTAAGCCACTCAACCTGTAGTATTTTGTTACGGCAGCCTGAGTGGATTAGGACAGTCGGTATCTAAGATCAAAGTGATGAAAATATCAAAAGAAAATGAAAAAGGAAATCTCTCTCCTGCTTTTGAAAATACACTGCTCACCCACATCTGAATGCCAGAGTTGTCAGCTCTTCAACACACATCTTGTCTAATGACTTCTTTTTTCCCTTCTGAATGTCTGTGCTGAAAGAAAGCCTTCACTTCTGGGTTAGCCCCCTCATTTAAACCTGTGCAAATTAAGGGGTGAGGAAAGAGTGCCCCAGATCCTTTCTTTTGAATCTTCCTTTGATTCGGAGTTTTGCAGAATCTCTTAGTCGACTGTTTTTTTTTTAAAATCAAGTTTTACTGCAACTTTAATACATTATATACACACACCTTCTTCTTTCCTGTACTTTGGGTCTGGGGACTCCAAAAGTGTCACTTGACAAATGTGGTAATTCCAAAGTCATCTGATGTTGGAAAAGCTCCTGCCTTTATACAAAAGGGGCAAGTGTCTCTGAGAATGAAATCCAGTGCCTAGCTGACCAATGAATTTGGTCAACATCTAGAACTTGAATTAATAGATTATGACACTGCTGCTTGAAATCCTCAGAGTAATTACAATCACCTAAAGAACAGATAATTAAGCAAAATTAATAATAATATAACAAGAAGAAGAAGAAGAAAACAATGTTCAGTGGCTTCAGTCTACATGATTGTTAGGAATATCAGGATATGAGGAAGAAATCAATTATACACTTAAAAAAATCATTTTCACGCATTAAACTTTTTTCATTCCCTCCCTGTTAAGTTCTAAGAGCAATACATGTACAATAAAGAAACACGAGAAATTTCAGAAAAGCAAGAAGAATATAGAAAGAAATTACAAACACTTAGAATCTCATTTCTCAGAAATAAACCCTGCAAGACAATTTGGGCTACAGTTCAGACTTTTTCCTCTGCAAATAATATAATAAACTTAAACAAAATTCGACACAGTAGATCACATTAAAGATTTCCTCTAATGCAGTGGTTCTCACCCAGAGGTGATTTTGTCCCCCTCCCCCTGGAGACATTTGGAAATGTCCAGAGTCATTTTTGGTTGTTAGATCTTGGAAGGGGCGGGGGTGGCTATTGCCATCTATCTAGTGAGTGGGAGCCAGGGATGCAGAGGACGGCCCCATGACAAAGAATTATCTGGCCCCAAATGTCAAGGGTGCTGATGTGAGGAGAGAGCCTGCTCTGACCTCACAGACTAGGGTCCACCCCACACGATGAGCAGCTGCTGAGCGCCGGCCCTGAGTCTGTAAATTCAAAGACAAACAAAACCCAGGCCCACCTCTGATGAGCGTGGGTGACAGACAAACACACAAACAAACGGAAATGGGTGAGCTCTGTCCTCACACCTCTTCTGAGGCCAGGAGCCCTCCTTGTGGCCTGAGTCACCCAGTGCCTGAAACTTGATGTCACAGTTTATGAAAGGAGCCTGAATTAGTCCTGGTCTGAAGGAGGAAGGCACTCAGGGACAGCAAGCACCTAAGCCCCTGTTTGCAGGTCAGCTGGACCCTCCCTCTGGCTTCTCCTGGAGCCCTTCCCTGCTGGCTCTCAGGTCTCAGCTGTAGGGTCACAGGGAAAAGATGCATTCAACACAATAATACTGTTACGAATCACTCCACTTCTAAAAAATTCAAAATGTCTTTTTGCCTTGACTCCTAGAATTAGAAATATAAAATAATAACAGCAAAACTCGTGGTCTGCCTAGAAGAGCCTGTATCACAAGAAGAAAACAGCAGCTTCTGACAGTGACTGGACTCCCCATCAGGAGTCAGGCCAGGTGTCCTGTTGTTTTATATCAGGGACCTCATTCCACCCTCGCAACCACAGAAAGACAGCACGGTCAGCCCCATGGCTCAGATGGGCAAACTGAGGCTGGGGCTGAGCAGCCTGCCCCACACGTGGTCTGCAGACGGCGAAGGCAGCCTGCACCGCGGGGCCGGCTGTCCTGGGTCCAGCATCACCTCCTCGGGGAGCAGGACCGTCCTCCAGCCACGAGCCTTTGGGGACCAAAGCCACCCCGCCTGGCTCCCCTCCTGTCACCACTCGGCTCCCAACAGGTGAGCTGGACCTCGTGGGCATCGGCAAACCATTCCTTCCCCAAACTGCTCCCCATCTATTGGCCCTTTCTCTCCCCACTTCCCTCTGCTTTCTGCTTAGAGTTTGTGGACATTCTTTAGGTCTTGAAAATACTTCACATGTTCTCATTTCTCTGTCTTTTTATTGACCTACAAAGGTCAATCTCCAGCCCAAAGTTCACCTCTGAGCTCTAGACCCGTACCCTTGCTATGGAACACTTCCTTGGTCTTCTCGAAGGCCTTGCAAAACTCCGCATATTAAAACTTAACAATCTCACTCCTGCCCCCACTGTCCTCGAATCCCAAACCTGGTTTGTGCTCTTCAAGTCCCCTCATTTTAGTGAAAGACATCCCCACCTCTTCAGTGGCCCAAGTCGTCCTCAGCGCCCTGTCTCTCACCCCCAGTATCCAAGGCCTGCTGACTGTCACCTCCTCAGCAGGATGTCTCCTTTCTTCATCTCTTCCACACCGTTAAGCATCTCCGAGCCATCACCACCTCCATCCTGGAAACTTCAGGAGTTTTCCAACTGGCCAACTTGTATCTACCCTGCCCAGGTCCCGTCATCCCAAAGCCTCGCCGTTGTGTTCAGAGCGAAGCCCAGGCTCCACTTCTCCAGGCTCCGCTCCAAGTCTGCTCTCCTCACAACCGCCCACTCACTCCACTCGAGTCCGCTGACCGTCTTTTGGTCCCGGACACTCTCTCTGTCCCGCTGTCCGCGAGGCTTTTGTACACTCCGCCGTCCCTGCCATGTTCCTTCTTCCCTCCCCTCACCGCATCCCTTAAAGCCAGATGTCCCTTTCCTCAGCAACTTCAGCCTGCTTCCTCAGTTACATCAAACAGACTCTTAACAGCCTCACATAAATTCTTCTTTATAGCACTTGCCACAGGTACAGGTTGATATTTTAAAAACATGGTCATTTGATGAATCTGCCTTCCCAGCGGGAAGGTAACGTTCAGGGAGGGTGAGGGCAGTCTCTGGTTTGGGTTAGCAAGGTGCCCGCATGGGCAGCTCAGTGCTTGTTAAAGTAGGAGCAAGTCAATGAGCGAAGGGTCCAGTACTTGTGCTTTTGACCACGGTGCAAATAGAGATCGAAGTTCTTGAGTTAAATTACAAAGCAATGAATCCTTTTATCTCACTTCCAATGACCAGAATTTTCTAGAGCTTTTCAACTAAAAATTTTTTTGCTCTGTATTTCTTTCCTCTGATCTAGCTGCAATTTGGTTGACTGTTTGAAACTCACAGTGCTGGAAATGTAGTAATTGCTCCATGAGATGTTTGTTGAATGGTTGGTCTTAGAGCAAAAGCATCCTTTAGAAGGTTCATTATTTTGTAACTTACTTTCATTGAATCAAAGTTAAATATGAATGTTTTCTCAGGAGCAACTTCCTAAGGGATGACCACTTTTGTTTTCAGGTGACGCTTGGAGGACACAAGATTTTGATTTGTGTTTGGAAAGTAAGTGCTCGGGTGACTGCTTGAAGAAAAATCCCTGTAAAATGCAGTACAAGAACATGAATATTGACAAATGGCACTAGTTCTCTGAAGCAGAATGAGAACACTCTGCTGATTCACTGCCCTTTGATGAAAATACATTCTTCAACGGTGTCTGTGTTCATGCCATGACCACAAATGACCGCGGGGTGCTGGCCAATCCAGCTCTCATTTTGTCTCAAAGTGGCTTTAAGAAGGGGCTTCTCATGCAGATTTAACGCAGGTTGGAGACCCCAGCCGCTGCTGCCGAACTACTCATCACCTCTCCGCAAGTATCGGTGCGGGTGGCAGCCAGCCGTTTACTGGCTGTGTGCCCCGGGGAGGTTATTCACACTCTGTGCACTGCAGTTTCTCCATAGTTAAAAAAAGAAGAAGAAAATACAATGGAACTCGGAGGGCTGTGGGGAAGGAGTGGGAGAAGCGTGCGCTGGCTCCCGGCGCATGGTGAGCAGCCCTCGCCTTTGCCCGGGCTTCTTCCGGTCCTTAAGTGGTTCATAGATGAGTCACTTTTGCCCCCAGAATCATAGAACTGGCTTTGCTTCCAGTTACCTAAATTTTTTTTTTTTCAGTTTGAGTCTTGACAGTAGATTTGCTTGGGAGTTGAACTTACATCTCCCCAGAAGACCTGATAAGGGTCCTAATAAGCCCCCAGGGCCCCTGGGGGTGCCCACAGCTCTCTGGTAAATTGAAGAGCTCTTCTTACAGTGTAAGAGTGACCACGCCTGCAGCTCAGCCAGCTTGAAGCCTTCCTCTCCAAGACTCTTATGGTTTCTTGGAGAAGGAGAGAGTGAAAGCAACAATAGGAACTTTTTGACATGTGTTATTAAAGTGTTTTCACAAAAGTAATTCTGCACAATAAGCCCAATTTGGAATTGCACCTATGCAATTCTAGCATGTTCTGTACTTGTTGATTTTTTTTTTTTTACCAGTCAAGATGTGAGCTAGCAAAATGCTGTTGAAAAACACAGGTGTGAGTTCGGGAAGGCAGTAAATGCAGTATTTTCAGTACAAGAAATCATTATCCACAACACTCCTGCTACTCAGCTTGGTACAATAATTATTAAGGGACCAAACTGTTAAAAAATCATTAAGACTTTATTCAATAAATGCTACAAAAAATGACAAACTATTTGGAGGTCAAAAGATGGGCTCAAAGTTAATTCTCTGTATGCTTTTCCTCTAGATAAAGAACTTTGCATAATCTAACTTCTCGCCAAACCCTATTTTCCCCAATACTTTCCCAAAGTATGTCAGGGAAATTCTTTAGGACCATATAAAATCCTGCTATTCTAGTCCTAGCCTTTTCCTCCTTTAGGTAGAAATTGTATGAAAACCGCTTAGTCTTACTATTCTGAAAGGTAATTAAGCTTGTAGTCTCCAAAATGATGAAAATATTAATATTGTCACTGTGCAGTTCTTACAATTTAAGAGCAAAGTTCTGCAATTTTTATAAATGGTGATACTCTTCATTACTAACACCTGTGCACATTAATTCCTAAAGTATCTAATTTTAAACAACTCTACAAAATCAATGCCTAACATTTTCCAAAATGCAAATATGACCTGACTCCAGTGAGCAAAGAGCCCTCTGACGTGCTGTTTGACTAACAGCCACATCGTCCCCCAGAGGCTCTGAGGGCTGCTGCTGTGAAGGGTACAACTTCTGGTTTTTAATGGAGTGGTTTTTTTTTTTTTTTCCTCTTAGGGCAATAACATGGGTCTGAAATGAGCTCTGGAGAGAGGGAGAGACAGTATAGGGAAAGATCTTTTTCTCCCAGTAAGTGACATGCTCATAATGGCGAAAGATTTTTTATAGCAAATTTTGTTGCAGAACTCTTATTGACGTGCTCTTAAATTATCAGACGTTTTCTCAATATGCTACCTATTAAAGAAGCATGGACTTGTGATGTCAACACAGTTGGTAAGTTAGTTAGTCCCCTTCCAGGCTGTGATATTTGTTTTCCTCCTGCCTCTGGTCTCTGGGGGAAGGGGACGTGAAAGGCAGTGGTGGCCGTTGCTTTGAGGGTCTCGGTTTGGCCGTGAGGGTCCTTGATGTTGGTCTGGGGACTCTCAGCCTGCGATGTGGCAGAGGAGTTCACAGAATGTCCTTGGTGACGCTCCCTGCACTCTTAATCTCGCTGTGGCTTCACCATATACAAGTCAACAGGACACACAGAGCAGGTCTAATCTGCTAGGCTGCCAGTGTGGAAAGATTCTGATTGAAGCCTTGCGGGCTCTGGGGCAATGAGATGCCTTCGAGAACATCACAGTCTGCGTTCATGTCTTCTTTCCAGACCTGGGTAGAAATCCTGGTGCGTCTCCTTGGTAGGGCAGACTCAGTGGGTGAATTCAGCCATTTCTTGAAAATTTCAGGTGTGGACTGAATTCACTCTGTAACTTTGATGGAGACGTTAACCCTCGTCCTGGGGAGCAGCCCACCATCCCATATTTTGCTAGGACTCTGAAGGACAAGGGAGCCGTGCTGATGAAAGGTGTCCCAAGGGTGCCGTGCTATATGAGAGACCCCGGCATCATAAACACCTGATTTTTCATAAGCACCTGATTTTTCAGCAATGGCTTTCACTGTATTATATTAAAATTTCCTGGCTTTGCAGGATGTGTTCATCGTAGGGATGGTTGAAAGGGGCAGCTGTGGCTGCAGGAGCAGATACCACAGAGGCATCTGAGGGGTCCTGCAATGTTTTCCATCAGTGAGCTTCTCTGTCCCATTAAATACAATGGGGCGTGCCTGGCTTCTAGCTCTGTGCGATTACGGATGGGTCTCCTTCGAGGCTTTTCTGTACTGACACTGTTGTTCAATTATAAAAAGTGTAGCTCGGAGTTGTCTGAAAAGCAATTGGGGGTAGTTCCAAAGGCATACTAAAAAATTGCCTTTAAGTCAATTTCATAAACATTGTTTTCTTTGATGTTTTGGTTTAAAAATTATGGATATAGGTTGATAATGAGAGCACATTATCGATCGAGAATTCCTATTAACCGGCATTATCACATCACAATACAATTTAAAGTTACGTTAAAACAATGGCTCAGGAGTTTAGGAAGTCTCTGGAATGCCTTCTGAATCATAAAGCAATAATATCTTTGGCATATTTTCAGTATCAAATTAATTGCAATTTTCAGAATATGGCAGGGAGCTGACACATAGCTGACTTTCAATTAATCAATATATTGGATTACAATAACTATGAATCAATGCCTACTCCCTGCCAGATGCTGGTCAGGATGGACACTAGGACATACTGTACTTTCTCTGCTTCTTGTGGACTAATAAGCATCAGTTTCCAGACATTTAAGCAAACGGCAAAAAAAAAAAAAAAAAAAAAGGTCAAATATCCTTGTTTGATCTTTGCAGCTGAAAGGACAGTGAGTTCCAAAACTCACATGCATTTTTTTTCCCCATCTAACCTTCTGAGGTAAAAGAGAGAATCTCCCTTCAAGCTTTGCAAATACCCTGACTCTTCTGTACTTTGCCAATAGTGAAGAACTTTTTCTCTTTCAAGATTCAACAGGCTAATGGGCATAAAGAATTCTGACACTTAGTTTTTAAAGAACAAGTCAACAGGGCTTCCCTGGTGACGCAGTGGTTGAGAGTCCGCCTGCCGATGCAGGGGACACGGGTTCGTGCCCCAGTCCGGAAAGATCCCACATGCCGCGGAGCGGCTGGGCCCGTGAGCCATGGCCGCTGAGCCTGCGCGCCCGGAGCCTGTGCTCCGCAACGGGAGCGGCCACAACAGTGAGAGGCCCGCGTACCGCAAAGAAAAAAAAAAAAAGAACAAGTCAACATACTGGAAAACGTACCGCGATGGCCAGAAATTGGACGATGCAAATAGAATGGCATGATCCCACCCTACAGCGCACACGGGACGGCTGGCAGAAACCATCCACAGCTCACGGAATCCCAATAGAAAGTTCTGTCAATTTACAGTCCCCACAACAAGTTCGGCATTTGGAAGAACAAGACCAATTTCTGAATGTGTGATCATCATCCTCCCCTTGTTAATGATGTCTTCCTATTTTCAAATGTTGTAAGGAGATTTCTTATCTATTTCCAGCAAGTGTTAGCTCTTTAAAATATACCATGCTGAGAGAGTTAAGACAATTCGTAATTTAATTATGTGTATTTGTAAAACAACTGCTTGCGTAGCTGAAATATAAATTCGATAAGGCGATAAATATAGAGAGAGGGGCAAGAGAATTAGTTCCAGAAATGCTACAAAATGCATTCAGTACTGAGTGTCTGCTGCAGGACTGGCACGAGGCCAGGTCCACAGGACACAAAAACAAGCAGGTTCCCGGCCTGTGAGAAGTTCACGGTCTCGTGGGCACATCAACAACATGTGTTCAGGGCAGATAAACTCAGTATTATTCGAGAAGGGACCACAAGACCGCTCAAGTCATGCGAATGGTGGTGCAAAGCCTAACTGACCGGGTCAGTTACGCTCTGTCCTCCACACGTCGCTCTCCTGCTGATGCTCTGACGGGGGGCTGGCAAACGCACGCCTCATTTCCCACGTTGTTCCCCTGCCTCAGGGACAGAGGCTCCCAGGGCTCTGGTGGGTTTGCCCCATTCTGAGCCCCAGCATCTTTCCCACCAAGGACCCTGGAAAGTCCCTCTTTACAGCACTGCACGTCTCAGCGTGGGAAGTCATGGGCCGAGACCCCTGACGCGCTCTGATCTTGGCAAGGGGACCGCCACACGCGTCTCTGTCTGCAGCCTCCACGAGGCCTGCTGGGCTCACATTAGGAGGCAGAGCAGGGAGGAGGCCCTGGGTGGAGACTCGGCAGTAAGATGGGTTCGAGCCCTGGCTCTATCACCTTTAGCTGTAGGGCCAAGGATACAGGGACCTGGCTTCCTCTCGTCTGTAAGGCAGGGTACCGCAACATAGGCTGAAGGCTATTACGTCGATAATGCCGACACACGACTTAGCACAGACAGTGCCCGAAACGTCAGCTCATGGAAACACGCAGCAGGCATCCTTCTCTTCTCCCCCTGCCCTCTGCCCCGCCCTTCCCTGACGGCCAGTTCACTTCTGCTCCCCCTTCAGCTGTGGCCCCTGTCACTTGCTCAGAGACGCCCTCCCTGACCTTCTGGCGCCCTCTTCCCTGGACCTCCACTGTCAGCGGCTGTCGCTGGGCCGGGAGCTCGTGACGACTAAGCCCAGCTCTGCTCTCGTCCACAGCGGCCACCCCCGGCCTGGAATAATGTTGCGCGTGAAAAAAGAATGTGCTGAATGACCACGGGAGAAAGGAACGACTCTGGCACCAGGGAAACGCTTCTGCGGAAGGACCTCGAGGGCCCGCAGGGTTAGGAAGGCGGCACCAGGCGAGTGGCTCGGCCGCCTTTCCCTCCGGCAGCTTGGCTTTCGTCTGTTTACTTCTGGGTTACCCCAGACTCCACTGGAAAGCACTAAAATACAGTTTAGAAACTGCTTGTTTTCAAAGCTCCTTCCTAGGACTTACACCTTCTGCCTCAGGAACCTGTGAGATAATGTGACCAGAGACTTCCATGCTGTCTGTTATTGAAGAGGCAACTCACACTGAACACCTGTCGTGTTCATCACCCCAAGACACAGGATGGGGACCACTTCACCTCCTGCGGCTTCTCCAAGGAATTCTCTAGAGGTGTTCAAAGAGGTTTTAACCTTCAGTACAATGGAGCCCTCAAAGAAAATTTCTGACATTTCGGCATTTGTTCTGAGATGGATTTCTCCTGATTTAATGACACCTGGTATTCTGTTCACGTCACCCACACCTAATGCTTTTAAGTCACTGGGCTCCCAAGGTGCTGAGCACTGGGTACAGGTGCCATGACCACCAAGACCACGCTTGAGCAGGTATATTTGAAAGTAAGGTTTCTTCGATAGCGTGCTCAAGATGCAGAATTTGGTGTGTGTGGGGAGGTTGATTTAGAAAGATTTTTCAGAAAGCATTTTTAATTTTGAGGCTAAACAGCGAAACAACACTCAAACAAGGATTCCTTTGCAACTTATTATTCCCCAACACCTATGTTCCCAGAAGTGAAAAAAAATCTTCTGATGTAAACATCATGAAGAAACAAACACCGCCCACCCCTGCAATTTAGTCAAATGCAACCCATCATCTGACAGATGTCCCAGGGAAGGGGGCCCGATGCCAAGGAAACAGTTAGTGACCCAGATTCTCAGCCCCTCAGGGAAGGGTTTTCCACGTAATTTCAGGGCACCTGTGTGAAACATGGATGATTAAACTTTACTCTCAGCCTCCTCTCTGTATGCAGCAACCTCTTCTTTTTTATATAAACTAACATCCACTGTGAATGTGACTGCTTCTCCAAGGGGCTAGAAGGCACTCGTCTGAAGGTGCACTACCAGTAAGGGTTGAGGAGACCTCGGGTTTTAGGACAGCAGTGGTTTCCTCTAGCCTGTGATAAAGCGAGGCTTTGGGTAGATATATCCACATGTCTTTCAAATAAAAAGGATTTGGGCTCTAAAATTCATTAATGGTAAGACAGCAATTCTGTCATCTCCAAGGAGAAATTTCTGGCCAAGCAGAAAGGCATTCTTCTTATGAAATGAAAGACTGTCATTAAACAGAATAAGAATGTCAGAGACGCTGAAACGGCTTTTGACTGCAGACTTCAAGGCCAATCTGTCCAACAGAAAGTAAAATCCCCAAAGTTTTTGCAGAAGTCGTCTGCTTTTGTGTTTAAAGGAGAATTTAGCAACGGTCAGAGAGGAAGCAAAGTCACACGGTGCCTAGGGCACACCCACCACTGGGGCCCAGTTGAGAGCATAAATCTAAGGAGTTCTGAATCCACTCTGATGAATTTAGAAAGAAATGTTTGAGTACTGGTCATACCTTCAAAAATACAGTGCTTCATTTTTAATGCCCTTTCATGTTAATTCCCTCTTTTGATCCACTCACCTACCGCTCTGAGTAGAGAAACGGTCTCCACCTGACAGGCCAGGAAACGAAGGCTCACGGTCTCAAAGTCTTATTAGCTCATTGGGCAGCAAGTTGGTGGCTGGGCTCAAAGTCAGGTCCCCCCACCCTCCTGCCAGGACCCTCCGCTAAGCCACAGTCATGAGGACAGCCTGCTGCAGGGCAAGAGCTTTGGAACTTCCAGGAAGATCTATGCTCTGCCTCTGTCCTTCAGCAGCGTGTGACCTTGGACAGGCTACTCAGCCTGCTCTCCATCACCTCAGCAGGAAACCGTGACCTATTAGAGGGTCTTTTAGAGGGAAAAGGAACACGAATCTGCTTTATAACTTGGGAAGTGCTGGATGAATACGTTATTATCACCGTTACCATAATAGCCAGCATATTAAGGAAACAGCTATTATTTGATGCTACTGCTAAGAAATGTTTTAAAAAAGAGTGTCTTTCAAAGTTATAGAATAAAAACTAGGCAAAGTATGTTAATAAAAATCCACCACCACTGGGGAAGAGCATTTTTTTTAAAGGCTCATCTTTCTAAAGGCAAATAAAAGAAAAAAAGTCATCAGAGTAACTACACCTAGAATAACTCAGGAATCTTATCTTTTTTTTTTTTTTAGTTTAGGTTCTAGTTTCCTTAAATACTTGTTATTTTATTATTTATTTTATGATTATTTTATAGTCTGATTTTCTACACATCAAAACCATTAAAGGCAGTCAAAATTCGAAGGAAAATGGCACCATCTAAAATTAATTCAAAAAGGAAAACAAATCAATGAAGAAAAGCAAGAAAACAGTGAATGAGGGAGAACCATGTAAGTAACAAGAAACTGCTGTCTTTGCTAATGAAGTCTATGACATAAATGATATGCGATGTACCCTCACAAGGCAACAGTAACTATGGCAACAAGAAGAGATGCAACGCACTCAGAGTGACTCAACCAAATACCTAATTGCCACACTAAACATATTTCAGGTATATTTTCATATGGTACTGAAGTATTTTTTACCCTTACTTATGCAAAATTACTCACTTCAATAGCCACACCCCTTTAACTTACAAAAAGATTAAATTTTCTTGTACCATCAGCATGACTTTTACAAAAACAACCCAAGGGTACTGTGGTCAGCAACAACGCTCATCTTCTACTTGGCAATAATGAGTTTTAGGTCTGAAGAATCTCAGTTCAGAAATCTAACATGATGACTGTCTGATGATATAGGTTAGAATCATTTACGTACATTCAAGACATCAAATTGTGATCCTCTATCTAGACATACGGTGCTTGGCGTTGCTATCTGAAGTCCTCTCTCTCTGCAATAATGGAATGTCACAATAGCAGTGCTGTCTGGGCAGAGAAACTCAGGACAATGTTTGGCTAAAGGCCTTTTAAGAAAAGGAACTCCACTGTCTCATTCCCTCAGCTGCTCCGGCATCTCGAACCTTCTCTCCTGTCTAACCTTTCTGCGTACCCTTTAGAACAAGACCTGAGCTCTTCTTCATTGACTATCCTTATGGGGTATAAATCCCAAGTTTACAAAACGTTTTCTCATAAAATAGGCGCATGCTCTCCAAGGAGACTGTGCACTTGGGCAGTTTTTTTTCACGTTTTTGGACCTCTCATGAAGGCAAAAATGTGTGTCACACCGTCCACCTGATGGAGAGACACGGAGGCTTTCTGTGTTTGATCCTGGAAATGCTTGAGAGGTAAAGGTGCTTCACTGTAGTCCGGGGGCATTTCCCTTTAGCACTGGACTTACAGACAAGGAAGACCAGCCGGGCAGCACCCTGGGCCGAGAGATGAATAAAGGAGAGAAACGGTCAGCTTTGGGGGTGTCCACTCCCCACAGACACCCACACAATTCTCACATGTGCACAGACTCTGAGAAGGGAGGTGTCCACACCCCTGAAATCTGACACTGGGAAGAAGATGATGTCATTAGAATTCCCTATCATCCGGCCTGGGAGGATGGGCGGAGCATCTAAGAATCTAGGGCTCCTGTGCTGGCCCAGGAGAAGGAGTGCTGTGCAGGGCTGGAACACGAAGCTGTAATTCCGGGCCAGGAAAAACCTCTGCTTCCCTGCTTGTCTCTGGGGTGTCTGCTCTGGACAGTGAGGAAGCGGAGGGCCCTCAGCTTAGTGACTTGTGTCCAATCACTGTCCCAGGACACTGTGCCTGCAGGCGGGCAACTTGGACAGGTGAAGCTGCGTTCTAATATAAGCAGAGCCAGCAGAGGAGGTGTCAGAGGCAGATTCCAGTGCCGGAGGGTTATTTCTGGACTCCTCTGAGGAAGCTTACAGCGTGGCTGCCCACACGGCACCAGAAGTGGTGTCGTGGGATTTGGTTTCCAGAGTTGTCAGCCCCTCAAGCCTCAAGACTAAAAATAAGTAACTACTTATTAAAGCAGATTTATTTGTACTAGACATTTTGACTCTTGTGCTGTAACTTTTTCCACGTTTGAATTTTCTAAATATTTTGTCAATAATGCTTATAATTCTTCAAAATCCATAAACTATAAACTATGCCTTGATTCCAGCAAGAAAACTGGCTTTCTCATTTTCATGTTTTTTCTGGAATGTGACAGCAAAAGAGTTTTCTCTGAAAATAAGGATGAAGGGAATTTTAGGAACGGTAATATAGAATATATTAAAAATCAAACTAAAAAAAAAAAGCTCACGATATCCCTGAAAGGAGGCTGGAGGCCCAGACCCCATGCTCAGTTCCAAGAATTTTCCTCCTGCTCTGAGCCTTGGTACCGGCTGTACCAAGACGGCTTCCGGCAGGCCTGCGAGTGTATGTGTTTCAGAGCATCTGGCAGGGAAACAAATTAATTACTCAAATCCCAGCACCTCTAAATCTCTATCCCAACACTCCTAGTTTCAGCTGGCCTCTAACTCCGGATGTAGTTCTCTGTTATTTGTCATTTAAGCAATGTAAAGCTGGTAACTCTCCTTTCTAATGAGAAACCTGTTACATTCCATTCTGTCTTGGAAGCTCTTATAATGAATATTTTGACTGACACCTGAAGAAAGCAGCAGAGTGCCTGCAGGAGGGTCTGATCAAGAGGAGGTGCGGTACCTACTCTCCATAAGAACGAGGGCATCGTTTATGCTGTCTTACAGCACTACAGATGCTATGCTGTCTTACAGCACTACAGATGCGATGCTATGTTGCCTTATAGCACTACAGATGCTAAGATAGCTGTTGAAATTTTTCTAGACTAAAGTTGAGAATATTCATTATGTGCTCTTACAAGGCCACCAGCTTCCTTTCACTTGTCAGAATATCCTCCTCGAGTTAACTGTGGGTACGAAACTTCTGCCCTTAGAATCGTCTTTTAACCCAGTGCAAATAATTCTCTTCTTCCCAAGAACTCCAGTTTGTCCCATCCCACCATGTGGATCACATTACTGCACCAAATATTAGTGTCATTACAAAGATAATACGTACTTACAATCAGCTTTTTTTTAAAAAAATGAATGCTTTCTTTTTAGGGCAGTTTTAGATTTACAGAAACATTGAGCAGATAGTACAGAGGGTTCCCATACACCCACCTAGCCCCTAATCTCCCCAACAGTTTCCCCTATTGTTAATATCTTACAACAGCGGGGTACATTTCTTACAGTTGATATACCAATATTGATTCATTATTATTATAAACTGGACTCTACAGTTTACATTAGAATTCAGCTTTGTGTAACAGAGTTTTAGGGTTGTGACTAATGCATAATGCTGTGCATATATCATTATGATGAATAAGTTTCATACAGAATAGTTTTACTTCCCTAAAAATCCCAGGCTCCATTTAGCCACCCCTCCTTGCTTTCCCCAAGCCCAAACTCCTAACAACCACTGATCTTTTTTGCTTTTTCTATAGTTCTGCCTTTTATAGAAGAGCATATACTTGGAATCATCCAGTATGTAGCCCTTTCAGACTGGCTTCTTTCACTGAGTAAAATGCAGTTAAGGTTCCTCCATGTCTTTTTGGAGCTCATTTCTTTTTATCGTTGAATAATATTCCATTGTATGGATGTACTATAGTTTGTTTATCCAGTAATCTATTGAAAGACGTCTTGGTTGTTTCCAATTTTTAGCAATTATGAATAAAGCTTCTATAAACATTTGTGTGGACATAAGTTTTAAACTATTTTGGGTAGGGCTTCCCTGGTGGCGCAGCGGTTGAGAGTCCGCCTGCCGATGTAGAGGACACGGGTTCGTGCCCCGGTCCGGGAAGATCCCACATGCTGCGGAGCTGCTGGGCCCGTGAGCTATGGCCGCTGGGTCTGCACGTCCGGAGCCTGTGCTCCGCGACGGGAGAGGCCACAACAGTGAGAGGCTTGAGTACCGCAACAAAAGAAAAAAACAAAACAAAACTATTTTGGGTAAATACCTAGAAGCAGAACTGCTGGATCACTTGGTCAGACTGTGGTTAGCTTTGTAAGAAACGGCCAGACTCTTCCAAAGTGGCCCAACCATTTGCATTCCCACCAGCAACGAATAACAGCTCCTGTTGCTCCATATCCTCGCCAGTGTTTTTGGATTTTAGCCATTCTAATAGGTGTGTAGTGGTATCACACTGTTGTTTCAGTTTGCACTTCCCTCATAAATATGATGTTGAGACTTTCTTCATAAGCTTATTTGCCACATGTCTTCCGAGGTGTCTGTTCAGATCTTTGCTCTTTAAAAATTGGGTTGTTTTCTTGTTGTTGAATTTTAACAGTTCCTTGTATATTTTGGACCCAAGTTTCATATCAGATAAGTGTTTTGCAAATATTTTCTCCCAGTCTGTGGCTTGTCTTTTCATTTGCTTAATAGTTATCTTTCACAGAAAAGATTTTATTTAGCTTTTTTTAAAAAATAAATTTAATTACTTTATTTATTTATTTTTGGCTGCATTGGGTCTTCATTGCCGTGCGCGGGCTTTCTCTAGTTGCGGTGAGCGGGGGCTACTCTTCATTGTGGTGTGCAGGCGTCTCATTGCGGTGGCTTCTCTTGTTGTGGAGCATGGGCTCTAGGTGCGTGGGCTTCAGTAGTTGTGGCTCACGGGCTCAGTAGCTGTGGGTCACAGGTTCTAGAGCGCATGCTCAGTAGTTGTGGCACACAGGCTTAGTTGCTCCGCAGCATGTGGGATCTTCCCAGACCAGGGCTCCAACCCGTGTTCCCTGCATTGGCAGGTGTATTCTTAACCATTGCACGACCAGGGAAGTCCTGATTTTAGTTTTAATACAGTCCAACTTATCAAGTTTCTCTTTCATGGGTCATGCTTTTGGTGTTGCATTTAAAAATTCATTTAAAACACAAGGTCATCTAGATTTTCTCCTACGTTGTCTTCTGGAATCTTTATAGTGCTGTGTTTTATGTATAGGTCTCTGACCCATTTTCAGTTTATTCCATTTTGAATTCGTTAAATTTATTCCTTCTTTTTTGTCTTCTCCCTCTTTTTCTCCTTTCTCTGATTCTAACTGAGCATTTTTTATGATTTGATTTTCTCTCCTCCTTAGCATATCAATTATAATTCCTTTTACATTTTTATGGTGGTTGTACTGGAGTTTGCCATATGTATTTACAACTTCTTCAATCCTCTTTCCAATAACACCATATATAATGCTTCATGAGCAGCAACAAGCACCTTGTGACAGAGTGTTCCCAAATCTTCCCTCCCGTCCCTATAATATTGCTGTCATCCATTTCACCTATCCGTAAGCTGCAATCGTCCAATACATGGTTATTATTATTTTGAAAAGCACTTGAACAAACTGTCATCTACTAGAGCAATTAAGAATATGAAAAACAGGAGATTTTATCTTACTTCCACTTTGTTCCTTCTCTAATGCTCTTTCTTTATATAGGTCTGAGTTTCCGACCTACATAATTTACTTTCTCTCCAAAGAACTTCTTTTAACATTTCTTGCAAGGCAGGTCTACTGACGACAAATTCCCTCAGTTTTTGTCTTTCTGAGAAAGTCTTCATTCCTCCCTCACTTTTGAAGGATAATTTCATGGTGAACAGGATTGTTGGCTGCAGTGTTTTCCTTCAATACTTAATGTTTCACTCCACTCTCTTTTTGCTTGGATGGTTTCTGAAGAAAGTCCAAAGTAATTCTTATCATTGCTCCTCTATAGGTAGGGTGTTTTTTTCTTTGCCTTCTTTCAAGATCTTTTCTGTCTTTGACTTTATTCATAGTTTGAAGATGATATACTAGGTGTAGAATTGGGGGTATTTTTCCTACTTAGTGTTTTTTGTGCTTCCTGGATCTGTGCTTTGGTGTCTGTCACTAATTTTGGAAAATTCTCAGCCATCATTATGTCAAATACTTCTTCTGCTCCTTTTTATCTTAATTCTGGTATTCCCATTACATATATTCTACACCCTTTGCAATTGCCTCACAGTTCTTGGATATTCTGAAGCATCTTTCTAATTCCTTTTCTCTTTGCTTTTCAGTTTGAGAAGTTCTACTGACCTGTTTTCAAGCTTGCTGATCCTTTCTTTGGTCTTATCAAATCTGCTGATGAGCCTATCAAAGCCATTCTTCATTTCTCCTACAGCATTTTCGCTTTCTAGCATTTCCTGCTGATTCTTCTCTAGAGTTCCCATTCTCTGCTTACAGTACCCAGCTATTCTTGCACAGTTCTTACCATACATATCATAGTTACATAATTATATAACTACATCATAGATTCCAGTCTGATTATTCCAAAATATCTGCCGTTTCTGAGACTGGTTCTGATGCTTGCTTTATCTCTTTAGTCTGTGTGTTTTCTGTTGTTTTGTTTTGCCTCTTAGCATGCTTTGTAATTTTTGGTTGAAAGCCAGGCATGATGTATCAGATAATAGGAACTTAGGTAAAAGATCTCTGGTGTGAGATTTTATGTTAATACAGCTGGGAATTAGGCTGTGTTTGATTTACCTATAGGTGTCAGAGGCTTCAATTTCTTCTGGTGTCCTTTTTCCATCCCCTGTTGTCTTTGGGTTTCCACAGAAACTCCTTCTTAAACAGAGTCTGTGTCTTACAGTTCTCTGTTGTAATATAGAGTTATTATAAAGAAGTTCTATTAATGTCAAGGTATGTGGGGGGAAGTATTCTAGAGTCTTATGATTAAAACCACTTTTTTAATGGGCTCGAGTACATGTACTGTGGCTTTTAAAAGCGTTTCTTGGCTTTTGTTTCCTTCTCTGATGTGAGACATATGGCTAGATGGGATTGGAGTTGTCTAATTTCCTTTCCTCAAGGACCTAAAAGCCACTGGTAAAGTAGTTTCCCTTGAGGGCAGGACCTCAATTCTCTGACGGATCTAAGAAGAGTAGGTGACATTCAGTTTGTTCAGCTTTTTTCTTGTTGTGAAGTTGGAAGTGATAACTTACAAACTCTTTACACGTCAGAGCTGAAGCCAACAGTATGCTTTTTCACTGTGATCATTCCCATGGATAATGTCAGTAAGAAGGCTTTACAGAGTCATTTCTGTCTTCAGTTCCCTGTGACAGCAAGTCCTTAGGGCATGAACCCCAAGAAGGCCCTTAAAATTCAGTACGCATATAGCTCATAGTATAAGTAGGTCATTTACACAGTGTGATCACTGATCATTTCTATGTATCCCTTACCACATAAACTAAAAATGGCAGAATATGTTTTCACCAAATTTCAAGGCTATATTAGTGATACACTCTAACCTGCTGAAGGAATCATGTAGTGAGCATGAGATTCATTGTTGGGGCACTTCCAGGGCAATCATCACCTGCGGAACTGCTACTGGGGTCAGTGCCTGTCTGAGGAGTCACACCACACAGAGTAAGACTGATACCTTGGACAGACAAACACTAATTTCAAACATGAGTCTCAAGGAAAAACAAGCAAACAAACCACAAAGTCCCAAACCAAAAACCCGGAGCAGATACAGGGACCAACTTGCCAATAAACTCCTTCTCTCACAGGCAACTCCCATGCATGCTCCACGGTGAGCAGCAACAATTTATTCATTCAGTGGTGGTTAAAAATCTTTAACGCATGCACAGAAACAACAACTTCTGTGACTACTACACAACTGGTAGCACTAACTCCAGCCCTTTGCACAGACTTGCAGCCTAATCCTGTTAATTAAAAATTCCTGGTAAACAGAAGCACAGAGGCTGCCCAGAAGGCTTTTAATGTGTGTGTAAAAAACCGGTGAGTTTTGTAAATCTGAGTAGAGTACTAAGTGAGATGAAAAGATGTCCAAGAATATTTGTGCCTTTTTAACCTATGCAGGAGGCCTGCAAGTTGTGGCTTCCTGATATACTGTTTTAAGGCTTTCTTGTCTTCATGCTTTGGTTCCCCAGTTGTGGTTTTTCTTCTTCCCAGTAGTTTGATGCTATTTATCTGATTGCTCTTATTTTCCTCAGTCCCTCTTGACTCTGGCTTTCTGGTGATACCTCAGCACTGACTTTCTTCCACTGGGTTCAGATTCCTCTAGAACAAGGCAGCACCCACAGTTCTGTGCATGAAGACAGTCTTGGACACACACACATAATATCATTGACGATAGAGCCTTTAAATTTCAAGTATACAATAGAATTTCCTATATGAAGATTGTATTCAAATGAGTATGAAGAAAGATGGGTTGTTTTTTAAATGATATTGAAATAATTCAGAAAAACAACAATAAGCTGGTATATTACCTTAATCCTCATCAAAACCAATTCAATACAGAGTACAGATTTAAATGTTAAAAATAAGAGGCCATAGCTTTCCTAACACAATACATGAGTAAACAGTTGTATGACTTTGATGTTGGAATAAGAATGAAATAAAAGCTATAAACCATGAAAGAAAAAACTGATCAATTAGATGACATGAAAACTTATTTTTAGTTAAGAAATGAAAAGAAAAATGGTATAATAAAATAAATTCTTGGTTAATAAAAAATAAAGCAAGAAGTACAGTAAGTCCCCTACATATGAGCCTTCCAGTTGCGAACTTCCAAAGATGCGAACATGCGTTCGCACGCCCAATCATGTAAGTTAGTTCACGTGTTTGGCATACATTGTCACGTGCATGCATCCTCTACAAGTGGTTGTGCTTCTGTGTACTTTACTGTACACTACTGTATAGAGTACAGTAGTACAGTATCTTTTTTTCAAGCCCAGGATGTCTGGAAGCAAGCATAAAAGCAGTGGTGATGTAGCCGGTACTGCTAAGAAGCTCCAAGTGATAACAATGGAGACAAAAGTGACAATAATTGAGAGAGTGGAGCAAGGCGAAAAGATGGTAGACGTTGTTCATTCTTATAACATTCAACCATCAGCAGGATTCTAAAGAACAAGGACAAGATCATGGAACATGTGAATTCTGCTGTGCTGATAATATCGAAGAAGCGTGGAAAAGTGATGCAGGAGATGGAGAAACGTCTCAGGGTGTGGATGCAGGATCAGCATCAGCGCTGAGTCCTGCTCAGCTTAACGCTGATTCAAGAGAAAGCTAAAAGCCTTCATGAAGACTTGAAGAAGAAACACAGTGAAGAATCAGAGGGCGCATCTTTTAATGCCAGCCATGGCTGGTTTCATCAGTCCAAGGCTAGAACCAGCCTCCACAACGTAAAAGCAAGTGGTGAGGCAGCGAGCGCAGATATGGGAGCTGCCCGGGAACTTCCTGAAACGCTTCAAGAAATTACTGAGGAAGCTGCGTATTTATCTGAGCAGGTTTTTAATGTGGATGAGATAGGACTGTTCTGGAAGAGGATGCCAGACGGAAGTTACATCAGTAAGGAGGAAAAGTTGATGTCAGGCTATAAAGCAGCAAAGGATAGGCTAACTCTGTTGTCTGGTGGCAATGCTTCTGGTGATATGAAGCGGAAGCCTCTCTTAGTTTATCATTCAGAGAACCCAAGAGCCCTTAAGCATAGCCAAGGGCTCTCTTCCTGTTGTGTGGAAGAGTAACCCCAAAGCCTGGGTTACACAGGCCATTTTCCAGGACTGGTTTTTCCACCACCTTATCCCGAAGGTAGAGAACTACTGCTTGGAGAAGGACGTCCCATTCGACATTCTTTTGTGGCCTGACAATGCTCTGGGCCACCCCCATTCATGGACGACTTTCATCCCAACGTCAAAGCAGTGCATCTGCCGCTGAATACTAAGTCGCTCATCCAACCTATGGACCAGGGAGTTTTAGAGACTTTCAAGAGATATTATTTACGTCACACTTTTTGTCAGGCAGTAAAGGCAAGTGACGAATCAGGGACAACCTTGCAACAATTTTGGAAGGACTGTAACAACTACAAGGCCAAAAAAACATTGACTTTGCTTGGCGTGAGGTTATGGCCGTCACCATGAAAGGGGTTTGGAAGAAACTTTGCCCGCAGTTCGTTCACGATTTCCATGTATTTGAGAAGGTGGATGAGGAGTCCAAAGAGGTCTTCAGCAACTTAGTGACCCTCAGCGAGAAGCTGGAGCTAGATCTGCAAGAGGACGATTTCACTGAACTCCTTGCTGTGCAACACGAAGCGCTTATGGAACTGGAGGCCCAGAGAAAGGATGAACAGGAAGAAGTAACTGAAGAACTGAAGAGATTCACGATGCAAGAAATGGCAAGGGGATTTTCTTTTTTTGAGGAGGCACTGTTAGTTTTTGAGGCACAAGACCCGAATGTAGAATGGTACACGAAGGTTGCAGCAGCCATTCAGAGTGCAATCCAGTGCTACCGTGTCATCTATGATGAGAAAAAAAGAGCTACTACCCAGACATCACTGGATCGTTTTTTCAAGAGGGTAGATAGAACTGAACCCAGCAAGGGACCAGAACCTGTGCCATCAGCGTCAGGTGTGAGTGAAATTGCAGCTTGCCCTCCTCTCCTATTGCCGACGATCTGATGCTTTAGCTCTACCATCCCCCACCTCCTCTCCCTCCTCCAGTCAGTAACTCTTCTTGCCTGTTCACTCGATGCCAGCCCCTGTATGCCAGCTGTTGTACTGTACTACCGTACTTTTCAAGGTGTTGTACTGTAACATTAAAAACATTTTATTTTTTATATTTGTTTTTTATGTATTGTTTGTGTGAAAAGTATTATAAACCTACTACAGTATAGTACCATTATATAAAGGATTGTGTTAGTTGGGCACCTAGGCTAACTGTTGGGTTTATGAACAAATCGGACTTATGAATGTGCTCTGAGAATGGAACTTGTTTGCATGTAGGGGACTTACTGTATAAAAATTAAATATAAAAAAAGCAAAAAAATATATAAAATATAAAAAAGAACACAACTGTTGAGAAAAATACAAAGCAATCATTAAAATGATAGCTATAAACACAACTTAACAGCAGTAACATTACAAATGTATTAAATACTCTAATAAAAAGACTACTATCATCAGACTGAATGTCAAAGTAAATATCACACGCCACTTACAAGAGATACACTGAAGCACAGGACAATGTTGGTCACTTGCTTTATGATGAACAATAGGGGAAAGGAAGGGTTTTTTAAAACAATAAATGATGCTGGGTTAACTGAATATTCACATAAAAAGTAAATCTTGATGCCTATGCTTTATCGGGTATAAAGAATAATGTCCAGGTGCACCGCAGATATAAACGTGAAAGAAAAACAAAGATTCTAGAACAAAGAATAACAGAACACAGTAATGACCGTGCAACAGGCAGATGTTTTAAACAGGACACTGAAGTGCTAACCACGATAGAAAGGACTGATGGACGGTATCGAAATGTGGAACTTCTATTCCTCACAAGGCACCACTGAGAGTGAAAGGCAGATCGCAGGCTGGAGAAGAAATCTGCAACATATCTATCCAACAACGGACTCATGTACAAATACAAAGAACTACTGCATTTCAATAGGAACAATACAAGCTAAAAGATGTATTTCACAAAAGAGGATGTTCAAATAGCCAACAGACATGAAAATGTGTTCAAGTTCATTAGGCTTCAGGGAAATGCGAAATTAGAAGCATAAGTAAATAATACCGTAGACCCAAAAGAACGGCTAAAATTAAAGTGACTGACAAAAACGAACTGCTGGCAGGGATGGAAAGTACTTGCAATTTCCACACTGCGCTGCGAGGAACGTACTGGGACAACCGACTTGTAAAACTATTTGACACCAGCTCCTCCTGAAGGTGAACTTATACAAAGCCAGTTACCCAGAGAGGTCCATTATTAGGTATGTGCCCTACAGAAATGCATACACATACCCACCAAACCACATACGAGAATGTTCCTAGTGGCACCATTGGTAAAAGAGCAAAACTGAAAACAACCAGCACTAAAATAAATAAATCGTGGTTATCACCATAAAATTAAACAACATGCAGTAATGAGTATACACAAACCATGATGTGGATGGATCTTACATCATGTTAGCAAAAGTCAGACATGAAAGAGCACACACTGTGTGACATTTATAAAACGTTCAAAATCAGGAAAAAGTAACTGATAGCGACAGAAATCAGAAGCGTGACCATGGCAGGAGGTGGTAAGTGCATGGAATAAGGTGAGCTTCCATCAGCTTCTTTTCTTGACCCAAGATTAAGTGGATGTGATCTCTTGTGGACGTGGGTACAATTTTTACTTAGGGAAAAAAAAAAAAAGAACCTAGCAGATGTATATGCACTGGCTTAGGAAGATAGTCATGATGCATCAGCAAGTGTAAAGGTCACCAAGTGCACTACGATTCTATACTGGTAAAGAAAACCACAAGGTGAACTGCTACATCCAAAATAAATCGATGAAGGATTCAGTAACAATGTTTATCTCATATTTTTTGCTTTGTGAAATTTTGGGGTTTTTAAAAAAGTGAACATTAGTTACACATTTGGGGCCAAAAATAATCAATAGTAAGGAACCCCCACCCACCCACCCAGTTTCCCAGCTGAACACTCCACAAAACCAAAGCTGCCCCTAGGGTGTGACAGCGTGGTGGCCCTGCAGGACGTCTGCCTGTGGTCCAGTAGTGAGGTTCGGGTGCTCTGGTCCAGGGGTCTCTGAGGGGCAGGGGGGCGGATCCCGTGGGTGAGCAGGTCCCCTGGATTCAAGAAAACGCGCTTTCATAGCCTCACTCAAACTTGTTTTCAAAGGAGCAGATTAAATGCAGTTCTTAGCGGAACAGTCCAGAGCAGAGGGAAAAACCTGACAGGCCACTGCGCAGAAGCCAATTCCATTCCAGAGAAGGGACATGTTTGGAGTCGCTCTGTGCTCATGCCTTATTTACTTAGCAAAGGGCACAAAGGCTAATTACCACCTGCCACCTCTCAGGTGTAACACCCAATAAGCTTCCCTGCAAACCTTCAGATGAGTTAAGACAGACTCTAACTTACTTCTGTTAATTTTATTACCAAACATCCTTCAAGACAATCATGTTTTCCTCAACCAGTTTACATCATTATAAACTAAATGTTTCTGAATCTCTTAAGAAGTATGCTGGAAAATAATGATGGCCTTTAAAATACTTTCCATTATATCTGCCAAGCATATCAACTGTGAATAGAATGATTTAGAAAATGAAGATGTTTCCAAGTAAATACTGAAAACATGCCAAAGATATGAAGAGGAGAAGCTACACGTGCTCGTGTACACATGTGCACACAATCTCTAAAAATCCAAGATATACTATTTTCCCTCACGGGAGAAATGAGGAACAGATTTTAACTCATTTTCCTTAAAAAAAAAAAAAAGGAAAAAATTCCTAATGAATTAAAGAATGTGTTTATTCAAATCTATGGCCAGACCAAAGAAACAAAAAACAAAGGTAAAAGGATTTAGAAATTATACTCAGATTTATAGGCTTACAGAAAATAACAGGGAAATATTAAATAATCACTTAATGTCACAGTAGCAACGTATTTATTCTCATTATTTTGTCTCATCCAGGTTAGAACCAGAGAAAATGAACTTAATTATAATAACAAGGGTTAGATCAATATGAGGAAGAACCACTTTGGGTGACAAAAGGCTAGACAGAGAGCTAAATAAATCCTGCTCGGATGGACCCCTGAGGCATCTTCTCAACAAGAAGCACAGTGGCCCCGGCAGCACACACTCTGCACCAGGCGGGGGCTCCCCGTCATTAATGTCCCGGGTCTGTGAACACAGACCTTCTCTGGGAGGAAATCAGATGTTTAAATTAAGAAGCACGGTAAATGCACCCATAAATAAACACGTGTGGCTATGAACTTCTTACAAACTACACAGAAAAGCACAGGTGCTTACTACTAAACAAGGTGGATTTCATCCTTCACATTATGCAGTTGCACTTTGCTAGGGACCTTTTCTGTCTTTATAAGGATGATCCTCATTAGTATTAGTATTAGTATTAGTAGTTAGTAATAGTATTAGTAATACTCATTAGTAATAGTATTAGTATTTTATGTATACAGGAACGTATACATAATTACTCTGTGGAGATACTTTCAAAAGTGTCAAAATATGAATTGAGACACTGACACTTCTTTAGGGCTCTTCATGCAGCTCCAAGCATGTTGTGTACAGAACGAAGGCTGGTAAAATGGATGAGGACATCTGTACGGAGCAGCTTCCAAAATATCAGTTATTTATTTCATTTTATTTAAAGAGATGTTCCTATCTAGTTATATTGTGTAGAAACTCTTCTGGCTAGGGGGACACATATAGATGCACAGTCCAAACAGAGTAACTTAACTTCCCTCCCTTTTCTGAGGAAAAGATTCCTCCCCGCTTCGTGGGTGAGATAAAACCAAGTGTTCTTCCAGTTACGAGAGGAGCCCGGCCCTGCCTGAGATCAGCCCACAGAATCCACAGCCCTTTTGGACCCTCCTACACTGGTGGTGGGAATGTAAATTGGTGCAGCCACTGTGGGAAACAGTATGGAGGGGTCTCAAAAAACTAAAAATAGAACTACCATATGAGCCAGTAATTCCACACCTCAGTATATATTAGAAAAAAATAAAAACACTAATTCAAAAAGATACATGCACCCCAATGTTCACGGCAGCATTATTGACTATAGCCAAGATATGGAAGCAACCTAAGTGTCCATCAACAGATGAATGGATAAAGAAGATGTGTATATACACAATGGAATACTACTCAACCATAAAAAAGAACAGTTTTGCCATTTGCAGCAACATGGATGGACTTGGAAGGCATTATGCGAAGTGAAATAAGTCAGAGAGAGAAAGACAAATGTTGTATGATATCACTTATATGTGGAATCTAAAAAATACAACAAACTAGTGAATATAACAAAAAAGCAGCAGACTCACAGATACAGAGAACAAGCTAGTGGTTACCAGTAGGGGGAGAGGCAATATAGGGATGCGGAGTAAGAGGTACAAACTATTAGATATAAAATAAGCTGCAAGTATATATTGTACAACACGGGAAATATAGTCAATATTTTATAATGACTATAAATGGAGTGTAACCTTTAAAAACTGTGAATCACCATATTGTACCCTGGTAACTTATATAATATTGTACAGCAACTATACTTCAATTAAAAAAAAAAAGGAGTCACAGCCCTTTTGTTCAATGACTGTAAAGCACACTCCTTTTCTCTTAAGACAAGTCGAATGGATAATTGTTTTGGAGATGAAGTGCAATGCAACCAAATTGTACTAACTTGAACTTTTAGCCAAATCAGGAGAAAACTCACTAATTTTCTTTTCCTCTAGAAGATAAACAGATCTCCTACCATGTTCTGGAAGATACAAACATGTAGAACTACATTGCTGAAGACACAAAACTACAACTTACCAACATTTTTATCTGACCAAATAAAAATGATTGCACCAAATTAACACCCAAGAGGACATTTATTCCTTAGCTTGCTACCGTATAACCTCAAAATTATACATGACATTCTGTGTATGTTGAGCCTTAATTGCAAAGAAACATAATTAAGTGAAAACATGCAATTCTTTCCCCTATACTCTAATAATCCCTTAGCTTTTAACACTTCAAGTTTGCCATAACCTCCTTGCCTGTCTTGCTAACGAAGTACATTCTGCAGTCCCCCCAACTTATAAGAATGCAAGGAGACACTTCTGGTTTCCCTCCACGCCCTGTGCAGATGGCAGAGAGAGATTCCACCACTGAGACGTGTTATTTCTACAGGTTTAGATTTGTCTTGTCATCAGTGAGGACCACAGAGCAGATTATAGAGTCTTTCACTTTAAAAGTGAGGAAATGAAGGTCAGAGCAGTGAAGTAGGGTTGGGATGAGAGGAGAGCACAAGTGTCTGGGCCCCTGGCAGGTTCTTTCCCCCATTCCTTCCTGGAATGATAACACCAACCAAACACACAAACAAGACATTCTTCCCAACAAAAAAGCAGAGTCTGCGTTTTTGCTAGTGTTTTTGTTTTTACCTCTGAAGAGAATATCCAAGTCAATATCTTCTTTTCCTCTGATTTTCAAACACTTTGCCTGCTGTACAAGTCTGGGCAAAGAACAGAAATAAAACCTGGATTCATTATCCTGTGAGGTAGGAATAAATCATGACAGCAGCACCAATTTAAACAGAAACCACAGGGTAAACAAGAGTGAATTAGCAGGTACTTTTGCTGCACAGAGCCTTGTTAGAATTTTTCTTCAATTTAAGATTTAAAAATACACTTTTGTTCAGAAACTGGAAGTTTGAAACTTGAAAGCTCCCAACACCCCGTTCTATTATAGCAAAAAGTGTCTAAAACTCTCTGGAGAATAACCTCTTCAGATTCTGAGGAGGAGCTATTAGGGATGGTAGGTGATGGTGTGGTAGGTAGTAAATAATAATTGCTACTGATGATTTCTGTGCTTATTTTAATCAAAAGATTATAGACATTGTGCTCAAACAATAGTACAAAGTAACTTAGTTACACTGTTGAATGTCAGAGAATTAATTAACTTTTAAAATGCTCCAGAATACAGTAAGGACTAATTCTGTAACTCTTTCATCATGGAACTTCATTACAACTTTTCCAGTGTTGCTAATTACCTAGTAACTAATTTTAGGTAGACAGAACTTGAAATGGTTCATTAGTTTATCTGCAGTATTTACGATTTTAATGAAAATTGTAATACCTTGCTTGGCAAATATATTTTGATTGCACTTGGATAACTGCTCTCTCATTTTATCTTCACTGACAAGCCATTAAGGTAGGCGTGCCAGTACTGTTTCAGTTTTTGTTTTAGATGAGGAAACTGATTCAGTTACTAAAATCTTACATAGAAACCTAAGTGACTGGTACATAATTTGAGGCAATTTTATCTGTATGTTCCAAAAACGTGTATGACATGATAAAAACACATTCTATTAATCAGATACTTTTTAACCATGAAGAGTTCTTTAATCAAAAAAGCAATTAACTGAAAAAGAATTTCTGTTGAAATCCCACCTTTGGACCTTAAAAGAAGGTCCCACACAGCCACTGTGGCACATACCAGCCTCAGGCAGTTAATCTCCTGTGGTGCAAGCAGAGACCAGTCCACCCAAAACCTGAGTCTGTGTCTTAGGCCCTGTGCCCTGGGTTTGAGGCCCAGAGTGAGCAATTAGATTCTAGAAGCCTCAGCTTCCCAACCTGCAAAACGAAGACAGTACTTGCCTTACAGGGTTTGTCTGGAACCATCAGTGAAACAATATATTATAACATAGTCTACAAACTCTTATGCATCATGGTCATGCATAAAAATATATGGAATATTTTTATTAATTCCATATGCTTAATTTCATTATATATATAATACATACTGTAAAATTATTTATATATCTCATCAGGGTTTATCTACATTCTTGTAGGAAAGAACATTAATGGTGGAAGGAGGGCTTAGCCCTAAGCAGCGAGCCTCTGGGGGAGAGAGCTGGTCAACACGGGATGTCAGAGGCACGTGTGCACAGTAAAGTCATTTTGCAAAGAGTAAGATGGAAAAGAAGAGAACAATTTCAGCTCTGCTTACATCTTTTTGGCAAATAGCTAGGTATTTCCCCCGAAACTTTACAAATTGTATGAAACTTGAGTTGATTTTCAAACCATCTGAAAGCATCCCTCTGCAAATACAAGCTGATGAAGATGGCAGTTCTATCTTACAAAATTAAAAAAAAAAAAAAAAGAAGCCAGTATGCCTTACATAACTTTGACGAGGATTTTATAAAGCAATTTAAAACTAAATCAAATAAATTTACTGACTGGCTTTTTAAAAAAATGCAAGGTGTTGCAATCAATCACAGATATATTTAGGAATAGTTCTTGCTTTCAAAATTATTACATCACCAGGGAGATACACCAAGTCAAACCCTGTAAACCAGCGGTCCCCAACCTTTTTGGCACCAGGGACCAGTTTCATGGAAGACAATTTTTCCCAGGACTGCGGCGGGGGTGGGGTGGGTGGGGGGTGGGGGGTGGAGAAGGAGGCAGGGCTGGGGATGGTTCAGGCAGTAATGCGAGTGACGGGCAGTGACGGGCAGCGGCAGAGGCAGCTTCACCGGCTCGCCTCCTGCCGTGCGGCCTGGTTCCTAACAGGCCTCAGATGGCTACTGGTCCCGGCCCGGGGGTTGGGGCCCCCTGCTGTAAACTGTTCAGATTCCGTTACATCTCCTGAGTGAGGCAGGTGCCTCCTAAGGACTCCCAGGTTCTTCATTTCATTTAACCTCATTTCATTCTCACAAAAACTCTACAAGGTAGGTGCAGCAGGCTGTGAATCAAGGAACTGAGGCTCAGAAATATTAAACCACTTGCCCATCTTGGGGCACAGTGAGTCAGTGGTGGAGCCAGAGAGCAAACTCAACGGACGCCAAATCCAGGCTTCCTTCTATCCTACGCATCATCTGGCAGGAACGGAGGGTTTCCTGAGTGTCTACAGACGGCCTGGGGCTGGAGATTGCTGACACAGGTAGGGGAGAGAAGGGGGAGGACAGTAGTGTTCCTGGGGGCTGGAGGGAGGGTGAGGCTCTGTGCAAGTTGGTCGGGAGGAGGCTGGGGATGCAGCCGGGTCTGTCCTGAAAGGATGGGGACGTGGGTGACCGATGGGGCCACGAAGGTCTAGGGAATGAGGGTGGGAGGAAAGCAGGAGCGGCACAGACCAAGCAGGAGCAAAATGGAAAGGAGAGCATCTGGGGACACGAATAAGCCCGTCAGCTGATGGGGCTGAAGCATCTGCACTGTGCGAGGAAAGGAAGGACCAGAGGTGGGGCTAAAGGAATTGGCTAGAGCGGAGCTGGGGAGGCCTGGCACGCTGCTCTCAAGCACTCGGGCTTTATCTTGATGGCCGTGAAAGAAGCCACCGCAGCCCTGGCCTTGGGAGAATCTACTGCACATGGTCAGAAATGTCTGCAGGTGATCAGGCCAGTCACGTGCTGAAGATTAATATTTCTTTGCATGTTAGCTGAAAAGGTAATACCACTAAAATCTCAGCTCTGACCATTTCACCAATTCTTCTTAAAGCCCAGCCTCCACCTTCTATGTAGTCATAATAGCTCCAGCATCTGAACAACCTTCAAAACCTTTTGTTAATAGAATCGCTATTGCTGCAGCAAGTGTCAAGCTACCCGTCTGTCTGTCTGTCTGTGATTCATTTTAGAGGAGTGCACGTGACTATCTGCTTGTGTTAGAGACATGCCGCTGCCATCCCATTGTTTTTACTATCTTTACTATCCGTTGGTCTTTACTATCTTGTTTTTCCAAATGACTTGCCTTTTCCTTAGGATTTTGCTACTTCCTTGAAAATAGGAGCTGCATGTTCTCTGACCCTCCTTCTATGCTTCCACTACTTTTAATGAGGCAAATCAGTGGCTACTGCTTTGTGCTCAATAAATGCTAGGCCTGAACCAGATGCCTAACACGAAGGAGGTAATATTAATCTTATATGTGTGTGTTGAAAAAGACAGAGAGGTTAAGTAGCTTGCCCAAAGTCACACAGCAAGTAGAAGGGCAAGAATTTGAATTTAACTCAGGTTAGTCTACATGTAAATAAACACCTTCCAGAACATGAGTTGGAAAACTACAGTCCACGAGGCAAATCCTGCCGTAGGCTGTTTTCACAAATGAAGTTTTATTAGAACACAGCTATGCTCATCAGTTTACTTACTGTGTACGGTTGCTTTCATGCTACAATGAACAACTGTAGCAGAGATCTTACAGCCGGCAGAGCCTAAAATACTCACTATCTGGCCCTTTACAGAAAAGGTTTGCTGACTCCTGTTCTATAAGGAAAAGGTCCCTGAGGCCAAAAATACACACACAATCTGTGATTGTTTCACATGGCTATTTTTCCCCAAAACTGCCCTAACAATTGTATTTAGGTATAACTTATAATGGGACTTGGAAAGCAAATATTGGGCTCCGACTGCTTTTTATTTTTAGACAAACTGTCCAAGTCCAGCCAACATTTCTTTGAGCTTTTCCTACCTGCAGGTGTCACATTCGGCTGAGGTGGTGTCTGTCACCAAGAGACATAATCTATCTGACGATACAGGTGTGTCCACCGCCTACCTTCACACAGAGCAGACTGAGAGAAGGGCCGCAAGGAAGAGAGGAAGAAACCACGATGGAGTCACAAAGAGAGGGTTTTCTGCTTTAAAGGTCCAAGAGGTGAGAGAACACCTTCAGGAGGACATGAGCTTGAACCAGGCCTCGAAGCAAGTTTTACTGAGTGATGTGCAGAGAGGGACCCTGCAAAGGCACAGACACATGGAGGGTGGGAGTAAGAAGAATCAGTGGTGGGGCTGGAGGGTGATGAGCTGGGGTGCAGGCTGCGGGCAGGTTACGAGTATCGCACACGCTTCCTATGTGCATCCACACCTATGTGCTCTCGTGTGTAAGGACGTGGGTAAATGTGAACTTATTTACAGTAAAGCAAATGGATCGAGGACCTGCAAGACTCCACCAACAGAAAGAAGAATTCATATGATATGTTTAGTTTGTCAATAAAAGGTAATTAAACTTTAACGAATACTGCATTATAAAGCATCAATAAACGATATGCATACTTGTGAAAATGTTTACTGCAGCATTATTTATAAGAGGAAAAATACTGGAAACAACCTAAATACCTGTCAATAGGGGAATGAGTTGAATAAGTTCATCCACACTATGGAATATGATAGTTATTAAAAACAGTGTATTGAATCCACCTGTGTTGACATGGCAAATTATTCATGACAGGTGGTCAAATAAATAAGACATATTTTTGAGCTAATATCTTTTATCGTCAGACTTTCTTTGAGCCAACAATTAATGTTTTCACATGGCTTTCCATAAGGAAGAAGGCAAATTTGTTTTTTCTTTGTGGGTAGACTTAGTTGCTTAGGTCTTTATAACTTTTCCGTATAAAAATAAAAGTCCAAGACCAGAGTATTTTTCTTCTGGTCATAAATGCTGACTTATTTACAGGTGCCTTGTTCAGAACTCCATTGTGAACTTGGGATAAAATATGTGTGTATGTTATTAAAGCCTCAGTGTTGAATGTCTGGGTGCTTTAAAGGTTTGCTCCTGTGTTAAACTTTCAGGAACACAGCATCCTTCCTCCGTGTTCAACAGGGTTATATTATAAGCTGTCCAGAGTGATACAAGCTAACCTTCAAAGAAACATTAACAAAAAATGAATGTAATTAAAAAAAAAAGAATGACAGCCATAAAAAGAAATGAAATTGAGTTATTTGTAGTGAGGTGGATGGACCTAGAATCTGTCATACAGAGTAAAGTAAGCCAGAAAGAGAAAAACAAATACCGTATGCTAACACATATATATGGAATCTAAAAAAAAAAAATGTCTCTGAAGAACCTAGGGTCAGGACAGGAATAAAGACGCAGACGTAGAGAATGGACTTGAGGACACGGGGAGGGGGAAGGGTAAGCTGGGACGAAATAAGAGAGTGGCATGGACATATATACACTACCAAATGTAAAATAGCTAGTGAGAAGCAGCTGCATAGCACAGGGAGATCAGCTCGGTGCTTTGTGACCACCTAGAGGGGTGGGATTGGGAGGGTGGGGGGGGACACAAGAGGGAAGGGATATGGGGATATATGTACGCAAATAGCTGATTCACTTTGTTATACAGCAGAAACTAACACAACATTGTACGGCAATTATAGTCCAATAAAGATGTTAAAAAAAAAAGAGTGAATGTGTATCTGCATATCTGTATGTATACGTAAACAGAAAAAAGGTAGAAAAGAACATGAAAATCTATTCACACAAGTAACCTTGGGATGCAGCATTAGAGTTAAGGAGTGGAGAGTGAGAAATTATTATTCTTAAAAACTTCTATATTACCTGAATTATTGCAGTGGGAATTTTATCATATTTTTATAAGACTACAAGTTATGCTGTTTGATAGGAAAACACCTGAGTATTAATAATGTTTTCAACTTTTATTTTTTCTTACTAATCTGTATTTTCTAATATTCCTATAATACATAAGCATTGCTTTAGTTATAAGAAAAAACTGACATTAAATATCACAACTTTGCTATTTACAATAAATAGAAAATAATTATTTTAAAGCCAGATGAAGTATGTGGATGAGAAAAAATGCCCACTGTTGCTTAGGCAACAAAGTTTCGTTTTTCTGGGGATTGGGAACACCAATATTTCCTTGACGGAAGAAACCACAGACACTTTAGCACACACTGTTCTCAGTATTTAATTACTAAGGGCCTGAGCCAAGGCAGGATTCCAGAAATCCAGAGATCCACAATAAATCATAAAATGCCTCATGAAAATCAGCATAGAAGGACATTTTAAAAGATCTTTCTAAGGCATACATTGGTTATTTTATCACATTTTAGCAAGACTATAAATTTGTTTAGAAACACAAGACTACAGTGAAGGTGCCAGAGGCACAGAGGCAAGTGGAATCCAGGAGGCCAGGTCCTTTCATCGCATCACAGCTTCCGTCTACACCCCTGAGCTGATCTTTGACAGGCTGGTTTCGGTTTCAATTTGCAAAACAGTCAACAGAACCCTTTAACTTGTCTTAATGGCCTGGATCTGCCTAGGGTCTCCAAGAATTTAAGGTGCGTAACTGCTGAGACCAAGGTCCCCTTTCACTCCTTGTCAGTTACCACAGTCTGTGAGTCTCTCTTCCATTTGGTTTATCTTTGTTTCCCCTCCTCCGCCTCCTCTCCCTGAAAATATGCTCCCCGCGGGGACGGGACCCCTGGGCCACAGCAGACGCTCCGCACGAACCCGCTGGATGAAGAAGCATCAGTGCCATGAGTGAACTAGCTCAGTGCCTGGGCTGCGGGGACGAGTCGTCCTGCCTGAGTTCGGATCCTCATCCCGCCACTTACCAGCGTGGGTTTTCGTACCACTAAGTGAAAGCTTAATAAGAACAAGGATTTTAGGGCTTTCCTGGTGGCGCAGTGGTTGAGAGTCCGCCTGCCGGTGCAGGGAACGCGGGTTCGTGCCCCGGTCCAGGAAGATCCCACGTGCCGCGCAGCGGCTGGGCCCGTGAGCCGTGGCCGCTGAGCCTGCGCGTCCGGAGCCTGTGCTCCGCAACGGGAGAGGCCGCGGCAGTGAGAGGCCCGCATACCGCAAAAAAACAAAAAACAAAAAAAAAAACAGAACAAGGATTTTAGTCTGTTTTCTTAAATGCTGTCTCACTGGAGTTTGGAACAGTGCCTTTCTAAGGTTTGTTCAATGGATAAATGATGAATAAATGAACGGCTATGGTCCGGATTCTGAATTCAGGGAGGTACGTGCTGTTCAGTTATTTATAACGCCATAAACCGGCTCTGTTCTGACCTCACTCTGGGGGAGGAGGAGGGATGGGATGGTGAGCAGAGCAATGACCCGGGGTCAGAGGGCTCAGGGCTGCCACTAATGACAGTGTCAATAAGGGACTAAATGCTTGACTTTAACAACCTTATTTCTCTGTTGTAGAAGCTGGATGAGATAACCTTCTGAGTCCTTTTCCAACTGTAGAGCTCCAGGATCGTCACACTTGGCTGGAGGTCCCTCAGAGTCCAGCTGGAAGTATGGAGTGGGAGGGGGCTGTCCGGACGGCCGGGGGCTTCCTGTCCAACCACAGTCCTCCCCAGACCCTGAGGACCCCGGGTGTCCCGGTGTTTTGATCACTGCTCACTTGATTAAGGAGTTTACTTTAGTTCCGAATAAATACACAAAGGGCTAAATTTCTATGTTTGGTGCAAAGATGTGTGCTACAGACACAGCTAGAACCAGTCCAACTGCAAGACTTTAAGATCAACAAGTTTTATAAAAATGGAAGAAAGATACGGAATTATTATTTCAATAGTTTCTACTATGTTCCAGGCCCAGTCATACATCTCTATCTATCTGCATCTATACACCTCTGTTCAAAAACCTAAGCCTCGGATATTGTATTCATTTTACAGGTAAAGACATTGAGACTGTTATGGGAAAACAAATGTATGTATGTACCTGAATCAGTCAACTACGATTCACTAAGAACTATAATGCGAACAGTGGTGAAGGAAAAATGCAAGCATAATAAAAACTGCTTCTCGCTCCTTAGCAGCCTCCAATCTTTTTGAGAAAATAAGGCACATGTGCAAAACAAGTATCAAAAAGGCTCAAGGAGACACAAAGCGTGGAGCAGACCCAAAGCACAAGGAAGGGGCCTCGCTCTCATCCGATCCACACCCTAGGGCCCAGCGGAGTCCTGGCACCGCACGGGTGCTCAACATCTATTTGATTTGTCAAGTACCGGCTAAGCGTCAGGCATTGAACTAGACGTGAAAAATACACAGATGTGTAGAACACCATCTCTAAGGTCAAGAAGCTCACACGGGCTGAACTGCTGTGGAAAGTTTCAAGACAGAGATGAGCCTTGGAGAAGAGAACACGCAGCAGGAGTAGAGGAGGCAGGAAGAATGGGAACAAAGGCACCCGCGCAGGAGGAAGAACACGACTGCGGATGGTGACAGGGCGTGAGTGGACGCCCAGAGGCTTGGCCTCCGAAAGCAGAGAATTTACATGGGAAGGAGCAAGATCAAAGGCTGACGGGCTCAAGGAAACCTCTTTAAGGACTTGGAAGGTTCATACACGAAACAACCGGCTAACACTGGTTAAATTCTGAGAACGGACCTCACAGAAGGTAATCTGAGTCGTGCAAACAAGCTAGTTGGCTCATAGCTGAGCAGTTTACTACGAGGATCATTAAGGAACTACTCCACTGCCTGCCATTCTCTGCGATTACCATAATCTTTCCCAGCCATTTTTATTGTCAATATAGGCCTTTGGGAAGTACGTAAAATTTATAATATGGCAGGCATTATGAAAAACAAACTGAGCTATATTAGGCATTTTCTTAGGTTTTCTTAATAGCCGTGATTGAATATGACAGCTTTTTTAACGAATGGTCCTGCCGACTGTGTAAATTAGAGGCAGAAGTTGTTATTAAAGAATACCCAGGTGGATGGGGAAGGGGACTGGAAAAAATGTCCTACACAGGCCCGGGGAAGCCAGCTAACGTAATATAGGGCGCGGGGGGGCAGCTGCATTTCAAGTAATTTTCTTATGATGAAACTGTCTGATGAGTATAATTTTATTCCCCCGTTGCAGATCGAAGCCTTTAGTACCTATTACAAAGAAACGTGTTCAGGTGGAAGACTTGCATTATATAGTATACGTAAGAATAAACAGTTTGGGGCAAACATGGTTGAGATTCTTCCCCTTCAGTAGTTCTGTGTTCACAAAATAAGAAATAAATGCCTCACAAGACGACCCTGAGAATCCTGAAGAGCAGCAGAAAGTCTAAACATAAACCCAGCCAGGCATCTTCAGAGCCTCCAACTGCCATCCTTTTGCCAGCCTGATGCCATTGAAAACATGTATAGGATTTAGGGTCAGGTAGTTCTGGACTCAGACCCCACCTCGTCTACTAATTATCTGTGTGGTCCTGCACGCTTTGCCTAACCTCTCTGAACCTCCAGGTGCCTACGTTATAAAACCAGAGTTGTTGTGAGGATGAAATAAAATTCCCAAGACCATGTATGTGAATTGCTCACCACAATGCTTTGCAGCACAAGCTAATAAGTGTATGATATCAGTATTAGTATTACTGTTGATAAATCTCTTGTTGCCATTATCAGTTTACTGAACTAAGAATATGCTGGATTTAACCGGAAGACCTATGTCCTGGATTAGCTACTAGTAAGAACCTCTACTTCTTCATCAATAAGTGACAATACTATATATACAACATATATATAGTTGTATATATGTATATACAACATACAATATAATGACAATAATGTCTGTTTTGCCTAAATCACAAGATTATGGGAAACTTTAAAGGTAATGTATCTGAAGACTATAAACTGTCAAACAAATTAAGGTATCCACCCTAGAGTACGTTCCCAGATGAAAGATGCTCAAGTGTTAAGGTCATTTGCCTCCGTTTAATGCACCATGAATATAGTACTAATCACTCTACTAGCACCAAAAGAGGGAATATATTTACAGCATAACAGTTTTTTGTTTGTTTGTTTGTTTGTTTTGCGGTATGCGGGCCTCTCACTGTTGTGGCCCCTCCCGTTGCGGAGCAGAGGCTCCAGACACGCAGGCTCAGCGGCCATGGCTCACGGGCCCAGCCGCCCCGTGGCATGTGGGATCTTCCCAGACCGGGGCACGAACCCGTGTCCCCTGCATCGGCAGGCGGACTCTCAACCACTGCGCCACCAGGGAAGCCCACAGCATAATGGTTTTTCAGTAATGGCGACCTAACGTGAATCTGACTATTTAAACTTATATTAACATGCAATCGTACTACTGTGAAGATGAATCCTATAAACATTTAGTAGCATATAATGCACTCGAATTCATAACATGACCCTCTACTAAGAAAATGTGAACATAAACAGACTATTTCCACTGCTAAGTCATGGAGACTTAAAATTTACTAATAATAACTCCCTCTCCAAAGATTAACATGAGAACAAACATGCTTTTTAAAACTAAACACAAAACTGGGATGCAGTTAAGGAAAATACACAATTCCCTAAACTTTGGGGCAGCATCTAATTGATTTCGTAAGAAGGTCAAGAGATAATTTTATATTTTGCACTGGAATTGCGAGAAGCCTGGAGATGCTAAGGTGACAGCGTTGCTTGTGTGAGAAGTTAGAGCAGGCCTGTCCAGGGCTCAGAGACCATGGATGCACTGGACGCCAGAGGAAATTAAAGACCTGATTTTCACTCATTTCACCCCCTTGTCTATCCTTGGACACGTGCCAACCACAAATTATTTTTCCTCAGCATGTAGAAGAGGAGAGATGGGATTTAAACATTCTCCTCCACCTGTACACGGTATCTTGTGATTTTAAGAGCAGAGGTTTGGGTTAGAGGAGAGGCAGCCTCAGGAGATTACCACAAGTAAACTGTGAGAAGAGTTGAAATAAATTTTAGCTGCTCATCATTAGCCTACATATTCTTCCTTGTCGATTTCCTTGTTCTTTTTGTCTTTGAGCTGGAATTCTGGACCGTGAACAGGAGGTCATGGGGATGGAAGCAGGTCAAAGTGAGTACTACTGCCAAGACCACTTGACCCGAACATCGTTTTGTTGTGACGACTGGTTTAAAAAAAGAGGACGGGGATTGGAGTGCAAGAATGGCTTTGGTCTTGGGATGTGAAAGAAAAAGAAGGCTTAACAATTCGAGATGTGGACCGTGAGACTCCCCCTCTTCCACGCAGCCGCTCGCACAGCTCTGTGCATTCATGAAACAGGATCTGACAGAATAGGATCATGTGTAATTGTTTTGTTTGGTTATCAACTAACATTCTCTGCTTTTTCTATCTGTAGTAATTATGCTTATTTGACACATTTCAGCGCAAAACCCCCTCAAAACGGTAAAGCACACAGCGATGTATTGAAAGGCGAGTTAGGGACGGAGGAGCCGTACACCCGTGCTGAAGAGAAAGGCCGGGCTCACCTCCGAGAGAACACGACGGAGTCATCGTTTTTTAAAACAGTTCAAAGAGCTGTTTATTCTCTCTGACTTTTGACATTGGGGATGAATGTCTAAAATGTTCACAAGAGAGGCTGAGTTTTTATTTGGGGGGAAGAAAGATAACAGAACAAAAAGAGTAACAGCAAATGGATGCACTGGTCTCTGGAATAAACAAGCGCTGTTCCCTGGAAAACAGTTTTTTTAAAAAAAAGAAAAAACTCCCTCAACTAGGAAATGGAAAAGCTGTTCGAGCTCTCAGCCACTTGAAGTTGTAAATGGTGTGGGTGTGAAAAGCAGTAAAGAAAAACTAGACCCCGTACAGTTCCGGCAAGAGGAGTGGGTGTACAGCAAAGGAGAAAACCAAGATAACATGCGGCAGAGGGGCTGTGCGGTACCCGGAGGAAGAGGATGGGGCGCGCGCTGCGGAGGGTGACGGGTGGCCCCGTGCACAGCGACCACGCTCAAAATCAGCTGCTTAACGAAAATGCAACGTCGCCTAGATGCTCTATAAAAAGAAGAAAAGGCACAGTCCAGGACGTAAACTCCACGTGAAAAGTGTGTCCTAGGAGCCAAACTCTCCCAGTGAACAGACCTTGGCAGTAAAGGAGCATCCACGCTGGGACTGAAGGGTGAAAGGGCAGAAAGGGGTTCCTGGAAAGTCTGCCCTCACAGAGAGGTGCGCACATTCCTCTCCCACGTGCTGAACGGGAAGGGCAGGGCTGGGCGAGGGCTGTGGGGTGCCGGGGGTGGGTGATGGTGGTCCGGAGAACCAGCAGCCCCTCCCATAGCAGCTCCTCGAAAGCTCAACCTTGAATGCCAGAGCCTTCTGCCTGCAGCGGGGCCTGAAAAACACCCACTTCTCACCTCTGCCGAGCCTTTCATGGCTCCATCTCCGTCTGGTCTCCAGTTGTTTACTTGTAATTAGATTCTCCTGTGTTTATAATTCCCAGCATGGAGGATGAAACTTTTATCTTAAAATGTTATTTATTTACTCATTTAGGTTAAAAAAGAGCAAATAAGGTTGCATCTGTAGCTTCTTAGAAAATGATTATAAGTAAATAAAAATTGAGAACTGATCCTTAAAGTCATAAGTTTACATTTAGGAACAAAAGGATGATGTGCCATTGATAAATCAAAACAGGAACTATTCAGAGTAAGGAAATCGTACCTGAGGGACTTTTGGATTAAAGATGACAAGTACCAGGTGAGCGAGGGGATCCTGATGGGACCAAGAGGATGCGAACACTGGGCCACGTGCCCAGAGAGATGCCACCTGTGAGATGACTCCAGAGATACAGGGAGTCTTACAGAATTTACACGTGAGATTTGCTTTCTGTTGCCTACATGTAATATCTACACTTAGAGGTAAATTCAAATTTTTGAGGATGAAGTAAGAAAAAATATTTTTCAAATAAATGTCAAGGCTTAGATGAATTCTATGAGCCAGTGAACACAATAATATACAGAATAAAGAAAGATTTTGAAGAAACACAAGAAACTATTATTACCCACAAGTTTGTTCTTTTCTGTTCTACACGCTTTACTCTCTGGTTCACATTTTCAGAAGTTCCTTACCTGGACTGGCTCTTCACCTTTTCATGTTTTCCATTGAAGTTCAAACTACAGAGGTTTTTCGATTTTGAATGTGCAGGGTCTGAGTCCACGTTTGCCTGTGTTTGTTCTCGCAGACGATCGTGAAGCGTTGCCTCCTTTTTCAAGTTCATGTCCGAATACGGGCAGCCAAAGGCACTGGTTTGTATAAAAATGAGAGCACAGGCGTCAGTTTAGGGTGATACATCAGGGCTGTACTGTCATTGGAACAGACATAGATCCACTATTGAAAAGCTGAATAGAGACATTCTCCTTTCACTGAACACACTCAGGTTAAGTTTCTTTTATATTGTCCTTTGCGAAGATCTCAGGTGCCAGACCATAGACACCGGTCAACAGACATTACAGGTACAGTCATCAGCAATACGGTTTTCACAATCTAAAAAACTTAAAAATCTGAAGGACTTCCCTGGTGGTCCAGTGGTTAAGACTCTGCGCTTCCAACGCAGAGGGCTTGGGTTCGATCCCTGGTCGGGGAACTAAGATCCCATATGCTGTGAGGCCAAAAAAAAAAAACACCTTAAAAATCTAAGAATAACCTAAAGGTGTACATCCAATGGAGCAGCGAAAATGTCATGTAAACACCTAACTCAGTTTGTATCCTCCAATATTCAAGCTCTAATTTGACTACCTGTATCACAAAATACTATGGGGTAACTAAACATCTTTACCAGTAATCAGAGAATATCATGCTTTTACTTCTTATCATTCATGTACCCAGAAATACTGTATCTGGATGACTGCTTCATCCTCCTGAAACCAGCTAGGAAGTTTTGTGTTTGAACGTGAAGGGCCGGTTGTGGGTGAAAGAGGAGAGACCACAGTCAAGGCTGAATCCTGACTCCAGGATGTGTTAGGAGGCTGACAGCAGGCTCAGGGCAGAGGCTCTGGCTCCTGTCACAGGTGATCGGTTGTCTCTGGTAGATTTCTGTGCCCACGTTCCTGTCCCCAGAGGCCCCCAATCTCTGTGCTGCCGGGAACGAGGCAGATGCTGTCAGGGGCCAACCAGGCAAGACGGTTCCCCGCCCACAACCCTGAGGGAGCTGGTCCACCGAGCTCCAGTTCCCCTCCAGTGAAATGGGAAAATCAGATCCAGCTCCTACGGGCTGTTGTGACCACGAGGAATCACACACACACACACACACACACACACACACACACACACACACACACACACACACACACACACACACACACACACACACACACACACACACACACGTGGTAGCTGCTCTCATTACGACAGTGCTGTCATCCTTTACATTTGGGGAGCACAGACTCAGATGCATCAGTACCTTGGCAGTTGGCTCTTTTTTTAGGAACTCACTTCCTGCTTACTATAAATTTGCTGGTATATGGTGCACAATAAATCCTTTCTGATATGTGAAAGTTTGCTTTTGGTATTTTAAAGTCATGATAAAATCAGGGAGCAATGCAGTTTTCCTCTGTTTTACAGTAGATTTGAGTTTTCCAGGGAGCACTTATACACAGTCTAACCTCAGAGGACTTTAGTACCAACCTGGATCTAGAACGGGCCTTCTGGACTTTGGGATGGGGTGGTTCTGATAACACACCAGCCTTGCCCAATATGCCAGGGTGGACCTGTACTTTGCCAGACAGGGGCGCCCCTATGGATGCATGTTCTGTAGTTAATATTAATTGGCACTACTTCTTAGTTTATTCCGTTATTGATTCAACAACCCACTAACTGAGCATGTGCTACATGCTAAGCACTTTGGAGAATATAAATCTAGTGAAGAAGTTGGGATATATACCAATAAATACAATTTATAATAAGAACAAAAGCTCCCCTATTGAGTGTTTACATGGACCCGTTGCAATACAAGGTGTTTCACATATATTATCTCTAATATTTAGTACTAAATACCCAAAGATGGCATTGACATATTTTTTTCTAGGTTAGAAAACAGGCTCACACAGGATAAGCAATTTCCCAAAGTTACTGGGCACCTTCTTGGGAAACCCCAAAATAAATCACTTAATTATTAGCATCAATCACGTGGGCAGAAGTGGGAAAACATTTTTAGCACCATCAAAGAAAAGGAATGTAATTTTTGTGCAAAGTGTAGCCAAGGCAAGCATTCACAGGGAAAGCAGTACAGGGTTTGCCACGGTTAATGTCTAGGGGAAAATAAGTCAGCCCATGCTGGGTCCTGGGTGAGAAGTGCAGAGGTGATAAAGCAGTTTCCAGCAGGACCAACTGGTTTAGGCTGCAGCATATGAGATTTAAGGGAGATTTTTAGAAAGAACTTTCTGCAGATGAAAATTGAAAGGCATTAGGCTAACCTAAGGGAGATGGGGAAATGTTTATTTTAAGCACAGCTGAGTTTTCATGAAGACACTACCACTCGGAAGCTTTGCTATCCATCTAATATATACTCCCAATTTGAGATTTTTTAATGATCATTACGGTCATGAATTTTCTAAATTCCATGTAATTACCCCACACGACTCGTACTGCATGACACTCCTGCTGTCTCTTCCTCAGGCTTATCTATCCAGGATTGTAGAAGCTACCATTCATCCTCTTGTTCAGTACTTGCTTAAGTTGAGAGAAATTTTGTTTCCCTCAATCTTCATTCATTAATCAATCTTTTTACTCACTTAAACATTCATTTATTTCCTAATCCCATTCTAGCTCTCTTTGTCTCTCAGGTACTCAGGCATGCAAGACTAAATGCAACGCCTCGGAGCATCCGTAGAATGCAGTATTTCTCGACTGTGGGAGGCGGCGCATATGACAAAGTATCTCAGGATTACACAGATCAGAAAAAAGCATGACGTTCAAAAGAATATACTGGGTTGGCTAAAGAGTCCGTTCCAGTTTTTCCTTAACATCCAAAACGAACTTTTTGGCCCACCCCATATTAAATGACAAAAACATATTTTGCAGAAGATGCTGGTGGAGAACCTGAAAGAAGATAATGATGGGAGACAAAGGGAAGGGACGAAAGGAACAGGATGAGGGGGCTTTCGGTTGCATTGTCTGCACCATTTTCCACCTGGGCTCTGCTGTGAACAAGTTTCTGGATTGCAACACTGCGCTTACTTGCGTTCAATGCAGAGAAATATTTATGTTAAAGAGATGACATCCCAAATGTCAGCCTGCCCTCCTGCACATGTAGACCCTTACTCATGCGCACGCACGCATGCGTGTGTGTGTGTGTGTTTGGAAGAACATACGTGACTGCATAAATCTGTACACATAGGAAAAATCTGATTGAAGTGGTTGTCCTAGGTGTGATACAGCTACTTAACGCTCACTTTTGATTTAGCCAAATACTGGGGGAAAAGGTTCTGAAGACACAGTCTTTTTAGAAAATTGCTGACATAAGCTGAAATTTCTGTGACTTAAGGCTCTGTTGGTCAAGGTAAAATGTGATAGCTTCTTGACAGACAGGTAAGTGGCATATTCAAATTTAAGCTCATAATGGACCATGATAAGGAGGCATGAAAACCGCAGGCCAGGAGGGAAGGCCTGAGACGGCATCCTGGGGGAGGCGGGGTTCTTCTGATGCAGCAGACCAGCTCCCCATCCCTCCTTAATTCAACATGTGTTTGCTGTCGGCAGGGAAAGAAGGAAGAGAGAGCAGGAGCTATACAGTTTTTAAAAGTCAGAGACAGTAGGATATTGGGAATTTTATACAGTTCAACCAAATAATTTATAAAATATGTCAGGCCCAAGTTCATCAGCAAGACAGATGAATAGAGGGTGAATGCTAAATAAGCAAAACACTGCTAGGCAGCTGCAGACAAACTTTAAGAGAGATTTCTGGAGAGACTGAAAACTGAGATCCTAGTAGCCCTCCTGATAAACAGAAGAAAACATAAAAACGGCTGCCATTAAAAATACTAGTTTTGCTTTTCAGAATATTTAAGTAGGATTTTTAACATCTGAGGAGAAAGAGAAAAATAAGGACGCAGCAGCATCCTTGGGGGCTCCCCTGCTGGTTGTAATGGGGCAGGGGGCGGGGAGCGAGGGCTGGAGTGGCTGGCACTGAATCACGGCAGGTGGTGTCACGCCCGGGAGGGTCCTCAGCCTCTCAATTCTCCTTCCTTCCACAGCAGGGGCACCTGATTCCACAGGTCGGTGCAGTTTCCTCGTATTCTCAGGACCGGTCCTGATCCGAGGGACAGAGGCCCTACGTTCCTACTTGGTTCTTGTCGGGCCATCTCCCATTAGGAGGCTCTCTGCCTCCTAATCCCAACCTAGGCAGCCAGGCCCCCCGCTTCCCCGATACCAGCTGGCCAGTCGCCTATGTGCTTCTCCCCCTGAATTATTCTCTCCTACTGTGCTTTACCCACTGGCTGGGATCCCACCTTCATTTTGGATTCTTCCCGTGCAGCTCCAATTCCAAGAGTCTAGATAGCACCTGCTGATTTCCAAACCCCTTGGACTCCGGAGGTTCTGCACATCCAACCACATGATCATCTTGTATCTACAATGTTTTCATCTTCTCATACCCAAGCAGCAAGTGTGGTTCCTGCTTGTCTCTGACTACCTTGTTTTGCTGAAAATAATGGGCCACGATCTGTCAAATCCCGGGAGATGGACAGTCTGGACCACGAGGTTATAACTAAGCTGTCACCACACACCTAATTGGTAGCTTCCCAACCCCTGTGCAGCTACACCCTCAGGGTGGCCGGAGGGGCCTCAGGCACCAGAGTCCTTCCAGCCAGAGCGGCCTCCTCCAGACTCTGAATTCCCTCCCTTCCCAAGTACTGATTTGCATTTTCTCTCTGTGACATGATGTTATAAGGGTAGGGAGGCGTTACAAATTTAAGCAAAATGGCAAAGATGAAAGAGCCCCTTGGGTGCTGTACTTCAAAACATAAATGAAAACACAGAGGTCAGCAATATTTCAGGAAGAGTGTCAGGTCATTGACAACATTTTTGCTGATCCAGAAAAGTGAAGTCATCCCCAAAAGGCAAGTAGCTCCCAGGAGGAGCCCTGATCTAGGAATATGCCCTCATGTAGCCCAGGAATTAGGGATGTAGTTAAACTGTAAAGAGTTCTCTAATGCAACTAAGCCACCCCTCCAGGAAGCCCACTGCCTTTTGTATTTTAGTCTCAATTATTTTTTTATCCAGTTATATTCTTTTCTTTCTAAGACCTAGATAAGACAACATATCTGAGCTGGGAGGTTACATGCTAAAGTCTCTTCGCTTAGGTTCAAAACGTAAGAATTTACTTGTTGGAGTGAGTGGGGGCCTCGTATGGGGAAGCGCTCCCGGAAGAGACTGTCTGAGGGGTTGGCCTCCCACAGCAAAGGCGGCAGGAAAGTCCTGGATGCTGCCCCTGCCAGAGGGTAAGGGGCTAAGACTCTCAGAGAAGGGGGTCAGCCAGGAAACGGGAGGGAGCAAGATAAATGCTGCCTGCCTTGCAGCCTGGCCTTGGGCCCTGATGACACCAAGATCCCCAGCCCGCTGGCAGGTCCTACATCCTACCTGTCGCGTTAAGAGCAGCACCCCCCTCCCACCCACGATGTTCCCTGGTGAACAGAAGACCATTTGTCCTCACTGCCATTTAACTTTAATATGTGGGTAGCTTAAACTTACATAGTATGTTAAATGAATATCTTTTATTTTTAAGAAAATATTGATTTCTTGGCCAATGGTACTGAAAGGCACGATAAACACAGGTTTACTGGAATTATAGAATATCTGTAATACTTTCTACGGAAACTTTTAAAAGCTAACATAGGACTTAAACTGTTACCGATTTTACTTCTATGAGGATTGTGAGCAAGTATAAATGAGATATATATACATACAGAGAGAGAGAGAGAGAGAGAGGCCAGGGATATAGACCAGGAAGGTTCCAAGAATACGTTATAGTATCTACTGAGGATATAACGCAATTTCTATTACATTGTTCTCAAATACAGAGATGAGCAAAACTCAACTGGTATATGTAAGATTTTAAGGTCTGAGTCAATTCTCTTCAAATTCCTGAGGCTTTAAAATGTGTTTACCTGACCCCCCGCCACCCCCCCAAAAAAAAGAAAAAAGTGAGTTTACCCAAGATATATTAAAGTGAGTTTACCCAAGATATATTACAGGTAAACTTTCTAACTTTTGTCCATAAAATAGCTGATATTGTCACTTAATTGTCATTAAAAATACTAGAAAACTTAATGCACACAGTAAGAAAAACGTATGAATATTAAGAACAAAAGTTTCATAAGTAGAGTTAGAAGAAGTCTACATCTATATAACTCAGACTTCAAAGAGTTGGATGAAACAAATTTGACTCCAAAAATACTTTTCTGATTGACATATACACACAACTATATATAAAATAGATAACTAATAAGGACCTACTATATAGCACAGGGAACTCTACTCAATACTCTGTAATGACTTATATGGGAAAAGAATCTAAAAAAGAGTGGATATATGTATATGTATAACAGATTCACTTTGCTGTACACCCGAAACTAACACAACACTGTAAATCAACTATGCTCCAATAAAAATTTAAAATAAAAAATAAATAAATAAAAATACTTTTCTCTGGGGTAATTCAGCCTGTAAAATCATCCTACGTATTATAAACTTGCTAACATGGCCAATTAAGAAGTTAGAAGAGAATTACTACTCAAGTTAAGCACTGAAAAGCACAGATATAAGAACTAGAAAACTGTATTAAAGCTACTAGTACCAGAGGCTTGTTTTTCATTTCCTCATCTATAAAATGGTGACAGTACAGGGATTTTTGTGAAAACTAAATGAGACAATCTAGGCAAGGTCCTTGTATAGTGACTGGCACAAATTAAATGCTCATGAGTTTTTAATTTTAAAAAAGTCATTCTGATACAAAATATAATACTAATGATCCCTTTTATTTGTGGTATATTTTTCATTCTAAAATTTCCATTTATTTCTCGCTCTCCTTCTGTTAATATCTGCTTTATAAATTCAGGTTCTCTAATGGTGACTCCATATATATTTACAATTGTTGTATCTTCTTGATAAATTGACTTTATCATTACATGATGACCCTTGTCTCTCACAACAGTTTTGGACTGAAAGTCTATTTTATCTGACATAAGTACAACACCTCTGCTCTCTTTTGATAACCATTTTCATGGAATATCTTCTTCCATCCCTCCACTTTCAGCCTATGTGTGTCCTTAAAGCTGACGTGAGTCTCTTGTAGGCAGCATATATTTGGAACCTGTTTTATTAATAATCTATTCAGTCACTCTATGTATTTTGATTGGATAATTTAATCCATTTACATTTAAAGTAATTATTGATAGGGAAGGACTTATTAATGCCTTGTTAATTGTTTTCTGAAGGTTTTATATTTTCTTGGTTCCTTTCTTCCTCTCTAGTTGTCTTCCTTTGCAATTTGACGATTTCTTTCTTTCCCCCTGTGGTACGCTTGGATTACTTTATCTTTTTGTATCTACTACAGGTTTTTTCTTTGTGATTACCATGAGGCTTACATAAAACATCTTAAAGTTATAGCAGCCTATTTTAAGCAGATAACAACTTAACTTCCATTGCATATAAAAACTATACTTTTACTTCTCCTCTCACTTTTCATGTTACTGATGTCACAATCTGCATCTTTTTATATTGTGTATCCATAACAAGTTTCTGTAGCTATATTTATTGTTCACATCAGTGTGAACTGAATAAATCTGGGCTATCTTGTGCCTAAGCAGCGTATCATTTTCTAAAGAAATAAGTCATAAAACTGTTCAATCATACAACTTAAAAAAAAAAGACTGAATATCTCAATCATCACAGGACTTGCTCTCAATTTCTCATCCTCCTACCTTAATCAATGTCCCCCAGGTCAGCCCACGTGGGCTTCTCTCTTTCCCGTCTCCCTATTTAGCTATCCCAGATTGAATCTTTCCTCCTAGCAGCTGCCTCTGTCCTTACAGAAAAAAACACCTGCCCCTTTTTGCTTCCTGGCATCTCTACCCATCATCCAGATGAAACAACAAAGGCCCAACTGCAGAGGTGGAGAACCAGCCCCCTCCTGGAGAGGACTCGGTCCCCATCACAACCTAGCCTACTGGGATCCTGATATGGTATTTGGAATATTCACAGATTTTAAACTGATAAAGACAACAGTACATCCCAAGGTTATGAACCCTGTTGGTGTATACAGAAATAGATTAAAAATTAAATGCAATCTACACTTATTTTTGTTTCATTAGAGATATGAGCTTAGTCATTTCATTAATGTTAGTTCTAATACCAAAAAGTCAGACCCAACATATGACATTTACTTGGTATGCATTAGGAGATACCCTTTGATTGTGTGCAAAAATGTCATCTGAACTGTTCTGTTGTAGTTAATATTTTCAGTAAACTACACAGGGAAGGAAAAATGCATCAAGAGTGAATGTTAAAGTGTGTGTGTCTGTCTCTTTCCTCTAAAGTACTTTAGTGTATTGTTACTAGAAACTTCCAAGGTATAAACTATTCTCAAGGAATATGATCGTATACTAAATTGCACACTAATGGCCTTTAAAATTTTATGCTGTAACCAGCTTAATGTACTAAGTAATTTGTATAATCTATACATGGAGAAGATCTGATAGAATCTACAGTTTAAAATTTCTAACAGAATATTATCAACATAGTTAACATTAAGCAGTAAATTAAATAGTAAAGTGATGAATATGCTACATTATTAATCCAATCAAAACAATTTCAAGTGATAAGTGTATGTTTCCATTATTACGATGAGTGTTTCTGTTACTATCAGTTGTTTTTACCCTTTTAATTTTAATATTTTGGTGAAGTGATATGAACATGTCAATATTTTTTTTTATAGCTTAAACTGTCAAATGCATTTTAAATTGGAATATTCTGGTTTGAAATACATTTAATTTCTGCAAAGGTCTTGAAAGTGTTTTTTCTCTTTTTATAAATACACATTGTTTTAAAACAAAATTTCTCTTAGAAGTGAAAGTCTTTCTCAGGACAGTTGTCTGAGGAGCACCTGGAGAACAGTTCAACTCAAAAATGCTCCAAGCATAATTTTAAAAAATTATCCATAAGTTAAAGGTATATATTTTGGCGATGGATCATAATGAAATAATCCTATTTTTTGGATGGCTTTAAATTCAATTTAAGTGAAATTGTAAAAGTTATTTGGGTATGCGTGAAGGTATGTTTACATATGTGTATATTTACATATACCCACATGCATCTAACCCTCACGTTAAATGCTAATATTGACTCAGTGTCAACAGGGCATTCACATGTTGTCTTGAGATGTTCTCAAGTCACAACTCCGTCAACTTGACAAACCTATGAGCTAAGTTTACGAGTGTAGTCTGTGTGATGGAACAGGAAAACCAAACTAGCCCACATCAGAGAACAAAAGCACCCTTCGACCTAAGTCCTCCAAACTCTAACAGATACAAGAGAATTTGCCAGAGTCCTGCTGCCCCTCCCTCCCCTGTAAGCAATGCATTAAGGAGTCTTTTGGAGAATTACAGAGCATACATTCTGGATCGCTATTTAAAGAGGTGACCTTTTATCAGTCTGCAAATAAAACCTCTTCTGTAGGTTCAAATACATATAGGCAGGCTCCATATTGAAGATATTGTCAATTCTCTTCCCCCTAAATTAGTTAACACACCAAAGGCAAACGTCTAATGTAATTTAATGTGTGTAAAGCAATATCATCCTAATTAGAAATAAGAACAAACATTAGGAATCTCACTAAATCTTGAAGGGAGGTGCTAAAAAATTGTGTTTTTTAATTTAAATAAACAACATTGAGATATTAAAGATTGGGGGCATGTAACTGTGGATAAAGACGAACACATTTCTTTCAAGAAAATATGATTCAATACTACTTTTTCTGCCATAAGCTATTCTGAATAGCTTATGAGTAATTTGTTTCAACTATTAGTTAGTGAGAATCAGCATGTAGAATATTTTACATAAGATGACCAGACTAATCTAAACTAGATAAATTTTTTATTTCTACTAAATTTAGGCAGTGAAATTATTTAAAAATTTAAAGAGAGAATGCCATCAAAACACAACTTGATTAGTCTAATATTCATAATAATATCTAAAACAGACTATAGTTCTACAGTTTTTACTCTGTGCTATACCGACTTAAGCTCTCTTTATATGTTAACTCTTTCAAGTCTCACAATATACTATTATCTGCATTTTATAGATGAAGAAACTGAGGCACAGAGAGGTGAAGTAAGTCATGCAAGGCCACAGAGCTAGTAAGTTGTAGAGATGGGGTTGAAACCCAGGCAGCCTCATGCCAGATCTAGGCTTTGAAATACTATGCCAAACCGCCTCTGGGATTAGACTTTTCTTTCTTTATTTAGTGCTCTGTTGGGTCTTTGTTGCTGCACGCAGGCTTTCTCTAGTTGCGGTGAGCGGGGGTTAGTCTTCGTTGAGGTGCGCGGGCTTCTCATTGCAGTGGCTTCTCTTGTTGCAGAGCACGGGCTCTAAGTGTGCGGGCTCAGTAGTTGTGGCTCGTGGGCTCTAGAGTGCAGGCTCAGTAGTTGTGGTGCACGAGCTTAGCTCCTCCACGGCATGTGGGATCTTCCTGGACCAGGGATCGAACCTATGTGTCCTGCATTGGCAGGTGGATTCTTAACCACTGCGCCACCAGGGAGGTCCCTAGACTTTTCTTTGAATACATTAAACGCAAATAAAAATGATGGAATACCTGACATCACCTTGTACATAGTAGGTGCTTTGCCAAATAGATGTTGATGATGTTAATAAATTTATATAACATCTTTGGCACTGTTGATTATACAAAAAAAAAAAGTAGGGAAATTAGAACACTTTGAGAGAATTTAAGCTGTTTAGTTTTTTTTTTTCAATTTCATTCCAAAATTTACTGAGTTGCTGCAAGAATAGAACATGTGGTAAGAAAGGAATTCTTTAGAAACAAAGACATGTTCTCTGCATGGAATAAAATGTAACATGAAGAACTGGCCATCTGGATAATTTTTTAGTGGGACAAGCTGTAATTTATAAAATCATGAGAAAGGAGAAGAAAATAGAGAAGAGACAGGCTTGATTTTCTGCCAGAAAAAGATTCTGAATTCCATCCTAGCATGTTTTTAAATGAGAATTTAAATATTCATACCCACATACACACAAACATTCCATCTACACAGCCAGATAAAACATTCCACCTAACCCGGCTACACAAGAGTCCAAGCAGCCCCCTGTGTGCGTGGAGGCCGGGAGCACAAGGCAGAGCTGCGGCCGCTTCATTCATTCCATGAACACTGACCGGACGCCACTGTGTGCACAGCTCTGTACTAGCCGTTACGGAACCCAGAGTACTGTAAAGCGCCTACCCCAAGGGACTTTGACCTGAGGGTCAAAAACAAATGAATTAAAAATCTAAAACGCAAAAGCAGTGGATATTATATTGTGGTTTATTGTTAGTATGCACAGTACATGTTTAATACTGATATAACCATAACAATAGGAACATAGACTTCTTAAACATTTAATATGTATCCAGGCATGATAAGAGCGTATCACATTATATGCGTTATTTCATTAAACAGATAAAATCTGGGGAGGGAACGTTTTCATAAAATTGTTTTTGCTCTTGCTGCTGTTGTTTATTAATTTAGGACCGAGGAGGGCACAGGGGCAGGTTCTTGAAATAGGACTGGCCTCCATCAGTCCCAAGCGTGGAGACAGAGATGCATGATCCCGGGAGGAGACCAACTGGGCTGGGAAGCAGAGCTGTGGAGACACTTCCTCACCATATGGGGGCCCCAAGAGTTTCAACTGCCTGGAGATGCGGGAGGTTCTTCAACTGGGAAAGAAAGGTCAAAGGTCGGGAAGGTTATCCTGGCAGCTCTGGCCAAGAGAGGGCCAGCCTCAGGGATGGGGGGTGAGGCAGACGGGATGTGGACAGCAAGCAGGAAGAGCTGGTTCTGACTCATACTGTAGAAAAATAGCCAGTGGGGCTCGGAGACTTATTTAATCTGGGAGTCAAACACTGAAACATAAATGTCTTGAGTGTGATGGTACAGGTGGGGCTAAGATAATGTCCTCTGTTGCTAACATTTTAAACCGCAGGACTGAGGGATCCTTCTGGACTCCTTCTGCAGGTGAGCAGGGACAGACAGCCTCTCAGAGTGAGAGGGCCAACACACACCGGGACTTCGGGGGTCTTCTGCTTTGAGCTGGAGGCCTTGGCCCTCCCGTGTTGTCCCTGCGGAGCCAGACACCACAGGAGCAGTCCAAGTGGTCCGTAGCCTCCAGCTGCAGCAGGATGGGGACAGATTTCCTAACAGCCTTACGGTGGTGTGAGCATGTGTGACTTCCTGCTGAAGAGCACCCTTCACACAAGAGAGACACGGCTGGTGAGGCTGGGGTGGGGGGAGGAGGGGAGGGGTCCAGGCAGGAGGTGGGGCTCCGGCGTGGCCCTGAGGGTAGACAGTATTTGAAAAGGCCCAAAAAATGTGCTATTGTCTTTAATTTTGTTAATTACCATCTTTTAAAAACTTGCTCTACAAACATACATAGTTTCAATAGAAATGTTCCAGTTGTACGTGTCTGTTGGCAAATCTGTCTAGATAAGCTGGCATTTTAAGCTCTATTTATGCATTAGTTTTGCAATCTAAGAAAGCTGAAACTAGGTCCAGTTTGCAATAGCATAGATTATTCAGGCCCATAAACCGCTCTCAGTGTGATTCTGTAGAACCGGATCTCAGAGCTAGAGGCACTGACTGGCAGCCCGTCCTGAGAACCGAGTGAAGCAGAGTCAGTCTCAGGGCAGGTGGGCTGTTCCCAGACTCGGACGCGGAGCAGGGCTGTGCTGGTCGTTTCCCTTCCCTCCCCGGAGCTTTCTGGGGAGGCACCTCCATTCCCAGCCTCCTCCTGTGCTCGGTTATTGAAGCTTCCAAGGGACTGTGAGTCTGTGCAGATGCACGTTTTTGGGGAGAGCTGAAGGCAGAGATGTTCCGCAGGAAGGAAACTAGTGCAGGTAACTCAGGGTTTCTTTTGAGTCTAAAACATGAACCCTTCTCAGTGGTATCATACATTGGCTTCTCCCTGATAAAGACTCGCTTTCTTTTTCGACCAGTCGTGGGCCACTTTTTAAAGCAGCACTTGACAGGAAAGATGAAAGGATGAAATTAACCCATGACTTTACCCTGGAGGTGGTTGTTCTTTGGAAGTTTCTTTGAAACTTCAGGTTCTAAATGTTCGCTTTGTTGGATTTTTAAAAATTGTTTAAATCTCTAGACTCATTAAATTTTACTTTTGACAGTGTGTCAGACTTCAATTTCTACTCCATGCTTTCTATCCACATGCAAGGTTTACTTATCTATTTAGACCATGAAAATTACTAGGAATTTTACTACCTTAGGACCTGAACAAGGGTTGACTTGTCCTTATTTTAGATTGTAAACTATATACTGAAGTTTATGTTCTTAGAAAAATTATCGTATATAATTTACAAATGATAAACTTTCTAGTACAGAATGTTAGTAGATGTTTTCCCATTGCAAACCATCAATAGTTTTCTCTATTTCCTCCTGGTTTTATTGTTTATACCATGTCTGTGGGCATGATTGATGCAAGTGTGTCCATGCACGGTAGAGGGATGCGGTCACTGTCACCAGCACTGTCATGGAGCTCCCATTTTGCTGTCTGGGATGACCCGCCTCCTGCCAGCCTCACTCTCCGAGATGTGCTCTCTCCCCTGCAGGTCCTTTCTGAGGGATTAATAAATAATATTCCAGAGCCTGTTTGGAGTCGAAATCCTTTTGAGAATCTGCTGAACATCGTAGATTCCCTGATAGATGCACATGTGCAGATACAAACAAGTGTGGCCCATACTTTCACTGACTTCACAGCTCCCAGAGGCTGCCGTGCGTCCAGAAAATGCCTGGGCCAGTCCGAGTCTCAACATACAGAGGGTCACCAACAGATTCGGTTCTCCTGACCTTCTCATTTTCTTTAGAAATGGCAGAGGTTTTCATTACTTTTTCATACTTTCCTGTGGTCTCTTTCTAATATTTTCTTATTCCACTGAAGCAAAGAGAAGAAAAGCAGAGGGCCACCGAGCCTTCTTGGTATCCCACGGGCGCCACTGCCAACAGAATCTATATCCAGAACCAGTGTGCAAACTCAATGTGATGGAGGGGCGATCCTCTTAGGCGTTGGGCTGCAGAGCCGAGATGTGTCCTAAGGTGAATTTTTACTTTAAGTGCAAAGAGATGACTTGAAGGTTGTGAAGTATGACAGCTCAGTACTCACTAAGTCCTTTGCAGGCTGGGAGTGTCTCTGTTTCCAGAGGGAAAACTCTAATCCCCTTTATGCCCGAGACCCCTATGGTTTCAAACTTTAACCTTCTGGAGATAGAGCAAATAAATGTTATCTCTGATATGCCACATCAGCACATTTACGAGTCAGTTTCTACACACATACACGAGTGCTTGACCACGTCTTCAGAAGTATCTCGGTGGAGTGTGTCACCGTCTAGAGCCTACAAGGAACGTTCACGGGCCGTGTGCACACTCCTTGGTTGCACGAAAGCCTTTCCCTGCCCATGTTCTCTGTCTGAGCTTTGTTCTACGTTGATATTGAGTAACTCTATCTCCGCGTTGCAGAGGATGCGCATAGTCTGAAATCTCTACTCCATGTAGATTTGAGTCAAATTAAGAAAAACAATTTTTTTTCTGAATCTTGAGCAGTACTTAAAACACAAAAAGAATGTAAGTTATATTTAAAATATGGCAGGTATATGCTCTTATTATCTGGAAACTTAAGGAAGACTATAGTGCCTAGGATGTCATAGATACATTTATAGAAAAAATTGGTTTTTGGAGAGGATGTCTCTTCTCAAAGGAATTCATATTTAAATTAATGAGAAGTAATCTTTAAGATGCATGATTGATAAAATACCTCCTTTTTGAATCTTAGTACATTTAGAAGTAACCAAGTTACATAGCGAATTAGGGGGAGAAATTGCCCTACAATGTCTGGAGATGCTCATGGTAAATGACGAATTTTTCCATTAGTGTTAATGAACTGTGCCTGGTTAACTCCCCAGCACATCAGAAGAACAGAGCCAAAATCATCCGTCTTTCATATTTAATTCAATTTGTTTGTATATTTGTTGCATCTTTCACTCGATACTTCCCAAAAAGCAATTTCAGGAGAGATAAAATTATGAGAAAATACTTTATAGAATCGGATATACTGATAACAAAACAAAGGTGGACAGGAATCTTCGGAGGAACAAAGACTATTCTCTCATGTTCTATGCGTGTCTGAGTTTTATCTGATTAGAATTAAAGGCTAACATAGTCATACACAGAAATGGGAATTGCTCCTTCTGTTTTCAGAAACTGTGACAGAAGAGAACAAAGGCTCAAAAAAGAAAGCATATTCAAAATAGTTCAAAAATGCTATTGTATAACCACAAAAACCGATAGAGCTTTGTTGCATTTAAAGTAAAGCTATGACACAGATAAAACTGGAGGGATGTGTGAAAAAAAGCAAATGAAAACCAAGGAGTAACAACTTGTATTTATGGAACATTTCACTTCCAAAATACTGGAGGAATCACAAGTAAATATGTCATAGTGGGGGCTTCCCTGGTGGCGCAGTGGTTGAAAGTCCGCCTGCCGATGCAGGGGACGCGGGTTCGTGCCCCGGTCCGGGAAGATCCCACATGCTGCGGGGCGGCTGGGGCCGTGAGCCATGGCCGCTGAGCCTGCGCGTCCGGAGCCTGTGCTCCGCAACGGGAGAGGCTGCAACAGTGAGAGGCCCGCGTACCGCAAAAAAAAAAAAAAAAAGTGATAGTGGCTCTCACAGGCTCCTTGGAGTCCTCTGACTGCTATTTTTCCTTATTTGGTAAATACAAACAAGAGGAATGGAAAAGGATTTCTCAGAGGTATTCACTGATTCATCTGTTTGAAGAGCACTAAACCACTGCCTTCCTCTGTGCCACTCCTGGGGCAGTTTTCTTTTCCTGTTCTACCAATCATGGACAGCTCAAAGACAACTTGACTTTACCGTCACAATTATTTTTTCCAAAACTGGATATTTAATGCCCAGATAATAGTAAATATGAAACAAGGCGTTTTAAATTGCTCCAGTGTACACTTTAGCTAAGTATGGAGGATCCTGCCATCTGGAACACATTTTCATCGCCTCTGTAACATCCACGGTCTACCTACTTGGAGATGACGACCACATTCAAATGCAAATCCTGCCCCCCTTGTCTTCTCTCCTTCTTCCTTCCAAAAATATTAATTGAGCACCCACCATATGCCAAGAACTGTTCTAGGCACTGGAGGTGCAACGATGCACATCACACACACACACACACACACACACACACGATAAATATGTATTCTGATGCAGGTAAATAAAGCTGGGGAGAGAGGCGATGCTCACGTGTTTGGGATGTGCCCTCACTGAGTGAGGGGGCGAGCAGTGCCGTTCTTCTGCCAAGAAACCACCCCTGCCCCTCCCCCTCCCAACCTCCCCCCCAGGCGCACCTGGCTTGCTCCAATCACGTCACAGCCTGAACATCGCTTCCTCTGGGAAGCTTTCAGTGACGGCTCCACCACTAATTAACCTCTCCCTCCCGTGAAACCGTAAGTACTCATCTGTGCTTCCTCTAAGAGACTCATCATTCTCCACTTTGTATTAAATCATCTGTATTCATATGTTTCCTATATTTTCAACCTCATTAGACAACAAGGTCTTTTTGAGAGTCATACACTCCCTTTATCACTTCTTGCAGCTTCTACCATAGTGCCTGGGACACAGCAGTATTTCAACAATGTTTCTGGAACAAATAATTAGTCCGTGCTGTGGTCTGAATGTTTGTGTCCCCCTCCCCCCAGTTCATATGTTGAAATCCTAACGTCCAACTTGATGCTGTAGGAGGTGGGGCCTTTGGGAGGTGCTCAGGCCACGGGAGCAGAGCCCTGTGAAGGGATCAGTTCTCTTAGAAGAGGCTGCACAGATGCCTGGCCTGTTCCACCAGGTGAGAACACAGCCAGCGGATGGCAGCCTGAAGCAGGTAGAAGGCTCTCACCAGGCTACAACTGTGCTGGCACCTTGACCTTGAACTTCCAGCCTTCAGAACTGTGAGAAATACGTATCTGCTGTTCATAAGCTACCCAGTTTGTGGTATTTTGTTATAGCAGCACAAATGGACTGAGAGAGTCAAGAAGTTCACTGAAACACAATCCAATTTCCAGAACTGCATCGCTCGTTTCTCAATAAATATCTGCTGTTTGATTTACTTGGAAGATGTCTTTTGTTATTTATTTCTTTATAATTCTTAAATATATTTTTTTCAAACTTATGAAAGCTGTTTTATCACTTTCCACCACCTGTGTGCCAGACACTTGGCTGGGACGCAGGGCTCAGTGATGGTCAACGCATCTGCTTTCAGGGATGCCATCAGTGCTGGAGAAAGACAAGCCTGCAAGTGTGTGGCAGGTACACCAGGGGTTGGGACCCTGTGCTGAGGGGTAGGAGGTCACACTTGGCACAGAGAGGGGGGCAGCCATGGAAACTGTCTAAGGAGTGATGTCCATGTTGCCCTGTGATGAGTAGGGTCACCAAGTGAAGGGAACTTGGGAACAGGAATCACGAGAGGGTTTCCAGCAGCAAGAGAAACATGGGGGGACACTGCGAGGCTGGAACCTGTACCAGTCTGGAGTGTGAGTGGGCCTTGTAAGCCATTTGAATTGTTTTTGTAAGGAAAGGAGAGCTGCTGAGTGGTGCTTCTGCAGAGTGGTGAGAGGGTCAGCTCCCCATTGGGGAAAGGCCAGCCTGACCACAGCCAGGGCAGCAGAGTGGAGGTGCTGGTCCAACCAGGAGGGCGCCGAGCAGGTCCCTGAGGAAGAACAGCACGAGCCAGGGCAGCAGTGAAGACACAACACACAGACGCACTGGAGAGCACGGAGGAAGCAGAATCTGTGGACGAGACTGGGCGGATGGCTGAATATCGGGGTGTGAGGGGGGACTGGGTCAAGAATGATTTCCCACTTTGCTAGCAGGGTAACTGGAGAAAGGAGCACGCCCCCGCCATCATGGAAATCTTGGTGGGAGAGGAGGCTTTGGACACGGCAAGACTCAGGAGCGAGGCACTCATCCAGAAGCAGCTGCTCGCCGGGGCAGCTAGACACACAGGTCTCTGCCCGAGTGACTCGGGCTGGAGCCGTCCACGAGGTGACACCAGGAGAGTGTGCCGAGGGAGCCAGGAAAAGTGGTTTCAGCCCCGCGCGCACTGGACCTGCAGGGAACCTGAAAGCCCCCCCGAGCCCTGGGTCCCACCCCATGTCAGGAAATCCTGACTCTCTGGGAGGTGAGGCCCTGGCGGAGCTCTCGGTCCACAGCCGGCATCGCGGCTCCTGATGGGGAGCCCGGGGAATGGCAGCCGAGGAAGGACCCAGAGGCAGAGCCTTTCAAGAGCAGATCCAGTAGAGGTGCCAAGGGAGACTAAGGAGGAAGAGCAGGACGGGAGAAGGTGATGCCGTGGGGACCAGCACAGAGAGAGGGTCACAGCAGAACCGGCTGTGCTGCAGAAAGGCAGGACTGGGAGGGTTTATGACCTCGGTGCTCAGCAGCAAGGGGGGCTGCGGGTGACCTAGGAGAGCATGTCAGTGGGCAAAGGGGCCAGAAGGGGTGCTGGAGGGGCGGGTGGGCGCACACGCCACCCCTCGGAGTGCCCGGGGCTGAAGGGAGGGGCATGGAAAACGTTACAGAGGGACCTGAGTTGAGAAAAGATTTTTTAAAAATATAATAGATTTGGGCACGTTTAAATTTTAGTATGCTTTTTTGTTGTTGTTGGAAACTCCTACATATAAAAGGGCAAAATATATGTGTGTTCTGTTTGAAACATAATTAAGAAGCAAACACCTACTCATCCAGCATCATGGCCAAGAAAGAGAGCACTGCCTGCACTGCCAAAGCCCCAGGTACCCCTCGCCAGCCCCAACCCCTTCCCGCTACCGTTTTTTTGCTTTTCTTTACAGTTTTTCCAGCTGTGCATGGATCGCCATACAGCACTGCTTGCTCTGGGCTGTTGCAGAACTTTATAGAATTGGCATCACGCTGGATGCATTGTTTTGGTCTTGCTTCTTCACTTAACATGATGATGTTTGTGAGATTCAGGCACCTCCCTGTGTGTAGTTTATTTATTGCCACTGCTGTACAGTTTTTCTCTCCAAGGATACTCTAAGCATGTTTGGGTCTCGTGGGGAAGATGCCCTTAAAAAGGAAGAGGCTGAGGGTGGAGGAGAGGGACAGATTTACAGATGGACGGGGGACAGGGGTGGGTTCAGAGATCAGCACCGTCAAGAGAAGGACTCCTGTTTCGCCAGGAGGGAAGGAGTCATGATTAGATGGTTCTTACTTTCTCAGTGAAGTAGGAGCTGAGGCCAGCCTGCAGCAGAGAGCAGAAGAGGTGGAGAAGCAGGGAATGAAGGAGCACAGAAAGTCCATGGAACAGCTGCTGTGAAGGAGGTTCGCCCACTTCCCAGAGAGCTCAGCCCATGCGAGGGTCTGACTACCCAACCAAGTCCCTGGGGGTACAAGTCCCTCAGCAGCGTCGCATCCTTGTTTCAACAGCGGGAGAGGGAGGCGGGACTCAGCGTAACGATGGGCTCAAGCAATCCACGTTCAAACTCTGGCTCTGCCACTCCCCGGAAATCAGGAAGACGGCCAACCCTCCAAAATCAACCACAGTTTCCTCAGCTACGAAATGGAGATCAGGTCTATCATAAAATGTATGTTGTGATAATTAAATGCAGCATCATATGTCAGAATCTTGGCATACAACAGAAACCCAGTGTTGAAGTGTCATGAAAAAATCTTCTCAGTGGACTGTTAACAATAAAACCACTGTGACATTGTTAGGGAAGATGTGTTCCTGCTGCCACATCCTGGACCAGCTAGCTGGAGGTGGTCCAATAAACTCACAGAAAGAAGGTCTAATATTCGATATTAGTAACATGGGAAGGAAGAGCTAGGCCTTCCTTTCACTATATCAGATGTGCTAGTGACAGGCACTAGTCGGCCTCCAGCCCAGGAACCCGAGGACAGACAGCAGCCAGGCTGAACGGGCTCAGACCCGAAGGCAAGACGAAACATCCGTACTCGCAGCTCTTACCTAAGTGGCTAAGAAGGCCCGCAGCCAGGACGGCTGGAGAGGACCACGATGGGAACAGCGCCAGCCACTTCATCGGCCTCATCATCCCCCCTTGTTCTCCATTATCACCACCCAAGTCCAGGCTCTAGGTACGCGAGATTAAAATTAAGTGCAATCACACACACACACACATGCATGTACACACACACACGCACATGCAGACACACATATGTTCTGTGTCTCAGCTGGAATATCCCTCCTTCCCGCCTTTGCTTGGGTAGCTCTTACTCACCCTTCAGGACACAGGAAGCTATCTATTCTGGGAAACTTTTCTTGAAACTCTTCAACCAGCTTCAGAGACCCTCATAGGACCACCTGGACGCGGCTCCCCAAACAGACCTTTCTCATGTCATTTAGTCAACGTCATCTCCTTCCCTAGACTGTGAGCTTCTAGAAACAGGGTAGATCTTACACAGAGCACAGCCCTGGGCATATAAAGGGCGTTCGATAAAGGCTTGTTCAACGAACGAATAAAAACTGTGAGAAAAGAAAGACACCTAAGCCATTCCAGGGGATATATTTCTGTTACAGACTTTTATTTTTTACTGACGATAAATGCAAATTCTTGTTTTAACTATTTTTTAAGTCATAAATATCTACAGTGCGTTTCTTTGAAGTACCTAGCTATTCTATTCAGAAGAAACCCTTAAAACACATAAGAATTTCACCCGCCAATTATGTACCTTATTTTTAAATATTGTCGAGTAACTAATGCCGGAAGTGACTGGCCACGTGAAGGGCGGCCTCATCCTTCGTGGATTACACTACCGAAGGGCAGGACGTTGATCAGCTGGCACAAATGTTCCCATCGAGGTGCAGTTACACGTTTGAGCATCTCCAGCTCTTCCCAGAACAGCACCCTTCCCTGCAAAGAGCCCCCTCCACAAGGCTGATCCCTGCCTCGCCTGGAGCTGCAGCCAGCAAGCCTGCCGCGGAATTCCCGCCAGTTACGAAGGACATTCACTGTACGACGTCGCAGCTGAGGAAAGCGAGAGCGCTGGTTGCCTTCGCCAGCAGCAGCGGGCTCGAGCTTTTAGAAACGGGCAGCTAGGGATACTGTGCTGAAATCCCTATTTCACTTACGTCTGCAAACACGTTTGGACGTGTTTGGGGCGACTCTCCAGAGGAGGCCGGGTCTGCAGAAGGCACGGGGGCATGAGGGCGGCCACCGAGGGCAGAGGACACCCCGGACGCTCCTGTGCTCCCATGTGACAGCACTTTGCCGCTTAACAAAGCCTGGCTCTTCCTTCCCTTTCAAAAAGTATTTTAGTATTTGTGAATTACCAGCAAAGAATTCTCAGACCAACGCACGGGCAGCGGGGATGAGAGAAGGAGGCCGAGTGTCAGTGCTCATGGGTCAGGGTTCAGGAGACGCTCAGGTAGGTTCCCGCTATTTCATTCTTCCTAAGATCGTACCTATCGTCTACTTTACAATCTAGTTTAAATAGCACGGAAGCCTGGTCAATTTCCGTTTGACAGCAGACTCCATGCCTCTTCCACGTGTGTGGGAGGTGGATGTGTCCCAGGCCTAATTCCAGGATGAAACCGTGGTTTTTCATAAAATATAAATCCTAGTAGAAGGAACTTAAGGTCAGCATCACTATCCTGATATGTGTCTCTGCCAGACCTGTTGTCTCACAGAAGGAGAAGTCATTTCTCCACCCGACTCAAAGTCAGTTCAAGGGAACCAAGAGCGGGCCATCAGCCCGGGAATGCATGCAACCCACAGGGCAGAAAAGCTGGCCTCCTAATTCCTAACTCAGGGAAATTTTCACATTTTACTCTGTTCTGTTTGTTCATTTTTAATCCATGATAGAGACATGCAAAGCAGATTAAAACCTAAGATGAGCCCTGTGTGCTGTGAAACTTCAGTGAGAGCTGAAAATAGCCCAGCTGCATCTGGACGGCAGTGAGGGGGGGGCCCCTGAAGTTGGTCCCTGAGCCCCTGGAAACGTCAGATTTCCGTGGAGAGGTAGAGATGGGAGGGCCATGTCACACTGTCACAAGGTCCACCAAACACAGAGGTTCGGCTTGTAGAGAAATGTCAGCCAGGAAGGCTACTTCAATATTTTTGAGGTAATTGTTTGCAGACGTTTTTCTACTGACGCAGACCTTACACACAGAACGCCCGGATTATCAGCTGTTTTCACAGACTGAACACATGCTGGTGGAGCATCAGATGAAGAAACAGAGTATTTCCCCAGCGGCCGCTCCCTCCCCCTCCGCCGGGCACCCCCCAGGGGTGACCCCGTCCTGGAGTTCAGAGTGGAGTCCGTCGTGCCTGCTTTTGTCCCTTTCGTTGATGGAATCACTCAGTGTTTGCCCTTTGTGTCTGGCTCAAAGGTTTCAGTCACCGTGGGTCCGTGAGCCTCACCTGTGGCGCTGTGTGGTTAGTCTGTTCCTTCTCCTCCCCGAGTAGCTTCCACCGTATAAACAAGCTGCGGTTCAGCACTCACTGCTGATGCACGTTTGGGAAGACTCAGGCTTGGGCTGTTATAAATGTGCTGCTACAAACATGCCGGCACATGTCTTTTAGTGAACTTATGCATGCATTTCTGCTGGGCATTTAACCAGGAATGGAATTGTTGTATCCTGTGAAATTAATTTTGCTCTTTACTGCATAACTGGTGCTTACGACATTCTATAAAAGGCCTCCAAGATCAAACTCCGTTTATTACCGGCAGAGCTGTGTGCTCTCCTTCACACTCGCGTCTCTGGGGCATGTATTATTGTAACTGAGGTCAACGCCATGTGTCTGATTTAGTCACCAGGGCCATCGTTTGTAGATACGTGACACCATGTTATTTACTTTGGACTTCTGCTCTGGCATTTCTAATGCAATCCTAAACGATCCTCAACACGCCCACTGTTTTTGCTGAAGTAATTTGGAAAATTCAGTAGTAACAGCTAGTTCTTATAAATAGGCAATACACCTCTCCATCTGGCTCCACACAAAGACAGGCAAGTGAATATTAAATCTGCCATGTCGGCACTGAACTATAATAACAGAAACTGGAGTATGAGGCTGTATTTATTATTCCATCAAAAGGAGAATAATCGAGACAAAGGGATAATTAAAATAATCATATCTAGCTTAGTACTTTCATAACTAGAGGTTTTATTTCAGATTTCTGATTTGTAAGTTTCTTATTGATAGTTCATGTTTCACAAGGATTTAACAGTTCTACGTACCAAAGTAGAAAGAGACATTCAGATAGCTTCTATTCTTGTTTTCCATAACAAATTATGAGTATCAACTACTGTTGTCAGTAAGAGTCTGTGAGAGACAGTGAGAGAGAGAGAGAGAGAGAGAGAGAGAGAGAGAGAGAGAGAGAGAGAGAGAGAGAGAGAGAGAGAGAGAGAGTGTGTGTGTGTGTGTGTGTGTGTGTGTGTGTGTGTGTTCATTTTGGAGCTGAGAGGCAAAAGTTTAGTTTGAAAGGAATCCTGGAAGTCCTCTTTGTTTGCCTTTGTCTCAAGTGAGAAAACATTCTTAACAGTCTCCTTAACAGCTGATGATCCAGATGTAGAAGCTTTGTGCGTAGTTTAGTATCAATTTCCCTTTCTGACCTTAAATCTTCCTAATCTGCACATGAGAGACGCAATTTCAACTACCACGTCATTTCCACCATGTCTCTGGGAGTAGGAGAAAGAGTAGCAAACAAGTAGTCGGGATTTCACGATTTCAGTGTAAAATCAGCCTCTTCCTCGCTGTGCTAAGAAGACACACTTTGGCAAAGACTCACTTTTTTCATGTGTAAAACAGGGATAATAAAACCTGCATCATACGGCTGCTCTGTGTAGTACGTAAGATGAGGCACGTGGAAACATTCTGCAAGGAGTTAAACGACATGCTAATATAACATGTTATTATGATTGCTCTTGTCTTGTACAAAAGAATTTTTCCAAAGGAAAAACATCAACATTCAAATTTTGTATAAACTTCATTCACCCTATTGTCTGCACTGTGAGTAACTTCCAGAAATAAGTTGTATTACCAACCTTATCCTCATTCAAAAAAGGCAGACAGTCCCTGGCCATGTCATCTCCTTGGATTTTAGCCATCACCTTTTTTTTTTTTTTTTTTGCAGTATGCGGGCCTCTCACTGTTGTGGCCTCTCCCGTTACGGAGCACAGGCTCTGGACACGTAGGCTCAGAGGCCATGGCTCACGGGCCCAGCCGCTCGTAGGCTCAGCAGCCATGGCTCAGGGGCCCAGCCGCTCCGCGGCATGTGGGATCCTCCCGGACCGGGGCACGAACCCGTGTCCCCTGCATCGGCAGGTGGACTCTCAACCACTGCACCACCAGGGAAGCCCTAGCCATCACCTTTTAATAATCGTGTTTATCTAAAAATTAAGAAAACACAGTCTCCAAAAGAATGATATTTTTAAGCTTAATTCATGTATAAGAAAGAAACTATAGAGAGTGACAGACTTCCTAGGCTTAGGGATGTTATCTCTTGGGAAAAAAATAACGCATTTTAATTCACATTACAGAGTTTTCCATGCATTCAGATCAGCTAGGACAAATTCTTCAAGAATTTGAGTAACTCTAGGAAATCAGAGCAAGTTAAGTAATGGAATTATATATTTTTTCCTATGCCTAGCAAATAATGGAATGATCCCTAATCTTGATTCTTGAGGCATTTTTAGGAAAGGGGTGATTCCAACCCAGTTCCTTCTGCTAGCAACAGTTTTGCAGTTATGTGCCTTACATTTGGAATACACATCCTTGACTCAAGATATTTACGTTTTAATAAACACTGAAATCCACATATGGGTAAGTTACTTGCAATGGAGTAAGTGTTCTCCAGACAGTGTGCCGTAAATCTTAAGACAATTGCATTGAGATGGTTGATATGTAAATAATATTGTACATATTGGAAATAAAAAGGAAGTGTGAAATCACCTAGTCCAATTGTCATGCTTTGCAGATGAAAAAACTGAGACCCTGAGATGTTTGGAACTTACCCTGTGTCCAACCACCTAAAATTATAAGGAATATTCTTAAATTAAATTAAGGGTAAGACCACATGAAACTGTTTTTATTTTGAAAGAATAAATGGAGAAAAGATGCTTTCCATTGCAGGGACTTTTGTGTGTTGGGATAAACTGCATCTGAAACGTCTCCCTCAACGCCCACTTAAAACAGCGCCACTCAAGGCGGTAGACGGCAGTGGGGATGTAGGAAGCTCCCAGAAGGTGTAACACAGTCACTGCGTGGAAGATCTCACAGAGGGCACAAAGCCTCCTGCCAGCTACGCAGAGCACATACTCACACGATTTCCCCACCTCTCAGAGGGAAGGGTGAGGAAATGCAAGTGATGAGAGGGGATGGAGACTGCAGAGGGTGCAGGGGATCCTGTGTCATACGACAGAAATTTTGGAGAGATGAATACAGTCATACTACAAAGAAAACTGTAAAAAATACTCAGAGAAAAAATGACTTTTTTAGGACTTTGGCCTAAAAACGGCGAGAGTACATAGTGTTACGGGTGAACTCAGTGAAAAGAAAACCATATGTAGACATATGCAGGGAAGTTTAAATTTCATTTATATACATGCAGGGACATAAAACTATCCCATGGGAAACCTTGATAAAAGGACAGCGGGCTACTGTGAAGGACCATCGGTTGGGCTGGACCAGACTCTGCCTGCACCACAGTGAGAAACAGAGGATAAAGGAGGCACCATGGACAGAGCTCTGAGAGAGAAGGGTCTCGGCTACAAACTCTGTCTCCTCTCAAATGGCTCCCGGGGGAGATGCAGTCTCCGACACGCGAAGATCGTAAAGAAAATATGCAGGCACCAGTGACAAATTACAACAAACCTTGAAAAGAACTGTGCCAGAACAGGGAATAAAAGAGGTTAAGTCAAGAAAAAGGAAGGAAGCTGTAGCTGGAAAGGACTGAGGTCACCACTGGAACCAGTGAAACGTATAGAAATAAATATACATGGCTGTTTTAAGTAGACTGCAAAGTTGTTTGCCCACTTTTTCCCCCCAAGAGTTGACTGTTTTGCTTAAAAACGGGAAAGAAAGAAAAGAATAAAGTATATAACCTAAAATTCATTTAATACAAGTGGGTGCTTTGGATTAGGGAAAAAAGAAAAGCATTTAGCATCTCAAGTTTCACAAAAGAAAGCCAAAGATTAATGTTCTAAAGATTTTGACAGTTAAAAAAATGTAAATGTAAGAATATATTTGATTCCTCTTTATATGGAGTCTATTCAACATACAAAAGAATTGGAGGGGATTGGTTCAAGATGGCAGAGTAGAAGGATGTGCGCTCACTCCCTCTTGCGAGAGCACCGGAATCACAACTAACTGCTGAACAATCACCAGCAGGAAGACACTGGAACTCACCAAAAAAGATGCTCCACATCCAAAGACAAAGGAGAAGCCACAATGAGACAGCAGGAGGGGCGCAATCACAATAAAATCAAATCCTATAACTGCTGGGTGGGTGACTCACATACTGGAGAACACTTATACCACAGAAGTCCACCCACGGGAGTGAAGGTTCTGAGCCTCCCGCCTGGGAGTCTGGCAACAGGAGGAGGAATTCCTAGAGAATCAGACCTTGAAGGCTAGCGGGATTTGATTGCAGGACTTCGACAAGACTGGGGGAAACAGAGACTCCATTCTTAGAGGGCACACACAAAGTAGTGTGTACATCAGGACCCAGGGGAAGGAGCAGTGACCCCATAGGAGACTGAACCAGACCTACCTGCTAGTGTTGGAGGGTCTCCTGCAGAGGTGGGGGGTGGCTGTGCCTCACCATGAGGACAAGGACACTGGCGGCAGAAGTTCTGGGAAGTACTCCTTGACGTGAGCCCTCCCAGAGTCTGCCATTAGCCACACCAAAGAGCCAGGTAGGCTCCAGTGTTGGGTTGCCTCAGGCCAAACAACCAACAGAGAGGGAACCCAGCCCCACCCATCAGCAGACAAGCGGATTAAAGTTTTACTGAGCTCTGCCCACCAGAGCAACAGCCAGCTCTACCCACCACCAGTCCCTCCCATCAGGAAACTTGCACAAGCCACTTAGATAGCCTCATCCAGAGGGCAGACAGCAGAAGCAAGAACTATAATCCTGTAGACTGTGGAACAAAAAACACATTCACAGAAAGACAGACAAGATGAAGAGGCAGAGGGCTATGTACCAGATGAAGGAACAAGATAAAACCCCAGAGAAACAACTAAAGGAAGTGGAGATAGGCAACCTACCAGAAAAAGAATTCAGAATAATGATAGTGAAGATGATACAGGACCTCGGAAAAAGAACGGAGGCAAAGATCGAGGAGATCCAAGAAATGTTTAACAAAGACCTAGAAGAATTAAAGAACAAACAAACAGAGATGAACAATACAATAACTGAAATGAAAAATACACTAGAAGGAATCAATAGCAGAAGAACGGATAAGTGACCTGGAAGACAGAATGGTGGAATTCACTGCCACAGAAAAGAATAAAGAAAATAAAAAGAAAGAAATGAAGACAGCTTAAGAGACCTCTGGGACAACATTAAACATAATATTCGCATTATAGGGGTCCCAGAAGGAGAAGAGAGAAAGAAAGGACCCGAGAAAATATTTGAAGAGATTATAGTCGAAAACTTCCCTAACATGGGAAAGGAAATACCCACCCAATTCCAGGAAGTGCAGAGAGTCCCAGGCAGGATAAACCTAAAGAGAAACACACCGAGACACACAGTAATCAAATTGACAAAAATTAAAGACAAAGAAAAATTATTGAAAGCAACAAGGGAAAAGCGACAAATGACATACAAGGGAACTCCCATAAGGTTAACAGCTGATTTCTCAGCAGAAACTCTACAAGCCAGAAGGGAGTGGCATGATATATTTAAAGTGATGAAAGGGAAGAACCTACAACCAAGATTACTCTACCCTGCAAGGACCTCATTCAAATTCGATGGAGAAATCAAAAGGTTTACAGACAAGCAAAAGCTAAGAGAATCCAGCACCACCAAACCAGCTCTGCAACAAATGCTAAAGGAACTTCTCTAAGTGGGAAACAGGAGAGAAGAAAAGGACCTACAAAAACAAACCCATAACAATTAAGAACATGGTAATAGGATCAAACATATTGATAATTACCTTAAACGTGAATGGATTAAATGCTCCAACCAAAAGACACAGGCTCACTGAATGGATACAAAAACAAGACCTGTATATATGCTGTCTACAAGAGACCCACTTCAGACCTAGGGACACATACAGACTGAAAGTGAGGGGATGGAAAAAGATATTCCATGCAAATGGAAATCAAAAGAAAGCTGGAGTAGCAATACTCATACCAGATAAAATAGACTTTAAAAGAAAGAATGTTACAAGAGACAAGGAAGGACACTACATAATGAGCAAGGGATCAATCCATGAAGAAGATATAACAATTATAAATATATGTGCACCAAACATAGGAGCAACTCAATGCATACGGCAACTGCTAACAGCTATAAAAGAGGAAATCGACAGTAACACAATAATAGTGGGGGATGTTAACACCTCATTTACACCAATGGACAGATCATCCAAACAGAATATTAATAAGGAAACACAAGCTTTAAATGACACAATAGACCAGATAGATTTAATTCATATTTATAAGACATTCCATCCAAAAACAGCAGGTTACACTTTCTTCTCAGTGCTCATGGAACATTTTCCAGGATACATTGTATCTTGGGTCACAAATCAAGCCTTGGTAAATTTAAGAAAATTGAAATCGTATCAAGTATCTTTTCTGACCACAACGCTATGAGACTAGATATCAATTACAGGAAAAATCTGTAAAAAATACAAACCCATGGAGGCTAAACAATACATTACTAAATACCCAAGAGATCACTGAAGAAAACAATCACTGAAAAAATCAAAGAGGAAATAAAAAAAAAACCTAGAGGCAAATGACAATGAAAACACGATGATCCAAAACCTATGGGATGCAGCAAAAGCAGTTCTAAGAGGGAACTTTATAGCAATACAAGTCTACCTCAAGAAACAGAAAAATTTCAAATAAACAATCTAACCTTACAGGAACTAGAGAAAGAAGAACAAACAAAACCCAAAGTTAGTAGAAGGAAAGAAATCATAAAGATCAGAGCAGAAATAAATGAAATAGAAATGAAGAAAACAATAGCAAAGATCAATAAAACTGAAAGTGGTTCTTTGAGAAGATAAACAAAATTGACAAACCCTTAGCCAGACTCATCAAGAAAAAGAGGGAGAGGACGCAAATCAATAAAATTAGAAATGAAAAAGGAGAAATCACAACTGACACTGCAGAAATACAAAGGATTGTAAAAGACTACTACAAACAAGTACATGCCAATAAAACAGACAGCCACGAAGAAATGGACAAATTCTTGGAAAGCTACAATTTTCCAAGACTGAAACAGGAAGAATTAAAATATAAACAAACCTATCACAAGTAATGAAATTGAAACCACAATTTAAAATCTTCCAACAAACAAAAGTCCAAGACCAGATGGCTTCACAGGCAAATTCTACCAAACATTTAGAGAAGAGCTAACACCGATCCTTCTCAAACTCTTCCAAAAAATTGCAGAGGGAGAAACACTCCCAAATTCATTCTACGAAGCCACCATCACCCTGATACCAAAACCAGAAAAAGATATCACTAAAAAAGAAAATTATAGACCAATATTACTGATGAACATAGATGCAAAAATCCTGAACAAAATACTAGCAAACAGAATCCAACAGCACATTAAAAGGATCATACACCATGATCACCTGGGATTTATCCCAGGGATGCAAGGATTCTTCAGTATACGCAAATCAATCAATGTGATATACCACATTAACAAATTAAGGAATAAAAATCATATGATCATCTCAATAGATGCAGAAAAAGCTTTTGACAAAATTCAACACCTATTTATGATAAAAACTCTCCAGAAAGTGGGCATAAAACAAACCTACCTCAACATAACAAAGGCCATATATTACAAACCCACAGCGAACATCACACTCAATGGTGAAAAACTGAAAGCATTTCCAGTAGGATCAGGAACAAGACAAGGATGTCCACTCTTGCCACTGTTATTCAACATAGTTTTGGAAGTTCTAGTCACAACAATCAGAGAAGAAAAAGAAATAAAGGAATACAAATTGGAAAAGAAGAAGTAAAACTGTCACTATTTGCCGATGACATGACACTATACATAGAAAATCCTAACGATGCCACCAGAAAACTACTAGAGCTAATCAATGAATTTGGTAAGGTTGCATGATACAAAATTAATGCACAGAAATCTCTGGCATTCCTATACACCAACAACGAAAAATCAGAAAGAGAAATTAAGGAAACAGTCCCATTTACCACTGCAACAAAAAGAATAAAAATACCTAGGAATAAACCTGCCTAAGGAGGCAAAAGACTTGTACTCAGAAAACTATAAAACACTGATGAAAGAAATCAAAGCTAACAAACAGATGGAGAAATATACCATGTTCTTGGATTGGAAGGATCAATATTGTGAAAATGACTATACTACCCAAAGCAATCTACAGATTCAATGCAATCCCTATCAAACTACCAATGGCATTCTTCAAAGGATTAGAACAAAAAATCTTACAATTCATATGGAAACACAAAAGACCCCAAATAGCCAAAGCAATCTTGAGAAAGAAAAATGGAGTTGGAGGAATCAGACTCCCAGACTTCAGACAAAGATACTACAAAGATACAGTAATCCAGACAGTATGGTACTAGCACAAAAACAGAAAGATAGATCAATGGAACAGGATAGAAAGCCCAGAGGTAAACCCACGCACATATGGCCACCTTATCTTTGATAAAGGAGGCAAGAATATACAGTGGAGAAAAGACAGCCTCTTCAATAAGTGGTGCTGGGAAAACTGGACAGCTACATGTAAAAGAATGAAATTAGAACACTCCCTAACACCATACACAAAAATAAACTCCAAATGGATTAAAGACTTAAATGTGAGACCAGACACTATAAAACTTTTAGAGGAAAAAATAGGAAAAACACTCTGTGACATAAACCACAGTAAGATCTTTTCTGACCCATCTCCTAGAGTAACAGAAATAGAAACAAAAATAAACAAATGGGACTTAATTAAACGTAAAAGCTTTTGCACAGCAAAGAAAACCATAAACAAGACAAGAAGACAACCCTCAGAATGGGAGAAAATATTTGCAAATGAAACAACAGACAAAGGATTAATCACCAAAATATAGAAACAGCTCATGGAGCTCAATATCAAAAAAAGAAACAACCCAGTTAAAAAATAGGCAGAAGACCTAAACAGACATTTCACCAAGGAAGACACACAGATGGTCCAGAGGCACATGAAAAGATGCTCAACATCACTAGTTATTAGAGAAATGCAAATCAAAACTGCAATGAGGTATCACCTCATGCTAGTCAGAATGGCCATTATCAAAAAAGCTAGAAACAATAAATGCTAGAAAGGGTATGGTGAAAAGGGAACCCTCCTACACTGTTTGTGGGAATGTAAATTGATACAACCACTATGGAAAACAGTACGGAGTTTCCTTAAAAAACTAAAAGTAGAACTACCATATGACCCAGCAATCCCATTGCTGGGCATATACTCTGAGAAAACCATAATTCAGAAAGAGACATGCACCACAATGTTTCATTGCAGCACTATTTACAATAGCTGGGACATGGAACCAACCTAGATGTCCACTGACAGATGAATAGATGAAGAAGATGTGGCACACATATACAATGGAGTATTACTCAGCCATAAAAAGAAACAAAATTGAGTTATCTGTAGTGAGGTGGATGGACCTAGAGTCTGTCATACAGAGTGAAGTAAGTCAGAAGGAGAAAAACAAGTACCGTATACTAATGCATATGTATGGAATCTAAAAAAAAAAAAAGGTACTGATGAACCTAGTTGCAGGGCAGGAATAAAGAGGTACACATAGAGAATGTACTTGATGACATGGGATGGGAAGGCAACGCTGGGGCAAAGTGAGAGTAGCATCGATATATATACACTACCCAATGTAAAATAGTTGGCTGGTGGGAAGCAGTAGCATAGCACAGGGAGATAGCTCGCTGCTTTGCGATGACCTAGAGGGGTGGGACAGGGAGGACAGGAGGGAGGCTCAAGAGGTAGGGGATATGGGGACATGTGTATGCATATGGCTCATTCGCTTTCCTGTGCATCAGAAACTAACACGGTACCGTGAAGCAATTATATTCCAATAAACATCTATTTAAAAATAGGGGGCTTCCCTGGTGGTGCAGTGGTTGAGAGTCCGCCTGCCGATGCAGGGGACACGGGTTTGTGCCCTGCTCCGGGAAGATCCCACATGCCGCAGAGCAGCTGGGCCCGTGAGTCATGGCCGCTGAGCCTGCGTGTCCGGAGCCTGTGCTCCGCAACGGGAGAGGCCACAACAGTGAGAGGCCTGCGTACCGCAAAAAAAAAAAAAAATAATAAAGTACATGAAAAAACCCTTAAAAAAAATGTGAGAGAAAAAATGGCAGACTGGAAAACTGAATTTATCATTTTTCCTTGATAATCAATCCTTTTTCTCGATACTAAAAAAAGTAATAAATAAATGAAAGGGTCTAAATACAGAAGGACAAAGCATGAGAGAAGAAATGACAGCAGATAACAGAGGTTCATGCAGTTTCAAGGCTGGAAAATGGGCAGGCTGGGAGCCAAGAGTCTGCAGAGAGAAGATGTCACAAAAACCCACCTGGAAACATCTGGAAGCAAGTCTCTTCTGGAAGGCACTTACTAGAAGAAGGGGTCCCTGCTGGTGACTCAGGCTCCTCAACATTGGCCAGTCCCCTCCTGACCACTGCCCCTGAATCCCACCAGCTGGCAGGCCCTGAGCACACAGGCAAGGTTTGCTGGTGCCTTGTTCTCAAGAGTGAACTTGGAGGGACTTCCCTGGTGGCTCAGTGGTTAAGAATCCGCCTGCCAATGCAGGGGACACGGGTTCGAGCTCTGGTCCGGGAAGATCCCACATGCCGCGGAGCAACTAAGCCCGTGCACCACAACTACTGAGCCCGCGAGCCACAACTACTGAAGCCTGTGTACCTAGAGCTGGTGCTCTGCAACAAGAGAAGCCACCGCAATGAGAAGCCCGTGCACCATGACGAACAGTAGCCTCCGCTCGCCTCAACTAGAGAAAGCCCATGCACAGCAACAAAGACCCAACGCAGCCAAAAATAAATAAATTAAATTAATTAATTAAAAAAGAAAGAGTGAACCTGGAGAAAGACCACCAGGACTTGAGAAATGCCTCTCACATGACAGAAAGAAGCCGACCAACCTAACTGGAAAACAAATCAAAACACAAGTACCTGGGGAAAAAGTCAATGCTGGGTTAACTTAACCAGTCAACCAGTCAATGTTGGTTAAGTTAACCCAGCAAATAAGAACAGGATGCAACAAAAAACAAATCAGAGAATAAGGACATGTTCTCACAGACTGAAAAAAAATCACAGTATGGTTAAAAAAAAAAAAAATCAAAGGATTGTAAGACAAAGTTAAGCTACTCCAAGGAAGCGAACAAAAGACAAGCCGTTTAAAGAAAGGAGAGAAAATTTGGGCATCTGTGAAGGAAAACAAATGGAGCAAAGAGAAAAGATGGCAGAAAGAACTCACACAGGGGCTTCTGGAAATAAGAGGTGTGAGTCTCCAGACTGAACCAGAGAGCGAGGAAGGCGCATTCCAGCACAGCGGGAACACACAGGAAGTCCCGACCACGTCTGGGGTGAGATTCTCGTAGTGGGTGGGAGGGAAAGACAATCCCTTCTGTGAAGTGAAATCTGAACAATAGCCAACTTCCCATTAACTTAAGGAAAACGCAGCAATGTCTTCAATAATCTGAAGGAAAAGTTTTCTGACTGGAATTCTATCCACAACTAAACAACCGTGATTGAGGAGAGAGAACACATATTTCGACACACACAAAAATAAATGAATAACGATCTCCCACAACCCTATGCTCCAAAGCCAGGAGAAATAAACCAGGGAAATGAAGACAGAATCCAGGGAGGATCTGACAGAGGGAGTTGGAGGGGATTCCAGCAGGCAGGTAGGTCCCAGGAAGACGGCTGTGCAGTCCACCTGCGAGAAACAGGCTCAGACTGGGAGGTGAGCAGAGGCGGCTCCAGGAGGGTCACCTGCAGGGGGTGTGTCGGCTCGGGGACCACCTGACATGCCCCGTGCGGCTCAGAAGGGCTTCGCAGGTGAGGGGTGACCAGGCAGGAGTCTGAGGCCAGCCAGGGCTGGGCTGCGAGGAGAGAGGCCTGACGCAGTGTGATACGACCAGGTTGTGTTTACCCAAAACCCACCAGGAAGATCAACCATTTAAAAGAAAACATCATACGGAAAGTCGGACAAACGACGGAACAAGAAACCCAAGAGCTGTGGCCCGGGGGCCCCACCTCTCAGAACGCCGCACTGTCCACTGCACCCCCATGGGTGGCCTACTGTTGCAGTGTCGCTGCTTTGTTTCAAGGTACTCTGCCCCGTTTACTTGTTTTCTGTGTTCCAGTTCATTCACTTCAGCTTCTAGTTTGCTCTTGCTTTCCTTTTTCTACTCATCTAAAAAGTCAGTTAACTCTTCCAGTTGAATATTTAAGTAACTTATTTTCACTCTTTCTTGCTGTGTGGGGTTTACATTTACCTGTGAACACACACACAGTGACGTCCCAAACGTTTATCTCTTTAGTGTCCTCATTAGACTCCATCTGGATTTTCTAAGATTTGGGTTTGGGTCTCCTCTGACCCTCTGATTGCTTAAGCTGTATTTGTGAATGTTTTTGCATGTCTTCTAGGTGACTGGCTTTCCCCCCAACAACTTCTTGTTTTATTGCACTTGATCAGAGAATGGGTCTGAATTGTTTTGGTTTTCAGAATTTATAAGTTGTCTGTGGCCTAATAGTTGAGTTTTGAAAAGTGCTCTTAAGTAGGTTTTTTTTTTTTCAGTTGGACATACAGCTTCCGGTCAGTCTTCATCTTTTTAAAATCATGTTATTCAGATTCTATATATCTGTATTTGTTTTCCCTACTTAATCTATCATAGTCTCAAATGGATGAGTTAAAATCTCCTAATGTTATTGTGTTTCTCAGTATATTTCCTGCAGTTATGCTTTCAGTAACATGATACTGTATCATAAAGTGCATTAAGACTTACATGTGTCTTAGTCTCACTATGGAATTTAATAACCTTTTCTATTGCAAAGACCTCCCAATTACAGATGAGGAAACCGAGGCTAAGCGTAGTGTGGCCATTTGCCCCCTAGTTATAGTAAATGGCAGGTCTGCAAGTCCAACTCAGGCCAGTCTAAAACCTCAGACGTTAACTCAGTGACTGATACACGCCACATACACCACACACACCACACATCTGTAGGAGAACAGATGTGAAGAGAAGAAAACAACCTGAAATAATTTCCATCATAATTCTTGAGTTGACAAAACAGTTCCAGGCAAACCACAAACAGAGGCTGAGTTGTGCTAGAAGGTTCCATGAAGAACACCCAAACGCCTTAGATCTATCTGACCCCTCACTCCTGAGCAGCAGGTGCTCCTTTCCATTTGTGCTCTTTACGGCGTGACACTGGCGATTCGGGTCCTGCATCCCACCCGGAGCACCGGGGCGGGGGTCCTTACATTCTGACGGTACCTGGCTCTCTGTGTAAAGAATAATCATTACTTCCTAAGTAAATTACCCTTGTATGTTTTATGGCACAGAGTTAGATCAAGTCTTCCGGAGTCTATGTTCTGCTCATTTAGAAAAAACAACATACCTAGTCCTGGACCCTGGCTTAAGTAGGTTTACATCTTGTAGTCCCAGTATTGTCATCTTTAAATATTTCTATGTAAACAAATACACCTACTTCTTTTTATTCACTATGTAAATTCATTCAAATAAAATGTAAATTGTGTGATAATTTTGTGCCCAAAGTCTTATTTTCATACAGATAAGAACTGATGCAATTTCTTTCAAATAATGGTTTATGCAGCTTCTACTAAACTCTAAACAGCTTTGAATATTATTTTTAACCCCTTGACTATTTACATGAAAACGAAAGTAATCCTGTCTGAAATTCATCTAAAAAGGATACCAAGGGGTCTGCCTGATCTCTGAAAGTGGTATGTTCTCTTCAAACGTCTTCAGCGACATCCTCATGTCACCGTTCTTGTCAGCTGTACAAAACAAGATGCTGACAACTTATTTTAAGAATATTGTTTACTTCCTTTCAAAACACCAAGCCTTCAACATCTGAGTGAGAAATTCTGACATGAAATGTGGAAACAACATTCACTCCTTGCAGGCACATCACTGCCTGGGACAGTTTCATGGAAAAGCAGCTGAAACAGCCACCTTCCTAAAAGCAGCTTCCCGAAGGCTTTTTGGGAGCACAAGTCAATTGAGTTGTTTTGTATGAAACTGCAGGGGGGCTTCTTGTTCTACTTTTTCTTCATTTTTTAAGATACAAAAATATGTGCTTAAGAATCTTCTGGACTAGAGACTGTAAAAAGCATTTTATAGAATGCTGACTCTTTGGTAAAGGTACACATCTGAGACAAGTTAAATAAAAACTTTCATTTTAGAATGTTTAATTTAAATTCTTCAGGAAACTCAAGCTAGACATGATTATAATAATACATCTAGGATTCTGGGAGGATGCAGCAACACTTTAAAATTCTCATCTCTTGATCTGACATATAAGAAGCAAAATGTATAATAATAACTTCGGGCGTGTTACAGCAAATTTCTAGCACGTGTAAGAGTGTGTGTGCGTGTGTGTGTGCGCGTGTGTGTGAGGCATGCTCAACAGATACCACCAAGACATGCACTAAAGAATAATATTCTTCATCTTTTACAGCTATGTAAGATTTAGACTACAACAACATGAAAACAAAACCCCCAGATTATGAATGATATAAAAATTTTTTTACCCAGTTAATTACAAGAGGATTTAAATAAATTCTTAAGTTATACACAGAGTCACATAAGTAAACTGACTAACCTGGGAAATGACATTCAGAATGTCATGACCTAGAGTGAATTAAAAACAGATTTGGGCTTCCCTGGTGGTGCAGTGGTTGGGAATCCGTCTGCCAATGCAGGGGACATGGGTTCGAGCCCTGGTCTGGGAAGATCCCACATGCTGCGGAGTAACTGAGCCCATGAGCCACAACTACTGAGTCTGCACACCACAACTACTGAAGCCTGCATGCCTGGAGCCTGTGCTCCGCAACAAGAGAAGCCACCGCAATGAGAAGCCCACACACCACAATGAAGACTGAAACCCGCTCGCCGCAACCAGAGAGGGCCCACATGCAGCAACCAAGACCCAACACAGCCAAAAATAAATAAAATAAATAAATTTATAAAACAAAACAAATTTAGTTGTTAAAAAGAAATCAGTGTATTAACTGAAAATGGAATCAGTCAGTCAATGAGTAACGAGCACCTCAAAGCTAAAATTGCCAAAGACAGACCGTCATAGAAAGTGATTAAAGCAGGAGACAGAAATGCCCGGTACCTGCAGAAACCGACCTTCCATCACCCGCAACCCGACCCTCCTACACTGCCTTGCGGTCACCACTTCTCCAACAAGAAGTTCCTCCCCCTTCCTTGAGCACAACATAATGTTCAACGTAAGAAAAGCTTTTCACAGGTAAGTCAGAATTTATTTACCTGATGGTCTAAACGCTTTATAAATTCTATATAAAAATGTAAGTCCAAGGAAAACTCAGTTCTCTAATTTTTGTCTTTTTCCATTCTAGAGAGAAGCCAAGTACAGGTGCTCATCGCTTTTTATTTTTCTTTTCTGAGACAATGGAATCACTAAGGTGATTCCATTTTGAAGATGTTCCTTTTTCTTACAGGAGCCCTGCTCCAGCATAACAAGGTCTAGGCCAGCAGAAGAGCTGCAGCCCAGTCACCCGCTGTCACCAGGGGCTGCCCCGTGGATGTGAGGTCTGGATACAAAACATATCCTGCCTCATAGTTCCCTAAAAATGTTCCATCCTTCAACAAAAAACCACAAATAACAAATTCCGGCGAGGACGTGGGGAAAAGGGAACCCTCATGCACTGCTGGTGGGAATGTAAACTGGTGCAGCCACTGTGGAGAACAGTAAGGAGGTTCCTCAAAAACTAAAAATAGAGCTACCATATGACCCAGCAATTCCACTCCTGGGTATCTATGCCCCCAAAACAAAAACACTAATTCAAAAAGATATGTGCATCTCACACCAGTCAGAATGGCCATCATCAAAAAATCTACAAACAATAAATGCTGGAGAGGGTGTGGAGAAAAGGGAACCCTCTTGCACTGTTGGTGGGAATGTAAATTGATACAGCCATTATGGAGAACAGTATGGAGGTTCCTTAAAAAACTAAAAATAGAACTACCATACGACCCAGCAATCCCACTACTGGGCATATACCCTGAGAAAACCATAATTCAAAAAGAGTCATGTACCAAAATGTTCATTGCAGCTCTATTTACCATAGCCAGGACATGGAAGCAACCTAAGTGTCCATCAACAGATGAATGGATAAAGAAGATGTGGCACATATATACAATGGAATATTACTCAGCCATAAAAAGAAACAAAATTGAGTTATTTGCAGTGAGGTGGATGGACCTAGAGTCTGTCATACAGAGTGAAGTAAGCCAGAAAGAGAAAAACAAATACCATATGCTAATACATATATATGAAATCTTAAAAAAAAAAATGGTCATAAAGAACCTAGGGGCAAGACGGGAATAAAGACACAGACCTACTAGAGAATGGACTTGAAGATATGGGGAGAGGGAAGGGTAAGCTGGGATAAAGTGAGAGAGTGGCATGGACATATATACACTAAACGTAAAATAGATAGCTAGCGGGAAGCAGCTGCATAGCACAGGGAGATCAGCTTGGTGCTTTGTGACCACCTAGAGGGGTGGGATAGAGAGGGTGGGAGGGAGGGAGACTCAAGAGGGAAGAGATATGGGGACATATGTATATGTATAACTGATTCACTTTGTTACAAAGCAGAAACTAACACACCATTGTAAAGCAATTATAATCCAATAAAGATGTTTTAAAAAAAGAAAAAAAGATATGTGCACCCCAATGTTCATATCAGCACTATTCACAATAGCCAAGACATGGAAACAACCTAAGTGTCCATCAACAGATGAATGGATAAAGAAGATGTGGTATATATATATATATATATATATATATATATACATACACACACATTGGAATATATACATATATAATTGTATATATAATTACATGGAATATATATAATGAAATTTGCAGCAACATGGATGGACTTGGAGGGCATTATGCTAAATGAAGTAAGTCAGAGAAATATCACTTATATGTGGAATCTAAAAATTAAAACTAGTGAATATAACAAAAAAGAAAACAGACTCACAGATATAGAGAACTAGTGGTTACCACTGGGCAAAAGGAAGTGGGGAGGGGCAAGATAGGGTTAGGGGATTAAGATGTACAAACTACGTATAAAATAAATAAGCTACAAGGATAAACTGCACAACACAGGGAATATAGCTAATATTTACAATAACTATAAATGGAATATAATCTTTAAAATTGGGAATCACTATGTTGTACACCTGCAATATATAATATTGCATACCAACTATATGTTAATTAAATAAGTAAAAAAATTTTTTAAAAGTCCCATTCTTCTATCACGTGTTCAGTTATCTCATTTTTTTCTAAGCTTCACAGAATGCCTTTTTTAACAAACACTCCTTTATTTTTACATTTTTCTGGTTTCTTTCAAAGTTCTGATGCCAACCCGGTAAAGGCTACTTGCTGGAGAGAATCACGTCAGATATTTTCACATTATTCATAATTAGATACTATAACTAAGAACAGCAATCAGACCCACTTGGGCCATACTGGATGAGAAAGTTCAGGGAAGCTGCTGAAACACAGTGGAGTGTGCCCACTGTGATCTGGTCCATGTTTTCAGAATCCAAGTAGGGGAAGGTGAATAACCTACACATAAGAATCGCGGTCGGGGGGAGGGGGGCAAGTCAGCTGGGGTGAGTGAGCTCCTCGGCGGTCCCAGGAGCGACCCGGGTGATGTCTGTGACCCCAGCCCTGGTGCCACAGGCGGGCAACGGCAGAGGACAATAAGGGACAGACCGACCACCACGTACTGGCCAGCTCACTCTGAGGATAATGATTCAAGCTTTGAAGGAGGCACTAGGATGTCCAGTTATCCATCCAGAAGTACCTGGCACTCAGAAATCCACCGTGAGGAGGCAGAACCTGGTACGCTCTCTCAGGGCTGTCCAGAGGAACTTTTTGGGCCGTCCAATGCGGCAGCCACGAGCCACAGGCGGCTCCTGAGCAACTGAGATGTGGCTACTGCGACTGAGAAACTGAAATTTTCATTATTTTTTACTGTAATTAATTTCCATGTAAACAGATCCATATGACTAGAACTACCATGTTGGACTTTGCAGCTCTAGGTTTTTAAAAACTAACATAAACACACAAGAAAAGCCTGAAGAAGATTATTCACAGCCACACACCCCTAGTAATGTCTGTAAAGTGGTTCTATCGACAGGGTCCTCACCTCACACAGACCCCGACCCGATGATGGGATGGCTCTTTCCCCCACCTGCTCCCCCGTGTCCTTTTCTCTCTTCCTCCCTTCCCTCGTACAGAACTCCAGCTTCACCACCAGGGCCTCTCTTATAACCTGCGAGTCCTGCACTTGTCCAAGTAACCAAGGTGTCTACATGTCTTCAATTTCTTTCTTTTTTATGGTTGCTATATTATAATCTTTTAAGTGTTAGTGTTTTTTTTTAATTTTCAACTTTTTATTGATGTATAATATATTCATAAAGAAAAGTACAAGTATTATTAGTGTACTTAAGCTCAATGAATTTTCACAAGTTGAATACATCCCTGGTTATCAGCACCAGATCAAGAAACAATATTACCAACACCTTGGAAGCCCCCTTTTTGAGCGGAGAACTCAAGAAATGCTGCACCACCAAGGTTCTTAATGATACAAGTGTTGTGTGGAAAAACATGGGCATCCAGGAGGCCAAGTCAAACGGAGATTCACGAGGGTCTGATTTTGAATGCAAAGCAGCTTACGTAATACACTAACCAATTTGTGTCACTTTTTCAAACATGTGCAAGAGTAGGTATTTGATTTTTAAATATCTGTGACAAAAGACTTAGAACTCTTTCAATTAAGTGTATTATATTTACACATATAACATATTTATGTACATCAGCATTACTTCTTAGAGTAACACTTGCTTTGATTCATTTAGAGCTGTTTGAAGCACTGGTTTCCAGACCTGCAAGCACCTGACACAGCGACGACTTGTCTGTGGATCTCTTATCCAAACAAACATTTCCTTGTTTCACATATATGATTTATCCTTTTCTCTTCATAGTTAGCTATGTGTTTGTTTTATCTGTGTATTTGGACCAATCTGATGTCAATTCTTTTCAGCTTTAATTTACATATTCTGTAACTAGATCACCAATATGAATAATTTATCTATACGTTACTTTACCACTTGATGGTGACAGAAAAAGCAGCGAGGACTTCAACACTTATCTGTACTTATTTTTCATTATGAGCACTATCCTCCCCATACTATTATCACATATTTAAAACACAGGCATATTCTGCAACATAACTTCACGCTATTTTTTATCCTATAACAGAATTATCTCATCCCCAAATAAATAAAAGATAGAGAAAAAGAAACAGAGGCAAGGTGAGAGCCAGGGGCGAAGCGGCAGGAGGTTCTGGAATTTCTTAAGAAGGTGGCGAGACGGGCAGTTGTGTGGGGAGGATTCAGGAGCACGAGGGACGAAGGGTGGGGCACGTGTGCACCTGCTGAGACAAGTGTCAGAGGGCAGAGGCCCTGGGAAGCCTGGTGGTCTGGGCCGGGCCTCCCGGAGGAAGGCGGGCTGGGCAAACACGGGAAATGTTGAAGAGGGGCCTCGGGACAGTGATGGGGGAGTATGATGGGGAGGTGTCTGGCTCCCAGAGGGTCATTACGATGTTTCCTACAGCTGCTAATCTGCATCATGTTTCAGTTCATCCCTGAAATAATTTAAATAAGAAAAAATTTTACCTGTGATGTCCTGAATACCGTGGACCACGGATATGGCCTATCCCTCGGCACCCTGGAGTGGGACAAACAGCTTGACCTGGAAGGATTTTCACATCATTTGCCCCTTCAGGAAGTAAAAGAACATACCTTGAAAACACCCTCAGCAAAGAAGAACTGGAAAGACTAAAATATGCAAATGATATTCATCAAGACTTTTCAAATTAAAAACAAACCGTCACCGGAAACACTTATTGGGTACTTGTGATGTTTTATAAAACGATTTAGCAGAAAATATCAGTGGAATAATGGATAATATAAACAGCAACTAACATCAGAGGCTGAGCAAAATGAATAGGCATTGAAGAAATTTAAGTAAAAAAAAAAAACCCAGAAGAACATGACATGTCTTCAACAGAATAACACTGGCAAAGGCAACACAGCCATGAGCTGAGCAGGTGAGTGGGTGAGGTCTGGTTTGTGGCTCCCCATGAAACTCCCACTCAGCCACAGCAAGGCTCCCCCAAAGGGTGGACAGAAACTGAACCAGCAAATGGCGCGCAGAGAAGACAGTGACATGGCCCTCCCTGTGCCACTCAAGTGTGTCCCAGCGGCTGAAGAGCCAACTGCCTGACCATTCTGTACTGGGCTGTGCTGTGCTACATACACTATATGATACTATTCTGTACAGACCATATCACACTGTCCTGTACCATACTGTATATATATAGCATACTCTACTATACTGCACTGTACTATACTGTAATACACTATCCTAAACGATATACACTACACTTCATATGCTACACCGTACAATACTATATATACTATATTATACTATATATACTATACTATTCTATACTTTACTATCAATATATATGCAATATTATAGTATACGACATATACTATACTAAACAATACATAATGAATCCAGGCCAGAGATGAATTCCGTCAAGCCCAAGAGGCAATGTAAAGAGTATCAGGATTGAAACCCCCTTGCTCTGTTCTGTGATTTTTCTCAGTCTGGTTTCCGCTTCCCTCTCCTCCCCTCCCCCCTACACACACACACACACACACACACACACACACACACACACACACACACACACACACACACACACACACACACACACACACACACACACACACACACTCTGGCTCCTGGAATGTGCTACCCCCTCCTGTCATGCTGCTCTGGGCCTCGTTTGATGAAGATCCCACACCTTCCCCCTCCCTCCCCAGCTCTCGGATTTCCGTCTCCTGTTCAAGCTCCTGGGTCCTTGTCCTCGTCTCAATACTTTCTCCGACTCCCAGCTCTGATTTAACTTGCCTGTTGGGTGAAGACATTGCACCCTGCAGCTTCTTCAGGAGGAGACGTGCATTTTCTCACACTCCACGTGCCCCGGGACTGGCAGAGAGGATAGTGCCCTCTTTTCCCGGCACCCCTCCTCAACTGTGCTTCCTCCCTGCTCCTCGAAGACTCCCGATGCAACAGGCCCCAACACCGCTGGCCTCTTGTGGCCCACCCCCCAGCCCCCAGCCCCCACCGCTCAGCAAGACCTCGGCCCGGCTCCCCGGGTGCCGCTCCGTCCCTGCTCCACCGTCGCCCGAGGCGGCCCCAGCGCCCGCCCTCCCGGGTGTCCTACCCCATCTGCTGCCCTCACAGATCATTAACCGGCTCATCCTCAGGGGCCACGTCCCCAAACCCGGCTGGGCCGCACACGCAGAGAAAACCCTCCGGATCTCGTCGCCACCCAGCACGGCACGGCTTCCCAAATCGTCTCGTAGTCAGGCTGCTTTTACTCCGGTAACCCCGCTGCTGAGGCTCTTTCCAACATCATGGGGACCTCCAGGCCACTGATCTCCCTTCCTTCCCACCATCAGTCCCCTCGCATCACGACTCCCTTCCCTTGTCTGAGTCTATCCACCAGTATTCGACCTGCTGTTGCACGTGACATAAACTCTCTTCCCTCTCTGACCTTTTATCACATCTGGTTGTGGGAAAAAAAAAGCCAGCCATGAATCAGCTGTGCTATCCTGCTGCTCTGTGTTCTTCATAACTAACTCTTCCTGGGAAAAATTACACAGCAGTGTGGATTAGGTGTGATCACAATGTCTGTCTTCAGTGTCACCTGAGCCCTCCAGGCTCTCCCAAACCTCCCACTGACCTCCCTGCTCCGGGACTCAGTCGCTGGCTCGCCTGCTGCTTCACCGAGAAAACAGGAGCCTGCTCGCCCGTGGGCCTTCCTCCCCCCCTTCCCTCCCATCACAGTGCAGGGAGCAGTCTGCCCTCCCCCGAGCGAACCCTCAGCGTTTAGGTTAGGATCTCATCTTCCTCCCACTCTTCAGGAGCTTTGGGCTATCGAGTAATCTAATTGCCCCTTGGCCACTGAAGCCTTTCTACCAACACTTGAACACACTCCAGCTTCCCCCGTGGAGCCAATCCCCTGTAGCTGCTGTTCCCTCTTCTCCTGTTCACAGCCAGACTTCTCAGGAGGTTCCCTCTACTTGCTCACATCCCATTTCTTGAACCACATCAGCCTGTCTTCTGAGGTCACCCGTGACCTCTCTGCATTAGGCCCAACACGCACTGCTGAGAGCACACCACACTCAGTGCCTTGGCGCTAGGTTGACCACAGCTGGCTACCGCCTTCTTGAACTGTTACTGTCCACTGGCTCGGGTGACATCACACTCGCGCCATCAGCACGTGGGCATTCTCTTCTTTGCCAGCTTTTCATCCTCTGGTGAAATTTAAAATGTCAGAGAACCCCAAGGTTTGTTCCTGGGCCATCCATTTCTTCGTTCACCAAATGTATGCTATAGACGCTCAGAGGCTACAGCCCAGACGCTCTGTACGTTCTAGACCAATGCAGCCAACTCTTCACCCAACATCTCTGTTGGGAATCTCTTAAAGGCGTTTCAAATTCAACATGTTCAAAACTGAAGTCACCGCCTGGTCCCCAAACTTCTTTTCCTCTAGAGCCATTCGTCTCAATAAACTGCATTAATCCTTGACATCTTTCCTGCCCTCATTTCACTCCACCCAACTTCCGGCCAATCCTCAATCTCTTAGGTATTTCCACCTGCCAACTTATTCCCATCACTACTGGGTGCCCTGACCCAAGCCATCATTGCCTCCCCCTTGAACGACCTCAGCACCATCCTTCATTCAGTCCAAGTCCCCGTCTTGCAACCAGAGTGACATCTTCAAAACACAAATCTCACTGCATCACTTCCCTCTTAGCTTCTTTCAATGGCTTCTCATGGCTCTTGGGATTAAGTCCCAAATCCTTAGCCTGGCCTACCTGATCCCAACTCCTATCTACTTCTCTAGATGCGTCTTACTTGATCTTTCCCCTTACTCAATATTCTGCATCTATACTGGCCTTTTCCTGTCCCTTGAACCCACCAGGTTCTTTCACAGCTGAGAGCACTTGCATGCTGGAATGGCCTTCCTACTTCTCAGCCTGGAAAACTCCTACTCATCTTTCAGGTCACAGCTTACATTTCACTTCCTCAGGCTAACTTCCAAGAGTAGGTTAGGTTCCCTTTTTTAACAGCACTTACCTCTACTACAAATTAAATGATGTATTTGTTTAGTGCCTCTCTCTCTCTCTCACATTAGAATCGTGAGCTGTGAGCCTGGGGGTACTGCACCATTGTGTCGGCACTGCCTAGTATAGTCACATAGTCACTGCTCAGGACATGCTCACTGAATGACTCGATGAGCCTTCCATACCTCTTCCCTCAAGATGCTCAGAGTCTAGAAGGGAGGCTGACATAGAAACCAGAAATTGGCATTACAGTATGATTCTGTGGCAGAAAAGTACTGACCAAGGCTGGGTCCCAGTGTATGATGCTGTTAGAACAAATATTTGCACCTCAAATAGATTTTTGTTAAATTTACTGAACAATAGGAAAGTATGCCTTAGACACTTATTACACCCTCACAACTCTGTGAAACACCTTGAGGGATAAGCAGAAATAAGAGCTGCCCTACCCCAAGGTAGCTTTCAGAAAGAGCTTGGAAAAAGAAAACAATTATTAAACAAATGAATGTTTAAAACTTGTAAACAAGCCCCTAATTAAGAAGTATTGTGTCAAACAGTAAAAAAAAAAAAAAAAAAAAAATCTATGAGAAAAGAAAGAAACACAGGGTATAAAGAGACTTTTCTCCAAACCGTGCCTCACAACACACTCCCAAGGCCACCAGCACAAAGGCCTAGAACCTAAACCCACAGACAGGCCAACAAGCCAGTGCCCACGTGCCAGCCCAGATGCAGCTCTGCGCAGACAACGTTTCAGCAGCCTCCCAATGAAGGCTACTGAGTATTTCAGAACTATTTTAATGCACTTGATTCAATCAAGGCTTGAAGTGATATTTTATCAATTTCATCAAATATTTATCAATACATATTTATCTCCAGATCCCTGATGGGTGTCGTAATTCTATCCTTGTAGGATCTGTAAGGAGAGGCGTGACCCCGACTATCGGAGAAGAGTTATTTCATTAAGAACCACAGCAAGGACATATAAAGAAGAAGTCAAGGAGAACATGCAATGAAAATGCACAGAACCTAACAGTTTTCTTGGTAATTTTGTATGATGAAGTTTAATGGGTTGACTCGATGGTGAATTAGACAGAGAACCGTCTGTTGGTGAGAAGAAACCGGTAAATTCTGTAATAGTTCATGTTATTGCCTCTAGGAAAAAAGGGAACCGATGATAAAATTAATGCTTTTCCCCAGAAAATAACTGCATTTTTGCCAAGAATATCTTACTTGTAACTTGGCTATTTGGAGAATTAGGTCTCAAGAAAAAATGTTCTCAGCTCAAAATCCCTTCCTTAGAGAGAGCATCGCTGACCGTATCACCCTTTCTTGCCTTCTTTTTACCACTTTGCCTGAAATGCCCTCCCTAGTCTATCTGCTCATCGCCTGGCAGGTGAGCCCGGGGCAGAAGGACATCCGCCTCATCTAGCTTGTTAACCGCTGCACCCCACCTGCCGCGGTAGGGACGGCACGCAGGAAACACTGAATAAGAGTGTGGTTTGTGAACGAATAAATAACTACAAAGACAGCAACAGTGACCACCTCTAAGCGCTGTTTTGGTACAGCCTGACCACAGTGCTGTGACATAATCACATATTATTCTCATTTCAGAGCTTAGATTGTCTAAAATCAATCTTCAGTCTGCTAACTACTGCGAGCTACTCGCTAAAACCAGCAGCATCAATAGCTCCTAATTTATTCCAAGTCTTCTACGAAAATTTTACTCAGGCAGGAGTAAATCTGATGGTAGACCTGTTGCTGCAAGGGAAAAAGGAAATGGAAAATACCCCTGTGAACTGGAAATTATCTGAGTAACGAACAATGTTTGTACTAACGCGAGACCACAACAAAGCATCCTCACGGACCCCCATTCTCACAGAGTTCCTCTGTTACCACAGCTGCCAGGGCGGACGCTGCAGGTGCCCACCCAACACCCGTTCCCCGAACCCTCCTTGATAAGGAGCCCTGACTCGGCTCAGGGCAGCAACGTGCCCATGCCTGGCTGACACGGCCGCCTTTCCCAGCCTCTTTCACACCCGGAAGTGGCAGTACAGTCTAAGGGGAGGGCAATGCTGGATGTTCATAAATACTTTTTTTGCCTACTTTTAGGTGATGCTGATGCTGCTTTGCCCGTTTCCCCCTTCCTCAATCTTCACAGAACGTAGATATAAGGGCTCATGAGGTGACAAGCACAAGGACAGAAGCAACGTGTTGAAGACGGCGGAGAATGAAGGATGACGGAGCCTGGACCCAGGACCTGCCAGCGTGGGCCTAGCACATCAGTGTCTGTCATGTAGGAAGAACAACCCTCTCTTTGATGAAGGTATTGTGAACAGATTTTTATGTTACTTGCGGCTGAAGAAGCCCTACAATAAAACAGCAATTGCATTTTGTTTTTCCTTTTGTGAAATCAAGGAATTGCTCTAAAACAAAAACTAGGGTTGCATGCGAGTGGCAGACCTGTTGTGATGTAAAGATGATGTAACGGGTCAAAGGCAAAATCAAGAAATACAAGAGGCTGTTCTCATCTCTAGAAAATGAGAAAGGGAGCGGTCCTTATTTCAAAATGGCCTGAACTGGCAACTGGGAGTGATGTGGATGAGAAGGGTCCTCATCCCAGCCAGGACGGGGTAGAAGCTGAAATCATCCCCCTCCTTCTGAGCAGAAAGCAGCTTCCTCTCCCAACTGTTATTTGGTACAGAGATGACCCAGAGCAGAACGACAACACTGACACTGACTGAAGCAAATTAAGATGATCTATTCACTTAAACATATAAGTGAGCCCCAGATTGATGCCGGCCAGCACTGCAAGTAAGGATCGAGCAGCAACATTCTTAGCCTTATTTCAACCCTCATTACCCGCTGCTGGAAAGGATGCAGTTCAACCCCAGTCACTTAGCAAGCGTTTTATGGAGAAATGACATTAGCACCCGGTGGTAATAGCCACTAGAGTGGATACAGAAAAGGAAAACAGATTCAAATGTCACTGATAACAGACAAGAAAGATACATTATTTCTTCTTAATTTTAAAATAAAGACAACCACTGAGGATTATTCATTCATTTAAAGAGATACCAAGTGCCTGTTATGTGTACCCTGGATGCTAGAGATACAGTGAACTAAACAGAAGACCTGCCCGCTTTGAGCTCACCTTCTGGTGCCAGAGACAGAGTAAACTACAAATAGAAACAGTGTAGGGCTTCCCTGATGATGCAGTGGTTGAGAGTCCGCCTGCCGATGCAGGAGACACGGGTTCGTGCCCCAGTCCGGGAAGATCCCACGTGCCACGGAGCGGCTGGGCCCGTGAGCCATGGCCACTGAGCCTGCACGTCTGGAGCCTGTGCTCTGCAACGGGAGGGGCCACAACAGTGAGAGGCCCGCGTACAGCAAAAAAAAAAAAGAAAAAAGAAAAAAAGAAACAGTGTAACATCAGTGACGGTGCGAGGGAGGAAGAGAAAGTGACAGGGTGGCAGTGGGGACCCTGGTTCAAGGCAGAGTCATCAAGGAAGAGGTCCTGATGTTCGGACAGAATCCTGTGTGCAGTGAAGGCACGAGCCGTCCTGGGACAACAGCAGGAAGGCCAGCGTGGCCGGAGCCGCGTGGACAATGGAAAGGGCGCAAGGGGCGAGGTGGCGAGGGCCACGGTGAGGCCTCCGCCGGACGCCGGGCTTGACAGGGCACGTCTGAAGGACCGAGTGGGGAGTGAGTCACTGAGGACTGAACTTACTGCAGCCTGTTCTTTGAGCAGTGCTTACTTCTTCTACGCAGAGCTCAGGAAGGGCTACAGGCTGGCTCTACGCTGTGGTTGAGGCATCCGTGCCTGGCATTAAAGCCGTGACCAGGATCAGAGAGATTCTTAACTGCTGGTAGTTAAAGGATGTCTGGAACCTTGAGGTGGGAGCCAGTGATCTGCGATGTTCTGAGCTCCGGTTTCTACCCACGTGGCCCGATCCCCGAATGAACATGACTCACAGGATGCCACCCCTAGGCACCTGCATGCAGGGGAGATGCTGGATGGATACAGAGCAGGTTAAAACTGCATTTCCCTCATGCGAGCTACACTGAGAGCTGGGGAGCAACGTGGAGAAAAGTTATTTCAACCACATCCTTCCCTGAGATGCCACAGTGAGTTTGTGTCCGTGGAGCGGAGGAGAGGCCTGAGGACTGAGCTCTGGGCGACACAACAGGTAGAGACTAAAAGGAAGGAAGAGGGAGGAGGCCGGGAAGCCATGCGCCTGGGGCCAAGGCACGAAGGCTGTGATGCCTGGGGCTTGCAGTGGACAGACACCAACAAGCCAAACTGACCTTCAAGGGAGAAGGGAGAGAAGAAAGGGGGAAACAACGGCATAAACTACTTTTTTGAGGAGTTTTAGTAGAAAAGGTGATATGAAAGTGGGTTGTGGTCAAGAAGGTGTTTTCCTTACTGTTTCTCTTTGAGTGATGATGGGAATGTTTCCGTAGAAGGAACCTGACAATGTAGAAGGAGAGGGTGTAGTTGTGGGGAAAGGTCCTTGAGTCACGGCCAGCGAGGCCCGAGCATGGCCGGCCTCCAGGGAAGGAAGGCAGCGCGTGGGGACGGGAGGACCAGCTTCTCCACCGAGAGCTTTTGTTTTCTCAGTCAAATAGGCAGTGAGATCATCAGCTGAGATTAAGGGCAAGGAGAGCAACAGGATTAAATCTAGGACTAAACATTTAAAAATAAAGCAAACTGGCGAAATATGCACATGTTCTCACTCCAAGTAATTAAGCTTCCGCTATCTTCATTTTGGATTGGAAACTTTTAGGCTAGTATCCTGTTTTGTTTTGTTTTTTCCCACCCCACCCCCCAGGAAATTTATATCATAGTTTGCTAAAAAGATTTAATGAAATAATTACCCCAAATGTTGGAGGATGCAAATAATAAGCATATCATTACAACTGAAATTATAAGTTAATCATACCTATTCTCGATCTCCTGATGAAATCAGGGACAATAAACACCTGTTGTGCTATAATAATGAGTTCCTCAAAAAGAAGAAGAAAATAATGTAACCAAACACCATGGTTGCCTGTACTAGGTTTCAGGCTGTCAGATTTCATGATATATAAATGAAATAGAACAATAATTTTCTGAAATGGGAATGCAGTAAAATAATGTTTTAAAAGGATTCTAAAAACGTAAATATCAGCTGATCTAAAAAACCTTTAAAGTATAACAAGGGCAGTAATAGTAGAAGAGGGTAAACTAACCACCTACCTAAGGCAGGAAAACATTTAGAAGGAGGAAGAGTCGGGAAAGACCAGTGGACATAACAGTAATCACACTGGTTCCACCTCACAGAGTGCCCTGGGGTAAGAAGAGACAGCAGCGTGGACAGGGCAGACCCGAGAGAGCTTCTGAGCAGCCACGGTGAAAAGTGAAACATGTCACATGGGGGCTTTGCTCCATATTTAAAAGGAGACAGCAGAGTAGCTGGCAAAGATTTTCTTAGAAAAATATAATAAAATGCACTTATCACATGTAGAGTTTTAAATGAGAGACCGAATGGCACAGTGTGCAGCTGGTAAACTACACAAGGATCCCGGGCAGGGAAGGTCTCCTGTCTACGTGCAGGCACAGGACCAGGGAGACCAGGGCTTTGCTGGAAAACGGGGCGATTTGGCCCAAGGGACCAGATGAAAGCACCGTAGACCTGGCCGTGCACTGGCCTGAGCCACCGTGAGGAGGATACAAGGCTGGGAGGAAGTGTGCGTGGTGGTACGTGACATATGGCTGTAATGACATTAAGGACAGAGGGAGAAATACACGTCTGATCCCATACACCTCTCCTTCAAACGTTCTAAAGTAAAGAATTTGTACTATCTATTTAAAAACACAAGACTAGGCTCTTTTTTTCATTACTGAATAGCACAGGCCTTCATAAAATGCCAACCTGCCTTGTAACCCGTTTTTAACCTTTCAAAAACTCAGGAAAGTGACATCCTTGATTTATGGAAGGGGAAACTGGGAGGGGTCCACAGAGATCACACAGAAGCACCGAATTTTAGGAGCAGAAGAGTCGTAGAGACACAGGCACACAGAGAAATTGGTTTACACGTAACTGAAGTAAGTTGAATTAAACCTACTTCTTCCAATAACTGATAACCGTACTGTGAGGAACTGAAGGGTAATACACCGTCGAAAAGCATCCAGTACAAATACTATTTCACTAGACGGTCCTATGTCATTTTTTTCATTATTTTTAAGAAAGAAATCAAAGCAGATGCACTTGTCTTCTAAACCTTAACTTTTATACAAATTCTCTCTCAAAGATAATATAAAAAACCAAGACTACTTTCTGAAACTCCTAATTTAGCTGATCTTTTATATGAAAACCGCTTTTTTTTTTAAATGACAAAAGTGGTGCTTGGTTTATGTAAATGGATTACTCCCACCTAATCTAAGTGAAAATGCTGCAATCCACCCCCTCCTCTCCTCTGATTCTCGTGCATTCTCCCACTCTCGATTTCATTTCTTGGTTTCTACTTCTCTCTCTTCCCCCCCTCTCCCCCAACTGTGCCTTGTGCAACAAGATACTAAATAAACAGAAGCCACAAGGCTGTCCTTATTCCCAGGATTTTCCTTATTCATATGAAGGGAGATAACGGACAGGCCTAAAACTGTAAGTAAACCACGGTTGCTTATGACTTGTTTTTGAGCTTTCCCAATCCTTGAGCTAATTTTCCCCCCTTTTACTAAAAGAGGAAATTAGTTAATAAGTTCCATTTTCACTGAAAGTGTCACACATGATTTGCTGACTAAAAAATCAAACTGATTAGTTGCTGACAGAAACGTCATCTGTTCTCGTAACCAAACATGTATAAATATAAAAGTTATTTAGAAGAATTAAGCACACCCTATAACTCAAGATTCCAAAGTGGGGTAATTAGAACACCATCCCAATAACCTGCAGATTACACCTAAAGCAGGTACCACGGCACCCACAGTCCCTCCTCAAATCGGCCTTGACCTCTTGTGCCCACACTAAGAACTTTCCTCACCACGGAGCTTTCGGACATTCTTAATGGAAAATGCTGGGAGTTGCTTGAGAAACACTTTTAAATACTTATTAATAATTACGTTTCTCCCCATGGTTCCTACTCTAACCCTAAATTGACAGTTAATGAAGTTCCCACGTTGAATGACTTGAGAACAGTGTTGTCAGAACTGCCACGTTTCTAAGGGGAAGGAAGCCTCCCTCCTCTGTCGTGTCTGTAACAGATGCTCCGATGAAACGGGAGGAGCTGCTCACCTTCCCCCCCGGCCCCCGCCCCCGAGACCCAAGCCCAGATCACAGTGACTCTGAATCAGGCTGGATTTCAGGCCTGAGAGACAACAGCCCTTCCTGGGTGTGTCAGAGCTGCCCCGGGGAGGGGAGCTCCATGGAGGGGACACCATCGGCCGGGCCTCCACGTGCTGCCGGACGGAAAGAGCAAGTAACAGACACAAAGGCCTCCGTTCCGAGAAGGCGCCCGTCGCAGGCGCCGACCACCCCGAGCCTGACTTGCCTCTGGCTGGGCGAGCGTCCCCGGAGCACGGACCCTCACTGCCCTGTCGGTCCGGTCGGGACACCTGGTCAGAGACCATGGACACGGCAGGATCCCAAGAGCCTGGGAGTCCACCAGAGGACAGAGGAAGGGGCACAAAGATGTTCAAATATAGAAATCTCCAGGTCCCACAAAATCAGAATTCCAGAGGCAAGCTTCTGAATCTTATTTCTTAAGTCCACTGCCCGAGTCCATCCGGTTATTTTTGCAAGGAAGGAAATAAAGGGTTAGAAGTTTAAATAATTAGTGCTAGACCATAACTCGTATTTTGGCGGTTTGGACAAGAATTTAAGGCTCCTGGCTTGCAGCTCTGGGCTCTTCCCCTCTGCTACACTGCCCCGTAAGTAACTGCTATAATCTCAACTTTTATATGTTTATACACACAATCTTTCTTAGTCAACCATCCCTAGCTTTAAAAGACAGCAGGAGTAGCCACGCATGTCAAAGTCGTCGTCACACACCTGAAATGAACAGAATGAAGTCTGGGTGATCACACCAGGCCACCGCGGATGGATATGGGAAGGAGCACGAGCTCGGAGTCAGAGACCCCACTCCTCTCCTCAGCCCCCTGCCCCGTGCTCCCCATAATGGGAGCAGACACCCCAGCTCATGATGGCCCGGGCGTTCACAATGCGGTACCCACAACAGGACCCTCACCTCACACCCATCACTCACCACCCCGACCCTGCCGACGTCTAGCTGGCTGATGGACGGGTAACCCCCTGTGCTGGCCTTACACAAACACACTCTTCAGTAACTGTGACTGAACACTTTTTTTCGCCTCACTTGCTGAATTTAGAAGCTACCCCTAGAATAAGAGGTGACTCCACTGTGTTGCTAAATTTTCCCTGGATGCCTGGCATTGCATAAAATTTGGTCAGAGGAATTATATTTAAAAAGTCCCCTCCCATTCTGATGATTTTCATTACAAAACAGGTCCACTGACGTGAAAAAGAGGACGATAACTTCAAAGAAAATGATGGAGGATGTTCTCGCCAATCCGGAAAACACAACGCACATTGAAGAACAGAAACTTGCAAAACCACGTTTCTTTTACTCAGCTTTACAATTCCTCAGGACATAAAGGCTTTTCATGTCCAGGAAAACAGCCAAGTAAACCAGCAATAAGGAGAATGTAGGATGATTCAAGGGCACGGTGTCCTGAAGGAGAGGGTCAGGGCTTCAGAAGGACAAGTGGCATGCTATCAGCAGCTGTGTCCTGCTCAATGCCTTCAACTGTTTGGTGCTGACAGAAATAATGGTGCAGAGAGAAAATGTCTGTGAAGGGATGACGCCAGTCAAATTAGGAGCATTCTAAAGAATGCTCTAGGGCTGGCGAGACGCAGGAGAGGACAGCAGGCCGCTGGCCCGGCCTCAGCAGCTCTGACCGTGCGTCTGCAGCCTCGGCCCGAGGAGCTCCCAGACACGTGGGTCCCGGGAGCAGGGCATGGAGGAGAGGTCTGTGGACGGGCTGCCGGGTGTGCAGGCACAGAGAGCTGTTAGTCCAAGAAGTGGCCGGTGTTCTGCCCTCTCTGATAATCACAGTGATCTCATGTGAAGTGAAACTCACTCTTTTGCCAAGGAAAACAATTCTAATGTTTACTTTCTGGCTTAAAATGAATATCAAAACATGGATGAAAAGTAATGTATAAGCCGAAGGCTCTTATCTACCCAATAATTCTGTATATTTTCAGTTCTGTAAGTTTGTCATTTGCAGTATTCATTCAAGTTTAGGTTTGTGTATAAATTTTCAACTTCTTGATTCTTGGTTGCTTAAAATGCAGAGTGAAATGGAAAACAAACCCCATAATCTCCATACAGCTTCTTTTATAGTGCAAATATATAGTGTTTATTTTACATGAAAAATATCTGATTCTATCATCATTCCATGGAGTCCTTTACAGATGTATCTACTTATAAAATAAAATGGACAAGTACTTTTTAATCTTTCTAATACGAGGAAAGACAAAGGAACAAAACATCTCCAAGATGCTAACAGCACTAAGCTTGTCTTTAAAGCAGCTGTGGAGTTGCCCTCACCTACCTCCAAGCCCTAAGTGTGAGAGAAGAAGTAGGTGTGGACAGGAGAAAGCATCTCGGGAGGAGGAATTTCTGTCTCCTCACACCGAATCCCGGTGCCCAGCTAGCGCTGCAGTGCCCTGCATGACCTCCACCAAGGCTCCCAGAGGTGCCGGGTAACAGGGCCAGCTCTCCCTCCAAGCTTCGTCATCCTGGCCACCAGTGCACAACTATGTCCCAAAGGACTTTCCAAGTCCTGGCACAGTGCTCAGTATACTGGTAATACCAAGTAAACCTTCATTCAGTGACAAGAGAAACACTACCCCCTAAGAAGGGAAAACCTTCCCTCTCCGGTCGTATTTCCAGGCAGGCAGTCGATCACCCAAGGATCCCATCAATCAGGCCCTGTAGGGGGCCAAAGGAATAGGAGTATAATAATTGCATCTTGTCCACTTTTCTTGAAGGCATTATGGTCTTCTGAAGAGGGTGACAACTCTGTCAGGGAAATCCTGAAAGGTGGACGTCCATGTGCTGACGTCCACAAACCTGGCCCGATGTGACTCATAAACTGGAACAGGGTAAGGACCGGTTTCACCCACTGTCAAACCACTGGGTTATTCCATGCTTTTAGGAGTTAGTGTGCATTTGTTTTCAGTGCCAGTGATGTACCTTGTTTAGACACAATCTACCAGCATCTGTAATGGACAACTAAGACCACCTGGTCACAGGACACCTCAGCTGTGAACAGCGTGTGGCTACGGGGAGCAGGTAACCTGCACAGGGCACCAGAGACCAAGCTTTAGAATAAAGTGAGTGAATCCTGCCCTCACCCCTCCAGCAGGTAGAGTATACAGGACGAGCACTTCAACAGGAACATTTAAAACAGGAATATCATTAAGACTGTGAGTACATTTTGAACTGTATTATTTTCCCTGATAAGTCTATCACGTAAATCTGTAATTAGGGACTTCTAAAATAGCTAACTTTTTTTTTTTAACACAATATGCTGTAATTGTCTATCAAGTCAATGAGTACTTAGGGACTCTTAAAACTGCTGATTACTTGCTTGCTGTATTTTGGAAGAACGAGTACTGAAGATTCCTTATGAAATTCTCCTTAAAACAGAATGAAATTGGAAATGTGCTGTTACCTGGCTAAGTTAACCATCTTCAATTTTTCCTTGGAAAGACATCTATCCATCAGCATATGTATCATTCCATATCTGGATTATAACTGCATTAACTCCTATTTTATAATCTAAGTGAATTTCCATCTCTGACAGAATAAAATTTTTCTAATTCCCAATTCGAAATTGGGTCCCAAATGTTTCTAATCCCAAAGGTCCCAAAGAGGGCTTCATTAATCATTTATTCCTTAATGTAGATTTAAGTCATTTATCTCACTTAACAGGATAAACAATGTGCCAGGCCACATGGTATAGTATTTACGATTCATTCTGTCGTATTTATACATCTGCTGGGTAATGAACTAAATGGAATAAAAATGAGCTATATCTTCTATCAAGTTACGTTCTGTTATGCTTGTTTATGTTTAACAGTTAAATAAATTAGCAATGTTCTCAAGGCCCTTAATATAAGTTATAAAGGTCACAGATATTCTTATAGTAGTTTGTACTACTATTAATATACACTTTAACTTCATAATAATGTTCTGTTTAATTTATTGTGTAATCAAGCATCACAATTACTTCCAAACATAAATCAAGCAGAAGCTAACGAAAGAACAATGACAAGATTACTTAGACACGGAAGCCAGCCAGGAAATCTCCTTTTTCTGCCTGTCGACTTCCTATTCATGAAAGATTCTTTTGTTAGCTGTGGGGGATGTTTGGCCCATGTGTCCCCTACTAGGGCCTGAACAGACTAATTGCATAGCTACTACTCAAGACCTCACTCCATAAAGGTTGCAGGCGAGAGCCCAGGCTGGTCTCTCGAGATGCTTGTTGTTTTGGCATAAGTTATTAACCAACTCTTAGAGAGAGAAATGGATAAACAGATAAATATTTATTGGAAGCCAGACACTGGGGAAATGCTGACAGACACTCCACTCATGAAGCTGACAGTCTCATGGGGACTAGTGACAGAAAGCAAGGAAACAGACAATTAGAGTAATTACGTATTGTGATATGCACAGAGGAGCAAAGGGAGTGGTGAGATGGAAAATCACAGTGATATAACGTGGCCAGGAAGGCCTTGCTCAGACGGGATCATCTGAGATGAACTCTAAAGGGTGGGAAAGAGTCATATCTTAGAAGAGCAGATGGACTGTTCTGGACAGAGAAGATGGCGTATGCAAAGGCCCTGGGGTGGAAACAATTTGCATTTTAGAAATGGAAAGAAAGAAGTGAGTGGAGCAGAGGGAGGTGAAAGGAAGACAAGGGGGTCAGAGGTGTTGTGTGTTCACCTCACGTTCTCTCTCTCTTCCTGCATTTCCCCCTCTGGTCTCATCCCACCCCCTCCTCAGGCTGGTGCTGAAGTGGGCATTTATTTATGAATAGGGAGCCCCCAGACAAGGCTGGGTGAGGGCCAGCTATCTGCCTCCTTTGGTATACTAAGGAGTGGCTGTGCATCACTAGGAAACGATCCCACATGGCAGAAGGTGATGGTGCAGCAGTGGCCAGTGGCCAAGTTTATGAGCCCAAGGCTGTCCTGCTTCAGCACAGCCTGTGTGGGATCACAAGGGACCCAGAAGTTCATCCGTGCCTTAGTGAGGAAGCTCGGGGTCTCTGAAAGGGCTGGAGGGTAAGCAGAGGCCTGGGGTCAGGATACAAAAGCCATGTAAAGAGAGAGCTGAGGACTAGAGAGAACAGCCAGACCACACAACGTGGGGGCGGCATCTTGGGGCATGAAGATACTGGTCCCCCAGGCCCGAGAAGGATTCCTCTTTACGGATCAGTGAGGCTCATCCGGCCTTCTCCCTAGAAGCAGCTGCACACCCTGTGAGCTGCTGATTTTCACGAGCAACGTACTCTGACTGCAGACTCTCCAGGCGTAAGGCTGTGATGCAATGTCACCTATTTCTGTGTTTTGCCCCCCACTTCCCATCACGCCCCCTGCAACGCTGCTGATGCTGCAAAACAGAGGCTGCTGTCCCTTTCTGGAAACCCAGGCTCAGCACTGCCAGAGGTCTCTCCATGGCTGGAACCTCATACCGGCTGGGTCACCCCCCCGCAACCCGCATCTGAAGAGGGGTAACGGGAGTGGAGCCTGACCTGATTATAAAGGTACACGCTGTGGATTCAGCCAAGTCAGGAAGAACATTCCGACCAGGGCCAGAGGCCCACCTTTGTCTCTAACAAAGTGGGCAAACCACTGCGTCTCTAGGCCCCTGAATGATGGCTGGGGGATTGACGAGCTCACAGGATTCTGGCAGGTTTAAGTTCTACCTCCACATCGCTGGTGCCTCCCAAGGACAAAGCGTTTTTTCTAGTTGGCTGGAACTCTCCGAGAATAAGAACAAGATCCTCTCTCCTACACCTGCTGGGTCCCGCACCCTTGCTGAGAGGGTGGTTCGTTCCTCTCAAGCTGGGATGGGGCATTCACGGCGCCAGCACAGAGGCCAGTCCAGTCTGCTGGGAGGGTCACCTGCCAGGAGATGCCCTCCCTGGAGGGCTGGTGGCCCTGTGTCACCCACATCCCCACCGGCTCCTGTGAGGGCACATTGGTACTTTGTCATTTCAGAAAAAAACACTATACTTGCGCTGGTGAGAAACGCCGATTGGTTACCACATGGCACATCCAAATCTGCATTTAATTTAGACGATGATTCTTTTGTCTCCAGCTGTATCTACTTCATTAGAGGCACTGGGACCTGTCATATTTCTATTTTATTATTTCTATCACTACTTTAAAATATGAGCGAAACGTTTCCATGCAATCGAATATTTCCTTCTGTTTAACTCTGATTTCTAAAAGAGTGTTTAAAACAAGGCCTGAAGGGGCAGGGGGGTGAAATAAGTATAGACAAACGACCTTTATGAAGTGTAGGAAGTCAGGAAAGCGACAAACAGACGGGTCAGACATTCAGCGGCCCACTGTGCACGGCGGCCGGGGCCGAGCCATCCTGGTCCACGGGGTGCGGTGGCGGGGGGAGGTCAGCTAGGGTCAGAGGGCCAGGCCAGGTGGCTGATGAGCACACTTGACTCTGGCCCCGTCACAGGCATTTTTCTGACATGCATCCACCACCTGCAAGAGCTGTGAACGGTCAGAGCAGCAGAGGTGAGTGACACAAAGAGCCTGCCCCGCAGACCTCGTGGTCTCCGGGAGCCACCGTCCCCCCCTCAGCCTGTGTCTGCAGCCCGAGCCTGCCTGCTCGTGGCAGCAGGGTGAGCCTGCGACGGGGACCGGCAGCGGGCAGCCCCTGCCTGCCGGGGAGAGCTATTCTAGAAAGCGGGACGGCGAGCACAGAGGCACAGAAGCACATCCCACCAGTCGGCGCGTGGGGACTGTGCCGAGAAACAGAGGCGGCTCCGGGGCCAAAGGGTGCAGGCGGCTTATCCAGGAGGGGACACCTGAGCGAGCCTCAGGAGGGAGCATGTGGCAGCATCCAGCTGCAAGCCAGGAACAGCAGCAGCTCAAGCGGAGACACACAGCTGGCGTACTGCGGGCAGGGCCAGGGCGGCAGGCTGGGCGATGCCAGCTACAAACTGGCAGCTGCCATCTACCTCGACGAGGATTAAACCACGAGCCGCTGCAGCTGCTGACCTTCAACACCCCCTGAAACGAGTTCAGGGTGAACTCTGTGCTTTGGGAAAAACTGGCACAACAGGTCTTCAGACAGATATTTTCAGGCGCTGATTTTATGAGCCCAATTCTTGTATCTCCTTGTGTCTAGAAAAGCTCTAAAATCCCTCATGGTGACGTCTGCTCCTTGTCACTAGCAGTAACCTTCTGCAAAAAATACGTGCTTGGTTGCACGCTCCGCCCTTCACCAAAATCACATCTATACCAACCTTCCCCCTACATCTTTGGAACAGTTTCTCAGAGCTATCTGAAATGCTGTCTTCTGGGCTATGGCCCCCATTTTGCCCCAAATTAAACTTAACTCACAACTCTCATGCTGTGCGTTAGTTTTTCAGTTGAGAGCAAGCAGGGAAAAGAGCAAAAACCCTGGCGGGAGCTTCCAGGGGCCCCAGGTGAGGACGCCAGGGCAGGAGAGCGGCAAGAAAAAGGCCACTCTAACGCAAAAGAACAGAGGACAAAATCCTGCGGGACGACGAGGATGAAGAGACAATTCATCTCCCTGAGGACATCAGACAAAGCTTTGGAGAGGAGCTGACCCCTGACTGCAAAGAACTTCACCTTCTGCCCAAATGTTGTGGCATAAACACCGGGCACAAGGAATGCAGAGCCCACCCAGAGGCCAAGGAGCCACCCCTGTAGACTAAGGAGAGAGGCAGGAGCAGACCGGAGGACAGAGGACAGGGCCACGGCCCACACTGGGGGTGAAGGAGCTGCAAGCTGTGCCCACCGACCAAGGAAGGCGCACAGGAGAGCTGCTGACACGCGTCTCTTCAAACAACCAGAAAGCTACTGAACGACAGTGAGAATAACTTCATGTCTCTAGTGGTGTACATTTACGACTGCTATTGTGAGTTATAATAAGTATATACTGAGTCTTCATCCCTGTCCTGGCACAGAGCTCCTAAAATCCTTGGAATTTTCTGTGTCTTCTGTTAACATTAATGAGGTGACTTTTGGAAAGCATGGAAGGATGGGGGCCGGTGGCCAGGAGAACCAATCATCAGAGGTTTGGAACTCCCAGACTTCCAGTCCAACCCCCCGAGCCCCGACCTCTGGGAGGGGAGAGGAGCTGGAAGTCAAGTTCAATCACCAATGGCCAATGATTTAATCAGTCGTGCCTCCGTAATGAAGCCTCCACAAAAACCCCAAAGGATGGCCAGGTTGGCGAAACCCTGAAGACTGGGGGAGAGTGGGGCCTGGGGAGGGCAGGGGAGCTCTGACCCCTCCCCCAGACCTCACCCTGCACATCTCTTCCACAGGCTGTTCTGAGTTAGATCCTTTTATGATGAACCAGTGACCTAGCGGGTAAACTGTTCCTCTGAGTTCTGTGAGCCGCTCTAGCAAATCAAACCTAAGGAGAGGGTGGTGGGAACCTACAGATCTATAGCTAGTTCCCCGGAAGCACAGGTGACCACCTGGACTTGTGACTGGTGTGTGAACTGGGCATGGGGATGGGTGGGGGCAGTCACGTAGGACTGAGCCCTAACCTCCAGTAAACAGTGTTAGACTTGAGCTGAACCATGGGACACCTGGCTGGTGTCGGAGAATTGCTTAGTGTGGGTGAAAAACCCACACGCACATTGGAACTGGGTGCAAAACATATTCAGATTTTTATTTTAAAGAACAGCAAAGTTCTTTCATTTGTAGTTTCATGGGGCTTATGGGGCCTGCTTTTCTTTTTCTTTTTTTTTGCGGTACGCAGGCCTCTCACTGCCATGGCCTCTCCCGTTGCGGAGCACAGGCTCCGGACGCGCAGGCTCAGTGGCTATGGCTCACGGGCCCAGCCGCTCTGCGGCATGTGGGATCCTCCTGGACCGGGGCACGAACCCGTGTCCCCTGCATCGGCAGGCGGACTCTCAACCGCTGCACCACCAGGGAAGCCCCAAAGGCCTGCTTTTCTTCAGTCTAAGTCAGTCATTTTAAATTTTTCAAACTGTCCTACGTGTCATTCCAAATTCGCTCAGAGATCAGCAGCCCCTTTACGGACAGTGCAATTATAACAAAGAACCATACTGGTTGTTTAAGCTTTAGGAAGTAAAGTCAACTCCCAATTTTCTGGATCAATGAAGAGAAACGGCGGCCTAGGAAGCAAATGTGCCTGTGCTCTTCACCCGGCCCTGCTCCTTCCTGTGGGGTCACTGAGCCCAGACAACCAGCAGCAGGCATTACGGTGGTCAAGGCATTTCATCTCCCAAGCCTGCGAGTCCCAGAGGTGAAGTAACTCACCCAAAGGCACAGGCAGTCAGGGCAGAAAGGAAACTTAAACCCAGGTTTTTCTAACTCTGAGGTCTATCATCTTGCTTCTCAAGCTCGGTAAATTTCCAAAGGAAAAAACATCGGGCATCCCATTGCCTGGTGGATTTGTGGGCAAATGATTAATAATACAATAAAAGAAATGAGCTCTATTTAAACAAATTTAGCATTGAATGTGACTGGGATTACAGTTTCCAAACGCTATGACTAAAAAGACTGCCAAAAGGCAATGCTGTAGCTGCCTGAAGTTGGCATGGGCTTTTGGTTCTGATATTTTTATATCTTTTCAAGGACATTCAGGGAATGCAAAGCACAACAGAAAGATCCTGACACCTTAGTGCTAAATCTTAAGTATTTAATTTTGATTCTACTTGTAGAAAAAGTCCACCATGCAGGATTATATCTCAGATAAAACAGGAAAATTGTGCCCGCATGGCCTCAGACAAGGAGATCTCAATCCGGCAGTGGACACAAGGTGAAGTGCCTGTGAGCACCTGGCTGGTAACAGAGGCTGAGAGGAAGTCATCGTCACCTGATCCTACAAGCTGGCGCTCTTCCCAGCTGAATGGGGACATTCAAGTTTCACTCTCAAGAGGCTTTTCACAGTTACCTTTTCAAGAACTTACATTTGTCCTTTGTGATTGAAGATTATGAATTATTAAATATCATGGTCTTGGCCAAAATACACTGCACAAACATTTCTACAGAAGTGTGGGGCTACACAGCATGTACTACATCTTGGCTCAGTTTCTGCAGTGAGTATAAATATGTTGATTGAGTGACATTAGAAATAGATACAAACTCATTTAGAAAAACAAAGTTTTAATTAAGTCTAATAAAATGTGCACGAGAGGGCTTCCCTGGTGGCGCAGTGGTTGAGAGTCCGCCTGCCGATGCAGGGGATGCGGGTTCGTGCCCTGGTCCGGGAAGATCCCACATGCCGCGGAGCAACTAAGCCTGTGCGTCACAACTACGGAGACTGCATTCTAGAGCCCACGAGCCACAACTACTGAGCCTGCAAACCACAACTACTGAGCCTGCATGCCACAACTACTGAAGCCTGCGTACCTGAAGCCTATGCTCCGCCAACGGGTGAGGCTTCCGCGGTGAGAGGCATGCGCACCGTGGCAGGGAGTGAGCAACTGGAGGGAGACTGCAGGCAGCAGCGACGACCCAATGCAGCCAAAATTAAATAAGTTAAAATAAAAATTAAGCCTTTTTCCAAGCCCTAAGCGTTTAGTAGTCTTTGCAATGTTTGATCAATAAAGCTATCATATTATATATAATAAAGCACTCAAGGCAGTTGTTGCATCACATAAATATCACAAAAGTAAAACAACAGAGTACAAACAATGTCTGAAAGTTAAAATATCTGAAAATACCTTAAAATATCTGAAAATTAATGTGGGTAAGATGACTTTATCTGCTCATATGTGATAAAATGTTCTGTGTGGTTTTATAGATCTACTTACAAAATGTATTGGGTTGGCCGAAAAGTCGGTTCAGATTTTTAGTAAGTTGGTACGGAAAACCCGAACGAACTTTTTGGCCAACCCAATAATTACTTTGATCTGATTATCAAAGATATTGGACATACACATTTGGTTTGAATTGTATGAGTAAATAAGATCAACGCTTTGACTTAAAATAGCATGGGCAGTAAAAGATGATTTGATGTGGCTGTTTGTACAAATACACCCACAAGAGACGGGACAGGAATGAAGAGGCTACATGTGGTCGATACTGCGGAGCAAGTGCCCCGGCCAGCTCCCCACCACACAGGCACCTGACACCGACTGCAGGGTGTGACTTTCTGTAAACGAAGTTCAGAGAGCAGAGTGTAGCTGACGTATTGTCTTCAGAATCTTATGAGGCCAATGTTCAAGGCACCATGAGTCATTCTGTTTAGTATAAATGAAGTAATTCTGTTCTTGGTGGAAAACGGTGGAAGGGTAAGGCATGAGGTGAGAAGACAGACTGCGACAGGCCTGGTACATGTGAAAGAGTCTCAAGTCTAAAGATACTGCTAAGAGGTTAGATTTGGGTTTTCACAGACTGTTACAGCAGAGAAACAAGACAAGATAGTTAGGAAGCTGTTGCGACATCAATGCTAGACCGTCAAACTTTGTATTGCTGGAGGACCTAAACAAACCATTTGCCTTTACTTTCCAGTGGAAAAAGATTCTGTGATAAATAAGTAGGCAAATAAATACTGGAGTAGGATTGTGTGTGTGTCTGTGTGTGTGTGTATTTTTGCTTTAACGATGGGGCCACAGATGATATATATTGAACCACACTATGAACATGTCTTAAAGTCTAGGTATTTAAAAATTAATAAGACTAATGATGCAGATATGAATAATTACAAAAAATAGGGTTAAACAAGTAACCTATAATAAACTGTATTAATAATAATTAATCCAAATAAACACGTTTATAACCAAAAAGCAAGCACAGCAGTAATACAATATCATGACCAACTGAAGACATCTAATTCCCCCAAATAATAGGGATTCCAATTACTTAAGTGCACATACTCAAAACAGGAATCTTATAATAGTGCCAGGAATACATGAAAGCCTGACTTAAGAAAAAACTAAATTTAAATATTTGGAAAACTCTAGTCACCTATTCATTTTAGCACAATTTCGAATTTTGTAATCCTTAATAATTCACATAGTTTTAGGTAAAAATGAAAATCTGTAGAATGTTACATCATTTTCTGAGAGCAGCTAACACTAATTGAGCACATCCTGTGGGCCAGGCAGTTTTTGAGGTGTTATGCACGAATTTATCTCATTTCATCATTACAGATTATGAGACTGACACACTAATATCACCTCCATTTTCTAGATGAGGAAACAGGCACAGATCACACAGCTAAGCAAAGCAGTGATACTGAGATTCACATGTCAGCATTCTGACTCCAGATTTCACACGCTCAACCACTAGGCAATCCTGCCTCTAGAGCCTGAATTTTTAGATTGAGAGGATCAGTGTGACTCACTAACCAGCAACTTGCAGACCATATTCTGCAAACCATTTGTACCTATGACGAGAACTCAAATGCAGTGGTACTGGGAAGGGGAAGAAGGGGTCAGAGATGGGTTCTGAGAAATCCAGAAAGAGAACCATCAAGACTTGATGACTGGCTGTATGTGTGGGGTGAGGGAGGGGGAGGGAGGGAGCAGAGTCTAGAATGACTGCATGGGAAGCAGCAACTTTGGAATCAAGTAGCAACTACGGTAGAAAGACAAGCTTTTGGCTTGGGATGGAGCTGAGGTTCGATCCATAGACTTTGCGAAGCTTCTGAGACATCTGGGTTGAGAAGCCAGGTAGGCAGACTGACCAAGGAACAGGTAATGGGTGAGGCGGAATGAAGACAGCTGTCTCTGTACCTGAAACGCTGATCCGGGCCCATCTCCCTTGAAATCCCTACTTGAGAAGCTTACTGGGACGAGGGACAGAACGTGCGTGCTGGTGAGTGGTGGGTGGTCAACATCAACCAAGAGACACCTCCCTGGCAAGATGGGATGCAAGATCAGGGAGAACAGAAAGCGGGAACAGCAAAAATCACAAAGCGAGTATGCTAACCCTTCCCCCTCCCATGGAACTGACCTCGTTCTCCCTGTTTTACATTCTCTATATGCAGACCCTGCACTTGCTAATGCACTGTAAGTTACATGAGGACCTGCACCTCATCCATGTGTAGCTTTTGAAGAATCTAGCCCAATGTCAAAATGTTTGTCAAGTTATTAAGTCAGTAATTCTCATTATTTCTAAAAGAAGTTAAGGATCTCTTTCAAAGACGCAGTTAATCCTTTTAGATCTAAGGTTCAAGCATCTTTGGGCTGGTTCATCCTCATTAACAGGATAGAAGGTTACCTTCACCCCAAGAAACCAAAGGGAGGACAACAGAAGCAGTGGGGGAACAAAGCAAACATGAGGATGGAGAGTGCTCGCAAAACGTCTGAAACTAGTTATTAGTCATGTCAGCCTAATCTGATGAGAGGAATCCTGCAGATGAAAGAACGAAATATTTTGGTTCGAGGTTTATTAGAATTTAGAATGGTTAATTACCTCCTTAACTTTAAGTACCCAGAAAGACAGAAATAATGAAGATACCGACATAACAGAAGGTTGTCTTTTTTCCAATTTTTACAACTAAAAGTTTTTTAATTGCTGAAGTTTAAAATACTTCTGTTCTTCTAAAACTTTTTGAAACCTACTCTATAAAACAAAATCAATTAAGATAAGATGTTTAAGAAAACAAAAAGTACTTCAGCTAAAAGTGAAGGCCCAAATTAGATGGATTTAGACCTGGCTCAGTTTTCCAAACTAAAATGTGGAAAACAAAGATTCTGCCAGACAACATTATCAAAATAATTCCTTAATGTTGATAACTCTTCATTTATATAGAGCATGTCTTTTGAGGCTTAATTGTGAATAACTGGCTTTCAGTGTAGCTATAGTGCTGATTAATCAATTCACCTATGTGATACTGAGCTTTAAAATACTTATAATGACATGAAATAAACAGCATTAAGATAGGCTCCAGGTTACGTATTTAAAAAGCAACAACACAAAGAGCAAGATACTCACAATGCGGCACTTCCAGGGGATGACCTGTGACGTCACACCATCCGACTGGGTGAATGTCAGGGCTGTCTGTATCCATCCAGTAGTCATATTTGTGGTCCCAGCCATCAAAATGGACCTGTTGGAAATGAGAATTTAGTAATCGGTATATCACTATGCCTGTGTCAAAATATTAGAGAACATATCTCTGAAATTGAGGTTAAAATTGCTGTAATCGCACATTACAGCTGAAACAATATTGAAACTGTGCTATGAAACAGCTTTCTAATCTAACCACCAAAGGCTGTTGTACCAATTTTTCCAGAAAATTTAAAAAGTTGTTACATTAAAAAATCTGTCGGGACTTCCCTGGTGGCACAGTGGTTAAGAATCCACCTGCCAATGCAGGGGACACGGGTTCGATCCCTGGTCCAGGAAGATCCCACATGCCGCGGAGCAACTAAGCCCGTGCACCACAACTACTGAGCCCACGGGCCACAACTACTGAAGCCCACGTGCCTAGAGCCTGTACTCCACAACAAGAGAAGCCACTGCAATGAGAGGCCTGCACACTGCAATGAAGAGTAGTTCCCACTTGCTGCAACTAGAGGAAGCCCGCGTGCAGCAATGAGGACCCAACAGCCAAAAATAAATAAATAAATTTATAAAAATAAATAAATAAAAATAAAATCTGTCAAGGATTGATTAGAATTTGAAAGGACAGGATGAATCCGTTTTCCCATCTAAGATATTCTATGATGTTGTTGAGAGAACACTTCCTGTGCTGCAGCCACTGCAAGAACAATGTCAGCATCCTCAACAATGAGAGTCACCATCTGACACCAGTATAAACCTTACGCTGACGGGAAATATATGGACTAGAGTAAAAGGAAGCAATAAATGTCAAAATCCTGACAAATAAGAGATAGGGCCATTGAACCAAAAGAGGCAAAGAAAGCAGATAATATGTGATGCTAAGGTAGAAGGATTAAGAGCTATTCAAGGATGAAGCGTAAGTTGTCAGGAAACCTGAGGACACGACAAGGTAGAGCCCGGTCCAGCAAGTCTACTGGTCATCACTGTTTCACATCTCACCTAAAACACACACACACACACACACACACACACACACACACACACACACTTCACATATATACAAATAAGTCTGAGAATAATTAAAATAAAACCCTATTTCTGAAACAAAAAGCAATTACTTCTGAAACTTATCACACTCCATGTTCTACAAGTTTCATAACTTGAAAGAATCAAATTTATTTGTGAAGGCAAAAAAAAAAAAAGAATGGTAGTATTTCATTGTTAAATAACTTTACCTATTCTCTCATGTATTTTCTGTTTCTATCAATTAAAAGGAGAATCTATCCTTCTCAGTGCAAAAAAAAAATTCCTCATTAATTCATACTTTGAATAAAAAGAGCAAGATGTATAATGTTATAATAAACTGAGATGTAAGTATTATTACCCCCCCCCAAAAAAAAGAAAGGTAAAAATTGTATGGAGTAAGTGCCAAATAAAATCCCAACATTTTTTTCTCAAGATCCATCTTTCCAAGTAAGTGGTTCTCAAAGTGTGGTTTCCAGACCAGCAGCATCAGTTATCACCTGGACAATGCAAATTGTCAGGCCCCAATCCAATCCTACTGAATCAGAAACACTAAAGGATGGGGCCTAAGGGTCTCTGTGTAAACGAGTCCTCCAGATGCATCTGATGCAAGCTTAAGTTTGAGAACCAGTAATCTCAGGAACAACGTTCAAAACAATACTTCTACCACACTGAGCCTTCTGCACATGACAGAGTAACAGCTATAAAACTGGACAAAATATATGAAGTGGTGATTTCAGACACTGGACAACAGGCAGCACAGAAATGTGATCCCTAAGTGCACCAAGATGAGCCCTGAATGTCAGCCTGGAGACCATTTCCTCCCAGCAGCACAGGGAGGAGAAACATAAAAAAGGAGTTGGGCTGTGCTGAGGAGACAAAGATTATAGTTCAGAGCTGAGGAAGCAGCTGGAAATTGGAGGACAAAGACTGGAGAAGACAGAGCTCCAAGAAGGGGACCCCAGAAGTCTAGGTGGGCTACTCACGGGACCTTGGCCAAGGGCTGGACTGCACATGTGCAAGGTGAGACTTGGTGAAACCAAGCAGAGAGCAGCTGATACAGAGCTGAGAGTGAGACAAAGACACTAGAGGACACACATCACTGGGAGAGTAGAGAGACCAGAGTGGAGAGAGCTCAATAATACTATGAGAATTTGACCGAGACACCAAAAAGTCCATAGTGTCAGAGTCAAAACCATGTCCTACATAAGGGCTACTCTAGACCAGCCCTAAAAAAGGTTAAAATTAAGCCTCAACAAGATTAAGAAACCGCCAGGAATTAACTGTCTGATAAAACAAACTACCCTTTTTAAAGGAAGACAAATACTCCCAACTCTGTACATTGTATCATTCATAATGTCCAACATAGAATAAAAATTTATTAGACATGCAAATAACCATGTGAATGTGAGCCATACTCTTTTTTTTTTTTTAAAAGCAGTCAATAGAAAGAGACCCTGAGTTGACCCAGATGTTGTAGCTAGCAGACATCTATTTGTTGTTGGGACTTTAGCTATCAAAATAGGTTCAAGGGTTTAAAGGAAAAATGGTCTTGATGAGGGAACAGACAGGGAATCTGGACAGTGAAATGGAAACTATAAAAGAGAAACAAATGGAAATTCTACAACTGAAAAGCAAAATTTAAAAGTTTCTGGATGGGCTTAACAGACTGTAGCTGGCATGATAAAAAAGTGAGTGAACATGAAAACAGATTCATAGAAATTACTAATCTCAAGTATACACAATAAAAGATTTTTTTTAAAAAAATGGGGGCTTTCCTGGTGGTGCAGTGGTTGAGAGTCCGCCTGCTGATGCAGGGGACACAGGTTCATGCCCCGGTCTGGGAAGATCCCACATGCCGCGGAGCGGCTGGACCCGTGAGCCATGGCCGCTGAGCCTGCGTGTCCGGAGCCTGTGCTCCGCAACGGGAGAGGCCACAACAGTGAGAGGCCCACGTACCGCAAAAAAAAAAAAAAAAAAAAGATTATAAAAAATGAAAAGAGCCCAAGTACTTATGAGATAATATCAACTGGTCTAACATACATGTATCAGTATTTGGGGTCCACAAGGAGAGGTGAACATGGAGCATAAATAATGGCCAAACAAGACAAAAGTTGAAAGAATAATGTCAAAAAATCTCCCTATTTTGGCCCCAAATGCCAATTTATAAGCTTAAGAAGAACAGCAAAATCCAAGCAAAATAAATAGAAAGGAAAAAAAAAAACAAGGCAAATCATAGTCAAACTACTGAAAATGAAAGACAAAGGAAAACATCTTGAAAGTAGTCAGAGAAGCACAACAAATTACATACAGAAGAACCATGACAGGCGTGTCAGCCAACCTCTCATCAGAGACAGCAGAGGCATGGAGACAATGAAATGACACCGTCAAAGCACTGAGAGGAAAAACACTGTCAACCTAAGATTTTAAATTTTATAAAAATATCCTTCAAAAAGGAGTAAAATAAAGGAATTTTATTTTACTGAAAGAACTGAAAAAGTAATCACCTACGGATTTGCATTACAAGAAATACTGCAGGAAGTATTGCAGCCTGAAAGTAAATATTACCAGGTGGAACAACAATTTTGGGAAAAAAATGAACAAAGTAGGAAAACCCATTCTATCTGAGCTCTACACTTACCGTAACGCCACAGTCTTCAGACAGTGTTGTTCCGGCATAAGGATAGACAAATATATTTTTGGAACAGAATAGTGTACATATATTGACATATATATACAGTCAATTGCTCTTCAACAAGCACAAGGGCATTCAATAAGGCCAGTCTTTTCAACAAATGGTACTAGACCCACTGGATATCCACTTGTGAAAACAGAATGAACCCGCTGACAGCTACCTCACATCCCACGTACAAATTAGTCTGAAATGGATTATAGACCTAAACATAAAAGCTAAAACTATCAAACTCAGGAAGAAACTTAAGATAAAATCTTTATAATAGTAAGATAGTCAAGAATTTCTTAACATAAAAACAGCACTACCCATAAATGAATAAACTGATAAATTCAACTGTCATCATAATAAAAAACTTAAGTTCTTCAAAATCATCATTGATAAAAAGGAAAACTAGGCCATAGGCATTTGTAATACATTTACCTTAGAAAAAACTTAACAACCCAATAAATAATGGGTAAAAGACTTGAAGCTTCTTGGAAAAAAGAAGGTTCATGAATGGTCAACAAGCAGATTAAAAAATCCTCAACATCCTTATTCGTAAGAGAAACCAAAATGACCAGCTATTACACACCATAAATTAAATGACTGACGACGCCAATCACTGGCAAGGCTGTGGAGCTCCCAGAACATTCATACAATGTCAGTGGGGCGGTAAAGTCGTACAATCACTTTAGGAAATGGTTTACTAACGTTAAATTGTAAATCTAAATATGTGCCTACTCTGCGATGCCTGGAGATTCCACCCAAAACAGATGAAAATACAAAGCCGTGTGAACAAGTATTCCTTGAGGTTTCATTCAGAACAGCCAACAGCTGGCAACAACCTAAATGCCCAACCCCAGGTGAGTATCCATTCACAAACAAGTGTGGTGTATGCATACAATGACCACTGTCACCAACAAAAAAGGATAAACTGTTGATTCACACATGAACATGCATCAGTCAAACAGACACCATGCTGGGCACAGAGGACAGACTCGGGAGAGCGCACACTGTGTGTTTCCGTTGATGCGAAGCTTGACAACAGTCACAGAAAGGCCTGGCTGTCTCGGAGGGGGCGGGGAGCAGCTCTGACCACGAAGGAGCACAAAGGAACCTTCTGTGGCACTGGAAATGTTCCCAATCTTGATTGGGGTGGTCGTTATATAGGATATACATTTCTCAAACTCATCAAAATCCACACCTGAAATCTCTACATTTTACTGTTTGTAAATTCTATCTCAATAGAGCTATTAACATTTAAAATATTTCTACACTCAGCTGCTGTCATACAGGGCTGGCTGTTCTGATCTGGTACTATATTTATTTATGGTGATATTTCAGCACTCTGGACACAGCCAAACTGCATGTGACTGCCAGTACCAGGCAACTAAGCAGCCCAGCTGTGAAAGGGCAAAACTGGCATCCTTTCCAGAATGACACCTGCTGCTTTGGATCTACCAGTAGACAGAAGTTTATGTTAAGTGTGCATAACGTAGTGAAGGAGAAAGAGAGAATTTTCTCAAGCTTTAATATTTCAACCCTTTCAATGTCCTCCTCTTTTAATTTTGCAATGCAACTGTTTATGTTTCAAAAGCAAGGAAACCACCTCTAAACACAAACAAGGCAGGTCAAGCGCTCCAGCCAGATCCTGCGTACAGGAGAGCAAGGCCTTTCTATTTCAGCTACTGGACCCGAACCTGGGAATCCTACTGTGGACTTTAGGTCTAAAACTGAAACAGTAAAAAGATAATATCTTAAAAAAATGTTTCGAAAGCAGATAGACATGACTTTTTTATGTACTCTATTCAACATTTTCCCCTTATGTTCATTAAGAAATATTAAATTATTCTTTCCACGGCTGTATGTAATTACTTACAATGAAAACAGTAGAAATTTGAAATACCCCTTCCTAATCCAATGATATGAGGCACTCTCCCCTACAAGGGCCATCTAAACTTGGAATATATAACCAAATTCTGTATTCATATGTGTCTTTATGAAAGATATTTTCATATCTTTGGATCTTCATAACTTTGGAGGAAAATCGAATTTTAAGAATTCTAACCAGATGGTCATGTTACTAAAGGAGAGTGGCACTTTAAGGATATTTACAAAGAGTCCTTTTGTAAAGCAAAGAACAATTTTGAAAACCAAATCATCTCCAGCACTGTATTTCATACATTTATGATTTGTCACATATTTGGGTTTGCATAAAGCTAAGTAAATATACAGAGCCTTCTTGCTCAGATTTTGATAAACTGGAAAACAAAGGTCAGAAAATCAAATTGGCCGCTGTCTCAAGTTCTTATCCCTAAACAGACAGTGATGCTTCCTGATGGTATTACCACTATATGCATTAGTTATCAAATGGCTGGTAAAATAACTTGGACACTTAAGCACTAGATCAGCATATAAAAAACCAAGGGCGAATCCTTCGTGTAAACCCAGAACTGGCCATCTTCTGGACTGGCACTGTCCTTCTGGCTTTGCCTCATCATTTACCATCCAGAACCCACACCAGGGACTTTCCCCAGACCCCGGAGCTTGGCCACTCTGTCTCCGTCACCCTGCCGCCCTCAAGACTCCTGGCACCTTGGCTCACACACTGTCACACCTCGAAAACCATCAGCTGAGTAAGATGCACAACGGTAATTAGCACTCCTTGCTGCCCCTTTGGGCAGCTGGAAAATAAGCAGTTATTTATCTATCGAGGAACAGGGGAGCTACATTTAATGCTCAATCACAACAATTTTATTAGCCTAAGTGATTATTATACTTCTTTGCTCCTGCTATATGGTTTTAAACTTTTTAATTTCCATTTTAACAGCCTTACCGGATATGTGTATTTTATTGTCAGAGGCCTCAAATCTATTTTTCAAGGCTTACGGTGAATGAATTATAAGTACTTATAGGTATGATGTGAACTTACTTAGAAAGAGGCTCTACTGCACCTGAACCTGTCTACCTTTAAATGAATACATTTTCAGTTAACTAGACTTAGACTTAAATTTCATTCTAGAAAGAAGAACTGAGTTTTCATATAATATTCCAATACCCATTACTCATAACTAGTGGTGCTAATAAGACCACAGTAAATCTTGCTACCAACGGTGCAGAGCTCTGTTGTGGATCGGGTGGGGGACACAGGAATAGCACTGAGGACAGACATCTGTTCGGCGATGGACAAGAATGCCCGTATCGCGCCTTCAAAACACTCCACGGTCTAAGAGCAGGCATGTCTGGTAAGGCAAAGGGATTCACTTTTGTTGTGTGCCTACATATTCCAGGCATAGTTGTAAAATATATATATATTCTCATTTAATGACCATAGATTGTTTTCATAGATGATGAAAAGGAACCTTTTAGGAGGTTTGCAGAGATCAGACAGCCAGTAAACGGCAAAGCCAGATTTAAGCTGAGAACAGTTTACTGAGACAACCATCCAAGAATAAAAATTGTGAGGCTATTTGGGAACAGTCTATCTAAGAGTCTATTGTAGCAGAGGTAAATTACATTTTTAAAATATAAAAAGGCATTTTCTGCCATTTGCAGTGACACGGATAGACGTAGAGCTTGTTATACAAGAGTGAAGTTAAGTCAGAAAGAGAAAGGCAAATATCGTATAATACTGCTTATAATGTGGAATCTAGAAAAGTGGTACAGATGAACTTATCTGCAAAGCAGAAACAGAGTCACAGATGTAGAAAGCAAACTTATGGTTAACAAGGGGGGAAAAGGGGGTGGGATGAATTGGGAGATTGGGATTGACATATACACACTACTATGTATAAAACAGATAACTAATGAGAACCTTCTGTATAGCACAGGGAACTCTACTCAAATGCTCTGTCGTGACCTAAATGGGAAGGAAATCTAAGAAAGAGTGGATATATGTATACGTATAACTGATTCATTTTGCTGTAGGGCAGAAACTAACAACATTGTAAGGCAACTATACTCCAATAAAAGTTCATTTAAAAGTATAAAAAGGCATTTTCATAACGAAACAAAGCAACATGGAATAACACGGGACTGCCGTCCAGAACCACCTATACTTTCACACATTAAACATTAATTCCATGTTGAGCCAATCCGCTTATGTGTCTATCCAGACAAGAACTGACATGGAGGGACCATGAAGGAAAAGAATTGCAATAAAAAAGTGAATATACTTTTTTTTTTTTTTTGGAGTATAATTGCTTTACAGTGCTGTTAGTTTCTGCTGCACAGTGAAGTGAATCAGCCATATGCACACACACATCCCCTCTCTCTTGGACCTCCCCCCGCCATCCCACCCATCTACGTCTTCACAGAGCACAGAGCTGAGCTCCCTGTGCTCTACAGCAGGTTGTCACTTAGTTATCTATTTTACGCATGGTAGTGTGTATATGTCAATCTTACTCTCTCAATTCGTCCCACCCTCCCCTTCCCTCCCTGTGTCCACATGTCCGTTCTCTATGTCTGCATCTCTATTCCTGCCCGGGAAATATGTTCATCTGTACCACTTTTCTAGGTTCCACATATATGTATTAATATATGATATTTGTCTTTCTCTTTCTGACTTACTGCACTCTGTATGACAGACTCTAGGTCCATCCACATCTCTACAAATGACCCAATTTCGTTCCTTTTTATGGTTGAGTAATTATACTTTAAAAAACTAACCTCGCTTCATATTAGCTCTGTTTGACATAGATACACAGGGGTTAAGAAATGTGCCCGGCATTTCCAAGTCACTGATGGTGATTTGAAAACCCTGACTCCCCTGAGCTACTGCTCCGTAGTTGGAACTGCTGCCCCTACATTCCTTCCCACTCTTGGAAAATTAGCTCCGTTCCCTTCCCTGCTAACTGCCCCCAAAGCTCATCTGCTTTTTCACAAATACAACTGCTTCATCTTTCATCTAGTCCATTCCTATAATAAGTATTATCAAAAAAGACTTTTAATCGTTAAACTGGAACATCAAGAGTTTCACTATAGCTATTCTAAAATTCTTTCTTTTTCAAGGCCACTGCCCAATTCATCATATTTCTTGGGCAGTGGTTTTCAAAATTTAGAAATGAGCAAAATACCAACTTTTCCCTGCCCCTGCCAGGACCTGAATTTGGGGCTGGGGGAGTGGATGTCAGGAATAATGCCTGGAAATCACTTTTTTTTAACTACACATCCTAGATTATTCTGCTGAAGATGGTTTTTGGATAAAAATTTTTGAAATGCCTCGTTAGTGCGTCGCCATGGCAACAAGTTGTTAATCAACTGAAGTTGCCATCAAACTCACAATTATAGCCAAAGCAATCATAATAACTTAATTTTTTTAAGTGACAGACTTTTAAAGAAAATTTTGTAAGACAATGAGTCCAAGAGAAACGTGGTTGAGGGCATAATGCAGAGGACATTCAACACCAAATGTTTCCATTTGTGATAAATACGTCTATTTAAGTTTCCACTTCTCTATTTCTATGGTTACTGTTTTAACAAATACAATTAGTTTTTCCCATAAGATATGTTTTTCCCACAGGATTCTTGCTGGAAATAAAAATGCCAAATTTCCAACAGCACCCCCAGGGCTTTAATCCTTGTTAACAGATCTTTAAATATTTCATCAGAGTTGTGCATAAAACAGCCACATTCGGGGCTCCATGGCCACAGATCTGTGGGTAATGTCTCAGGAAGAAAAACCTCCTTCATAAGCTGTGTGAGGACAAACTATCTCAAAATCAGTTTATGGTTATAACTAACATAAATCTTTTCAAAAGCTCTGCTGTAAGATCTGTAGCACCAAGGCGGTGCTGGCTGCAGGTTCCCTGTTAATGTAAAGGCCGTTCCCCGTGCTCCCTCCCCAGGCTGCCACCGTTCCCCCGACTTGGGGCACCGGCCTTCGCAGTGGACACTGTTTCAGCACGTGCCCTTTAGTCGTCCTCATGTGATGGATTTCCACTTTGGAGTCTATATCAAATTATCAAGGATTTTCTATTCAATCACACACTACAGGCTATCTACTAGATATTTTGGGTCCAGTTCCAGACCACAGCAATAAAGCGAATACTGCAAAAAAATGTCACACCAATATTTTGGTTTCCCAGTGCATATAAAACTTATGTTTTGAGGCTTCCGGGAAGATGGCGGAAGAGTAAGACGCGGAGATCACCTTCCTCCCCACAGATACACCAGAAATACATCTACACGTGAAACAACTCCTACAGAACAACTACTGAACGCTGGCAGAAGACCTCATACCTCCCAAAAGGCAAGAAACCCCCCACGTACCTGGGTAGGGCAAAAGAAAAAAGAATAAACAGAGACAAAAGAATAGGGACGGGACCTGCACCAGTGGGAGGGAGCTGTGAAGGAGGAAAGCTTTCCACACGCTAGGAAACCCCTTCGCGGGCGGAGACTGCGGGTGGCGGAGGGGAAAGCTTCGGGGCTGCAGAGGAGAGCACAGCAACAGGGGTGCGGAGGGCAAAGCGGGGAGATTCCCGCACAGAGGATCAGGGCCGACCGGCACTCACCAGCTCGAGAGGCTTGTCTGCTCACCTGCCGGGGCGGGCAGGGCTGGGAGTTGAGGCTCGGGCTTCGGTCGGAGCTCCGGGAGAGGGCTGGGGTTGGCGGCGTGAACACAGCCTGCAGGGGGTTAGTGCGCCACGGCTGGCCGGGAGGGAGTCCGGGGAAAAGTCTGGAGCTGCCAAAGAGGCAAGAGACTTTTTCTTCCCTTTTTGTTTCCTGGTGCGCGAGGAGAGGGGATTAAGAGCGCTGCTTAAAGGAGCTCCAGAGACGGGCGCGAGCCGCGGCTAAAAGCGCGGACCCCAGAGACGGGCATGAGACGCTAAGGCTGTTGCTGCCGCCACCAAGAAGCCTGTGTGCGAGCACAGGTCACTATCCACACCTCCTTTCCGGGGAGCCTGTGCAGGCCCCCACTGCCAGGGTCCCGGGATCCAGGGTCAACTCCTCCGGGAGAACGCACGGCGCGCCTCAGGCTGGTGCAACGTCACGCTGCCCTCTGCCGCCGCAGGCCCGCCCCGCATGCCGTGCCCCTCCCTCCCCCTGGCCTGAGTAAACCAGAGCCCCCGAATCAGCGGCTCCTTTAACCCCGTCCTGTCTGAGCGAAGAACGGACGCCCTCCGGCGACCTACACGCAGAGGCGGGGCCAAATCCAAAGCTGAGCCCCTGGGAGCTGTGAGAACAAAGAAGAGAAAGAGAAAGCTCTCCCAACAGCCTCAGGTGCAGCGGATTAAAGCTCCACAATCAACTTGATGGACCTGCATCTGTGGAATACACGAATAGACAACGACTCATCCCAAATTGAGGAGGTGGACTTTGAGAGCAAGATTTATGATTTTTTCCCCTTTTCTTTTTTGTGAGTGTGTGTGTGTATGCCTCTGTGTGACATTTTGTCTGTATAGCTTTGCTTCCACCATTTGTCCTACGGTTCTATCCGTCCATTTTTTTTTAAATTTTTTTCTTAATAATTATATTTTACTTTAAAAACTTTGTTTTACTTTATCTTCTTTCTTTTCTTTCTTTCTTTCTTTCTTTTCTTTCTTTCTTTCCTTCCTTCCTTCCTTCCTTCCCTCCTTTAGACAACGAATCATCCCACATTGAGGTGGACTTTGAGAGCAAGATTTGATTTTTCCCCTTTTCCTCTTTTTGTGAGTGTGTGTGTGTGTGCTTCTGTGTGAGATTTTGTCTGTATAGCTTTGCTTTCACCATTTGTCCTAGGGTTCTATCCATCCGTTTTTTTTCCTTAATAATTTTTTTATTTTAATAACTTTATTATATTTTATCTTACTTTATTTTATTTAACTTTATCTCCTTTCTTTTTTTCCTTCCATCCCTCCTTCCTTCCTTCCTCCCTCCCTCCTTTCTTTCTTTCTTTCTATCTCTCTTTCTACTTTTACTAATTCTTTCTTTCTACTTTTTCTCCCTTTTCTTCTGAGCCGTGTGGATGTAAGGCTCTTAGTGCTGCAGCCAGGAGTCAGTGCTGTGCCTCTGAGGTGGGAGAGCCAACTTCAGGACACTGGTCCACAAGAGACCTCCCAGCTCCACATAATATCAAATGGCAAAAATCTCCCAGAGATCTCCATCTCAACACCAGCACCCAGCTTCACTCAACGACCAGCAAGCTACAGTGCTGGACATCCTATGCCAAACAACTAGCAAGACAGGAACACAACCCCACCCATTAGCAGAGAGGCTGCCTAAAATCATAATAAGTCCACAGACACCCCAAAACACACCACCAGATGTGGACCTGCCCACCAGAAAGACAAGATCCAGCCTCATCCACCAGAACACAGGCACTAGTCCCCTCCACCAGGAAGCCCACACAACCCACTGAACCAACCTTAGCCACTGGGGACAGACACCAAAAACAACAGGAACTACGAACCTGCAGGCTGCCAAAAGGAGACCCCAAACACAGTAAGATAAGCAAAATGAGAAGACAGAAAAACACACAGAAGATGAAGGAGCAAGATAAAAACCCACCAGACCTAACAAATGAAGAGGAAATAGGCAGTCTACCTGAAAAATAATTCAGAATAATGATAGTAAAGATGATCCAAAATCTTGGAAATAGAATAGACTAAATGCAAGAAACATTTAACAAGGACCTAGAAGAACTAAAGAGCAAACAAACAGAGATGAACAACACAATAAATGAAATGAAAAATACTCTAGATGGGATCAATCGCAGAGTAACTCAGGCAGAAGAACAGATAAGTGACCTGGAAGATAAAATAGTGGAATTAACTACTGCAGAGCATAATAAAGAAAAAAGAATGAAAAGAACTGAGGACAGTCTCAGAGACCTCTGGGACAACATCAAACACACCAACATTCGAATTATAGGGGTTCCAGAAGAAGAAGAGAAAAAGAAAGGGACTGAGAAAATATTTGAAGAGATTATACTTGAAAACTTCCCTAATATGGGAAAGGAAATAGATAATCAAGTCCAGGAAGCACAGAGAATCCCATACAGGATAAATCCAAGGAGAAATATGCCAAGACACATATTAATCAAACTGTCAAAAATTAAATACCTTAAATGTCTTATCGATATGTATGTTCCTATTCCCATTTTCTTAATTGTTTTGGGTTCGTTATTGTAGGTCTTTTCCTTCTCTTGTGTTTCTTGCCTAGAGAAGTTCCTTTAGCAGTTGTTGTAAAGCTGGTTTGGTGGTGCTGATCTCTCTCAGCTTTTGCTTGTCTGTAAAAGTTTTAATTTCTCCATCAAATCTGAATGAGATCCTTGCTGGGTAGAGTAATCTTGGTTGCAGGTTTTTCTCCTTCATCACTTTAAATGTGTCCTGCCAGTCCCTTCTGGCTTGCAGAGTTTCTGATGAAAGATCAGCTGTTAACCTTATGGGGATTCCCTTGTGTGTTATTTGTTGTTTTTCCCTTGCTGCTTTTGATATGTTTTCTTTGTATTTAATTTTCCCCTTTTATGGCTGTTAGTATTTGCCTTATGTATTGAGGAGCTCCTATGTTGGGTGCATAAATATTTATAATTGTTATATCTTCTTCTTGGATCGATCCCTTGATCATTATGTAGTGTCCTTCTTTGTCTCTTCTAATAGTCTTTATTTTTAAGGCTATTTTGTCTGGTATGAGAATTGCTACTCCAGCTTTCTTTTGGTTTCCATTTGCATGAAATATCTTTTTCCATCCCCTCACTTTCAGTCTGTATGTGTCTCTAGGTCTGAAGTGGGTCTCTTGTAGACAGCAAATATATGGGTCTTGTTTTTGTATCCATTCAGCCAATCTGTGTCTTTTGGTGGGAGCATTTAGTCCATTTACATTTAAGACAAGGTTGCCCACTCTCACCACTCTTATTCAACATAGTTTTGGAAGTTTTAGCCACAGCAATCAGCGAAGAAAAGGAAATAAAAGGAATCCAAATCGGAAATGAAGAAGTAAAGCTGTCACTGTTTGCAGATGACATGATACTATACATAGAGAATCCTAAAGATGCTACCAGAAAACTACTAGAGCTATTCAATGAATTTGGTAAAGTAGCAGGATACAAAATTTATGCACAGAAATCTCTGGCATTCCTATACACTAATGATGAAAAATCTGAAAGTGAAATCAAGAAAACACTCCCATTTACCATTGCAACAAAAAGAATAAAATATCTAAGAATAAACCTACCTAAGGAGACAAAAGACCTGTATGCAGAAAATTATAAGACACTGATGAAAGAAATTTAAAGATGATACAAACAGATGGAGAGATATACCATGTTCTTGGATTGGAAGAATCAACATTGTGAAAATGACTATACTACCCAAAGCAATATACAGATTCAATGCAATCCCTATCAAACTACCACTGGCATTTTTCACAGAACTAGAACAAAAAAGTTCATAATTTGAATGGAAACACACAAGACCCCGAATAGCCAAAGCAATCTTGAGAACGAAAAACGGAGCTGAAGGAATCAGGCTCCCTGACTTCAGACTATACTACAAAGCTATAGTAATCAAGACAGTATGGTACTGGCACAAAAACAGAAAGATAGATCAATGGAACAGGATAGAAAGCCCAGAGATAAACCCACGCACATATGGTCACCTTATCTTTGATAAAGAGGCAGGAATGTACAGTGGAGAAAAGACAGCCTCTTCAATAAGTGGTGCTGAGAAAACTGGACAGGTACATGTAAAAGTATGAGATTAGATCACTCCCTAACACCATACACAAAAATAAGCTCAAAATGGATTAAATACCTAAATGTAAGGCCAGAAACTATCAAACTCTTAGAGGAAAACATAGGCAGACACTCTATGACATAAATCACAGCAAGATCCTTTTTGACCCACCTCCTAGAGAAATGGAAATAAAAACAAAAGTAAACAAATGGGACCTAATGAAACTTAAAAGCTTTTGCACAGCAAAGGAAACCATAAACAAGACCAAAAGACAACCCTCAGAATGGGAGAAAATATTTGCAAATGAAGCAACTGACAAAGGATTAATCTCCAAAATTTATAAGCAGCTCATGCAGCTCAATAAGAAAAAAAGAAACAACCCAATCCAAAAATGGGCAAAAGACCTAAATAGACATTTCTCCAAAGAAAATATACAGACTGCCAACAAACACATGAAAGAATGCTCAACATCATTAATCATTAGAGAAATGCAAATCAAAACTACTACGAGATATCATCTCACACCTGTCAGAATGGCCATCATCAAAAAATCCAGAAACAATAAATGCTGGAGAGGGTGTGGAGAAAAGGGAACCCTCTTGCACTGCTGGTGGGAATGTAAATTGATACAGCCACTGTGGAGAACAGTATGGAGGTTCCTTAAAAAACTACAAACAGAACTACCATATGACCCAGCAATCCCACTACTGGGCATATTCCCTGAGAAAACCATAATTCAAAAAGAGTCATGTACCAAAATGTTCATTGCAGCTCTATTTACAATAGCCCAGAGATGGAAACAACCTAAGTGTCCATCATCAGATGAATGGATAAAGAAGATGTGGCACATATATACAATGGAATATTACTCAGCCATAAAAAGAAACGTAATTGAGCTATTTGTAATGAGGTGGATAGACCTAGAGTCTGTTATACAGAGTGAAGTAAGTCAGCAAGAGAAAGACAAATACTGTATGCTAACACATATATATGGAATTTAAGAAAAAAAAATGTCATGAAGAACCTAGGGGTAAGACAGGAATAAAGACATAGACCTACTAGAGAATGGACTTGAGGACATGGGGAGGGGGAAGTGTGAGCTGTGACAAAGCGAGAGAGAAGCATGGACATATATACACTACCAATCGTAAGTTAGATAGCTAGTGGGAAGCAGCCGCATAGCACAGGGAGATCAGCTCGGTGCTTTGTGACCGCCTGGAGGGGTGGGATAGGGAGGGTGGGAGGGAGGGAGATGCAAGAGGGAAGAGATATGGGAACATATGTATATGTATAACTGATTCACTTTGTTATAAAGCAGAAACTAACACACCATTGTAAAGCAATTATACTCCAATAAAGATGTAAAATATATATATATATATATACATATGATAATAATAATTCCTCAGGTAGCTTGTTTGAAGTCTGAAAGGATAGTATAGCTCTCAAAATCTCAGCAGAGGGGAAAAAAATTACCTCACAGCTGCAATTAATATGCCTTTATAAAAATACTTTCTAAAAAAAAAACTTATGTTTGCACTATGCTGTAGTCTTTTAAGTGTACAATGCATTATGTCTGAAAAAAACAATACATACTTGACCCTTGAGCAACACGGGTTTGAACTGTGCGGGTCCACTCATATGTATTTTTTCACTAAATAGGTACTACGGTACTGCAGGGTCCCCCTGGTTGAACCTGCAGGTGCAGAACCATGGGTACAAAGGACTGTAAAGTTATATGTAGATATTCAGCTGCTCAGCGGCTGGCACCCCAACCCCTGCATTGTTTAAGGGTCAACTGCACGTACCTTAATTAAAAAGTTATGATATTGGAAAAATAGCACCAGTAGACTTGACCGATGCAGGGTTGCCCCAAATCTTCACTTTGTAAAAAACACAATATCTGCGAAGTGCAATAAAGTGAAGCATAATAAAACCACTAACCCAAAAGGGACTCGAGCTGCTTACAACAGAAGATAGGATTTCTTGTTAAGAGTAGTAGGACGTGAGTCATGTGAAAGAGAAGAAAAACTGGTTAGGTCTTGAGGCACCGCATAACTTACTGTCCAAATGGGACCTTTTTTTTCTTTTAATAAATTTATTTATTTATTTTTGGCCGCATTGGGTCTTTGTTGCTGCACGCAGGCTTTCTCTAGTTGCAATGAGTGGGGGCTACTCTTTGTTGCGGTGTGCAGGCTTCTCATTGCGGTGGCTTCTCTTGTTGCGGAGCATGGGCTCTAGGCACGTGGACTTCAGTAGTTGTGGCACGCTGGCTCAGTAGTTGTGGCTCGTGGGCTCTAGAGCGCAGGCTCAGTAGTTGTGGCACATGGGCTTAATTGCTCTGCAGCATGTGGAATCCCCCCCGAACCAGGGCTCGAACCCGTGTCCCCTGCACTGGCAGGCGGACTCCCAACCTCTGCGCCACCAGGGAAGTCTGAAATGGGGCATTTTTAAGAGTAAGAGAGAGCAAGCATTATTAACGAATACACAACTACAACAGGCATAATCCAGGACTATCTCAGGTAAGCCAGGATATGTAATTTCTCTCGGTTGTCTAAGGATGATTGCTGCAAATAAATAATTCCCCAAAAACCAATGGCAAAAGGGAAACAGTACACAATTCCAATTACAATATGGAAAAACACACACCAGTTAGTCTAAAAGTTCCAAAATCTCCACTGATAGGAATTCATTGTACAGACATTTATACATTAGGAACACTGAGTAACTCAATGGGCAATGACAGAGTGCATGAATAATGATACCAGGATAGTATCAGCAAAATGGAAATGTGTATATAAACACACACATACAGGAGTACTTGTGAACCGAGTGTATCATGAGCACTGTTTCTAAAATTCTGAGCCATGGGTGGATTAGATATTTATCCTATCTATTCTTATAATTTACCTGTTAGTACAACATCAACTTTATTGGCAGGAAGTCCTAAATTGGTCGTGTAGATAACTGAGAATTTTAATCACGAATGCGTGTTGCACTTTGTCAAATGCTTTTTCAGCATCTATTGATACGACCATGTGATTTTCCTTTTTTTTTAGCTGGTTGATGTGATGGATTACATTGATTTTCCAATGTTGAACCAGCCTTACATACCTTGGATAAATCCTACTTGGTCATGGTATGTAATTCTTCCCATATGTTGTTGGATTCAATGTGCTAGTACTTTGTTGAGGATTTTTGCACCTACATTCGTGGCAGATATTGGTCTGGAGTTTTCTTTCCTTATACGGTCATTGTTGGTTTTGGTATCAGGGTTAATGTTGGCCTCACGGAAAGAGTTAGGGAGCATTCCCTTTCCTCCTATCCTCTGAAAGAGACTGTGGAGAAGTGGTATAATTTCTTCCTTAGATGTTTGATAGAATTCACCAGTGAACCCATGTGGACCTGGTGCTTCCTGTACCAAGAGCCCCCAGAGGGCTCTTGGTACAGAAAAATACAAAAAACAAAAACCAACTATTCACGACAACGTGGCTTCTGCCCTCTAAAACTGCAGGCCACACAGCTTAACGTAATGTAAAATAAAGTATCATACAAAGGTCTAATCTTCTCAAGCTAGTTGTCTAGTTTATTTTAGATAAAAGCCAAAAGAAATCATCAATGTCCAGCCAGAAACTTGTTTCCAGTGTTTTGGTGCGTATGTTCCTGAATATTTATGCCTATCCATTCACTCCCCGCCTCTCTCCCACTTTTCTACCCTGAAAGCCTTGGCCTTGAAATCTGAAATCAGCAACTGCTGGCCTTCACTCAAATCATACACCAGTCCTGCTAATCTCCACACAGATCATTCTTAAGAATTAATTAATTACATTTTGAATTATGTGTATAGTTATATATAAATTTTTAATAGAATTATGCCTATATTTATACGCATGTTTATATGTATATATCTATTACATATATACATATATTTTAATATTTATGTGTATGTATGCAACATAATTAATATTGAAAATTTAATTTATTAAATGTTTAAAATGGCAACAGATACATTAAGGAGTTCTGCCTCTATTAAGATGGTGAGCACTAGGGCAGTTAGAAGGTCAATTACAAGTACTACAATTAGGACATATCTAGAAACTAACTACAAAACTGTAAATGTGGAGTTTTTAATGAACTGTATGTACAGAGAAGTATAAATGATCTAAAACCGGGCAAGGTGGGCCCTTCCTCAGCAAGCAGAGGGTTCTGCTGGGAGGAGGGGCAGCCAGTGTGGGGCTAAGGAGCCAGGTGGGCTGGCTAGACGCACTGGCATCTGGAGGAACCCAGATCTGGACCTGGTTCTCTCCTGTCTGGGTGTTGCTGAGTGCCTAAGGGCACAGGAGGTGGGCGGGGCTGGAGGGCGGGACTGGAGATCAGAGAACTCTCCTGCCATCTCCTGTCTTCAATCACCGGGGAGGGGGAGGAGCCTGTAATGTATACACAAAAGCTTTCTCAATACTTTTGAAACCAGAGGTGAAATAAAACCAGACCTGCAGCCGCTCCCAAACCTAGCTCAATTCCTCCCTGACCCCAAGTGGTCAGTCCCTGTACGAGTGTCCTGTGCCTGCTGGAACAAACTACTGCAAACTTGGTGGCTTGAAACAACAGAAATCCATCCTCTCACTGTTCTGCAGGCCAGAAGCCTGGAATCAAAGCGTTGGCCAGGCTGCGCTCCCTCTGAAAGCTCTAAGGGAAAGCCGTCCCTCGCCTCTTCCAGCATCCCAGGGCTCCAGGTACTCCTCTGGCTGGGGCTGCGTCTCTCCATGCTCCCGTGTCTTCTCGTCTGTCTCTTACAGGACACTTGTCACTGGAGCTGGGGCCCATCTGGACAATCCAGGATGATCTCATCTCAAGATCTTTGACTGAATTACATCTGCAAATACCCTCTTTCCAGGTAAGGTTCCAATCATAGGTTATCGAGGTAGGGAGGTGAATCTATCTTTTTGGAGGCCACCCTTCAACTCACTACGGTCCCTTACACTGGCTGCCTAAGAGAAGAAAAAGCATGGCCTCTCTGGAGGAAAATAATATCTACTTTAGTCTTTAGAGTAGATAGACACACATCCAGCATACACCCATCTTTTATACACACATCCAGCATACGTGAAAAATTATGAAATGTAAAGAAAGAAAATAATGCAACTCATAATCAAAAGATAATACAGCCAACAGAGGCAAGCCTACAGATGATCCAGATGTTGAAATGAGTGGTCAAAGACATTAACAATATTATTTTAAATATGTTAGAGGAAACAGGAAAAAGGTAAACCAAATGGATAAACGATAGAGAAATGCATCAGAAAAACATATTATCTACAAAAGAACCAAGTGGATATTCTAGAATTTAAACTTCCATATCTGCAAGTCCAGAATTCATTGATGGGGCATAACAGCTGACTAGGGAACAGCAGCAGGAAGGACAAGCAGTAGGAAAGACAGACCAATAGAGACTGTCTGAATTCAAGCACAAAAAGACAAAGACTGGAAAAAAATAGAACAAATAATGAGAGATGTGGGATACTCTCAAGTGGTCTAACGTTAAGTGTAACTATTATTCCAGAAGGAGAGACAGAGCGTGGGCACAGTCGATGTTTGACGAGATAATAGCTGAGAATTTTCCAAAATGTATGATGAACATCAACTCACATATTCAAGAAACCAAGTTAATTCCAAACATGAAAAATACGAAGAAAAACCCACTAAGGCCCGTCACGTCAAACTGCTAAAAAGGAAAGATCCAGAGATTACCAGACCAAACAGAAAGCAAGACTCAACTACATCTGCTTTTATATCTGATTTATATCTGCTTCAATCCATAAGGATAGAGAGATTGAAAATAAAAATGCTGAATTAAAGAAGTCTGACACAAAAGGGTACACTGTGTAAGACTCCACTTACAAGAAAGGCAAGAACAGCAAAAAATTAATCTACGATAAAACAGAAGTCAGAATAATGGTTACCTCTGGGGGTTCTGTGAGGGGGCTCTGATACTGACTGAGGAGGGCTTGAGAGAAAATTTTTGAGTAATGGAACCTTGATGGTAGTTACAGGGACAGATACATATATAAAAATTAATTAAGCCGTACACTTAAGATGTGTACATTTAACTCTTTATAAATTATCATATAGTTTTTAAAAAAAAAACAAAGCAAAACAGGAATGGGCCCATAAACATTTACTCCAATGTGACATGCTTGCTAGTCCAATAATAAGATTCTGAATTGACAGAACCCTACATGATCCTTCATTTATTCGTTCATTCAATACACCAATACTAACTGAGCACTTACTACACACCTGGGAGTATTTTAGGCACTAGGAATCTATCAGTGAACAAAATGGGAATAAAATTCCTTGTTTTGGGGGGCTTCCCTGGTGGCGCAGTGCTTGAGAGTCCGCCTGCCGATGCAGGGAACGCGGGTTCGTGCCCCGGTCCGGGAGGATCCCACATGCCGCGGAGCGGCTGGGCCCGTGAGCCATGGCCGCTGGGCCTGTGCGTCCGGAGCCTGTGCTCCGCAAAGGGAGAGGCCACAACAGTGAGAGGCCCGCGTACCGCAAAAAAAAAAAAAAAAAAAATTCCTTGTTTTTTGAAGCTCACATTCTAGTAGGGATAATCAGATACTATCAAATCAAGTAAATTTTTTAGTAAGTTAAAAGGTGGTAAAAACTGGGGGAAAAAATAGAGCAGAGTTAGAGGGGTTAGGAGTGTGCCAGTTGGGAGTCGTTGCCATTTTAAATAAAGTGGCAAAGGGAGGCTTCACAGAGTTGAAGGAGTTAGAGATCTGGATTATGGGGGAGAATGTCTCAGATACGGGGAGCGGCCAATGCGAGGACCCCAAAGCCGCAGCCTGTGTGCTCAGAACAGCACGGAGTCTGGGTCAGCGGAAGCAGGGTGAGCAAGGGAGAGAGTGGGGAGGGTGGAGGCCAGAGATGTGACGTCAGGAAGGGCAGGGGCCTTGGCTTTGACTCGTGGGTGGGAGAGATCGGGGCGCTAGAGGGCTTTATGCAAAAGAGTAACATGCCTGTCCTGCGTTTCCAAGAGTCAGTCTGGCTGCTGCCCTGGGACGGCCCGGAGCACAGGGCAGGTGGCCAGGTTGGAAGCTGGGAGACCAGGTGCAGGTGAGCAGTGCGGGTGGCCTGGACAAGAGTGGGGTCAGCAGAGGTGGTGAATAGAAGCCTGATTCTATGTATGTTTCAATGCTGGAGCCAAACAGTTTGCTGTCCGATTTCAATATTAGTTATGACAGAAAGGGACGAGTCAAAGATAAGGTCATGTTTTTGACGTGAGCAGTGGGAAGCATGGAATGGCCTTTGCCCTAGAGGGAGAAAGCAGTGGGCGGAAAAGGCTTAGAGAAGAAGATCAGGGATTCAAATTTGGGACATGCCGCGTCTGAGATGCCCATCAGGTACCAACTGGATTCGTGGGCCAGGCAGTTGAGACAGGAGTTTGGAGTCCATCAGCATATAAGTGATATTCAAAGCCATGACATTTGATGAGATTTCAAAGGAAGTAAATACAGTTGAAGAGGTCCCATGACAAGCCCTGATGCACGCAGGTATTGAGAGTTGGGGAGACAAGAAGGGATCCAATAAAAGGACTCTGAGAAGGAACAGCCAATGAGTGAGGAGGACAAGCAGAGAACGTGGTGTCCTGGGAGCAAGATGAAGAAAGTGTTAGCAAGAGCAAAGACATCTCCTCCGAAGAGGTCTCCTTCCAACGGAGGCAGAAAAACGCCAGGAGACTCCAGAGGGCGCAGGGCACAGACTGGGACTGGGGTGGGGCAGAGTCAGGAGGTGACCTGGGAGTGTGGGCTTCTTGGTCCAACAGCCATAAACAGGGATGAGGGGCACAATTCCCAGCGGAATCGGAGTAAGCGGTGGCAGGGCTGGGGTTTTGGGGGGTCGGGCGGGGTGGGTCCTGAATCTTCTCCTCGGCTTCTGGGGGTGAAGGAGAGGCAGAGTGGGAGACTGGGACCCCCTCCCAGCACAGGGACCAGTCCTGAATGTGCTCTACATCCTCTCCCATCAGCTCTAACTCACTGTCCAGCTCGTGAGCCCTGCTCTCTGGCCGAAAGCACCCCAGGGAACACCAAGGACAAAGGAGTCTTCCAGCCACAGCAGGAGCTTGCAGGGCTCACAACACTGTTTTGTGGGGTTGGGGAGAGAAGACCTACCCCCATTCAATGTCTTCCAGGCAAACTTTCCAAAATTAAGTTACAGAGAGCAGAGAAGATTTGAGCCTATTTAAGTCCTTCCCACTGGAAAAAAAAAAAAAAATCAAAGAAATTCTGTAGTTTTAACTTTTAAGAATTTTAGGCGCCAGTGAGTGTTACAGGGATCAGCTTCATGCTTTACTGAAATTCAGGAGCACAGCTGCCCACATTGCCACCGAAATACGTAAATATCCTGTAACTCAGGTGAGGAAATTGATTCAGTGAGCAACTCTGCATGAGCTGCTCCCCTCAAGGGGGTGGGTGATGGTTACTGCAGCCCATCCTCCTCTGAAAACTGGCCCAAATGCCACACATCGGCTGCTAAATGCCACCATCATAGTCATCTTTGTCATTTCTTTTAAAAATATTTTTTTCGGGACTTCCCTGGTGGTCCAGTGGGTAAGACTCTGCGCTTCCACTGCAGGGAGCATGGGTTCGATCCCTGGTTGGGGAACTAAGATCCCACATGCCATGTGGTGCAGCCAAAAAAATAAAAAATAAAATTCTTTTTTAGTAAAGGAACAACTATGGCATCACAGCTATCACCAGTTTAAAAGCAAGCACAGTGGGAAGTAGCCCATTTAACTAATGACAGCCCATGTGCTGCGCGGCGTGAACAACGGCCCGTCCTTGTCATTTCAGCTAAATCAGAGCATCTAACAGGAAGGTCTCTGATTCTCCACTCTATTCGCTGTGGTTCTTAGCCTGGAACTGCCAAGGCAGAGAACACCGGAGCACCGGAGGACCAGTAAGGAAGACAGAGGCCCCCAGACGGGAAGTCGGCAATAAAGGTGCAGCCGACACAGGCAACTAGGAGAAGTACCGAGGAACCCCAGTCTCCACCCTGCTCTAGGTGGGCAGGTGAGCTGAGCCCTCGCTGCCACAGCAGGGCTGATCCTCCCAGTGTGGGGCAGTGGGAACACTTCGGTCCTTTCAAAACCGACAGACCCACAAGGGATCCAAGTTCCACCTCTCGCTCGCCAAGTGACCTTGAGCGCGGTGCTTATACAGCCTGACCTTTGAAGTCCTCGGCACAGAATGGAGGTGATGGTGCCAAGCTCTCCAAGTGCAGGGTTTCCTAACCGTGGGCTGTGATGTGTGAAGGTGCCTGATGTGGAGCAGGCGTCACAAGCAGGGATCATGGGTGATGATATTATCAGGTGAAGAAGAAAAAAAAAGCCATCTTTGGAGGTGACAGTGGCGTTAGGTTGGGAACCCGACAGTTCATCAGGAGACCGTGGTCTGGGGCTCTAGTCCATCAACCTCCAGTGTCTGTTCAGGCAGCTGAGAGCAAACCCACCTGAGCCGCACTAGGGTATCTGGGCTCAGCGGCAGGTGGTCCAGGGAAGGGAGGCAGGCTCCCATCTGGCCTCAGAGCCCCGTCACCTCACCTGGATGTGTGGAAGCCTCCCACCTGGACCCGTGCACTCTGGAGATGGGGTGTCAAACCTCTCACCCCTTACTGGGTACTGGATTACCTACTTGCATATTTACCGAGTAAAGCTGAGCTAACCGATTTGCCAGGGTTTTCTGCCCGGTGTTAGAGCTGCACGTGGCCAACAGCAGCTGCAGTGGATCGTGTGACACGATCATCCATTTGGGGCAGATACACTGGGATGAATCAATCTCTTCTAACTCTCAGACTCTTTGAGGAACAAACACAAATGTATGCAAACAGCAAACGCAGAAAAGCCTCACCAACATTTCTGCAGCTGAAAAATGGCTGAAATTTATTTTTATTATGAAAACATTATTTTAGGGATAAAATATTTTGTCACTGAGGAGAAAACATTCTTAAAATTCCATGCAATCCCTGCTCCCTCTCAGTTTAATTTCTGCAGATGCCTATTGCTTATCTGATTGGCCTTATTAGCTATTCCATACAGCCTGGTTTCCCTGTGCTAGAAAAACAAAATGGAATTTTGAAGAACGGTTTGCAAACCAACCCAGAACAGACAGCATCGTCATACGTGTTGGTGGACCCTGACGGTCAGCGGCCGAGGGGCCGAGGGGTCGGCTTCGCCGCCCCGAGGACGGCTCCTCTGTTCTCTGCACTCCTGCCTGTGCCTGCCTGCTGCAGCCTCAGCCTCGCCCCCTACATCTCTCCTGCATCTGCATCCCGCTCACACGGTTGGTCACACAGTGACTAGGACACACCCAAAGCACACAGGGCGGCGTCAGCATCACTGGTGACTACGTCAATGGCTACTTCTCCCACAAGTGCAAGTATCACCCCCAATTAATCCCTAACCTAGAGCCCCTCAAACAGAACCTTGGAATCTCAGCTTGACTTTGGATACACATAATTCTTACCCTTAAAATGTGGGTCTTGGGTTGAAACTCTGAATAGATTATCACTAGCTAAATCACATCATTTATGAAACCGTTTGCTCCTACAGAGCTGTCTATCCAAAAAAAAGTGTCCAAAGCCTTGTAAGTGTAAAACCCTGATCCCCTCCCCCAGGTGAAGAATGCTCCCACGGGAGTTGAGAGACTTCAGTGCAAAGCCTGAATTCTCTGAGCATCTAACAGTATCAGTGACATCCCCAAGTGTGTCCCCAGAGGGCAGAGAAATGGCTCTGACTGCAGACCTTCATCCTGAGATCCGGAGACTGAGGACCACTGCTAAGGGCGAGTGGCGTGGCGGTGACTGCACCGCTTTTCATCCGAGCTTGAGCTGCCTTCCTCCGGTGTCCAGACCCTACAAGCACAGGCAGCGAGACTCAGCCAGTCCCGATCCCCCGGAGGGAACAGTGGGCCACTCAGAGGACCTTAAATCCTGGCTCCTGACCCCTTGTGCCCTCCCTTGTCTGCTGGAGCAGGAGGACAGACTGTCCCCACGGGGCCGCTGTGCCACGTCTCAGTGGAGGAGCCCTGCCGGGAGGAAAGGGCTCCCACCCTCCTCCCACGGCGGGGTGAGGGCTGGGGGACAGACACGGAGACAGACCTGGAGAGCGGGTGGGGGAGCAGGAGAAAGACTGGCAAAGCTGCTTCAGACTCTGGATTCAGCCGCGCGTGTCACCTGGTCTACACCCGTGTCAGTGAGCCAATCACTCCTGCCCCTTTTCACCTGCGCTAGGTTAGTCCTGGATTCCTCAGGACTGCAGCAGAACCTTGACAAACACTCCTTAAGGAATTCCTTCAAGATCAGAAATTCCACCCAAAAGGCATGACTGTGCGGGGCCCTGCGTAACTTAGAGACAAGGCTAGAGACCTGGGCCTAACAGAGCCGCTGACAGTTATGGTCGGTACCGGAGGCCCTGGCGCTCCCGCCACTCTGGATGGTACTGACCAGGCCTCTGTCTTGGTCCCCAGCGGCCGACACTGGCCTTTCTCAGGTGGCCTCTGCCTGCGCAGCTGCAGCCTGGGCTCTGCTGTCCTCTCACGGTGGCCACTGGACTCCTGCTTAGGGCAACTGCCAGACTCACATTCGCACAAGTGTAAACCCACGTGCGCTCACGGCCACGTCGGGGTGCTGGGGAGAGCCCGGCCCAGCGCGGTGGACGGCCTCCCCTTCCCTCCCCGCTCACCTGCACCCCGCACCTCTGAATCCAGCCCGCTTCTTCCACCCCTCCCCCTTTCTCGATGCCACTCTGACTCCCAAGCTAATCTAAAGCCGGCTTTCACCTTCCCTTAGTCTCTCTTTGTATTTTATTGTTGATGAAACATCATATTCTTCATAGTAGACACACCTTCACAGAGAAGATGTGAGGAACACAGCTCGAACACCACACAATCCCCACACGGAAGCTCACCTGGAGGCCTCTCACACTCGGTACTCACAGAGGGGGTGGTCAGCTCAGCCCGTGTGTCAGTTCCATCTCCCATCCCTGCCCATCTGATGTATTACCTGCTTGTAATAAGATGTCTGATACATATCAGGGAGAGACTATTTCAAAACCCAGAAACTCTGCACTGCTCTCAACGTACACTTCACTTATTCTAATCTTCACTTATTCTAATATTCTAATCTTCACTTATTCTAATCTTCACTTATTCTAATATTCTAATTTTCACTTATTCTAATCTTCACTTATTCTAATCTTCACTTATTCTAATCTTCACTTATTCTAATCTTCTAATCTTCACTTATTCTAATCTTCACTTATTCTAATCTTCACTTATTCTAATCTTCACTTATTCTAATCTTCACTTATTCTAATCTTCACTTATTCTAATCTTCACTTATTCTAATCTTCACTTATTCTAATCTTCACTTATTCTAATCTTTACTGAGATTTTGAGACTTTTGCCTCATTTCTGTTTCTCCTGTTGGTATTCTGACCACTGGCTGTATAATAAATATTTTTAAAGAAATAAATAACCACGGGTCTAAAAACGTTAGTTTCTATTGTGCTTTTTTCTCGTGTGTCCCTGGGTCTGCTTCTCCCTTTCAGCCAGTTGCCTTGACCTTCAGCAAATTCAATGCCACTCCCAGAAGCCTAAACTTTTATAGAATTCTACAAATCAGTCAAAATGGAAAAGAAATGACATGTGTTTAACAAGTAGTGACTGAAGGTCTCTCAGCCTTTTCCAAGTGGACAGGACACCTAACTGACAAGGAGTTTAAATGTCAACAAAGATGGGCTGGTCCCGCAGCCCTGGAGCACGACTGTTAAATAACTGAATGGCAGACACGGTCCCTCAGTCTGGTGAGGCAACACCTGGTTCTGAGGATGCCCACAGGCCAGAAAACATGTTCGAGGGTACAATCAGGTCAGCTTAAATATTTAGACAATTTCACTGATTTTGTTAGTGTTTAACCAGTCTCTCTCCTCTCGTCTGAATTAGATTTTGGCTTCCAAAAGGGATAAAAATCTCTTCAATGCTCTAAGCTTCTAATATTTGCTAGTAATGTTAAAGAGACGGCAGAAACCTGACCTTCAGACGCAAGCTGACATGGCAGATGCCAAGGATCAGGTATGGAGAATCCCAAATCCAATACAGGCTTGTTCACATCTTGGGACAGCTCACTGGCCCTCACGCCCTGGAGAGGGCTCTCCAGGTGGACGTGCACTGGCTACCAACTCTGTGTGTCACCAAATGCCCTAGGGCTGCACCATCCACTGCTACAGCCATTCCCCACATGTGGCTATTTTCATTTAAATTAATTAAACTTAACTATAATTGGATGAACTAGGAGTTTGGGGTTAGCAGATGCAAACTATTACATATAGAGTGGATAAGCAACAAGGTCCTACTGTATAGCACAGGGAACTATATTCAATGTCCTGAGATAAACCATAATGGAAAACAATATTTACATATATATATATTTATATGATTACTGCACAGAGCCTACTGGTAATAAATACACATAGAACTTACCACCCGGACAAGTGGGCAATGTGGGCTTGAAGAGGGACACTGAGCCCTATTGCCATAAGATGGCAGGAGTGGCGGGGTCAGGAGGAGGTTTCAGCCACGCTATCCACAGCCCTAAGCAAAGGGTGAACCTCTATGACCTTAGTCTTGAATAAATATAGTTTCTGGGGCTTCCCTGGTGGCGCAGTGGTTGAGAGTCCGCCTGCCGATGCAGGGGACGCGGGTTCGTGCCCTGGTCCGGGAGGATCCCACATGCCGCGGAGCGGCTGGGCCCGTGAGCCATGGCCGCTGAACCTGCACTTCCGGAGCCTGTGCTCCGCAACGGGAGAGGCCACAACAGTGAGAGGCCCGCGTACTGGGGAAAAAAAAAAAAAAAAAATATATATATATATATATATAGTTTCTGGAAACAGAAGCAATACAATGAGCTTCAGCAGAAGGGAATCACTGGTCCAGCACAGACCTGGCTCAGAGGTGGTGACAGATGAACTATGAGGAAGGACCAGAGAAAAACATATCTCTGAGCTCTCACTGAAACACTCAGCCTCAGGGCAGCTAGAGAGCCTCAGAGTGTCAGGCAGGAAGGTGCTGGGCGGGAATGCCCACAGAGTGGACATTCTGGGGCAGAGTGGAGCTGCCCCAGAAGCCAGCAGGGGAGGGGTGAAGGAGGCGTCAGAGCAGAGGCCAGGCTGCAAGTGTCCTGAGGGCAGCACAAAGCACCGCGGTGCAAATTGCTTGTTCATTCCAGAATCCTGGATGCAAATGGGAAATAATCAGTGTGCAGCCCAGCAAAGGACAAGGTCAGTCTGGGGCTTGCGGTTGTGTATTTACTGAGATAGGCCATCCTAATACATCCTAATACATCCTGATGGGGGGACATCGTGGGGTCAGCCTGTCAGAGGAACTTGCCTCGGTGGCTGGGAAGCAGAGATGAACCCAGGTTTCTGGAAGGAGAAGCCTAAGCCAGGTTAAGTGGGACACCCCCAAAAGCAATGTGGACCCTTCATGCTGCTGCCAGTTTTTGACATTAAATTTACACTTATTTTAAGAGAAGGAGGTTATTATTACTAGAAAATCGCTAGCAACCGTTACCGTTCAGAATCCCAGCCATTTGTTATCCATTATGTATACATTTCCATTCATAGCCCCACTGTTTGTCATATGCTATTATCATAATGGCCCCATAATGGGCTCTGCTTCTCTGACACCCTTGTAACTGCCATGACTCACTGTGTCAATTTTCCAAGGGAGAAAACATCACATACAATGAAATAATGCATGATTTTAGTCATTCAAATATTATATCATTCTTAGCCATGCTTATAGCTACCATGTTGCCTATTAAAAGTCTATTAGTAATACAGACGCACCAATTAAAATCCCATGTTCCATGTGGTATTATAAATAGTTTCTCTTTTATGGGGGATTACGTAGAGGATATCTAGTTAATGCCAAGGGTTAATGCACATTTGTTTTGATAAGGAATAAGGAATAAGGAATCTTTAATAATAGCAATTTACTTCCAGTAAACAACCTATCAGTACGTTTTTATTTACAATCCTCATTCATTCATTCATTCAGCAAGTGTTTATTTGGTGCCCATGAAATGCCAGGGACTGTTCTATAGGCACAAGGATGTCAAGAGTACTTGGGTGAGACTTCCCTGGTGATCCAGTGGTAAAGAATCCTCCTTCCAATGCAGGGGACGTGGGTTCAATCCTCTGTTGGGGAACTAAGACCCCACATGCCGTGGGGCAGCTGAGCCTGCACACCACGACTACTGAGCCCGCGCACCGCAAACTACAGAGCCCACACGCCTTGGAGCCTGCTCCCCATAACTAGAGAGAGAAAATCCGCATGCCACAACTAGAGAGAAGCCCTCGTGCCACGACAAAAGACCCCGCATGCCTCAGCGAAGATCTTGCGTGCTGCAACTAAGACCCAACACAGCCAAATAAATAAATAAACAAGTAAATATTTAAAAAAAAAAAAGAGTACTTGGGAAATCAAGAGAAAAGTGCTTCCTCCGTGAGCTTACATTCTAGTGGCAAAACGTGATAAAGAAATAAACACACGAATGTGTAATCTAATGTCAGATAACCGTAAATCCTATGATGCAGATTAAATTCATATAAGAGGAAGGTGAATGCTTTGATAGAGCCGGGATAATTCTCCCACGGAAACTCTGAGTGTGTGTTCAGACATGAACGGGAAGGGAGACTGGCCGTGGGGACAGGGGTGATTTTATTTTGCATTTCTTCTGTCTTCCCGGTGAATGAAAAGCAGGGTTCTGAGAGGAAGGAGAACTGTGAAGCAGCCTCCTTGGCTGATGGGGGCAGTGAACTGATGGGGGGAGGATGGGGTGGAGTCACAGGAATGGACTCGGGGTCCCTGGACCCCTGCAGAGATGACTTTAAAGCCAAACCCCTCGGAATGGCTCTTTGTCTTCTCTGGCCGCAGGACTCAACCTGGCCTCATTCAGAAGTCTGTAAAAGGCAACGATTAGAGAACGGGCAAAAATCCCCTTCCCGGTGTAGAGAGGACCTGCAGAAGGACAACAGAAGCGGGAGAAGGGGAAGCAAATGCAGTGACACGGAAATGAGACGACAACGTCTGCTTTCCTGTAGGTTCTTGATGCAAAACCTCCAACTTCGGTACATTCACATAAAATTGAGCCCAATTCCACTTATTAGGAAAAAAAAAATCTACTGACTTCACAAAGCAAATCTTTGCTGTAAAAACCATGAAAATAGAATTCTTCTATTTCCCTGATTCTACCGTGCACATCCCTCCCACACCCTTGTAGCACGGTTTCAACGATTATGAAATCCAGATGCACCGTCCATCCCTGTGGAAGGGCTCTGCCAGGTGCCAGGGGCAGAAGCCCGTCGTGAAAGAGCTGTCATTGCCCACACGGGTTCTGAGTATGGCCGGTTCCCCAAGAGAGAAATGAACACCAGTACTCAGAGGCATGAGAGGGGGCAGCGCATGACCACTGCTGTGAGGCAGAGAGTGGGGCATCACTTCCACTCCAAAGAGAACTGTTAATACTAAGCCCAAAGTCTCTAGCCAGATCCTTGCACTTTTCTAAGCTGTACAGCTGCCTCTAAGGTGATCAATGATGGGAGAAGACAGGTCGGGGAAGTGAGTTGACAGTGCAATGTGCGGGACCTAGTCAGGCACACTAAGAGTTGAGTCTTTTTACCTCAATGCACGTGCTCCAATCCACATTTTAAGTCCACTCTGGCATCTCTGTGCAGCATGGATTGACAGGGGCTCGGGGGTGCAGAGAGCCCAGCTGGAACAAAAGTGTAGTGGCCCATGTGAGAGGTGATGCCAGCTTTCATTAGGGTGGTTGTCATGGAGATGAAGAGAGGTCAAGAGATGAGGGACACAGTACTGGGAGTTAGAATCAATAGAATATGGTGGCGGGCTGTATGTGGCTGTTCTGAGATGGGCAGATTTTAGGAACGGCTCCCAGGCGTCTGGATTGAGCAATCTGGTGGATAAGCTGCCCTTTACTAAGCTGCAGACGCTGAGGGAAGAAACAGGTCTGGGTCTGCGTGCTGTGGAGTTCAGCCAGGACATATTAACATGGAACATACAAGCGATATCAAGTTACGGTTAAATACATGACTGCAGCTCTGGGGAGGAGGCTCTTGTTCAAATGCAGATTCTGACTCAGCGGGTCTGGGGTGAGGCCCGTGCCTCCATTCCTGACCTGCTCCCAGGTGACGGGGAGCCTGCAGCTGCAGGAAACCCTCACCTGTGCTAAGTGTGGAAAAGCCACCCCAGTTCCACCCGGAAGGCGGGATACTGATATTTTCAGCGGCGCCTGTTCCCAGTTTGTGTCGGCCTGTGTGTCTGATCATCAACTGTTCTCGGGGGGCTGCCACCCTGGCCAGCCTGCACGTCTGGACCCCACCGCAGTTCCCTGTTTGGTTCGACAGTCCTGAAACAGAGATCCACCCTCTGAGTTTATGAGACCTACCCCACTTCTGTTCTGTCAAAGGCCTCCTCGGAGCTGGCGGAAGAGCGCCACGTGAATGCAGCCTGGTCCCATTGTTTCCACAGCTGCATGCTGGTCCCGCCAAGGAAGCAAGGGCACAAACGCCTGGAGGGAGCCCCAGGGTAGGACGCACAGGCAATAAGCCTCTAAGAAGTAGCAGCAGAGAAAGAAGATCCGCCCCACCTGCTTGAGCTGCCGGCCCCTGCGCCCTGTTCCCCACAGCTGACCCCCAATGGCTCCACAGCCATGCAGCTTCCTGTGATGCCTCTGCTCCCAGGTCCAAACACAGAGCTTGTATAGCCTGCCCACCCAGGGGCCTTTCAATTAAAATAAATAAATAAATGTGTGTGTATGGGCATGTGTGTGTGCAAATACATACATACATGCACGCACACACACAATTTAAAACAGATTAAATCTGAAGACTCCTTTGTCTCTACATGATAGTAAATAAAGGCATTTGGTGTTTGGAAATGCAAATATCTCTAAGAGAAGAAAAACTGTTCTTCCTGAGAAGCCATCTGCCCCACGGCATCTTTGCTCACAACGCTCGCTGCACTGCAGTGAACCTGCACAGCACCTTACGGTTTGTGTCATGCACTCTACCCTGAACTGTGATTTAACCCATCTCCCAACTAGATGGTGAGGGCCTCGTCTCAGGACCCCCAGCTCCTAGAATGGTCCCTTCTACCCTGTGGTGCTCAGTAAATAAAAGCTGTTGATTGCATAGCAGACCTCACCTCTTCTACCTGTTTTTAATGTGTATCTTAACTTTAACACCACTGCAATAGTCAGAATAATGGTTCTCAGCGATGGCCACATCCTAACCCCTAAAACTTGTGAAAACGCTCCCTTACATGGCAAGAGGGATTTTGCAGGTGTGATTAAGTGAAGGACTTTGAGATGGCAGAGACTATCTTGAGTTATCCTGTGGGCCCAAGATAATCACAACCGTCCCTATTCACGGGACACAGAAATGTCAGAGGGAGGTTTGAAGATGCTACCTGCTAAATGTGGAGAAAAGGACCAAGAGTCAAGGAACAGAGGCTGCTCCAGAAACTGGAAAAGGCCAGGAACAGGATCCCCCAGAGCTTCCAAAAGGAAGACAGCCTTGCTGAAACCTCCATTCTAGCCCAGTGACACAGGGCAATGTAATGTGCTACACCTGTGTGATTTTAAGCCACTAAGTTTGTGGTAATTTGTTACAGTAGCAATGGGAAGATAATACAAGTCCATTTTGGGAATAAATTAACCTGAGTAAGAATCTACCCACTGCCTTCTCATAGAAGCATCTCCTTTCCCGGAGTCTATTGCCTGTCCTTATATCACAAGAAATGACACAGATTTTGTAACAAGGGGGAGAATGCCTAATCACCGTCTTGCCTAATCAGTTCATTCTGGGATGCTTTCATTTAGTTATTTATATTTGAGAGATGTTCTCCTGGTGGTAGAAATAGAGTGTGAAGCAGGATGTGAGAAAAAGAGACGATGCCCAGCATAACTAGCGAAGTATCAGTATTAGTGAGGGCGTTTGTGATGTCAGAGCTGCAACTGGTCAGAAACAGCGCACTTCTGTTCAGGAGAACAGCAGAGACCATGAGTGTCTCCTCCAAAGCTAAGACACACACCAAAGACTCTCTCGTTCGCTCTGCAGACAGACGGCGAGTCCAGACCGCACCTTCCGACCGAGGTCTGGGAAACCAGTCTTCACTATCCGTCAGGCAAGCGGCCCCGTATTTTTTGAGTAAATACAAAGCTTTGAATGAAGTGATGGAGAATAGTGAATGGAGGGCCTTTTACTAACTTAGTCAAAAGTCCATTAACCCTTGAAACACAAACATAATCCCGTATCTATGTAGACAGGGGCGTGCATTTTGCAGCTGCGCCATTGACAGCATTCCTCAGACACGCAAAGAAATGCATAACCCTAAAATAAGGGTTCAAAACAATCAGTGCTACCACACGCCACCTTTTATTTAAGAGTTTCCACACAAGACAGCGTTCTGCATAGAAACTGTGAAAACGTGCTATTTCTATTCTTTGGAGCTCATGACTAAGCTAGCGTGTCCAGCCAAACAGTCACAGGTCAGGATATCAGCAGGTCCTGCAGGGCAGGCTGGTGCGACGGGCAGGGTGAGGTTACCCAGGGAGAGGGAGCGCCGGCAGCAGCTCCAGCAGGGTGGCCGGCTGCCCGCCACTGCAGTTCTTTACGCTCTTGGAAAGGTTCCTTTTCTGGATACACTGACTCTCATAAAAACGTTCGGTGTGAGTCTCTACTCACAGTTCTTGGAGAATACGATGGCAGCGGCAGATAAGCTGACTCTGGGAAAGAATGTACCTTATGGCAGGGAGGGGCTTGCCTACACCCACTCTGAAAATCAGATGAATGGCTGGTAATCCACTGATACTAGGAGGCATGCATTTAAGTGTAGAAAGTGTTGATTCCGTGGCATCATCTCATTTACCTCCTTGACTGACTATATAAAACTTACCTAAAACTAGACTGAAATGTAAATATAGGTCTGGTTTGGTTCACAAATCAAATATCCAGAAAAGAAAAAACAAGGCACGGATATAAAACTGCTTATACTAAAGGTAACAACTCAATAAGTTCATCTCATCATCTAATCAGTACAGCGTATCTATTAAGACAGGCACTGGCCAGTTACAGCCCAGAGGCTAAACAGGGCCCTAGCACCCACCTCTGTGCGTGCCAGTAGCTAAAAATGGTTTTTACATTTTTAAATGGCTTGAGAAAAATCAAAAGAAGAACGCTTCATGACATGTGGAATTATTTGGAATTCAAATTCCAGGGTCCATAAATAAAGTTTTCTAGGGACCCAGCCACGCTCACCTGCTTCCATATAGTTTACGGCCACTTTTGTGCTAAACCACAGAGCCAGCGGCCGTGGCAGAGACACTTGGCCCCCAAGGCTGGGTTACTCTCTGGCCCTTTAACTGACGGAGATGCTGCCCTGCAGGTTAAGAGCTCCGGCTGAAGACCCGGGCCCCCTGGTCCCCGCCTGCTCTACCGCTTAGGAGCCACGCGACCTCGGGCAAGCTGCTGAAGCGCCTGCACTTGCTCCTCCCTGAGACTCCCTCGTGGGGTGGCGTGTGGATGGGGAGAGGAAAAGGATGTGAAGCGCGCACAGGGCAGCACGTGGCACCGCACCCGGGTGAGCCGCCACAGATGTTATTGTTGCTGTTTGTTGTGACCGTGATCACACTAACGCAACTTTACCAGGTAGAGCCTTCTACCTGCTTCAACTTTTCTGGAAATCATGGTTGACACTAATTTATAGTTTCAACTACTCTGAAAATTATCTCTTCATTAAGTGGTCATAATATTTTTGAAAGCTGTCCCAGTCTCCTTCCCAAATGAAGATAGTCATCAATCACTGTGGCACGTAATGGCCATTAATTAGAAGTTTAGCTCAAAGGACTGTCATTTTTAATGTTAGTATCTTGTTCTAGTCTCGTATTTCAAAATCATTTTCAAAACTGCGCCCGAGATGGAGATGCTGGTGAGTGAGAGGACGCACTCCGTACTCTGCTCCCTCTTTGACAGATAATTACGCCAGGACTTGTAGGGGTCAAGCAGCTTCCTCAAAGTGCTGGCAACCCTTAATTAAAATGAACATTCATGGGCTTGTATTTGGACTTCTGCTTTGCATGAGTCCACCTTCAAGATTTTTTCAAACAAAAGCTTTGAACTTATTAATCTGACCTAAAATTCAAACTAGTTTCAAGTCACACACATAGACCACTTACTGTGACAATTTCTCTTGGTCATGATGCTCTTATTTCATTTAGAAATGCCACAAATACATCCAGTTAATGCATTAAATATGAAAAGACTTGCTGAAGAGACTCAATTTATTAATGATTCAGTAGAACTTCCTAAAACATCTATTTAGAATTCATTTATAATTCATTTCACAGCTTAGCTGCGGTTCCCACAGGGCAAATATTTATCAAATATTACTCAAATATTATTAATATTACTCAAATATTACTCAAATATTACTTATTTTAAGTCCTCCCTTTATGTTTATTTGTAGAAGGATACTTTTCTTTTCCAAATAAAGGCTAAACTTCCTAAAAGCATCCATCCGTCTATTGTAATTTAATGTGCAATTCCTGATACGGTGACAGTAACGGGTTTTCACATATAACACAGTACACTGTGCAACCAAACAAAAGAATAGTTATTAAACATAATAGCTGGCTATAAACTGAACAAGACACACATTCAGTACATCATAAATATTTATTAGAGAGTAACCATGGTAATTAATAAACACAGTAATCAAAATAAGAGGGAAATAGCATCTGAAAACCCTGCCATTGTAAGAAAAACTTCACAGCTCACCTACCAATGAACCACACACAACCAAATGGATATTTGCAGTATGAAAATCAGAATATCTGGCCTGGCTAGCACGGGCGGAGTACAGAGTATCTTGAATAGGGCTGCCATCGTCCCTAACACTGACAATTATAGCCCCTAAAGCCAAGGGCTCATCAGAGCTGCAGAGTAAGGGCTAAAATGAGTTAGAAACATCTAAGTGTAAACTAGTTGTGCAACCTTGGTCAAATTCAGTTCTCCGTGCCAACTGCAAAGAAGAAACAACACCTACCTGGAAGGGCTGTTGTGTAACTAGACTTACTGTGGTGATGCTGTCCCACCATATACAAATCTCCAATCATATGGTACACCTGAAACTATCGATAATATACTGCTATACATCAATTATATCTCAATAAAAAATAAACAAGAGAGTTGTTGTGACGATAAAGATGCGATATGTGACATACTCAACGAGCTCCCTGGAACAAAGCCCACATTCGGCACCTGGGTCTTCTTACTTTCCTATTACAGCGTCTGTGACTCCTGAGACTGGCATCACCACACCCACTACTGCCCCTGCTTCTACTCTTGCAACCATGAAGCATCCCCCTTCTCTTTAGTGGTCACATGTAATAATTCAGATTCTTTGGAGCTAAACACTTCAGGCCCAGTGAGATAAGCATAATAAATAAAATAGACAATAACAAATGTTGGTAAGGATGTAGAGACACTGGAACCTTTGTATACCGCTGGTGAGAATGTAAAATGGTGCAGCCACTTTGGAGCACAACATTAAACAAAGAATTATCATAGGACGCAGCAATTCTACTCCTAGATATATACCTAAGAGAAGTGAAGACATATGTCCACACAAATGTTCACAGCACCATTATTTAAAATAGCCAAAAAGCAGTGGTTAAGAATCCACCCACCATTGCAGGGGACACATGTTTGGGCCCTGGTCCCCTGCTCCACATGCCGCGGAGCAACTAAGCCCATGCGCCACAAGTACTGAGCCTGCACTCTAGAGCCCGTGAGCCACAACTACTGAAGCCCGCACGCCTAGAGCCCGTGCTCCGCAACAAGAGAAGCCACTGCAATGAGAAGCCTGTGCACCGCAACGAAGAGTAGCCCCTGCTCACCACAAGTAGAGAAAGCGCGCGCACAGCAACGAAGACCCAACGTAGCCATAATTAATTAATTAATTTTAAAAATAGCCAAAAAGTGGAAACAACCCAAATGTCTACCCATGATGAATGAACAACATGTGGTACATGCATACAATGGAATACTATTCAGGAAATGAAAAGGGATAAAGTACTGTTACATGCTACAACTTGGATGAAACCTTCAAAACATTACAGTAAGTGAAAGAAGCCAGACACAAAGAGTCACATATTACATCATTCCATTTATATGAGATGTTCAGAACAGGCAAAGCCATAGAGACAGAAAGCCGGATTATCAGGGGCTAAGGTGGAGGTGTAGAACGAATAGTGATTGCTAATGGACACGAGCTTTCTTTTGGGGGGGATGAAAATGTTATAAACTTAGATAGTGGTGACAGTTGCACACTTCTGGGAACGAACTCAAAACCAATACATTTTACGGTATGTGAATTTTGTTTCAAAAACCTGTTATAAAACAGAACTAATCAAGCACATATGGGCAACTATATATTTAGGGAGTGGCAGAAAAGAACAAAGTCTGTCTTTGCTGGGTCTGCTGTGCTCTGCCATGGAATGCCAGGACCACACAAACCTCCAGGCAGGACAGGCAACGTGAGCTCTGCACAAAAGACACAGTAGAGTGGTGTTACAGATGAACTCCACTCCCTGTTCTAGACATCTGCTCTCCCTCTAGCAAGTGGGGTAGTTATGACAAAAAGTAGAATGTAACAGTAGGAGCAGGAAGAATATAAGCTCTTGGGTTGAAAAACCCTGTTTCAAACCCAGGGTTTAAAGCCTGGTTCCCCCATATACTAACGTGCTACCTTGGACCATTTACTTAACCTCTCTGAGCTTCAGTTTCCTCATCTACAAAATGGGTACAAGAGTACCTTATATGTCGCCCAGTGGCTGTGAGGATACACTACTGTATATAAAGCCCTTAGAAGAGTGTCTGACACCGTCATCACCATCAGCACTAAGATCGCTCTTGCTGTTCACCAGGCTGGCCCCCAACACTCAAACCCAGGCCCGTGGCACAATCGCACATGCTCCGTTAGCATCCCCGGGGACTCCCTGCTTTGCTCACCAAGTAGCCTGGGCTTGTTTCCTCTCCCTCTACTGATGACAATTACTTCATTAGCACAGAAAACCAGGGCCCCCGGGAGCGCAGCCCAGGGCACCTGCACTGACTAATAACCACAGCGGCGGCCAGCTGATGCCGTACAAAGAGCAGGGCACAGTTCCAGGAGTTTTGTAAACAATCTTCATCCAGATGCTCAGAGCCAGCCTGGGAGGTGGGCACTGTGAACCACATCGCTCTCCAGATGAGGAAAGTGCAAATAAGCTGAGTAACTACCAAGTTACCAACACGGTCAGAGCTGGAATCAAACCTGACCAGTGTAACCTATGGTGCTTTCCTGCGCAGGAGGCTGAGTTAGATTTCCAAGACAAGAGGAGTCAGGAGAGCAGCTGAGCATGAGCGAAGAGTGCTTTGTGACTATCACAACTGTCTCATTCAAATGGGAGGATGCCAAGGTACATTCCATGCCACTCATCCTTCACTCCTTCCCTCGTTCACACATACATTAAGCATCTATCACATGCCAGCGATAAAAACAGTCCTTGAAGGATACTGACATTAAAAGAGGAAATTGTGGAACCATATAACCAACACATTAATAAAGGAACAAAGGGATGTCCCCGGCCAAGAGGAGACCAGGAAAGGGTCAACTGCTTTCTCAACTGGCAAAGATAACCCCACCACTACCTTCAATCTACTTAGACAAGAATTCAGAGAAAAACCTGACACTCATTTTCAACACCTTGTATTCCCTGGGAACACCCATGAATGGAACTTTAAGCCATGCTTCTGAACCTTCTCTATAATTTGTTTCCATTCAGACATCTGCGCCAGCCCCCAGACAATCCCCTCACCTCCACCTCACGGGGCAGGACAAGCACTTACCCAGCTGCGGGCCTGCCTGGGGAGGGACGGGGTGGGGGCCATGGCGGCAGGTGTTGCAGGAGGTCAGAGGCTCTTTGGGAGACTGCAAGTTTTCCACAAGCCCAGAGACACCTATGTCATTCCAAGACTGATACATTCTGGCAGACTGAAGGGTGTGTGGAAGCTATGCACTGCACATTTTCTAAAGCACCATTTCACATCTTAATTTAGCCCTAAAATCCTAAAGGGGTTTCCATTATGCCCACAACCACAGGGGTAACACTTAGGGTTCTAAGCCTGTGAAAAGTACCCAATACTTTTCAACTCTTTTTCTTCTAGTAATGGTCAAAGCAATTTCCATGAAAGAAAAAGGAGAAGAGACATGAAATACTTCTTTGGAAGGATGGGCTAAATCTTAAGAGATTTTTAAAATCCAATGCTGAGATGGTAAATAAGGAATATACTAAACTTACTTTAGGAGCTAAAGGTTTTCAAATGGTATTTTACGGTAATACTAATCCAATAAGATCACACTGTAAGCTGACAAATACGTTAAATTGGATACTATTGTATGTATCTTAGGAACCACAAGAAAATAATCTGTCAATTAAAATTCTAAATAACATTTTATGTACTATTAAGATTAAGCTTTTCCTATAAATGCAATAACTTTATAATGAAAGTTAAATAAGAATTTAAAGAAAAAACCTGATGCTCATTTTCAATAATGAAATATTACTGAATTTATAAAGTAATTATGATATCCAAAAATCAATCCCACAGTAAGTGCTATAAGAGTAAACAACAATAAGGGACTTCCCTGGTAGTGAAGTGGTTAAGAATCCGCCTGCCAACGCAGGGGACACGGGTTCGAGCTCTGGTCCAGGAAGATCCCACAGGCCACGGAACAACTAAGCCTGCGTGCCACAACTACTGAAGCCCACGCGCCTAGAGCCTGTGCTGCCCAACAAGAGAAGCCACCGCAGTGAGAAGCCCGCACACCACAACGAAGAGTAGCCCTAGCTCACCGCAACTAGAGAAAGCCCGCACGCAGCAGCGAAGACCCAACACAACCATAAATAAATAAATTTTAAAAAGAGTAAACAAGAAAAAGGTACAAATAAGAATTTATGCAATATGATTAAATTTAAAATAAAACCTTAATAACAATGTATGTGGGAGAACATACCTATAACATATTATTCCTGAATAGCGTTTACCACAGTTTTCATTTGTCAGAAAAATACAGGACATTGCCAATATCTGCTTTTGGTAATCCAAGGCCAGGCCAAATACGCATCTCTATGTTTTACTAAAATGTACGCACTGATTATTCTCTATGAGATGAATTAGAAGTTGTTTTCAAATTAGGCATATAGCAAACAAGATTTCTTTTAAATTATATCAAACTGTATATCAAACTTAAATACACCTTTCTTAATAATTTCTATAAATATTCATTGGCTTCAATCTTTTTATTAATATGATAATAAACTGTGCTTGGGTGGAAAATAATTTTTGAACTGTCATATGCTGTAGAAGATTTATTGAATTCCACAGATGCTTTCAGCTTTCTGTAGAAAAAAATGAAAGCCTTTCACTTAAGAATAATTTAATTTTGAAGATGTGTATATTTTTAAAATCCAGATGTCACAGCAAGGATGGTATAGAAATCTGTGAATCAAATTTTCACTTCAAAATCTAACCTTTTGTTTGAATAGGAGAGAACAAGGAGGTAATCGTCTTGTTAAGGTGTTTAATGACAACAGTTTCAAGAAAAATCTGATCATACCAACAAAAAGAAGCTTTTTTTAAAAAAAGGAACAAAATGTGTGACGTCTACGCAGCAAATCCAAACAGGGACGTGTAAGAACCCTCTGAAAATCAGTCGTGTCTAATCTACAGAGTCCCCTTCCACACACACTGGCTAGAGGACCTTCTACCAGAGTCTCGTGACCAGCAGTGAAGTCAGGCCAGTTCGATTCTCCTGCTGAGATACGAAATCAGAGCCTCTGAAGCCAGTCTCACAGGAAACGTAGGGAAAACGCCAATACAATATCGTACTAATCCAAACGCATACCTTTATTCTTTGGTCATCAACATCTATAATCGTAGCAACACGAATTAACCTGGGGTTTCGTTTATCCACGACTTCAAGTTTCATATTCGGGAGAAAACCATGGGGCAGCCGCTGTAACGTTACAAAGCAACGAGTTATGCGAAATCCAATAATTCAGATGTGCTACTAACGTTTTCTAAAATATGACTGTTCTAACTTTACATCAGATATTTAATACAACTGGAAGTTAGTTTTAAGAGCACATAGACCTTCATGCATATTATTTTATCCATTTTCATAAAAACCTGCGGGAGGAAAAAGAATATTTTGGTAATTTTCAAGATAGCTAAAAGACAAAGATTAAATCATAAATTCATGAATGGTCACAAGTTCAAAAAAGGATCTTATTATAACTTATCTATCTGGTTTAGATGTTGTTTTTTTCTAACATTAACCTTTTAAATTAAGAAATCATTGACTATTATCACTGCCCAGTTTTGGAGTGTAAGGCACAGAAGGCAAAATTAACAAAGAATTAGAAAGGATAAACATGATCCTTTAAATTTTAAAATAGATAAAAGCTGCCATAATTATAACAGCTAAATGTTTTAAAATCATACCACAATGTAATTCAAAGTCATAATCTGTGCTTTTGGTGCTTCATCTTTAACATAAGCATGTTAAACTGCATTAATTCAGGGTTTCTTCCAAGTCTTAAAATGCTGGGAACCAGGAGTCTACAACGATGGACACTCAGGAAACACTAAGGAAAATGGAGTGGGGAAAAAATGCACTGGGGCTTACCAAATCATTCAAACTGAGGAAATTTACCAAAAATCAGTCAAAAGACAACTCTGCCAGTGTTTAAGGATGGCAAAAAGTTTCACTTTGAAAGCTATTACACAAAAAAGTGTTCAGTTGACTTTCTTGAAAATGAAAGGGTACTGAATTTCTCAAGTCTAGAAAATGGCAGTAGGAAAATAAAACTTTTGATAATGCCTGACTTACAAAACAGTTAAATCTTTCTACAATACCTGGTTTGTTCCTCTCCAGCTTTTGTGGAAGCATATTTGTTTCTAAAATGCATTATTATGTCTACTAAATGGAGCATACTGACTATAATTAGGTCTCTGATTCTTGAACATATTTCTTTTCTCCCCGAGGTCACCATGCTGATAACAAAGGTAATTGTTTCATATTGCAGATGCCAAAGACATACAGCTTGAGGTGAACCCTTAATAACCCTGAGACAGAGGCTGGAGGTTGCCTTTTTAACTGAATCTTTTCATAATATGATTTTCTTGTAATTTTCTTCTTGGAAAAGTAAAGTGAAGTTTTGACATAAAGCAAGAGAGAAAGTGAGACGACAAGCAGCTGGTATTTTTGCTTATTGAATTTTTGCAATTCTTAAAACGCTTTCTAGCACGCCAGAACTTCTAGCCCTCTTAATTTGATTATACCTCTTCCCCCAAATTCGACCTATTTTAATCAATTGTTTTAAAAAATGAAATAGCATTCTGTTTTAAACCCCTTTTGATCTTTAGAAAACTTTCAGTAAAAGAAATCACATGGAGAAGCTCACTATATAACATTCTGATTAAAGATGAGTCAGGGACACATAGCTGAAAGGGAACAGAGCTTGAAAACCACTGGTTTAGAACATAAGTATCTCTAACTATGCTATCAGTACACTTTCTTTCTACTTGGTTTAATCCTGGAATAAATGGGTACGTACAAATTTGAACTTTACAAGTTGGTATTCTGACAAATTGCTAAAAGCAATGTTCCCTCAAAATAGGTGAAAGGGTAACACACAGGGGCTACATACACTCCATCTATTTTATCCCGGCATCATCGACCGTCAAACAGTCCCTGAGACCGAAAGCTCAGGGTTCCCACTCAGAGGACCAACAGACCCAGAAAGGAAGGGCTCAGTCATCAGAGGCTGAGGGGGCTTCCAACCGGACTTCAAGGAGGGAAATCGTCACCTGCACTGGTGCATAGGAACAACAGTAAATGAGTCACCTCCTTTGCATTTTTAACTGAAAAGCAAAGCAAATTGGTCATGGAAACAACACTTGAATTTAAAAGGAGAAAACTAGAATGATTTTGAATTGCCAAATGAAGGCACCATTCCACACGGACACTGTTTAAAAAAGCTGCGAGTGCTACAGATCCAAACTTACCATTTTAAAAACTTTGGCAGGTACTGCATTAGTTCGAGTAGCTTCCAGATATTCTGTCCAGGAAAATTTTTCTGGCTCAGGATAACCTGAAAAATAAATAAATATCAAATGATTACTCACTGATATTCCGATTGCCATATACTATGAGACATCTGCTAATAATAATGCCCACTGTTAACTGAATGCTCACTATTCAATAGCCCCTATTAAGAACGTAAGTCTGTGATAACCTCTGAGAGGGCTGTTTCGCCCCCACTATGCTCGTGTGCACGCATTCACTGGTCCGTGCATTCACTCCATGAGGGTAAGCAGGTGAACCGAGGTCGAATGGGGGTCTGAGCACTGGGCAGAGCCAGGCCACCCCCAGGAGGCCTCTTGAGATGCTTGAAAAAACTCACAATCACTGTCTGACCTCACTCCATGAACTGATGATCTTTCCAATTCCTCCAATAATTCTGCTTCGATTAGGGTTTTATTCTCATAATTAAATGTTTTAATTACAATTTCCCAGGTTTGTTATTTATCATTGCAATTTTAAAATATATATTGGTATAACATGATATAAAGCGCGCTATGTTTAAAAATTTCTGTCTAACTGGGTTTCTTGTTTCTCTTTATGCTTGTGTTATTTTATTCCTAATTACATTTGCCAGAGGTCCGTCTATATTATTGTGTTGTTTTCTTTTTCCTTTCAAGAAATGAGTACTTAGACTCACCCATCAGATCTATTGTTTTCTTTTGTCTTTCCTATTTCGTTTGCTGCTTTTAGTCTTATCACCTCTTTCCTCATACTTCCCTTAGGTTTGTTTTATAGTTATCTTGCTAAACTGAATTATAAACATAATTATTTTTATTTCTTTAAAAATAATATAAGCATTTAAGGCTATGAATTTACCACTGCTGTCTCTCAATACAGCTTTAGACATCTGGACAAACTTTTAGGAAATATTTATCTTTCTCACTTTTACTTTCTAAAAAACAATTATAATGTGTAATTGTCACCTTGATTTAATCATTGGCCAAACATTTAAGAGACAGCCCAAGTGGTTAATTTTTTTTTTTTTTTTTTTTTTTTTTTTTTTGCGGTACGCGGGACTCTTACTGTTGTGGCCTCTCCCGTTGCGGAGCACAGGCTCCAGACGCACAGGCTCAGAGGCCATGGCTCACGGGCCCAGCCGCTCCGCGGCATGTGGGATCTTCCCGGACCGGGGCACGAACCCGTGTCCCCTGCATCGGCAGGCGGACTCTCAAGCACTGCGCCACCAGGGAAGCCCCCAAGTGGTTAATTTTTGAAGTTGTTTAAAATATTAATAATAATTTCCAGTTTACCACATGGTAGTTTCAGAATATCACATGGTCCGTACAATTCCTATTTGGGAGACTTTAAGATTTCTTCTTGGTATAACACAGGATCAACAGTTTAAAAGTATTTAAAGTATATATCAATACATACACATAGATATGTTTTAAGGTGTAATATCAATATGCATTAATTCAATCTAAATAGCTGTATTACTCAAAAATCTGTTTATTTCTTATTTAAGCAAAAAGCCTGAAGCAATATGCAGGAATCTCTAAAATAAATTTTCTGTACAGTTTTCCAGTACTTCTGATAATTTTTTTGTTCACATTTAAATGTTTCGCCAAAATAAAATATATTTTTAAAAAATATACAAATCAAGTGGACAGATTGAGAAATTGTCATAAACTCTCCCACGTAACCAGAACATGGGACACCCCACCCCCATCCCGCCCCCGTCTGGTCACGGCCCCACTTTCCTCAAAAGGAGCCACCTGTTCTGGCTTCTGCCCTCTGAGATGAGCTCTGCTCATTCCCTTTTCTCCTTGTATGAATGGAATCACACAGCCTGTGCTCATCTGTGGTGCTGGGCTTTTGCTCAGTAGTCTGGCTTCAAGGTTCTGTAGACTGCTGTGTGAGGGTTGTTCATTTTCACTGCTGCATAGTACTCCATTCAGGGGTATCTCACAATTTATTCATCCTTTCTACTGGTGATGGTCATTTGAGGAGTTTTAATTTGGGGGCTATCACAGAAAGTGCTGTTACAAATATTCTAGCGTGTTTTTTGCAGGGACCAGAAATATACATTTCTATTGGAATGCATCCAGGAGTAAAACTGCTGGATCTTGGGGTATTTTGCATCACATGTTGACCTTATAATGTTTAACATATAAATGCATATGTAATATTCAATAGTAACTGCACCTTTTATTTAATATAGAGAAATTCTGCCTTTTGGACACACTTACTGCATTTTGCCTCAAATTCTCCTTTTTACTAAAAATTAAATTGTGCGCCATTTGGTTATTTTCTGTTTATGTTTGTCTGATAAGATTTTGCCCATCTTTATCACTTTTATATTATTTTGTTTCAGGTGTATCTGTTAAACACCTCCTAAGTGGATTTTAAAACACATTTACATTTACTTTCATAACAGGTTTGCTTTATCTAACTTCTGTAAACACATTTAAGCTGGACTTTTTTAAAAAAAACTTTTAGGATTGCTTTTGATTATTGTCCTTCTCTATGTGAGTTACGTTACATAACTTAACGTTTCAATAATTATTTCTGCAGTTGCATTTACCTTTATAGCTCATATGTTTAAAAACCGTCCAAACTCGTTCCTTGTATCCTGGGCCTCCACATTCCTGCGTGGGTTCTGAATCTGCCCCTTCAGCATTGGCTCCTCTCTGCCTGCTCCAGGTTCCTGGCCCAGGGACCTGACCGGCAGATTCAGGGCAACGGTGACAAAGGAAACCAGCGTGTGGTGGGTTGAGGGAGGAATGCATGGTGCACAAGAGAGGAAGCAACTAGTCCTGCCCCGAGAAACCCAGCTGCTGTTACGAGAGGGACAATCCCACCCTGATTTACGTGATCAATACGTGAAAATAAAAGACTATGGCTATTTTAAGTGATTCTTAAGTACTCACTGCCTCTATGCGACTCTCTAGAAATGAGCTATGCACGTGCAGAAAAGAGGAAACACATGCATTAGGTCTATCTTCCCTGTTCAGTGAACCCAAGGAAGAAAAGAGCGTCTTCCAGCCCCGGGAGACTTGCAAACACCACCCATTCCCACTGTCCTCCTCCTGGCCCAGCCCTGAGCTGGCGCACTGCAACGAAGAGCAGCCCCTGCTCGCTGCAACTAGAGAAAGCCCGCATGCAGCAACGAAGACCCAACACAGCCATAAATAAGTAAATAAATTTATTAAAAAGAAAAGAACACCTTGTCTAACTGGCTTCCATTTACTGGTTACGTCATAATGCCCGCTCCACCCACACTGATTCATTTATTCCTCACATACGCCTTTTTCTCCTCATTTTACAGGTGAGGCTCAGGGAGCTTGAGCAGTTCACTCAGTGTTGTACAGTTAGGATGCAGAGGAAATGGGATTTGAAGAGTGATGTCTCATTCAGTTGCCCACATCCTTCATCACTGCTCCCCCAGTATTCTAGGGCGTCCATCCTCCAGGCCTCAGGACGGTGGGGCGAGCTCCCCCTGGAGGCCAAGGTGCAGGATCACGGGGAGGGGATGCGGGTGGAGGACGGGAGACAGGGCTACAGGTGTCAGTGCGTTTCTTCACAGCCCACCGCATCCCGCACTATTTAGAGTCTGAAATGTCAGGGAAGGGCAACACTGGGAGAAAACCGGGCACAGGTGTGGCAGACCTGAGGGAGGGGACCAGGGACCACACACAGGGTGTAGCCGGGTGCTTAGGACCTCCCCGTGGGGAGAAGAGGGAGAGAGGGGGAAAAGGGTCCTCGGGCAGATGACAGCCTAGGGGGATGGCGTGCGGAGGAGATTAGGGCTCAGGGGCCCTTTCCGAAGGCTGAGGACCACGTCTGGAGAAGCCGTGGGGCTCCTCCTGGAAAGGGCGACGCCTGCCTCCTTCCTGGTGTCAGGCAGCTGGGGGGACAGAGGTCAATTCCAGAGCTTTGAGTTCAAGAGATCTAAAGTCAAGAAAAGCCCTTAAAGAGGATACACACTCAGGGAAACTCAAGGCCAAACCAAGGGAAGCATAAGTGAAAACTCCTAAATCGTGTCATTCCAAGGGGTGCCTGCATCACCCAGGAAAGAAGCAGGTCCTCACCCGACCCCAGGCCCTGCACAGCCGGCCTCCCGTCTGCTGCCACCGGACGCCCCTCGAGCTCTCCCCCCGAAGGAGACACCCCCCACCGCCTCCCCACTCCCCAGATACCCCCCTCCTCTAAGCTGCTATTCCAGTGTCACGACCTCCTGAGACAGGCCGTGCCCCTCCCCACCGCATCACTCGCCCTATTCTTCTCCACAGCACTGACCCCCTAACTATTCATACTTTGCACGTTTCTCTTGCCCATTAGAATATTACTGCCTTCTGACAGAAATTTATTCACGTCACTGCTATTTTCTCTGAGCCTAGAACAGTGCTGTCATTATCACGCAATAACTATTTGGTCAATATCTGTTAAATGAATGAAATGTATTTCCTGAGAAGTCTGCATTGAATACTGCGGTGACTGGAGCTGGGACGACGCTGCTTTCCCGCTGGCGCTGCTGGGATTCTGAGGCACCGTGAGGACAGGATGGTGCTCCTGAATCACCCCTGGCTCAGCTCCCAAGCAGCACTGCAGCCTGGACAGAGCCCAGGCAAGGCATCTGATTTGCGGCATCTGTACGGGCAAAGAGCACTCCTCAACTTTCCACGTAAGAAAGGCCAGCTGAAGGGTGAGACTGGTTACAGGCTCTTCTTACAACAACAGCCTAAATCAAAACATAATTCTGCCACCGGATCCTTCCTTCTAAAGAACCGGGATCATGAATAAATAGCACAAGTCCTTACGTTCCTGACCTTCTGGTCTGGGTAACCTGTCCCATGGAAGCAAGACAACAATAGTTATACCAGGGGCCAATTCCGGAACCAAAAACCATTGGTGTCCCAGGACAAGCAATTTTTAAGTAATGGACAATAGTGCTGATTAACAACCAGCAATAAACAGGGATCTGCTAAGAGTCTTACCAAGAAGATTCAAGAAGAATGGACAGAACATTGACCATAAATACATGCTGGAAGGACTTAAGAGTCCTCTTCATCTAACTCTTCATTTTATTGATGAGGAAAGTGAGACCTGGTATTTTAAGTGACATGTCAAAGGCAAGACAACTAATAATGAAGCCAAAGCTCGAGCCCAGGTCTCCTGACCTGCAATTTACAGAGATCAAGACCTCCAGAGAGCTGCTCTGAGGCCCAGTGATGCTTTGCAGGCTGCCGGGCACTGGGCAGGAGAAAGCACCAGCATCAGCAGGCAATGAGGGCCGGACCACCAGAACCAGGGAAGCCTGAGTGGGTTTCGCCATCATTCTGAGAGACTGATTCAGGCAGCGCTCACAAGGCAGAGCAGGGGCTTGTCCAGACTCCGGGCCTCCCAATGGTAGAGACGGAGAAAAGCCACCACTGACTGGGACCTGCCCTCTGGTTCTGCACACAGAGGGGCCAGTTATGAAAACCATCCTAACACTGCATGACCACCAAACATCCTGGGTCAGACACTGTACACCACTGACCACCAGACGTGAAGACAATCACGGTTAAGCCTACTTCAGGTTCCCCCAATTTGGTTTTCAAAAGACACATCGAAACTCACCTCACATTGACCGTACCTTAGATGCCAGAAGTCCTGGACTCTCATTCAGCTCATTACAATTAAAGTTAAAATATCCTTTCTGGCCAAAGAATACAAATTAGACTCCCTAATATTTATAACAGGACATCAGATCTGCTACTTGGTCATCAATCACATGCTAAAGCACACGGAGAACTCTTGGGTCTATAGTGTGGACGAGCAGTACCTCAAGCATGTGTCAAAGAGCTCATTTTGCTCAAATTATGGCTGAGAGGAACTGTTCTCAGCATAGACTGAGAAAAGAGAGATCACGGGAAGCAACCAATCTGTACCACCCTGGCCAAGCTCCCAGCAGACTTGTCTTCAAAACGCCCATGGCTCCCACAGCACCTAATGCAGCCCAGGCATTCGAGATGGGGTTAATCACCTCTTTCTCTGTCTCACTCCCTCTGTCTGTCTCTCAATAGCTAACATGATAGAAAAACACATTGTTTATTTCGCTCCTATTTTTCTCTCAATGTCACTAACTACGTAATATTTCACTGAGTAATATTCTATGACTAACATAATGACCCCTGTACGTTATGTCTTTACCATTCTTTGTTACTAGTTTCTAGCGGTACCTCACTCTTGGCAAGCACTTAATTCGTTTTTCTCGGAACTCTCACCTTCCTTATGCCAGTAGAATCTATCTACAGGAAAGAGTACAATGCCATTTAAAATATAGTAATTCTTTGTTTGCCTAAAACAAGTTAACAGTTAATGTTGCAATTACATAAAAGATTTATTTATACTGTTAAATTTTGCTAATGTAATTTTAGCTTTATAAATTATGAAGTAAACTTAAGTAGTTATTTGGTATCAGAACATAGCTTGCTAAATATTTCTATGTGTTCCTCAAACATCTAGAATATTTGCTAATAAGTATGTCCAGCCAACTGATTCTGGGGGAATCTAAAGAAACAAACTGCTGTTATTCCTACAAAGTACATTCCATCATCTCCCAAATTATCAACCATTATAGCTTTATTTCTGAAAATAAACTTGCATTTAGCATTTGTTCACAACAAGTTTGAGTGCTAGACTTCCAACTTAAAAATGTAGAACATTTAGCTCTGCTCACTTCTAAATGCCACCAAAGTATCAATAAAGGCATTTTTAAATGAACACTTATCAACAGAGAAAATACTGAATTAATTTTGATACAACACATCGTGGAATATTATGTAGGCTTTATAAAGAATTAGAACTATATAACAAATGAGTTGGAAGAGATTTGCCATGAGACATAGTTGAGCAACATAAAAAAGATGGAAAAAGATGTACATAATATAAGCCCATTTTTATAGCACAAGCAATAATCTAAAAAAGACATGGGTTCATGAACATACGAGTGTCTGAGTGTGCATATGTGTGTGTATATGCAATGCTATGGGAATTAGCAAAATATGCATAGCATAGAATGGCTAATTATTCATTTCCCTCTTGGGAAAATAGCTGAACTACATTTCCTTTACTCCCATGCATTTGAATGCAGTTATGTAACAGTTCTGGCCAATGCATGTGGGTAGAAATGATTGTAACAAGCTACTTCTGAGTTTGGCGCCAAACCCCTCTCATGTGTAACCATCAGTCCTCTTTCCAATCTCAGGTCAGACAGAAAGATTCCCAAGGACCTGGGGGAGCCCCAATCCCAGAGTAATTAAATGGAACAGAACTAACCCCTATCAACCATTACTGTACTATGACAGGAGCTCCTGTACTATGACAGGAGCAAGAAATCAATTCTTAATGTGTTAAGGCACTAAAATTTATGAAGTGGTTTGATATGCTAGTTAGCTCATGGTAATTAACATGGAGGGATTACCACCAATTGCTATGGGGTTGGCCAAAAAATTCGCTAGGGTTTTTGTGACGTCTTACAGAAAAACCCGAACAGAGTTTTTGGCCAACCCAATACCTACTTGGGGAGAGTAACTCGGGTGGAAGGAGAAATGAACATAAAAAGAAAGTATAAATAAAATGTAGGTTATACAAAAAAATTTAATAAAACTAATACAAGGACATAAAGTCACAATGACAACAGGTAAAAAGCCAAAAGCAGATGAGAACTGTCAACAAAAATTTCTGGAAGTGTGAAAAGGAAATAAGTGAATGAAAACTGATTTAACATTCAGTAACTAAGAATGAAAAACATAAATCTGTTACAGAGAAATGCCAGTAGGGAGCAAGTTAATTTACATTATAGAACCCTGGAAAGCTGATTAAAGACATGAATGCTAAGACCTGAAACCTTAAAACTCCTAGAAGAAAACATAGGCAGTAAGCTCCTTGACATTGGTCCTGGTGATGATTTTCTGGATTTGATACAAAAAGCAAAGGCAACAAAAGCAAAAATAAATGAGTGGGACTATATCAAACTAAAATGCTTATGCACAGCAAAGAAAACTATCAACAAAATGAGAAGACAACCTACTGAATGAGAGAAAATGTTTGCAAATCATTTATCTGATAAGGGGTTAATATCCAAAATATATAAAGAACTCATACAACTCAACAGCAAAAAAACAAATTTTAAGATCTTCACAGAAAATGTGTGCCTATATTTTGAGAGATCTGGTCTTGTTCCTTTTTTTTTCTTTCTTTTTAATGTCTGAATTTTCTAATATTGTTGTTGGAAGAAAAAAACTATAAAACTATGTGGAGAGTAATCTAGAAGTATTTACCTAATGCTTGAAAATTATTTCCAGGGACTTCCCTGGTGGCACAGTGGTTAAGAATCCGCCTGCCAATGCAGGAGACACGGGTTTGAGCCCTGGTCCGGGAAGCTCCCACGTGCCGCCCACCTGAGGCGCAGAAACAATAACATAAAACAGTATGGCACCTTGTATCAAATGGCCACAGAAAGCTGTCCCGCAGTTAGTAAACTATGCAAGTTAATTCTTTTTCTGCTTTGGAAGGCTTTTTGCTATTGCATTAAAATGTATTTACTGTAGAACACAATATTTACAAGAAAAGAGAGCCTTGCTAGGTCAGGAACCCAATTTATTTCCGTGGCCCATCAATTCCCAGAGCCCTGCAGACCACAAGAAACTCTGAATAAAGAGCTCCTGTAGGTCTGCTTAGTCAGTCACCTGCCAAATCAAGTAAGCAGCAATTCTAAAGAGCCTTACCCCTCCCCAGCCCCAGACCCACAGCACTGGTTAAGGCCCACGTTCCTTATTTTCACGTACAGTGAATCTCCCTAGTGGTCGTCCCAGCCTCCTTTCTAATCTGGCCTACTATTGCCAAATAAATGCTTAACCATAGTTACATCAGAGATTTGACTATAAACTCCTCACTCCAGCTTTTAAAGATCTTTCATAAAATGGCCTTGAGCTACCCATCCTACTAATTCCTCATAAATATCCCAGAACTGAAGTGAAATTCATTTTGGACTCCTGCCTTCCAGAACGGTAAGATAGGAAACCTGTGCTGCTTTAAGCCACAGACTTCATGGTAATTTGTTATGGGGCAGTACACCTTCATATAATCTTCTCAGTGAAGCACGTGTTTCCCTTTCTGGCCAGGTGTTACCTCTGACTAATTTCACTGCTATCATCTATAACAATATTCATAAACTCACCAAACAGTCCCCAGTAGACTATCAGCTCCTTGAGGTCAAGAAAGGCTGCTCACCAGCCTTTCCATCCCACCCTCCCCCGACTAAGGTCCTACACAATGATAGTAACAGATTATAAAAACTGAATAAATAAATCATGGAGAGCACAAGTCAACTAATAAATATAGAAGGAATAATGAAATTAGAAAATCACCATTTGGCGAATATCACATTAGTAACTAATTCATCTCAGGAACATCAACAGATGCTAAAAACTAGCGGGTGACAGTTTGATGAGGAACAGAGTACTTCCATAATCTCAAGTCACTCTCCAGCAAATACATCTTAACCACAAAAGGAAAAAGAGTGATTTTCCAGTGGAGAAGCTTGCCACACACCACTGTAATCAAGTGACCGAGGTCAATGTCGACAGCAAAGGGGCCATGAAATCGTGCACCACCTGAGCGGATGCCGTGAGAACTGAGCAATGCTTCTGGGACACTCCTCCCCAGGTGCAGAACCCATATCCACTACATCAGACAAGCCCAAGGTGAGAAGCATGTTACAAAACAACCGGCCTGTACTCCACCAAAGTGTCAAGTTCTTAAGAGTCAAGGCCAAGACTGAAGAACCACTGCAGATTGAGGGACACTAAAGAGACATGAAAAGTAAGCACAACCTGTGAGCCTGGATTAAATCTGTTTTTCTGTTTGCTTATTTGTTTTTTTCATAAAGGACATTATTGGGTGACGGGCAAAGCGTGCATCTTGGCAATTTAATCTCAAATGTTTTGGCAAAGGAGGAGGATTTTTTTTTTTGTTATCGTGACTCTTCTGAACCTTAAAAATTATCTCATATTTTAAATAAAGTAAAAACATTTACAAATCACTAATCAGTGTGAGCCTAATGTTCTATGTCACTTCTCACCTCCTCTTCCCCCTCCCCCAACCCCTACCCTGCAGCCAGCACGCTGCTCATAACACCGATAATTCCTAAATTTGCCAGGAACTTCCTGCCACCTTACTTTCGTGCATACTGTTCCTTCTACAGAATATTCTCTTCCACCCCATTTCTCACATCCTTCAAAGACTAATGCAAACACTGCTTCCAATGTGAAGACACCCATGTATGAGGTTAGGATTGACCTCTCCCTCTCCTGTGTTCCCGAAAGCTTTCCTTCCATTACCATCAGAAGCCCATGTGCATCAGACCTCACGCAGGGTGGTGAAGGAGAAAGGGCAAGGGAGTTCTAGAGACCAGCTAACAGGGCATGCTCCCAAACCCCCAGCCCGCCACGTGAGAGGTCCGGGGCCCGTGACCTGACCTCTCTATACCTCAGTTCTTCAACTATGAAACTGAAATCACTGACAAAAGCTTACGAAGTTGCCATGAAAACAGATAAATGTGTGACACTGAAATGGAGCAGGACCTTGGGCAGGTCCTTGCCCCCTCATGTCCTCAGCCTGCCTTTTGTCTGTGGCAAAACTCTAGGCAAAGAATAAGTTTAATCAGAGAAGTGAGAAAATGCAGAAGCAGAGGAAAACAGTTAAAGGAGACCAAATAGGGCTTCCCTGGTGGCGCAGTGGTTGAGAGTCCGCCTGCCGATGCAGGGGCCATGGGTTCGTGCCCCGGTCTGGGAGGATCCCGCGTGCCGCGGAGCGGCTGGGCCCATGAGCCATGGCCGCTGAGCCTGCGCGTCCGGAGCCCATGCTCCGCAACGGGAGAGGCCACAGCGGTGAGACGCCCGCATACCGCAAAAAAAAAAAAAGGAGACCAAATAATAATAGCTTAGTCATTAAGCACAGTCAAGGACCTTCAGTTCCTCCTTAAGGGCTATAGACAATATTCTGAGCCATCTCCTGTGAGCTGTTGTGCAGATACTGAAGCCCCACCAGGTGGAGGAGGATGACGACACGATGACCAAACTGAAACTGTGACATAAGCGGCTCCGCTTCACACAATTCCGAGAACTGGCCTCAAAGAAATGGGAACAAACCTTGGAACTAAAGATTAACTGTACTTAAAACAACCAAGATGATGCTGATCAGACCACCACATGACTGATTTCAAGATGCCTGTCAGAGCTGACTGTGCTGCCCTGCCCCCTCCCTCTGCCTATAACAGCCCCGAAACCCCCCTTTAAAAGCCCCTGCCCCTGAACAGCCATCAGGAGTTGGTTCTCGGACAGGAGTCCACCCTCTCCCCCGGTTGCTGGCCTCCAAAATAAAGCAAGCTTTCCTTTCCTACCAACACCTGTCTCTTGAGAATTGGCTTTTGAGCGGCGAGCAGCCAGACCTGGGTTCGCTAACAACATCATGTTGGGCATTCAAGAACAATGAGACCCAAGATGAGATTCCACTTCACAGTCACTATGATGATATAAACAAAACACAGACAGCAAGTGTGGAGGAACGTGGAGGAACTGTAACCCTCACACACTACTGATGGGTATTAAAACAGAGCAGCTCCTGTGGTGAAGAGTCAGTAAGTAATTACTCACTAACTACTCAGTAAGGCAAACGTAGAATTACTATATGACCCAGCAATTTCACTCCTAAGTATATATACCCAAGAGAACTGAAAATATGTTCAAGCAAAAACTCATACACAAATATTCACAGCAGCAGTATCTGAAAAAGTCAAAAAGTGAAAACAACCCAAATGCCCATCAACTGACGAATGAATAAACAAATTGTGGTTTACCTACACAATGAATATTATTTGAAACTAAAAAGAAACAATGTACTCATACATGCTGCACCATGGATGAACTCTAAAATCATTAGGCTGAGTGAAAGAAGCCAGACACAAAAGGCCACATATCATATGATTCTATTTACATGAAATATTCAGAAGAGGCAAGACAAAGAGTAGATTAATGGTGTCCAAATGCTGCAGGGAATGGAGGGTGGGGATAACAGCTAAGTGGCTCAGGGTTTCTTTCTGGGGTGACGGAAACTTTCTAAAATTGATTGTGATGATGGTTACACAACTCTGTAAATATGTTAAAAAAAAAACCACTGAATCTTACACTTTAAATGGATGAACTGTATAGCATGTGAATTAGATCTCAATAAAGTTTTTACAAAAATATAAATAGATCCCTTCCTTCAGGGCAAGAATTGTGTTTTATTCTTACTTGGTTCTCCACCTTCTGTAAACACAGAAGTCACTGTGGAGATGATGTTTGCTGAACTGAATCTGAGTTCAGTTGACAGCAGATTTGGAGAGGATCTCAGTGCAGGACACCACCCCTCAGGGGGACGTGGTCCCGCTGTCAGTCAACAGGGTCCGCAGGGCTCCCCGTCCACCTGCCCAGATTGAGCGGGAAGCTCGTTGGGGTGGAGGCTCCTGTCGCTGACTACAGAACAGACTTTCACACATACAAGACTGTTGAAAAAAACCACTGTTTTAACTGGTAAACAAGTCACTCTGAGCAATAAAGTGTACTGGAAACTTCGTATACATACGAAGCAATCAGAGTTACTTTTAAAATAGCAATACCATTCGAAAGAACTAGAAAAGAAAAAAAGGTAACTTTTAGCTAACAATCTATTAATGTTCTTTAACAGACCAATCTAATTTTTAATTGTACAGAGTTGGCTGTACGATGTACTACCTAAAACTATGCTACTAGGAGCTTTTACTTCAACAAAAGGATCAGATTTACCCCTATTTGTTAGGAGGTGACTGTTAACTGGACATGGCCTGCCCATCACCAGATGAAGATCAGAACCTCACTATGAAGCCCGGCAAGCCGTCTGGACAGGGACTTTTCCTCCTCAAACGTAACATTTGTATTATCAGGGTTTTCTATGCACCTACCTAACACTTTTTTGTCATTTTGTGACTTTGACTAAAATCCCAGCAGATTGCATCTTCTGAAGGAATTTTTTAGTCCTTGTAGAAAGATACTGAGTAGAATATGTAACACCTTGGATTAAACTTACATCTGCAAAATAACACCTTTACAATTTACAGGTCACATGTTTCAAAAACTAATCTTTTTTCCTCTTTCTCTGAAGAAGTTCTTTTATCGGGCATCTATGAGAATGTGAGTGCACACCAGGGGTAACGGTACAGATCAGCACATGCTGTTCCACTTTCAAGAGGCTTAATCGCTCTCAGAAGTACAATTACACACACACGCACACGCACACACACACAAGCTATGACGAATATAGCAAATACATTTTTTCTGGTATGTAATTACAACCATAAAATAAAATTTAATGTAAAAATCTATAGGCATAAGTGATGTGTAAAACACAAATTCACTTTAAGTAACAAATTGTGGAGCCAAATGACTAACAGAAACAAATCATCCAAACAATGTTACTTTCTTATCTTTTCCTATAAACTCTGAATATACATATACAGATATAAAATCTATATGACAGATAATATATATAAAATACAATACATAACATATATGTGTATTTCAAGCAGTTCTAGCTCCAGCCTTGTCGTAGGGGAGAGAATATCTAAAGATTTTGTGGGTTGGTAGGTTTTCCTTTTAAAATCTCATGTTTAATTCCCATTTGTGAACTATCTGAGTGCACAGCATTCTATCATCCTGCCTCAGGGCTCCTTCTACCCCATGGCCTCAAACCTTTCCTCTCTTGTGCATCTAACCAGGGACTAGCATCTCTGGGGCACCCGTGCTTTCCCACAAACCTAGAGGTCAGCATGGTCACGACTCATCACGAGCTTTAAGCAATTGTTTATTGCTCAGCTTTAACTGCCTTCACCCAATTGTTACTCACAGCTCCTTTGCATATATTTTCATTACACTCCACTCTCTTGATCATACCTTGATTAAGTGGCTAATCTGCTTGAATTTTCATTTTACATTTACTTCCCAAACCAAATGGGAAGCTTCCTGGCATTCAGTGAAGGCCACTGTGCAGGGCCAACACCCTGCAGCACCATAAGAGGGGACCCCTTTCTAACATGGTTGAGTCCCCACTGAAGACGAGTAATCATATGATGGATTAAGGTTTTAAATAACCAAACTTCTTGACTTATTGTTCATCCTGTTTTTCCTTAGCACTCAGAGCAGCTTTAGATACTCTAATAGGAATAAAAACATTTTAAAAGAGTAGATGACTTTGGGACTTCCCTGGTGGCGCAGTGGATAAGACTCCATGCTCCCAATGCAGGCGGCCTGGGTTTGACCCTTGGTCAGGGAACTAGATCCCACATGTATGCTGCAACTAAGAGTTCACATGCCACAACTAAGGAGCCCTGGAACCGCAACTAAGGAGCATTCCTGCCACAACTAAGACCTGGTGCAACCAAATAAATAAATAAATTTTTTTAAAAGTAATGCATTAAAAAAAAAAAGAGTAGATGACTTTATGAGTACAGACACAAAATTCCTCAATAAAATATTAGCTAACCAAGTAGTGCAGCAACATGTAAGAAAAAATATATTTATACACACACACACACACACACACGAGATTTATCCCAAGAAAACAAGATTGTTTCAACATATAGAAAGCAATAAATATAATAAAACCATATTAATAGAATAAAGGACGACCCTTTCATGATAAAACAACTAGGAATAGAAGAGACCTTCCTCAATCTGATAAAGGGCATCCACGAAAAGCTCACGGCAAACATCATGTTTAATGTGCAAAGACGAAGTGCTCCCCTAGGATCAGGAACAAGAAAAGCATATCTGATCCTGCCACTATTGTTCAGCATGCGCTGGGAGGTCTAGACAGAGGATTCAGGAAAGAAAGAAAATGTATTCAGATCGGAAAGGAAGACATGAAAGTATCTTTACTTATAGATGACATAATTTTGCATATAGAAAATCCTAAGTAACACACACACACACACACACACACACACACACACACACACACACACATTAGAGCAAATAAATGAATTCAGAGTATAAGGTCATTGCACAAAAATCAATTGCATTTCTACCAAGTAGCAATGAACAATCCAAAGATAAAATTAAGAAAACAATTCCACTTACAGCATTGAAAAGAACAGACCAAAGACATGACAAGAAAACAACAGACAAATACCCCTTATGAATACAGATACAAAAGTTCTTAACAGAACTGTAGCAAACTGAACTCAACAGCACATTAGAAGGATTATACACCATGAAACAAAGGGGAAGAAAGTCCCACACAATCTTCTCAATAAATGCAGAAAAAGCACTGGACAGAATTCAACACCCTTTTATGATAAAAACGCTCAGAAAACTAGGAGTAAAAGGGAGCTTCCTTAACATGATATGGGGCATTTATGAAAAACCCACAGCTAGTATCATACTTGATAGTGAGAGACCGAAATCTTTTCACCCTAAGATTAGGAAAAAGACAAGAATGCCTACTTTTACCGCTACATTCAATACTGTACTGGAAGTCCTAGCTAGCATAATTAGGCAAGACACAAAATTAAAGGCATTCAAATTAGAAATATGAATTTTTTGGAACTTTACTATTTTGATAGACTACACAATTCTATATGAAAAAATCCCATAGCATCCACACAAAAAACCCTACTAGAGCTAATAAACAAATTCAGCAAAATTGCAGACTGTGAAATCATTTGTGTTTCTTTATGCCAGAAATAAAAAAAATTCCAAAAATAAATAAATAAAACAATTCCATTTACAACAGCATCCAAAAGAATAAAATACCAATAAAGTTAACCAAGGAGGTAAAAGACCTGTACACCCAAAACTGAAAAATACTCCTGACAGAAATGAAAGAAGGTCTAAGTAAGTGAAAAGACATCCCATGTTCATGGATTAGAAAACTTAATACTGTTAAGATGGCAACACTCCCTAAAGCAGTCTACATTGAACATAACCCTTACCAAAATCCCAATAGTCATTTCTCCAGAAATGGAAAAGCCAATCCTCAAATTCATAAAGAACTGCAAGGGGCCGCAAACAGCCAAAGCAATCTTGAAAAAGAAGAACAAAGTTGGAGGGTTCACATTTCCAGATTTCAAAACAGACTAAAAAGCTACAGTGGTCAAAACAGTATGGTAGGGGGCTTCCCTGGTGGCACAGTGGTTGAGGGTCCGCCTGCCAATGCAGGGGACACGGGTTCGTGCCCCGGTCCGGGAGGATCCCACGTGCCACGGAGCGGCTGGGCCTGTGAGCCATGGCCGCTGGGCCTGCACGTCCGGAGCCTGTGCTCCGCAGCGGGAGGGGGCGCGACAGTGAGAGGCCCGCGTACCGCAAAAAACAAAAACAAAAACAAAAAACAGCATGGTAAATATTAGCTAATGCAATAAGACAAGAAAAGGAAATAAACGATATATTGACTGGGAAGAAAGAAATATAACTTTGTTCACAGAGGTGTAGAATATCTAAAAGCATCAACAAAAAAACTCCAAGAACCAATAAGTGATTATAACAAGGTTGCAGGATACAAGGTTAACATATAAAATTCAACTGCTTTCCTATATACCAGCAATGAACAAGTGAAATTTGAAATTAAAAACACAATACCATATACATTAGCACTCAAAATAACAGAATAGTTATAAAATCTGGCAAAATTTATGTAAGATCTATATGAGAAAAACCACAAAATGTCACTGAAATAAATCAAAGAACTAAATAAATGGAGAGATATTCCATTTCTGTAATGAGAAAACAGATAAATAACAAGAAAGTCCCTATGTCAGTGTTTAGCTGAGCCACTAAGTTGGCTTGGTGAAGGGGTCTGGCAAGTCTAGGCCCTCATTATTAATTCTCACTTCTTAGGTTTCTACATTTCTTACACTTAACTCCAAAGTTAAGTATATTTAATAACCTAATGGTCAATTAATGAATTAACATTGGTAATAAGTTAAATTACATAGGTGGAAATAGCTAGTTTTAAAAGTCAGTTCACAGTGATTGCACTCATTTCGTTGGATAAAAAAATAGCACTTTTTTAAAATGGCTGCCTAATATGTCTTTATAAACACAGTCCATTTGCATTATGGGGAAGGATGTGCAGATTTCAGACATCTGGGTCCCGTGATGGTCCACAGAATCTTGCACGATATTTTTATCATACACTTTGTATTGAAATGTGGTTTCCATAAACAAAAATAAGAATGGGCATTGCCACTCACACAGAGATGACTTCAAAGAGAACCCAGCCAGTCCACTCACCTTGGGGTGCTATCAGAGTTCTTCCATGCTCCTGACACCAACCAACTGGCTGAACATAAGGACTATTGACGTCACACCTGCAAAAACAGGATTCTATTTTAGATCCCATATTAACACCAGCGAAAGAATCCAAGAGTAATGTTCATTCTAGATATTAAGAGATGACATGGAAAATACTACGGCATAGCTAAAATATTTTATAGCCTAAGAGAAACAGAAGTAATTTTAGTTCTCTATTTTGTAAGCTGAGTGGCCAAACTTCTCTTTTACATAACCTTCTTGAAATTTAAAAGTATTTCTTTAAAAAGTGTTTGACTAGGACCTGAACTGCCAGTGATCTCTCCAGAGAGTGAACATTTTAATAAACCCCTTCTACCACTTCTTGCTAGCAGCAAGGGAAAATATTAATAGGCCAGTCCAAATTTTAATAAGATGGACCAGACTCCACATGCCTACAATTTCCTCCCTCTCCTTTTCAGGAACCCAGACTATACTACCTAAGACACATACAGCAATTAATCCATGCTCTTCTTCTTAGTTCAAAGAAGAAAACAGCCCCCCTCCTCCCACTGTGCACATGAAGAATCACAGCCTCAGGCGGGGACTTGTCAATTATTCAGGATACGCTCTTAAGAAATGCCACAAAAATTATTTTTGCCGTGCCCTCTTCCATATTTCAGGTTTTCACCCAGAAAATCCTTTTAACTCATGCAATGTTAGTTTAATGGCATCGTGAGCATACATTTTCTCTGTTCACAGGCTTTCAAATAATTCACTCCATTCTCCCTGAATCTTCCCTTTTAAAAATATGACAGTCTGAGTCCAACATTTTTCAGGAAAAAATAATACTGCAAGTTCTTAACTTCCTCTTTACAGAAATGCTTCCCTTACAAACTAGACACAATATAGTGGACTGCCCTGAACTGGTCACATTATTTCAGATGAGGCCTCATTAGGCAACCTCTCAGAGATGAAAAAAAAACTTTTTCGGTTCTTTAATTCAACAGTTCACGAGGAAAAGAAGGTAGTGACAAGCCAGCCGCTAGGTTCCTCATGTTCATTACTATAAGAACAGCAAGAACAGTGACAGTCATGGAATGAACATAAATTCTTAACGGCAAACACGAACACACAAAAATACAACACAGATTGGTGTCTCACCAGTAGTCGTAACTATCATCCCAATCGTCAAAATGCACTAGCAAGCGATCTCCAACAATATCTGCTACAGTTGCCACACATACCAAGGAAGGGTTCTTCCTGTCGACAGCCTCCAACTTCATTCCGACCTGAAATTCCTTAGGCACTGGCCCATTCTAACATGGGGAAGAGGCACAAAGAGAAACAGGACACCAAACAGGACTGAGCCACTGTCAAAACTTCTGTCATGTTTAGCATCAGAAGAGTCTACAGGGTATCAACACTTAAACTGCAGAATGAAGCCAGCCAGTAAAAATATTCCAACAGACTGTTACCAAGTGTACATTCATAAAAAAGCAATCCCAGGAAATGAGCTTTTACTCTGTGCTTTTCTCTTTTGTTGTGCAGGTAGGTTTTATTTCCCCTTTCATCATCATTTTACCTCTTCAGTTCATAGAATAATCTGTATTAATTTTAAAATACACTGTTTACTGAATACAGTAATATCAAATAATTTTCTCTGGTCCCCGTAGGCTTTAGATGGGTGGTATATTTCCAAATACCACTATTTGGAAAAGTTTTAAAGATATGCTCTTTAGCACTAAAATTACCACTTATACTTTGATCAAGTGTTGAAATTAGTGGCTTTCTCAACATTTAAGGAATACATGCGCTTATCCATAAATAAATCATAGTTGAAAAAAAAAAACAAATGCTTTTTTTAGTACCTGCACATATTTTTTAGTATTAAAAATACTAAGGGCTATGATTTATAATAACATGACAATGATAAAGCCCCATTTTTCCTGTAGCTCTGATTAGCCAGGCCTGGGATTTAGAAAATATACACACAATATCCAGGGACTAGAAGAGGGTTTTTTTCCCTACTTCTTTACTATCTATACTGGACCCTCATTTTTGGTTTCCTTTAGCACATTACTTTTCTTAAAGCATTTTCACATTTCTCTAACTCTCTTCCTTGATACGAGTCTATGAAACATGTTGAACAGTTGTAGAACACTGATTCAAGAGCAGGACACTGAAGCCTGGGGAAGGGGGCGGGGGGTGGGGACTGTCCTCAGGGGACACAGCCAGCAGGTGGTGGGGCCTCCCTGGCTCCAGGCTTCCCGACCCTCCGCGCGGTGTGTGGCCTCACCTGGGGCCCAGAGGACGCGGGGCTGCGATTTTTCTCCTTCTCTCCTGAACACCTGTTAGGCTGCTGGGACACAGAGGGTGAGTGTGCTCCACCCAAATCCTCACACACCCTTCGAATCTATATGAACCGTCACCCTCTTTTTCATTACACATAAATACAACTGGACCAGGTACAGTCAAAGTCCACCTGGCATATCAGCAGGTCTCAAAACATCAAACTAAATTTAAATGACTAACTCACTAGAAGCAAAAAGAAACACCTTCTAAAAGGCATTTTAAATTTTAGCCAGCTTTACATGTAAATGTTTCTACTCTCTCCATCTAATTATTTAATTGTATGTTTAAAAGAAAAATAAATATGCCCATAGGAAACTGACAAATCTAGTGAGAAAAGTCATAGGAAGCTAAGGATTCTTAAAAGATTAAAATAGAACAGAATACACAGTGAATTTTAAGAAATTTAAGTTGTAGTAAAACTCTGATTTATACTATGGAAGAAAATACTTACAGAATTTCTGTTTCTGAATAATTTCTTGGGAGCATTTTGCAAGTTGCAGGCCTTCAAGTAATCCATCCAAACAAATTTATCTTTTCTATAACCTAAAAAAAAAGTACGGATTATTCAAAATGCCCACAAGATGTAACCATGTGCATAATAAATGTATCAGTACTATTCTTATTCAGTTTTCTGCCATAAATTCAACGTCCTTTAGCAGACACAAAAGATTTATATTAAAATCTCTAAACTGTTTCAGTGTTGTTTTAATGTATGGAATTCCAAACTGTTGAGTTTGATTTCCCACCATGCATGTCATTCCCTACAAAGTTTAAAACTCATTCGAATATGGAATCAGTACCCTGGTGGCCTGACAGGAGTCTCATCTCCTGCGTCCCTCAGGCCTCCTGAAGCAGTCACGTCCCCGAGGCCAGCGTGGGCCTGACGGTAAGCAGCCCCGGGGGAGCCAGACACTGCAGGGGCGACAGAACCGTCCCCCAGGCCACGTGGCAGTTCCAGCTTTCTGCCCTTGTCTTTACAGGCTTCCCAATAAAATGCCTGACCCTCCCGTCCATGTGCCCCAAAGCAGTTCGTGTGGGGCTGGCCCAAATAACCAGGCTCAGGAAATACTCAGATTGAGTGTCACAGAACAGACGTCAAACTCCTTGCACTGGCCTTCAAGGCCGCGGCGACACCTCTCACTTATCTCCTCCCTCCTGGCCCTTGCCTCTCCAGCGCTCCTGTGATTACTGGTCTGCGCCACACCCACTGCTGGGCTCTGACACGTGCTCCTCCCCAGGGAGCCAGCTGGCTGTCTCTGTCGTGCATCCGTCCAGGCATCTGTCAGATGTCACACCCCAGGCCTGTCTTCACCTTACTTATTGCAAGGGCAGCCCTGGGACCCCACTCAGCGCTCCACGCCTGTCGCCGCTAGACACACACCTTTCTCTCTGTTTATCCTCCTTCTCCCCTCTGGAATGAAAGCCCCATAAAAACGGAGACGGTTTCCTTTATTCACTGCTCTGTCTCCAGGGCCTGCACACAAGAAAGGCTCCACGAACACCTACCACCCACGGGGTGAATGAGCCTGGGGCCTGTTCCAACCTCCCTGAAACCCAGCAATCTCAGGGGATCCTGCTGCCAGCCTCAGGGGTGGATCCCAGAGGACACCCTGAGCTGCTTCCTAAGAGTAAAATGACTATACAGTGACTCCAGAAGTTGCCACGGTCAGCCAGGAGTCTAACACCCAAGCAGGAGACCTTATGTACAAATTTGCTGGTCAAGGAAACAGGCCCACTGGCATCTCAACCTATGAATTCTCACCTCACTAGCAGACAGCAGGTAAGAAAGGTTTCAGTCATGTCTGCCAGACCCAGTTCCTCTCCCACATAACAAAAGACAAAGATGAGATTTTTAATTCCCATCGAAAGAAAACAGTGAATTTTTCACTTTCATAGTTCCCTGCGTTCCATGATTTCTGCTTGAAACAAATGATATACAGTGAATCAAGTTTCCTCACTGTACAGCATCACTGATTAAGTGAAATATTTTATTTCAACTGTAATTTAAACATTAGTTTCTTCATTCCTTATAAAGTTTAATAGACTTTATGTAAGATAAAATGCTCTCATGAGATTTTACTTCTGCCCTATGCACCTCAGAGTATTTGACCTAAACGGTCTTGGATGTTTTTCTTTAAAGACATTTATTTATTTCTAACAGTGATATCCTTGTAGTCTTACTGCTTTTTGTGGATCAAACTTTCATTTTGAAAATCAATTCACACCAGGCTCTCTTGTTAGTATTTCCTTAAAAAGCTGACTGTCTTTTCCTCCTGACTTACCCTTAGGGATGTGTAATTCATGTTTGGTCTTTTCACACCACCCTACTGGATGAATGTCAGGGGAACCAGCATTAGTCCAAAAATCATAGCAGCTTAAATAACCGTCAAAATGAAGTCTGAGACGGTAACCACACACCTGCAAAATGGAATGTTTACAATCGTTCATTAAGAGTCCTGCATTTGAAGTGTACACAAAATTAACAAAATATTCATTTATTCTGTCAACACCATCAATATATATGAACCAATCCTTACATCCAAATGTCTTAAAGAACAAATTCATAGATGAATCTGGATAAGACAAATGCTGACAAACTAGACACTATCTTTCAAGTATCAAAAATTTTTCTGCAAAAAAACTATCCTTTTACTCAGTCTAGGAATCTGAGGTCAATTTACATAACCATTAATCGACAAGTTTGTTTATTTGTTCATTCAATACCTAGCAAATATTCCTTTCAGAAACCCCATCTCCTGCTGTCTGGCTTGGATTCATACCCCAAAACAGTGTAACCTGAAGTACACAGCAAAAACCAAAATGGGTATGACCTTACTTAACCTAACATATGGACCCAGCATACTCAACAAAGAAAAACAGTCTGTGAAACACATCTCCTAGACATGCTATACAAGTTCAATAACTATAATCATTCAGTAAATTAAGTGAATAGTGTTTTCTATGTTTGATGTTATTTGAAATACGGAGGTCTTTTATCAATTTAATAACATAAAATGTTTAGTAAATATTATATAAGCCATTTACTTTATCAATGGCTCCTCACCCTATATAATTTTCATAAAATTCATGTATTTATATAAATATATAATTCATAAGCATGGATTTTTTCATATACATTTCTCATTAGTTCAGATAAAACTTGAATAATTGTCTCTTTTAACAGACAAAAGCAACATTGTGGGATTCACTGATTTTTATCAACCGCAGGTGAAAACTATTTACCAATTAAATCAAGAGTTACCACTAGTAATGAGAAACTTAGAAAATTAATCTTCAGACAACGAAAAAATTTCATTAAAGAACATACTTCACTCATCGCTGAATAAAATAAATCCATAATGTACTTGGATTTGTTTATAACACAAAGTACTGAAATTCATCATTCTCTAGAAAATTCTCTCCTGTCACTGCAATTAGTCCAAGACAGTAACACTATTTCTTACCTCAGCTACAGAAAGCACACAAAACACAGATGGATGACGGGGGTCAATGCCTTCTAATCTCATTCCAACCTGAAAACCATTTTCATGCTCCGGAAAGGACTGGTCCTACGAAATTTCATGGTATAATATTAATCACTGAAATATCTTCACAGTTTGATATTAAAACACTTGGTGTCTCTACGCACACAATCATACACGTTTGGAAGCTCAATAATATAACCAAAGAAACAAGCCTGCTCTTGGAGATTTTGCCCTCAAAGACGGCTTGATCGGTTGTACGTTCTTTGAAATAGTTCATCTGCCAAACTTTATGTCCTGTGAACCCCCCACCTACTCCTTTTGCCCATTTTTCCTTAATGATCTGAAGGAGCTCTTCCTGTACTCTGGACACAATACTTTGTTGATTATAATGGTTACTTATTCCCAATCTGTGACTTACTTGGCTTTTCACATTGTTTCTGATGACCGTGGAGAATTTTATTTTAACGTAATAAAATATATCAGCCATTTCCTGTACAGTTGGCACATCTAGCCTATGAAATCCCTTGCAACACTGAAGTTACATAAATATTCTCCTACTGTTATTTTAACATCTTTATTGGAGTATAATTGCTTTACAATGGTCTGTTAGTTTCTGCTTTATGACAAAGTGAATCAGTTATACATATACATGTGTCCCCATATCTCTTTCCTCTTGCATCTCCCTCCCTCCCACGCTCCTATCCCACCCCTCTAGGTGGTCACAAAGTACTGAGCTAATCTCCCTGTGCTATGCGGCTGCTTCCCACTCCATCCATTTTACGTTTGGTAGTGTATATATGTCCATGCCACTTTCTCATTTTGTCCCAGCTTACCCTTCCGCCTCCCAGTATCCTCAAGTCCATTCTCTAGTAGGTCTGCATCTTTATTCCCGTCTTGCCCCTAGGTTCTTCTGACCATTTTTTTTTCTTCTTTAGATTCCATATATATGTGTTAGCATATGGTATTTGTTTTTCTCTTTCTGACTTACTTCACTCTGTATGACAGTCTCTAGGTCCATCCACCTCACTGCAAATAACTCAAGTTTCGTTCCTTTATATGGCTGAGTAATATTCCACTGTATACATGTGCTACATCTTCTTTATTCATTCGTCTCTTGATGGACACTTAGGTTACTTCCATGTCCTGGCCATCGTAAATAGAGCTGCAATGAACATTTTGGTACATGACTCTTTTTGAATTATGGTTTTCTCAGGGTATATGCTCAGTAGTGGGATTGCTAGGTCGTATGGTAGTTCTATTTTTAGTTTTTTAACAAACCTCCGTACTGTTCTCCATAGTGGCTGTATCAATTTACATTCTCACCAACAGTACAAGAGGGTTCCCTTTTCTCCACACCCTCTCCAGCATTTCTTTGTAGATTTTTTGGTGATGGCCACGCTGACCAGTGTGAGATGATACCTCATTGTAGTTTTGATTTCCATTTCTCTAATGATTACGGATATTGAGCATTCTTTCATGTGTTTGTTGGCAGTCTGTATATCTTCTTTGGAGAAATGTCTATTTAGGTCTTCTGCCCATTTTGGGATTGGGCTGTTGGTTTTTTTGATATTGAGCTGCATGAGTTGCTTCTATGTTTTGGAGATTAATCCTTTGTCAGTTGCTTCATTTGCAAATATTTTCTCCCATTCTGAGCATTGTCTTTTCATCTTGTTTATGGTTTCCTTTGCTGTGCAAAACCTTTTAAGTTTTTTGTTTATTTTTGTTTTTACTACCATTTCTCTAGGAGGTGGGTCAAGAAGGATCTTGCTGTGATTTATGTCATAGAGTGTTCTGCCTATGTTTTCCTCTAAGAGTTTGATGGAGCCTGGACTTACATTTAGGTCTTTAATCCATTTTGAGTTTATTTTTCTGTATGGTGTTAGGGAGTGTTCTAATTTCATTCTTTTACATGTAGCTGTCCAGTTTTCCCAGCACCACTTATTGAAGAGGCTGTCTTTTCTCTACTGCACATTCTTGCCTCCTTTATCAAAGATAAGGTGACCATATGTATGTGGGTTTACCTCTGGGCTGTCTATCCTGTTCCATTGATCTATATTTCTGTTTTTGTGCCAGTACCATACTGTCTTGATTACTGTAGCTTTGTAGTATACTCTGAAGTCAGGGAGCCTGATTCCTCCAGCTCCGTTTTTCTTTCTCAAGATTGCTTTGGCTATTCGGGGTCTTTTGTGTTTCCATACAAATTGTGAAATTTTTTGTTCTAGTTCTGTGAAAAATGCCAGTGGTAGTTTGATAGGGATTGCATTGAATCTGTAGATTGCTTTGGGTAGTAGAGTCATTTTCACAATGTTGATTCTTCCAATCTAAGAACATGGTATATCTGTTTGTATCATCTTTAATTTCTTTCATCAGTGTCTTATAATTTTCTGCATACAGTTTTTTTGTCTCCTTAGGTAGGTTTATTCCTAGATATTTTATTCTTTTTGTTGCAATGGTAAATAGGAGTGTTTTCTTAATTTCACCTTCAGATTTTTCATCATTAGTGTATAGGGATACAAGAGATTTCTGTGCATTAATTTTGTATCCTGCTACTTTACCAAATTCATTGATTAGCACTAGTAGTTTTCTGGTAGCATCTTAGGATTCTCTATGTATAGTATTATGTCATCTGCAAACAGTGACAGCTTTACTTCTTCTTTTCCGATTTGGATTCCTTTTATTTGTTTTTCTTCTGATTGCTGTTGCTAAAACTTCCAAAACTATGTTGAATAATAGTGGTAAGAGTGGACATCCTTGTCTTGTTCCTGATCTTACAGGAAATGCTTTCAGTTTTTTACCACTGAGAACGATGTTGGCTGTGGGTTTGTCATATATGGCCTTTATTATGTTGAGGGAAGTTCACTCTATGCCTACTTTTTGGAGGGTTTTTATCATAAATCGGTGTTGAATTTTGTCAAAAGGTTTTTCTGCATCTATCGAGATGATCATATGGTTTTTCTCCTTAAATTTGTTAATATGGTTTATCATGTTGATTGACTTGCATATATTGAAGAATCCTTGCATTCCTGGGATAAACCCCACTTGATCATGGTGTATGATCCTTTTAATGTGCTGTTGGATTCTGTTTGCTAGTACTTTGTTGAGAATTTTTGCATCTTTGTTCATCAGTGATATTGGCCTGTAGTGTTCTTTCTTTGTGACATCTTTGTCTGGTTTTGGTATGAGGGTGATGCTGGCCTCGTAGAATGAGTTTGGGAGTGTTCCTCCCTCTGTTATATTGTGGAAGAGTTTGAGAAGGACAGGTTTTAGCTCTTCTCTAAATGTTTGATAGAATTCTTTCTCCTGTGAAAGCCATCTGGTCCTGGGCTTTTGTTTGTTGGAAGATTTTTAATCACAGTCTCAATTTCAGTGCTTGTGATTGGTCTGTTCATATTTTCCATTTCTTCCTGGTTCAATCTTGGAAGGTTGTGCTTTTCTAAGAATTTGTCCATTTTTTCTGGGTTGTCCATTTTATTGGCATATAGTTGCTTGTAGTAATCTCTCATGATCTTTTGTATTTCTGCAGTGTCAGTTGTTACTTCTTTTTCATTTCTAATTCTATTGATTTGAGTCTTCTCCCTTTTTTTCTTGATAAGTCTGGCTAATAGTTTATCAATTTTGTTTATCTTCTCAAAGAACCAGCTTTTAGGTTTATTGATCTTTGGTATCGTTTCCTTCATTCCTTTCTCATTTATTTCTAATCTGATCTTTATGATTTCTTTCCTTCTGCTAATTTTGGGGGTTTTTTGCTTTTCTTTCTCTAATTGCTTTAGGTGTAAGGTTAGGTTGTTTATTTGAGATGTTTCTTGTTTCTTAAGGTAGGATTGTATTGCTATAAACTTCCCTCTTAGAACTACTTTTGCTTCATCCCATAGGTTTTGGGTCGTTGTGTTTTCATTGTCATTTGTTTCTAGGTATTTTTTGATTTCCTCTGATTTCTTCAGTGATCTCTTGGTTATTAAGTAGTGTGTTGTTTAGCCTCCATGTGTTTGTATTTCCTACAGATTTTTTTCCTGTAATTGATATCTAGTCTCATAGTGTTGTGGTCAGAAAAGATACTTGATATGATTTCAATTTTCTTAAATATACCAAGGCTTGATTTGTGACTCAAGATATGATCCTGGAGAATGTTCCGTGAGCACTTGAGAAGAATGTGTATTCTGTTGTTTTTACATGGAATGTCCTATAAATATCAATTAAGTCCATCTTGTTTAATGTATTATTTAAAGCTTGTGTTTCCTTATTTCATTTTTGATGATCTGTCTATTGGTGAAAGTGGGGTGTTAACGTCCCCTACTCTGATTGTGTTACTGTCGATTTCCCCTTTTATGCCTGTTAGTATTTGCCTTATGTATTGAGGTGCTCCTATGTTGGGTGCATAAATATTTACAATTGTTGTGTCTTCTTCTTGGATTGATCGCTTGATCATTATGTAGTGTCCTTCTTTGTCTCTTGTAATAGTCTTTATTTTAAAGTCTATTTTGTCTGATATGAGAATTGATACTCCAACTTTCTTTTGATTTCCATTTGCATAGAATATCTTTTCCCATCCCCTCACTTTCAGTCTGTATGTGTCCTTATGTCTGAAGTGGGTCTCTTGTAGATGGCATATATACAGGTCTTGTTTTTGTATCCATTCAGCCAGTCTATGTGTTTTGGTTGGAGCATTTAAACCATTTATATTTAAGGTAATTATCAATATGTATGCTCCTATTACCATTTTCTTAATTGTTCTGGGTTTATTATTGTAGGTCTTTTCCTTCTCTTGTGTTTCCTGCCTAGAGAAGTTCCTTTACAATTTGTTGTAAAGCTGGTCTGGTGGTGCTGAATTCTCTTAGATTTTGCTTGTCTGTAAAGCTTTTAATTTCTCTTTCAAATGTGAATGAGATCCTTGCTGGGAACAGTAATCTTGGTTGTAGGTTTTTCTCCTTCATCACTTTCAATATGTCCTGCCACTCCCTTCTGGCTTGCAGATTTTCTGCTGAAAAATCAGCTGTTAATCTTATGGAGATTTCCTGTGTGTTATTTGTTGTTTTTCCCTTGCTGCTTTTAATATGTTTTCTTTGTATTTAATTTTTGACAGTTTGATTAATATGTGTCTTGGTGTATTTCTCCTTGCATTTATCCTCTATGGGACTCTCTGTGCTTCCTGGACTTGATTAACTATTTCCTTTCCCATATTAGGGAAGTTTTCAACTATAATCTCTTCAAATATTTTCTCAGTCCCTTTCTTTTTCTCTTCTTCTTCTGGGACCCCTATAATTGTAACATTGGTGTGTTCAATGTTGTTGCAGAGTTCTCTGAGACTGTCCTCAAATCTTTTCATTCTTTTTTCTTTATTCTGCTCTGCAGTAGTTATTTCCACTATTTTATCTTCCAGGTCACTTATCCGTTCTTCTGCCTCAGTTATTCTGCTATTGATCCCTTCTAGAGAATTTTTAATTTCATTTGTTGTATTGTTCATCACTGTTTCTTTGCTCTTTAGTTCTTCTAGGTCCTTGTTAAATGTTTCTTGCATTTTCTCTATTCTGTTTCCCAGATTTTGGATCATCTGTACTATCATTACTCTGAATTATTTTTCAGGTAGACTATCTATTTTCTCTTCATTTGTTAGGTCTGGTAGGTTTTTGCCTTGCTCCTTCATCTGCTGTGTGTTTCTCTGTCTTCTCATTTTGCTTAACTTACTGTGTTTGGGGTCTCCTTTTCGCAGGCTGCAGGTTCGTAGTTTCCGTTGTTTTTGGTGTCTGTCCCAGTGGCTTAGGCTGGTTTAGTGTGTTGTGTAGACTTCCTGGTGGAGGGGACTAGTGCCTGTGTTCTGGTGGATGAGGCTGGATCTTGTCTTTCTGGTGGGCAGGTCCACGTCTGGTGGTGTGTTTTGGGGTGTCTGTGGCCTTATTATGATTTCAGGCAGTCTCTCTGCTAATGGATGGGGTTGTGTTCCTGTCTTGCTAGTTGTTCGGCATAGGATGTCCTGCACTGTAGCTTTCTGGTCGTTGAGTGGAGCTGGGTCTTGGCGTTGAGATGGAGATCTCTGGGAGATTTTCGCCGTTTGATATTACACGGAGCTGGGAGGTCTCTTGTGGACCAGTTTCCTGAACTTGGCTCTCCCACCTCAGTGGCATAGCCCTGACGCCTGGCTGGAGCACCAAGAGCCTGTCCTCCACACAGCTCAGAATAAAAGGGAGAAAAAAAAGAAAGAAAGAAAGAAGAATATAAAATAAAATAAAGTTATTAAAATAAAAAAATAATTATTAAGAAAAAATAATTTTTTAATTAAAAAAAATGGACAGACAGAACCCTAGGACAAATGGTAAAAGCAAAGCTATACAGACAAAATCACACACAAAAGCATACACATACACACTCACAAAAAGAGAAAAAGAGAAAAGAATATATATATCATTGCTCCCAAAGTCCACCTCCTCAATTTGGGATGATTAGTTGTCTATTCAGGTATTCCACCGATGCAGGGTACATCAAGTTGATGGTGGAGATTTAATCCACTGCTCCTGAGGCTGCTGGGAGAAATTTCCCTTTCTCTTGTTTGTTCACACATCTCCCAGGGTTCAGCTTTGGATTTGGATCCGCCTCTGTGTATAGGTTGCCCGAGGACGTCTGTTCTTCATTCAGACAGGACGGGGTTAAAGGAGCAGCTGATTCGGGGACTCTGCCTCAGTCAGGCCGGGGGGAGGGAGGGGTACTGAGTGCGGGGCGAGCCTGCGGCGGCAGAGGCCAGCATGACGTTGCACCAGCCTGAGGCATGCTGTGCGTTCTCCCAGGGAAGTTGTCCCTGGATCACGGGACCTCGGCAGTGGTGGCCTCCCAGGAGAGGAGGTGTGGATAGTGACCTGTGATTGCATACAGGTTTCTTGGTGGCTGCAGCAGCAGCCGTAGCGTCTCATGCCCGTCTCTGGGGTCCGTGCTGATAGCCACGGATTGCACCTGTCTCTGGAGCTCCTTTAAGCAGTGCTCTTAATCCCCTCTCCTCGCACACCAGGAAACAAAGAGGGAAGAAAAAGTCTCTTGTCTCTTCGGCAGCTCCAGACTTTTTCCCGGACTCCCTCCCGGCTAGCTGTGGCGCAGTAGCCCTCTTCAGGCTGTGTTCACACCGCCAACCCCAGTCCTCTCCCTGGGATCCAGTGAAGCTGGAGCCTCAGCTCCCAGCCCCCACCCATCCCGGCAGGTGAGCAGACAAGCCTCTCAGGCTGGTGAGTGCTGGTCGGCACCGATCCTCTGTGCAGGAATCTCTCCACTTTGCCCTTCTCACCCCTGTTGCTGCACTCTCCTCCGTGGCTCCGAAGCTCCCCCCCTCCGCCACCCGCAGTCTCCGCTGTGAAGGGGCTTCCTAGGATGTGGAAACCTTTCCTGCTTCACAGCTCCCTCCCACTGGTGCAGGTCCCGTCCCTATCCTTTTGTCTCTGTTTTTTCTTTTGCCCTACCCAGGTACGTGGGGTGTTTCTTGCCTTTTGGGAGGTCTGAGGTCTTCTGCCAGCATTCAGTAGGTGTTCTGTAGGAGTTGTTCCACATGTAGATGTATTTCTGATGTATTTGTGGGGAGGAAGGTGATCCCCCACGTCTTACTCTTCCGCCATCTTGAAGCTATTTCTCCTCCTAGTGTTATTTTATAACTTTTGTTCTTCATATTTAAATCTACAATACAATTGGAATTGATTTTTTCTATGGAGTGAGGTAGGGCTCTATTTTTTCATATGGAAAAGAAATTACTCAAAAAAAATTTTTTGAGTCGTTCATACTTTCATTGATCTGCAAAGTTTCCTCTATTATATCATGGTTCTACATGTCTTTGGGTATAATTCTGGCCTTTTAATCCTATTTGTTGGCATATTTGCCTACATCACATTGTCTTAATGGCTTATAATGAGTCTTTTTATCTGGAGAGCAATCTTTATCATGCTGAGTTTTCTAACTCAGGAACTTGTTCCCTTTCTATTTAATCTAATCATTTTCATTGTCCAAGATGTTTTTAAAATTTTCATATAAGACTTTGTAGTATTTATTCCTATAGACCTTTTATGCTTATTGCTATTGTAAAAGGAATTTATTTCATAAAAAACTTTCTCATTCATTCCCATTTATTATTTTCTTCAATATTGGTCTTGCTTCCCATAGCCTTGTTGAATGATTAATAGCTTTGAGCAGACAGTTTTGAGAAGATTCAACATTACTCGTTTATTTATTCTTAATTGAGAATAAACTTATAAGTATACTAATGGAAGATGATGATTAAAATCTAGTACTATTAGATCTAGAGCTGCTTTTTAATCACTACTAACGATTGCTTAATCTACGAATGCCTATTTTAGGGGTAATTTATTCTTTTGAGAAAAATCTTTTCATTTGGAAATAATGTCAAACTTAAAGGAAAGTTCCAAGAACAAAATAGTACAGAGAACATGTATAGCCTTTGCCTAGATTTATTTATTGTTAACATTCCACCTCATTTGCTTTACCATTTCTGTTTGCCCCCTCTCTCAAGTGTCTGTGTGTATACAGATGCAGATGTATACATATACATATACGTGTATATATGATTTTTTAATCGTTTGAGGGCTCTTTACCCCTAAATACTAAATGTTTTCCCTAAGGGCAGTCTATTTTCCCTAAAAATAGGAACGTTCTCTTACTTAACAACAGCTCATTTATCAACGTCTGTAAATTTGACATTACTTTTAACTAATCTTCCACTCATATTACAATTTTTCCAATTTATCCAACAATGCACTTCATAATATTTTCCCTCCAGAATAGGATTCAGTTTAAGGGCAGATATTAAATTTAACTGACATGTCTGTTTAGTCTCCCTTAATCTGGATCATTTTCCATTGCTTTCTTTATCTCTTATAATACTGACATTTTAAAAGAACACAGTGTTTTCCCTCCTATATTTTTTAAAATAGAAAGTTCCTCATTTTGGATTTGTCTGATGTTTCCCGTGATTAGATTCAGGTTATGCATTGTTTTGCCAGCCTGCCATATGGGTGATGATGTGTTCTTCTAAGGACATCACATCTGGTCCATTGGTGATGTTAATTTTGATCACACAATTACAACATTCTGCAATTCCTTCACTATAGTTACATACAAAACACATATACATACATAAACATTTACACATATGTATACACATATATGTATACACATATATCTGATAAATCTTAAGTTCAAACAGATCCATCTAATTCAGTCCATCCTCAGAGGCCTCATTGTCTTTTTTGATCTATATTTGTATTTCTCCTCTAACAAGGTCAACACACTTACTCAGGTACTAAATCCTGTAGTGTATGTACTGCGGTTTCAGAACTCTGTTACCCCCACTACTATAATAAACAAACCTACAAAAAGAGTTCAGGATTTGTTTGCAATTTTCCCTTCCTGCTCTGCCATCCAAGAATGGGGTATATAAACACTGTGTTCATAAACTACTTGGATTCATTCTTTTTTCTCCCTTCAGTTCAATCATGGGATTCACCTGAAATATGGCTGAGTTCATTTGTTTCTGTTTTCTTTCACTTCTTAATGATTTATTTCAATTTTAATATGCAGAATATTAACATATTTCCAAAAGTTAAAGCTCTACAAAACGGTACTCAGAGAAGTATCTCTCCTTCCCATGTCCTACCCACCCCATTCTACCTCTTAAGGTAACCAACCTCACTCTTTTCTGGTTTATCCTTCCTGGGTTTCTTCTTGCAAAAATAAGCAATTATGTTTATATATTTCTTCTTATTTTTCCCTCCCTTCTTACACATAAGACAGCATATTATACAGGCTGTTTTACATTGGCGTTGTTCACTTCCTAGTGTCCCCTGGAAACCACCTCATGTCAGGTCCCAGCCACTGCCCACATTCTCTTTTAAGCTGCACTGTCCTCCACTGTGTACACGTAACATAGTTTATTCAACCTTCTTCCACACTTGGGTACATGCTTTTTTTTTCATAAGGACATGAAATTGTTTTAAAATCTTTATGAATTGGCTTGTAAAATGTCATTAGAAACTTTCTTACATTCACAGCTCAAAACCCAAAAATTTGACGGAAACCAAAAATGAAATGGCAAGAATGAATGATTTCTCAGGAATACTTTATTTCTACAAAAGTAAATGTCATGTGTGTGTTTAACTCTCCCAGCCTTCTTCTCACTTCTGCTCTGTTTTCCAGCAGATTGTATTTAACAAGTTTTGTGTGACTACCTCCTGTTCACTGCTTCAAAATGTCTCAGTTAACTTCCAAAAGCACCACAACCATATACATAGATACATACACATGAACACAACATGGGTAAGAAAAGCAACGGGGAAGGAGAGACCAGGGGAGAGTATAATAATAAGGCTGACAGGAAATTTAAGAAGCTGCAGAAAAGGAGAGAACACTTTTCATGTTTTAACAAAACTGAAAGATGTAAAATTGGGGCTGGGGAGTAACTAGTATTAGATCACATATGAATGATAAATGCAAGACACTGGCCACGAATCACAGCCAAGAGGTTGGGATGAGCAACGTCTGTCTTGTCAGCATTTCAAAATGGCTTCTTAGTTGAACATTTGGGAGCTTTTACGTAATGTTGCAAGGAGCCTGTATGGCTCCAGCAGCCACAGCAGTCTTTGGAGGGTTTCAAACAAAAACCAAGACAGTCGTTTTAACAATCCGAAAGGCAACATCTACTGAGAAATATCACTGCCTGTCTTCCATCTCTTTTCTGTGTGACGGTTTATTCATGGCAGATAAAGATGTTTTTCCTTTCTAAAAATCTTGTATTTTATGAACATAATTGAGAGCTGTGCATATAAAATTATATTTTATGATGAAGAAAAGGGACCTGGAAGCACACACTTAAAGCAAACAATAAGCCCATTAAATTCAGTCATAAAAAGTCACAAGGTTTGTGGACCTGAAAACCACTTTTACAGCTAAATAAACGCAAGCCCAGAGAGGTTAAGAGACTTTCTCAAGGTCACACCAGTTTAGTGGCAGAGCATAAGTAAGGACATAAGTCTTCTGAAAGCTTGCCAACTGTTTGTTCCACTAAGGGGACAGAGTGGCAACAAAACGCAAAACAAAACCTGGCTTGAGGCCACAGAAGGCTTCAAGGACACTTCCAGGGAAGCACCATGTGCTCCTGGGTACAGAAGTGAAGTTGTTTTGTTTTGTCATTTTCTGTTCTCCAAACAGTTGCAAAATAATGCTTTCTAGTATAAAATTTGTCACTGATGTTAGAGAAGAAGGATTATTCGAAGTTCCATGCCTCATATCAAAAGTAGATACAAATGATATACTATTATTTTAAAATAAAATGAGTCAGAGCACTAGAAAAAAACAAAGAAAAACGAAACACCATGCCTGTAGAAAAGTAGAGGGGCTATTGGCAAAATTCCTTTATGAAATACAATCGTGTTCACGGGTGTGTGCCAGCAGGTCTTTGCTCCATGGGTAGACAAAGTCAAAAGTGCACAGTGGGAACAACTCTTGGGCAGTTGGTAGATATATACCTGTTCATCACTGAGAACCCCATTGCAAGAGCAGAGAGATGATCCTGTGATGACAACTTCTGAGCCACTACACAGACTGCAGAAGGTCGGTGGCCACCAGTACCAGCAGAGCACCAGTGAAATACGTGCCCCACAGAAGAGCGTCTACACCATCTGAATGTCGACAAGCATCCTACATTATTCACAGGCAGGAGCTGGCAGCCAACAATACTCCCCTGATCACAATTCAATATTGAAAGAAATGGGATAAACTGGGCATGGGATGGAATCGCAGCTAGTGAGGCACAGGTTTTTAGTGAGCTTGCAAAGGGCCGGGCCAGGGCCACAGGGCAGCGGGTTCTCAGTCCCCACATGATGGCTGTCAGAGGGAAAGAGGTTCCTAGGAATTTTACACGCAGACGATAAAAACGAAATTTCTTAAAACACCAAAGACCACTGCCATGAGTTCAGCATCCTCGTTAAATGGTTTATCTCAGCAACATCTTCAAAATCTTAAATCATCTCAATGTGTACCTTCAGGGCTGAAATGTCACAATTTTCAACATGAAAGGTGAGCCATCAGGAAGTCTTATGTAGGCAAACTGTGATATAAACAGCTTGACCACAGGGAATTTAGCTTTTTGTCAGCACTTGACAATTTTCTTTCCTCAATGGGGGAAAAATCAATTAGGTTATTGGTAGAGTAAAAAAAAAAAAAAATTCAAATACTGCAGAAGGGAACGTGAGAAAAACATTTTCCAGAGACAAACACAATCAAAGAGGAAGTTACAAAATGCATTTGCAGCTCTCTCTGAAGCAGAGAGACTCAACCTACCAGGTTTTGAGCGTAGTTTGTGTCAACATAGCATTTGATAAAACAAAACGAGTCTGGGTTCATGTTCAATCTGAATATCCAGGACAATCCACATGTATCTGAAGAACCACTAACACTTGCGTCACAGCCAAAAACCTAAGAATGGTTCGATGCAACTTTCTCACTAAACAGAAGTGAAGAGGAAAGAATGACAAGGATGGTTACAGAGCTGAGCTACCCTTCATCGAGCCATATACAGGGGCCTTCTATGCTACAAGCCCTTGTGCAGCACAGAACTGGGCCACACCCTGTTCTAAGCACTTTACAAACATTAACTCATTAAATCATCAAGAAAAACCCTATGAAGTAAGCGTACATTCTCCAGATGATGAAACTGGGCCACCAGTGGTTATGCAATGTGCCTGAGATCACAGTGTGTGTCTGTTTTTAACGGGCAGTTAGTCACTATGGGAGGTCATTCTGAAAGGTTATAGGCAACACTAAAGACATCATAATTTTTAAGCTTTTCTTTTATAGTGAAAACTTGGGATGAGCTTTTTTAGATATTAGAAACTGGAGGTCTGAGTATGTGCTACATGACCAACAGATGATCCCCAGATGCCAGAAGTTTGAAAACAGTGCCATGTTGAATGCCAGACCCTATGTGCGGGAATTTACTATAGGATCAATCAGGAGAGTAAGGACACATGGCATCAGGACCCGTGACTATCCATTTGGGGAGGAAAATGGAATTATATTCTCACCACAACAGCACATATAAAAATAATTTTAGATGGAGAGAAATTAGACACAGTTCAACAGAATTCAGTACAGCTATCAGATAAAAGCAAGCCACAGACCCGGACCTGCTGAGGCAGCAATGATGGCCATGAGGTACTGATAAATATAAAGCAAGTAGCAGACGAGGAACACGCAACCATTTATATGGACACTATTCACATATCTACACAACTACATTATACAGATCTGGAGGGACAAACATCACATTATTTTGAGTGGTTCACCTAGAGTGGGGAACTGAGAGAGAGAGAAAGCCTTTTATTTTTAGACTCTTCTGTCTTGTTAGAATTTTTAATGGCATTCTAAGTTTTTTAAAAAGATCAATACACACACACGATCAAGTGATGAAGACACTAGGCAAATAGGCAGGACCCAGGTCATGAAAAGCTTTGCATGGTTTGTTAAGGACCTTTTAGTTTATCCTTAGCCAATGAAGTAGTAGCAAAAGCTTTTAGTCACTGGGAAGAAAAAAAAACATTATTGCATTTTATTAAGATCTTGTTAGTGGCAATGTGGAGAATTAATTAGAAATGTAGTAAAATTAGAGGTAGAAAAGATGGGAAAGGAGGCTTTTAATATCTACTAATAATTAAGAATTTGCCATGTACCACATACAGCACCTAACTCAGCTCGTTTAAGCCTTAGCACCCCTGCACTGGGACTGTTACAATCCCCACGTCACCTACAAGGAAACAGAGGCTCAGAGAGGTTCCGCATTGCCCCATTGGCCCAGCTAGTCAGGAAAAACCTGGAATTGGAATACAAACCCTGGTCTGTGCTTACTCGCAAAGTGATATTGTATTTGGGAATGTTGCGACAGCCTGAACAATGGTGATGAGGCCCTCAACCAAACGCAGAGCAAGAGCTGGGAGTGGGGACAGGGGCCAGACTCCATACATATCTGGGAGGTAAAATGGGCACCACCTGCTGACTGGCTGGATGCACAGGATGAGGAAGGTGGGGAATTTCAACTGACACCCAGGTTTCAGGCTGGAAAGAAATCTCCATATTTTCCAAAATGTGATCATGTTTACTTTTATAAAGTTATCAGTACCTACTGAGACCTCCAAGGACTTGATGAACAGCTCATGAAAACTCTACTTCTGCACCTGCTTTTCAATTCCAACTTTCTGGTGCATTACTACAGCTTCTATGTTCTCCCGGGCATCTTGCAATGAATCTTTCATCCTAGAAGTGTCTTCACCAAGAAATACTGCACACGATGAAAGGTTATGAAATGCCTTCCTTGCTTTTTCCTCAAGAAACTATGATTTTCACCTAAGCTAAGAGTGGAAATTACCAAGAATATTAGAACCGCTTCTGACTCCCTCTTGTTTTAATCACGGAGAAAATGGAGAACTTGAAAAATACACACACAGCACACACTCACATACATATACACACACACTGTTGTTTTGTACTCTTGTTTAATGTGGCTGTTCTTAATGGTGGAGAAGTGGGGTCCATGACGTATTCAAGGGTTCTGGAAACCTTCTGAATTTTAGATAAAATTTTGTGCACAAATCGATATAAGCACTTCTCTAAGGAGATTATCAACAGCTTACATTAGATGTTCAAAGGGGCTAAACCCCCCCTCACCCCCCCAAAAAAGACCAAGAGCTGCATGGCTGTCCTTTATAGGAACCTGCCATTAATCAAGCCATGGGGGCTTCCCTGGTGGCGCAGTGGTTGAGAGTCCGCCTGCCGATGCAGGGGACACGGGTTCGTGCCCTGGTCCAGGAAGATCCCACATGCAGCGGAGCGGCTGGGCCTGTGAGCCATGGCCGCTGAGCCTGCACGTCCGGAGCCTGTGCTCCGCAACGGGAGAGGCCACAACAGTGAGAGGTCCGCGTACCGCAAAAAAAAATCAAGCCACAGACTAAATAACCGATTTAGGAAACTTCAATAAGCAGAACACAGAAGCTCATCATGGAAATACACGTGAGGCAGCAAGACCTGCTTCAGATTCTGCTTCTTCAAAGTGATGCCTATTTTTGCCAGCTATTTGTTAGGCTAATGGAGAAAAATCATCCCCTACCTAATTAAACATAACTGGCTGCAAAGCTTCAGTTAAGACGGCAGTGAAGAATGGCTGATTGCGTAGGTTTAAACTCTCATTTTAGAGACTACGTCCTCGTTATTTTGAACATTTTTCGTAGGTTAATTCTGAATCCCAAACTGCTATCAAGATTATACCAGAAGGATCCTACAAACAGAGAACACAGAATGCAGGGCACAACAAAAGTGCACTTTAATAAGTTAGTCAATGGAATTCCTACTGTTTCTTTGTGAATCTATCCTACTGTAATCTCAGATGCAGAAATTCTCATTTCCCTGGAACCCACTGACCTATTGATAATAAGAAGTTTGGCGTGTGTGTGTGCGCGTGCGTGTGTGTGTACGTGTGTGTGTGTGTGTGTGCGTGTGTGTGTGTGTGTGTGTGTGCGTGTGTGTGTCTCCAGCGACCCTAACCTAACCACTGACTGAATTATAGTCCAAGAAACAGAAAGAAAGCACAGATCAGAGTGGGTGAAATACTGCTGAACTTAAGCAGCTTCAGTCTAACAAAGATCTTTATGAACAAAGAAAAAGAACCGACACAGTATAAAATACAGAACTGCTCAGAGAGAACTTTTAAAAATAACTCTTGAAGTTATCTGATAATTCATTGGCCGTCACTGAGTGGATTTCACAAATCCTCTGAACCTAGTGTCTAAAACAATAAACCCATGTACTTTTTTTCCTGAATAACTAAACTCTCCCAGAGAAAAGAGATGAGGATACTTCTAATATAAATTTCCTTTAACTGCAGGAAAAGAGCCGTGAAACGGTCTACCCTTGACTCTAAACGCCACTACTTTCTTCTTTTAATTTCCCTTCCTCTGAACATGACATTGGGCTCCCAGCTGGAAATGCAGATAAGCTGCCCTGATGGGGGCTTCAGGCCCCTCCCAAGAACAAAAAGTGCCTGATCTGTCTGGCTCCCTCGCTTCAGATCTGCTGAACTGCTTCACAGCCCGGGACCTTTGAGTCCCACCGTTTCAGAGGAGTGGATTCCAAGAGAAGAAAAAGGCTCTGACACCCGAGATCAGGATGAAGCTTCAGTTTTGCTCCACAACTGAGAGCTTTGGAGAATATGAGAAACGAACATGAAAGGGAATTCGCTCTGTTCTTCAGAGTCCCAGCAAGCAATCGGCTTAAATGACCGCATGGTGTAAGGCCACATTCTGGTCTGCAAACACACTTCTTTCCCTGCCCTTGATACGTGCCTTGTGTTTTAAACCCCAACCAAACATCTGAGTACAACTGTTTTCAAAACATGTTTGGTTTTTCTGGGGGAGGATTGTTAAACACCAACGAAGTTATCTTAAAACTGGGGGACCACACAATACATATAGAAGACAAAAACAAACAGGTAGCTAGACAAGCACACTTGAGGCAAATTTTTAAAAAAGCGTATGAACTGAGGCTGTCATGTGATCCTCAGCATACCCAAGTTCACAATATAATGAGGAATTTCATTACAGCTTATAAAGCCATGCACGGTCATCACGTGGCTCGTGACTAATATTTAAAGTGTTAGCTAAGGGCTTCCCTGGTGGCACAGTGGTTGGGAGTCTGTCTGCCAATGCAGGGGACATGGGTTCGATCCCTGGTCCGGGAGGATCCCACATGCCGTGGAGCAACTAAGCCCGTGTGCTGCAACTACTGAGCCTGCGCGCCTAGAGCCTGTGCTCTGCAACGGGGGAGTCCACTGCAGTGAGAGGCCCGCGCGCCGCAGTGAGGAGTAGCCCCCACTCGCCCCAACTAGAGGAAGCTTGCGTGCAGCAACGAAGACCCAATGCAGCCAAAAATAAAATAATTTAAAAAAAAAAAAAAAAAGTGTTAGCTAAGACGGATCTACATTAAACCTCTGAAGGGGAGCTCAGTGATTATCAAGTACTTTGGAAACATGTTCAAAGCACAGAAAACCTGACACCTGACTGAACTGTTTTGGTTGGAAAGGGTCTAGCTTTCTCAAATAGTTCCACACGGGGTTACACCAAATGTGAATGTTCACGGCAGCATCTTTCTGCACTGCGGAATTACACACAAATCCAGGCTTTATTGAAAACAAAACACACACACACACATTTTTCAGATTCTGTTTAACGTACTGGCATATTTAGAAAAATTAGAGGTTTAAATATACCTCAGGTCTGGGTGAAAAAGTTAAATTTAGGGAGAGGGTGAGTTAAACTCACTGCTCCCGCGAGGACTTTAAGTAAGGAAGGACAGACAGTGGGAATGAGTCTGCACAAGGTGCCTTGTATTCGGGACCGTCAGGAGATAAGTTAGGAAGGAGTCTTTTCTCACCGGCTACCCTCCGCCCATCATCCTACAGCTGGCTGGAGTTTCCTTATCAGGACACAAAGCATTTCTTTCTGAAATCATCTAACAGATGGTCACGGACAGCCGGAGGGGTGGGGGGCAGTGTAGAGCCCGGAGCGTGGAGCATCAGGGTTGCAGGTGGCACTGAGGGAGCCACAGGAGGACAGGCAGGCACCCTGAGTCTGGAATTCTGGACAGTAACTCTGCCTCGCTGAGGAGACGAAGGAGGTCACCTGGGGGAAATACCTCTGCTCTTCCTCATGAAGGAAGTCAGTATGTCTTCAAGTGTGAGGGTAACAGGGAGAGGCTGGAAGGCCAGTACCTGCCAACGTTAGGATTTTAGATGAAGCTCCAACGGTGGGTGGGCTGTAGCCTGGCCACACACCCCAAGGTGTGCTGGTTGGGCCATGGAGATGATGACACCTTGGCTGGCAGGCCAGGTGCCAACAGAGGGCAGCCAAGGGCGTCTCCATGTCCATCCAGGCAAGTCCTGCCGGGAGTATGCCCGGAGAGCAGGCCCGGGGAGAAGAGCCTAGAGAGCAGGGCCCAGGGAGCAGGGCCGGGGAGCAGGGCCGGGGAGCAGGGCCGGGGGAGCAGGGCCAGGGAGCAGGGCCGGGGAGCAGGGCCCAGGGAGCAGGGCCAGGGAGCAGGGCCTGGGGAGCAGGGCCCGGGGAGCAGGGCCAGGGAGCAGGGCCCGGGGAGCAGGGCCGAGGAGCAGGGCCCGGGGAGCAGGGCCAGGGAGCAGGGCCTGGGGAGCAGGGCCGGGGAGCAGGGCCTGGGGAGCAGGGCCGGGGAGCAGGGCCTGGGGAGCAGGGCCAGGGAGCAGGGCCTGGGGAACAGGGCCGGGGAGCAGGGCCTGGGGAGCAGGGCCAGGGAGCAGGGCCTGGGGAACAGGGCCGGGGAGCAGGGCCTGGGGAGCAGGGCCGAGGAGCAGGGCCTGGGTAGCAGGGCCGGGGAGCAGGGCCAGGGAGCAGGGCCTGGGGAGCAGGGCCGGGGAGCAGGGCCTGGGAGCAGGGCCGGGGAGCAGGGCCTGGGGAGCAGGGCCGAGGAGCAGGGCCTGGGGAGCAGGGCCGGGGAGCAGGGCCAGGGAGCAGGGCCAGGGAGCAGGGCCTGTGGAGCAGGGCTGGAGAGCAGGGCCGGGGAGCAGGGCCCGGGGAGCAGGGCCTGGGGAGCAGGGCCGGGGAGCAGGGCCTGGGGAGCAGGGCCCGGGGAGCAGAGCCCGGGGAGCAGGGCCTGGGGAGCAGGGCCGGGGAGCAGGGCCAGGGAGCAGGGCCAGGGAGCAGGGCCTGTGGAGCAGGGCTGGAGAGCAGGGCCGGGGAGCAGGGCCCGGGGAGCAGGGCCGGGGAGCAGGGCCCGGGGAGCAGGGCCTGGGGAGCAGGGCTGCGGAGCAGGGCCCGGGGAGCAGAGCCCGGGGAGCAGGGCTGGGGAGCAGGGCCGGGGAGCAGAGCCCGGGGAGCAGGGGCAGGAAGCAGGGCCGGGGAGAAGAGCCTAGAGAGCAGGGCCCGGGGAGCAGGGCCGGGGAGCAGGGCCTGGGGAGCAGGGCTGGGGAGCAGGGCTAGGGAGCAGGGCCTGGGAGCAGGGCCGGGGAGCAGGGCCTGGGGAGCAGGGCTGGAGAGCAGGGCCGGGGAGCAGGGCCTGGGGAGCAGGGCCGGGAGCAGGGCCGGAGAGCAGGGCCGGGGAGCAGGGCCCGGGGAGCAGGGCCAGGGAGCAGGGCCTGGGGAGCAGGGCCTGGGGAGCAGGGCCTGGGGAGCAGGGCTGGGGAGCAGGGCCGGGGAGCAGGCCGGGCTGGCATTCCAGACAAGGGATGGTTCCGAGAAGCACAGGACTGGGACCCAAGAGAAGAGTGGTTTGAAGAGCTGCTGGCATTTAGTAAAGTGAACTACACGTCAGACACGGCATCACGCTGAACATGTTATGTACATCGTATGTGAGTCTTCAGCGGTCCCGGAGAGGGGGTGATGCCGGCTGCCTTTTTCAGCTAAATCAACTAAGAGTCAGAAGAATGCACTACAGGCCCCTTCTCTATACAGTGAGGGGGGAAGAGGCTGGAAGGACTTGAAGAGGCAGCCTATGAAAAGCCCCGAGTAAATAAAAGGCACTCAAAAGTGTTCCTGTCCCAGGGAACCAACACGCAGAGAGGAATTAAGAAGGAAACCCAGTCAGTCTTCCAGGAGATTACAATTCCACTAAGGAGCAAAATACACCTACCTGTCATCCCAGAGAATGACAACTAACGTGGTCAAACACACCCAGTGCACAAATGATAAACAGAACCGCACTTTACAAAGATGATTCTGGCAACCACCTGCAGGAAAGGTTCACGGCGGGGCCAGCCTGGATTGAGAGCATTTAAGAAACTTTAGCTACAATGTGCGTGGGGAAAAAGAGCAGGGCTTATTCCTAAATTAAGGCAGGAGTGGTAGGTGCACAGAGAAGGTACTGAAGAATTAGGAGGTGAAGGTGAGCTGACTAGGCCACCGAACACACACGGGGCACAGAGAGGAAGGACCCCCGCCAACCTCTCCCAGGACAAGGGGCCGGGGATGCAAGCTGCGCCGCAGGCAGGAGAGCTGTGTGCCTTCGCAGGGGCAGGGGGTGCAGGCAGAGAGACGGAGGGGAAGAGCCCCAAGACCAGGAACCCGGTGCGTCTGGAGGAACGGGGTTCAGGAGATGATGAGATGCCCGGGGAGCCACAGAGAACGGCCTCAGACTACGTCACAGGAGAAGGAAGGGCCTGCGAGGCGGGGGCCAGACTGAGCACCACGAGGGGCTGAGCATGGACAGGGTGCTGGGGTGGGGAGGTGTAAGATGAAGCTGAGCACGTGGCGGATCTGAAATCCTGGGGGTCACTTCTGAGGGGGAGCGTCAGGCAGCGATGGCAGGAAAGGTCAGGATGCAGAGGCTAGAGGAGGAAAAGGTTAGAAGAACCAAGGAAAGAGAAAACGTAGCCTGAAATTTTAAGAAGTTACACCAGACTCGGGAGATAAAATGGAGAGGAGAATGCAGAGCCCGGGGCAGTGTTCGTCTTCAAGCTGGAATCGACAGGAGTGTTTGCAACCTGGGGGGTGAGGACCCGTGTGAGGGTGAGGACCGATGCAGCGGATCCGTGATCTCCCGGGAAGCAGGACTGGGAGGGCTCCGCGCACAGATAAAGGGATGCCAGACGGAGGAGGGAACTTCGTCCAGGGCAACAGGGGAAGGAGGAAGGGCGGTGCAGGGAGTGAAGGCTGGTGACAGGAAGCGAAGAGGGTCTCACCATATCCATCCCAGGGGTGACCACCTCCTGCCGGGAGTGAGGGAAGATGCCTCAGAGAGCCGCCCTCCTAGGAGACAGGGGGCAACCGACTGAGGCCCTGGAGGGCGGCCAGGCCCGGCCACAGCACGCAAGGCTCTTGGGAAGCAGAGGCCACGGGGGAGTGGGTGTGCATCTGGGCTGGAGCCACTGAGGACGCTGCAACGCTTGTTTCACCCCAGGTGGGGAGAGCAGAATCACGGGAGGATAAGGCGAGGGAACAGACTCATAAGAAGTCACTCGGGCCAGGGGCCAGGACAGAGAAGCACCAGCGATGGAAAGGAGATGGTGGCACCTGTGGTCGGCAGGACAGTGGCCCCCCAAGACGTGCAGGTCCTAATCCTGGAACCTGTGATGCTGGTACCTCACACGGCAAAAGGGGTTTTGTGGACGTGATTAAGTGAAGAATCTGAAGATGGGGAGAAGGTCCTGCAGTGTCCAGGTGGCCCAATGCCATCACAAGGGTCCTTATAAGAGGGAGGCAGAAGGACCAGGGAAGGAGACGCGAGGATGGAAATGGGCTGGAGTGACGTGGGCCCACAAGCCAACGGATGCAGGTGGCCCCCCAGAAGCTAGAATAGGCAAGGAGGTAGATCCTCCCCACAGCCTGCAGAACGAAGGCAGCCCTGCTGGCCCCAGTTTAGACGTGGGACGTTCTGAATTTTAAGGTAATAAATTTGTGTTGTTTCAAGCCACTGTGGTAATTTGTCACAGCAGCAAAAGGAAATTAATACAACACCTAGCCACATGGAATTCCAATTAGAACTACATTACTAAGCTATAAAAGATACATGAAGACATCCCAGAGACTTTTAACTTTCTCATGAGTACTTTCATTTCGTTCTGAAATACCAAACTATTTTTTAAATGTGCAAGTCTCCCTGCTTTTCAGGGGCCTAATCTACCTGGCAACCCCATGCCGGCTGGAGACAGGAACACCTGCCTGGGGATAAGAAGCAGAGCGTCCCGGGAGGATGGCCGAGGACAGCAGGGATGTGGGGCTTGGGGGGGCTCCCTGTCCCCAGAGGGCAGTTCAGAGCTAGGGCGGCTGTGCTCCCTCAGTTGGAGCGCGACAGTGATCTGACCCCAGGTGGAGATCTGGGTCCCGTCTTCATGCTACTCCTGTCCCGTCCCCTGCCCTTCAGATGTGCAGATGGGGGCGCCTGGCAGGTCCGAGCAGACAGGGCAGGGTAGGCGGGCCAGGGCAGCTTCACGAAAGAGGGGGGTCTGAGGGGAGCATGGACCCATAAGGTTCAAAGAACGAGAGACACAAAAGGCCTGCAAACTCGGATAAAGATGGAATAGTCAAGTGGAGCCCGCGTGGGGACCAGCCCCACAGGCCCGGAGAAGCCCCGTGTGACGGGCCAGACCCCGCGGCCTCGACTCCAGGCCGACAGGTGTGGACCTGTGACGATCGACAGGAAGGAAGAAGGCTTTAGGGAGATACGGCTGATGAGGAGATGACTGTCAGGGAGAGAGGACAGAGAAAAGTTCTTAAAACCAACCTCAAAACAATCTTTTAAAGTTTAAATCAAATCGAGATTGGCACATTCCACCAGTAATGAAGAGAAAATGTTTTAAAATTTTCTACGTCAACAGAAGGTGTTTACATCCTTGTATACTCATTACTCCAGATGGTAAAATAAATTATAAAAAGTGAAAAACTTTGTCTTGTACAAAAAGATATTTAAAATAGACCTACAAGATGCAAAAAAACCCACGTGCAAATGAAATAAGTGTACTCTTCTTTAAAAATACCCACACATTTTCTTGGTAGAATCCGTATCTGATCTGCGTGACAGAATTGACAGTGTGTGTTTCTGTGTGTGTCATTGGTATGTTTTCTAAAACTTGAATATTAGAATGGAAACTGTATATTAAAAGTAAAGCAATACTCTTTTGAGTAGTTTTCCATTCAGGATATGCAAACTATTCTAAGTTTTATTTTCAACATTTCACGATTAAAAGCTGAAGAGTTCCATCTCAGCTGGCTGACCTGAACACCATGGTTATAATATTTACACAATGAAAATGAACATTAATAGTCAAGAGCACAATACCAACACAAAACTGAGTTCAGTCTGATCCTCCTGCTTGGAAGGCTCGCGTGTACCACCTGCCTTTTTTATTCTATTGAAACCTATTTTCGATCATAAACCACGCTTACTTCATCTTACATATATATATATATATACACACACACACACACACACACACACACACACACACACACATATAATATATGTATTGTGTATATATAGCATATACAGAGCATATATGTATGTACAAATGCTCAGTTAGGGCAACATCTTCCATCCTCAGGACAGACCAGATGTAACAGGTGGTGACTTCCCCTTCACACGCAGGTGGGACGAAGCCCCATCCCAGCACAGAACACCTAGTAAGCTCATTACTTGCATACTCCAAGGACAACCAACAATTCTCCCTCGTGCTGTTATCATGTTTTCTGGGCCTATCTTACACCCCACCTGGATGGCCAAACTTTAAGAGTCCATGTCACAGGCACACTAGTGTTTCTGTCCAGGTCTTACGTGGTGCTTTGCACACACGGAGCCTGAGTTTCACCGTCAAGCCACACGTGAGTGGCTTGACTGTGAAGCTCCGAGTGAAGGGAAAGGCGGCCACCACATCAGATGCGGCTGCTGCCTGCTGTGCTCATGCCTCACTGTCACCTTCAGAGCTGACAGAGGTTAGAGTTCAGAAGCTTGAGGACGTCATAGTTTTAGCCAATGAACCATGCAGACGGTGTGCCCTGCCCCCTGCTCCCCTTCCCTGACCTTCTGGGTCTCAGAAGGTCAAGGGGGAGGCTATGTGGCCCACAGCCCATCACTACACAGTCCCCAACGCAGCCTCAGGATCTGCTTCAGGACAGAAATCCCACACTTGCCCTGGAGGTGCCTCAGTCAGCACTAGGACCCAAGGGGAATCTGGGGAGAAACTCCATTCTGCGTGAGCTGATGGACCTTAAAGGATCTGAAAGAAGAAAGTCTGAGAAATAAAGTGAACACACGCTGGCTGAGATGAGGGGAGAAGGTGGGAGCTGGACAGGGGTCTAGCACTTTGCTGCCATCGGCCAGAACTCGCCCTGCCCTGGGAACCACACACACCTCACCCCCAACATCCAAACATTGGACACAGTCCCAGAGGGTCCCGGTGGAGGTAAGAGAGGATCCCTGTCCTGAGGTCCTGGTCCGAGGACACACGCAGGTCTGATTCCTAGGACACTGTGCCCTTCTTGGTCAATCCCCACCTTCATGGCTTCTGGCTGCCTTGAGATCCTGGACGGTCATCTCACCAAGCACAGCCATCGGGTCACAGCCTGGCCTGTGACCTCGCATCCTGGACCCCAGCTAGGCTACATCTGCCCTTGGAGGTCACAGAAATGCACAGGCCTTCGCTGGCTCCTGGCCTGAGCCCTCTACCCTCTGACCTGGAGTAACCACTGCAGGAAGGGCAGGAGACGGCACAGGGCGAGCTGGAAACGGCGACTACAAGTTACACTGGGTCACCCCGGTCAAAGCCAACCCTCTGTAAAGAGCATCTACACTCAGAACTAAGGAGAGGTTTCCGGAAGCCACTCAACACAGCTGGTGACAAGAGCACACTGAGAACAGGCACTGTGCATCCTGTCACCTCGGGAACTTACACGCTTAGTGGAACAAACGCCCTAAGTCTTGTCACATGACGGCAGTGGGGGCAGCAGGACCCGAGTCCTCAGCAGAACCTGCACAGACCTTAAGTCTTCTCCCCCAGGGGACCTCTACCCACGCACAGGAGCCCCGAGGAGGCTTCCAACCCATGGCCTCCCCGGCCACACCCTGAGGTTCTAGTTCAGCAGGTCTCAGGAACATGTACGTCCGTGTTTTCCAAAGCTCCCTGGAAGCACCTGGTATGAGGACTGGGTGGAGAACCCACAAGTCGAGATTCAGTGTGTCTTAAATTGTGAGGTGCCAACACTTGGCTCTGCTTTCATTCCGTGCCGGCTACACCTCTTCTCCCCGGTTCCACTGCCATGTCCTAGATTAAAACTGCTAGCCTTCTCACATAATAAAACGTACTACAAGTAACTCAACGGATGTCATGAAAAGTGAAGCAAATAAAAAGTTTTAGCTTCTCTCTGCTGGTTAAGATGCAATATAATGATGCAAATCTGATACGATTTTTTAAAATTCAGATCGCCCCTGAAATAATGAAAACACAGCCTGAGAAGAAGAGAAAGGGCATTGGAAGGTTTGGTACCTTGGGTACCAAGATGAACCCCAGAGCTGCAAGCCCCTGGTGCCAGGAGTCATTGGGTGGAGCAAGTCTACCGGGGCTGCTCCGGGCGTCCCTACAGTCAGGGACAACCTGCTTTAGGGGGTTCACTGTCCCCTCCAACATGCTGCCTGACCCACCACTTCACGCAGCACATCAAAACAGATGCCTGGCACTGATCCTTGGGTGGACAGATGCAAGTAACATCGGCGAAGAAGAAGAAGGACTCATGCTTGGTGTCTACCACGTGCCTGTTATATCCGACGTCCTTCACACGTACAGCGACCCAAGGAGGCAGGTGTGGTGATTCCCCTGCTTTACGAACGAGGACCCCGAGGCACAGAGAGACTGGATGGCCTGCCCGAGGTGGCAGCGCTAGGTTTCAACCCAGGCGGGCCGGCCCCAGAGCACACACGGAGTCACTAAGGCTTGGATTAGCTTTGTTATGTCAATCTCCAGCAAAGCCTACAAGTCAGATAAGTCGGTATGCTGTCTAGGCAAACGATTTCATTTCTAAGTGTGGATTCCCTGCAAAACTGTAAGACCGGGGCTTCCCTGGTGGCGCAGTGGTTGAGAGTCCGCCTGCCGATGCAGGGGACACGGGTTCGTGCCCCGGTCCGGGAGGATCCCACATGCCGCGAAGCGGCTGGGCCCGTGAGCCATGGCCGCTGAGCCTGCGCGTCCGGAGCCTGTGCTCCGCAATGGGAGAGGCCACAGCAGTGAGAGGCCCGCATACCGCAAAAAAAAAAAAAAAAAAGATAAAAAAAAACACTGTAAGACCTTCAGGGATTTGTTCACCTTGGAAAACAGCTCAACGGGCGCTGCCACGGCCTCCTGTTCCTTCAAGTACTGCTCCCAAGACCAGGCCTCACGCGCGGCCACCGCAGGGGCTGGAAGAGAAAACACAAGGGCTGTTCTTGAGACAATTAGTGACTGAAAAATTATGCAGTTGAAGATAAATCCAAGAAGGAGGCTAATTACTTAAACCGATGATCAGAAGACCAAGCAACTAACAGCAAGGAGCCTTATCGCTGGCGTTCTGTGAGCATCTGGTACAATCACATCCCCAGCTTTTCCTGGGTTAGAACAGACTTATGAACACACCCCATCACCGACCACTGATGACACGCAGGACGTGTGCCCCCAGCCCCGCTCAAAGAAGGGAGAACAGGCACAGGTTCTCTAGAAGGTGATTTGGTTACTTTTAAGGCAAAGGACCTGAACGTTTTTTTGTAATCTCCTTTCACTTTCCTACCTCCTCTTTGTGGGAATGCCAATTGGTACAACCTGTCGAAAGGCAACGTGCAAACTGTCAAAAGCCTTAAAAATTATCTGCATACTTTGAACCAGCCATTCTCCTAGGAATTTGTCTTAATGCAATTACAGTGATGTGCCCAAGAGTTTATTCTAGAACCCTTCATAATAGTGAAATAGTGGAAACAAACTGAAGAGAGGGCTGATTAAATGCACTGTACAGACGTGTCACTTTAATAACAGCTCATAAAATTACATTGCAGAAGACTGCTGAATGGCAGAGAAAGGCTATGTTAATGATACACTAAGTGGGGAAAAAAAGTTTAGGAAACAAAATGATCCTTTTTGGTAAAGTATATAATGGAAACAAAAAACACTAAAATCATGTAAATCAAAATCGTAATTGAAGTCATCTTTAGGTGCCGGGATTATAAATAATTTCTTCCCATTTTTCTTTGTACTTTAGTTTTCCGCTTTTCTAGATGAATAACTATCCTTTGTAATTCAATAAAAATATCATTTTAAATAATAAAAATCTGGCAAAAAAGATTAATAATTGTTTTAAGTTTATATTCTATGTTCCAGTAACTCCTTCTCTAGGGTTAATATGCTAAGGAAGTGGTCCTCATAAAAGCTGATGGTGAAAATGGACATCACACAATTATTACAGCAAAAATGCAAAGTAATATTAACATGGGAGAGAAGTTAAATAAATGATATTTATATATACATATACACATATATATATATGATTATGAAGTCAAAAACTATACTTTTTATAAAATATCTTGGGAATTTTCTGGGATATCTTGAGAATTTATTATCAAAGTAAGGACACAAAACAGTATATATTTTATGATCTTAATTTTTAAAATACAAATTATTATATATATTAAAACATTCATTTTTCACATACTTATAAAGTCCCTTCTTCATGCAAGGCAATAGGCCTATATGTGTGTTTGCATATACAAACACACACGCACAGAAAAGAAATTGGAAAGAAACAGCAAAATATTAACGGTGATTATACGCGGGTGGTGGGATTAATGTAAATATTCTTTCCTTGTTACTTCCTGCAGTTTTAAAATTCTCGACAAGCATTATTATAACCAACCACACACACACACGCACACTTGCACACACACACTCATACACACACGCTCCTGGAGAATTCTGGTCAAAAGGGCTCTGTGAACATTAATTTTAACATTTATCTTGTTGTGAAGTGTTCCCGAGGAAGCTCCAGATGGTGAAAGGTCAGAACTACGAGCACGTTGGCGGTGACAGGTAGTTAGGCACACCTCCAAGTCAAACATTTGGAACCTCTCAAGACGGTAAAGCAACCTGATGGAATAACAAACACGAAACTCCACCAGCTGTGCAGGAAGAAGTAACATGGACTTTTAATCACTTAAAAAATATGTTCTGAGCTCCTCTTCACATGCCAAGAAGCATGCTGCCCGCTGGAATAAGAATATGACCCAGTCCCTGGTCTAGTAAATGAAAAAGAAATAAATAATGTGTATAATTTTTTCCTTTAATATTCATATATACAATTGACAAAAAAAGTAATTTAAGCTCAGGTTATAAGGAAAAAATCATATCAAATTACAGTTTAAAACAGACCCACAGAGCACGCACATTAATAACTACTGTTTATCAATCACAAGACACTGACCTGTTCTTGCTAAGAAATACACTTATTAAAGTAAAAGAATTTTAAAAAGCACTTTAACCATCAAATAAGGCTGAGAGAACTGTTATCAATGGATTTCCTTGCTTTGGAAACAGTGCGACATCTCTGTGTGATTACCACCAAGGAGCTCGCAGTCTGTTAGCCATCACAGCACTAGAAGATTTGCTGCCATTTCTACACGACATGAGATATTTTATTCTGCTAAACACAGAAAGGAATTTGATAAACCCTGAATATTCTCTGGTAAGATTACTCAACATCCCTATTTTCACATAAGCGTTTTACAACATCACAATTATAAGCGTTACCAAAAACATTACAGCAGCGTTGGCTCCAAAGCAAATATAAATGTCTCGTTTTCTACAACAGCTGTGTTCCTGAAAAACTTGTGTGTGAGGGGTGACATCACCATGTCGTCCCCAACGTAGAAGAAGGTCATTCCTCACAAGAACCACGAACAACTATTCAAGACCAAGACACACTAAGAGAACCCAGACCCGGGGGTGTGGTTGAAGCCGCCCCTGCACCCCAGAGACCCAGACGGATGCCCAGAAGGACACAGTGGGAGGGGAGAGTAGAGGCTGCAGGTGACGCTGACCACACTGCCCCTCCCCCAGGCCTCCCCAAGCCTCAGGCTCATCCAGTGGGAAATGAGGACCCCGGGGACAACCGGCCCTCACCCCCAGAATCCTGGGTCACTATGTGGGAGCCCCTATTCTGACGTCGCCCCACGGGGACTGCAGTGGAATCTGGAGGGCACAACGCTGGGGACTGACTGTGATGGAGAGGGGGGAGGGGCTCATGACATCCGCACAGGGATCTCAGGATGGAATTCACACCTGCATCACCCAGGTGGGGACCCCAACCTGCAGCTCTGCTCACCTGCAGAACCAACTCAGGGCGCAGTCTGATGAGGGAGCTCGATGGGGTGCATACCTGCCTGCATCGGACCCTCAGGGAGGAGTTCTGTTGGCCCTGAGCCTGCTCTGCCCAAGCCCACGCCAGGTGTTGCGTCCCAGCCCACCCACGTAGAGAGAGCCTTCCAGATCCATCGACCAGAAGCGCTGGGACAGTCCTGGAAGATGTGTGCCTGGCGGCACTTGAGCAAAGCCTGTGGCCCTGTTCAGCCAGGGAACTAGGGTGCGGGTCAGCTTGAGGTAAGATGACAAACAAAGAGCTTTACTGGCTTTCAAGCTGCTTCACCACTGCACCTGGGCAGGGGACCTACCTCACAGCCCTGCTCACCACCAAGTACAGCCTGTCCCCCGGGAATCCACCCAGACCACAGAGGACACTGTGAAGCCCACTCCACAGCCCTCCACACGTGGGCGCCTGAAAAGGGAGCACAGCCTGGGGCCTCCTGTGTCTGCAGAGCAGAGCCAGTGGCCTCACCCTCAGTGCACACTCAGGCCCCCAACAATGAGCTGTGCAGGCCCTAGGTCGCAGCCTGCTGCCCTGCCAGGGAGGGAAGCTAACTCACACCCCGTCCACTACTGAATACGTGCCCAGTCCTGGCCGTCCAATGAGCCTGACCAGAGAGCCCAGGCGACTGCAGAGCCCACCCTCCAGCCCCACCTGGGGAGGAGCCCAGCCAGCCGTCCTGTCCACCTGTTCTCGGCCGGGGCACAGCCCCCATCCCTGTCCTCTGAGCTCAAACAGATGCCTCACCCCAAATAAACCCTAATAGCAGGCCCACCTGCCCAAGGGCTTTACCAGCAGACACGCCCAGAAACCCAAGCCGAGCTGACTGGTGAGGAACCGTCTCTGCCAAAGCAAACTGCACAGCCTGGAAGACGAGCCCCACTACTCAGACGCACAGATTCCAACGTGAGGAATCAAGGGTCATGAAAAGCCAGGTAACTATGACACCAGCAAAGGAAACCAATAAAGCTCCAATGACTGACCCTAAAAAAGAGTGAATTATGAACTGTCAGACAAAGAATTCAGAATAGTCCTCCAGAGGAAGCTTAATTAACTACAAGAAAACACAGACAACTAAATGAAACTAGAAAAACAATGCATGAACAAAACAAGAAGCTCAACAAGGAAACAGCCACCATCGAAACAACCACAACAATAAGAAAACAGCCCTGGAGCTCAAAAATACACTAACCGCACTGAAAAGTTCAACAGAGAGCTTCAAGAGTAGACTGGCCCATGCAGAAGAAAGGCTCGGCAACCTGGAGGATAGGACACTGGAAATTCCCCAGTCAGAGGAGAAACAGGAAAAAAGGAGGATAAGAGAGAAGAAAGCAGGGCGGAATTATGGGACACGGTGAAAAGAAACAATATTCGCATTATGGAAATTCCAGAAGGAGAAGAGAAAGAGAAAGGGATGGAAAGTGTATCTGAAGCAATAATGGTGGAAAACTTAGAGAAATGGACATTTCACATCCATAAGGCCCAAAAGGGCCCCAAACAGGTTGAACCCAAATAGGATTACACAGAGACACATTATAATTAAATAGTCAAAAGTCAAAGACAAAGAAAGAATTTTAAGAGTAGCAAGAGAAAGAGAGACGTCACATACAAGGGAAACCCCATAACACTATGAGCGAATTTCTCAACAGAAGCCTTTCAGGCCAGGAGAGAATGGGACAGTTTATTCAAAATGCTGAAAGAAAGCAGGGTCAGTGCTTGGATGGGCTGGAGGCTGGTGGCATGTGCATGTGTGTCACACCCTATGAAAGCACAGGTGCACTTGAGCCAGGCCACGTCCTCACAGACAGCAGACACTGGGATGCATAGGGTTAGCTCTTAGAAGCACCCCCTTTACAAAGGGCTAACCATGTCTAAGAGGACCAGGCAGCAACATCGTCCTTGGAAAAGGGGTTGGCACACTGAGCAGGATACATCCCAGACCAGATACCTGTTAATCCTGTAAACCACAATTGTGTCCTGCTTTATCATTTCAGATCTGGAGTTTGGAATAATTCCGTTTATTTAAATGGATAGAAAACCACCTCTACTCCTTTATTTCAGCTCTTTATATGAACAGTCGTCCATATGTGCGTGCTAGTGTTTTTTGTTCTCAACTCCTCTTATAAAATTCCATAACATAAAAAGCACAGCATGCTGTTTAAAAATGGAAAGAAGCCTTAGCTGTCATCTAGCTCTGTGATTTTTTTCAAACCTTAAATTTCTTTCTATCTTGTAATACCCTATAATGGAAAAAAATCTGAAAAAGAATATATATATTATATATATATATATAATATATATATATACACACACACACACATACATATAACTGAATTACTTTGCTGTGCACCTGAATCACTGTAAGTCAGCTATACTTCAATAAAAAACAAAAAAATATTATAACAGTATATTGTTAATTGAAGGTAATTTTATCATATTTAATTATATTGATGATTTTAAACCTTCTCTTCCTCATTTAAAAAGTGATGCATGCTGATTTTAAATTCATTGCCAAAAAAAGGCATGATCTGTCAACAGACAAAACTATATATCAAATTTTCTTTGGGGACCAAACATACATTAAAATTTAACCATATATTATAGAATCAAAAATAGATAAAAACTGTTTCCAAAAATAAATAAATAAAAATTTTAAAATTAAATTAAAATGTTTCATCAATAGGGGGGCTATAAGAATATTCTCTCTAGTATGACCCCATTTTTACCTACAGAAGTATCTTTCTAGGAGCCCCATCATGAGACACCCCGTGAGTACAGGTACGCTGCCTGTCCCACGCTCTGGCCACTTGGCATCACATTCATCCCCCTTGGAGAGCAGAGACGGACAGATGAAGCCTCACCTGACACTAAGAACACCTAGTTCTAGGAAACTGCACAATGTTTATTAGTGATTTTCTAAACTAAAATTGAAAATGGCCGGGGGTGAAGAATGAATAAACTGTCATTCTTAAGGACAGAACCACGTAAATCCTATAACTCATGTCCCTGAGAGACACCTCCCCAATTCCATCAACCATAATCACAGTCTTTGACACCAATGTTTCAACTTTATTTCAAAAGTTATGTTGCATCCGGCTCCATTGGCAGCATCTTAGAAAATGTGAGAAAAACATTTTTTTTTTGTTGGTTGTCGGTAGCAACCAACCAATTTTATTACACACAGATATAAATAATGCCTCCCTTTGTGGTACCAACTGGAAATGATACAATTTTCCCAACGTTCTAACAACTTGTCACTGCTGGGAAATAACCCCCAAACGGAAGCTCCATGAATATAACTGCACTTCCCAACCTCTCACATGGTAATAACTCTGCGTGTCTCCGTAGCAAGGACTTCTGCCTGCTCTGCTAGAACATTTTTCATTTGCAAATGTGGGCTGCGTCTCATTCCAGTACTGAATTCAAAACCAGTTGTTGCTCATTTCCCTGCGTGTAGCGGGTGCTGAGAGCCAGGACACGCCAGGAAATGCTCGGGGACTTGACTCGTGCTCACGTGACACCTACTCTAGTGGGGGAGACACACGTGCAGACAGACAAGTGTCACCCTCACCCGGCATACGGGGGGGACTCAACGTTCCTGTGAATAAATAGGCAGACGCAAGTGTTAACGCGCACCAGTTAAGAAACCCAGACAGTGCATCTGGGAACAAAATAAAGAAGGATTAATTCTGACCAGAGGACGCTTCCTGGAGACTGCTGCTCTCCCAGACAACCAGAAAGTCAGCAGGCGGTCCAGGCAGGGGCAGCAGGAGCAAAGGGACAGGCTGCAGAGGGAAGAGCCCCTGACAACGCCCGTCTGGGCGTCACCACGGAGCCTGTGGGACACACGGAGCAGAAGGCAGGGTCGCTGCATGGGGAGGAAGTAACCGTGGAATCGGGCAAGTTCTTCCAAGTCGGAAGGAAGAACTTGCTCTAGCACCAGTGCTGAGTAAGAAGGAAACAAATGCCAGAGACAAAGACTGAAGGCGGAACGATGACAACAGTCCAGGCAGAGGTAACGAGGGCGTTCCCTAGAGAAAGGCGGGGAGCCAAGGGGCGACGCAGAGCTAAAACCCAAGGACCTCGGCCAACAACTAACTGTCAGGGGCGGGGTGGGGCAGGGCGAGGTGGTCCAGGGAGGAGGACCCATCGGGGGAACCCAGTGGGGGATCAGCAAATCGAGGGAGCAACGCAGGAGGCTGCAAGGAGGACGGGTTATTGTCAGAGATGTTGAGTTTTAGGTATCTGGAAGAATCTAAGCATATACATCCAACAAAAGGAGATCCCAAATTTTTCAGCAAGAGGCAACAACTGAGAAACGTGGAGAAAGAAGAACCAAGGTCAGAACGTGCACATCCACATCGGGGTGAGTGAAGAGGTGGGGAGGAGGACAGGACAAGGGGAACTGGCAGGGACCCGGGGACACACACAAGACCCGGAAGTCAGGGCGGCAGAGGGTCCCAAGGGCTGAAGGACCAGCACCGTCCGATGCGGAACAAGGTCCAGTGAGACCAACCTGGGAGAAGCAGCTGCGGCCAAGCAGCCAGGGTGTCACCGTGACCTCAGGGACAGAGGCTTCGGTGGAAGAATGTGCTCGGAGGTCAGACTGCACGAGGCCAAACCCTGAAAAGAAAGTCTCAGGGAAGCAGCAAGTGTGCCACACTCTGAGAGGCTTGCAGATGAGGAGAAGAGACAGGTCACAGGAGAGCTGGAGGGGCACCAGTCACATCACGAAAAAGGAGCTCTTCTCATTCTTAAGGACTGCAGGCAGCAGAGGGCATTTCAATCCATCAGCTGAGGGACAAGAACTGGAAGACAGAGATGAGGCTCCTAGAAGAGGGGGTGACCCAGGGGGATGTGCAGGACAGAAGGCTCTGAGAACACAGCAGAGGAAGGGCCCTACTAACGTCAGAGAAACTTCGGGAAGGAAAGAGAAGACATCACCCCAGGACCTCGATCTCCATGACCAGGAGTGCGTCACACTGGGAGCACAAGGGCAGGACAGTGATGGAAATTCCTCTAGGACAGATGTGAGGCCCACGAGGCCGTCCTGAGAGCCGCTCGGCCAAGCCGGTGACTCTCAGAGGGGCTCCCGGCAGTCTGGGAGCGGAGCAGATAGTTCAGTCCATGGACAGCTGGGCACCGATGAGGAGACAGCCCAGTGGATGAGGGGCACCAGCCTTGAGCACATAAGATGAAATGCTCCAGAGGCCCCACGTGGCCAGGGGCGCAGGAAGTCAGGAAACTACTGACGAACACAGAGGAACAGAAAAGCTAACACACAGGAAGCGAGTGCTTTGACAAGCTTCCACGGAACGAAGGAGTAGAAGGACCCGTGGTTCTGAGGGTGTGACCAAGAGAGGATTTCAGGGTCCAAAATGCGGTGACTCAGCCATTTCCCCAGGTGCTGCCACAAGTGGACAGAATAACAATGCACAGGACCAACACCGGAAACCTGTGTACAGCAGAGAAGAGAGGTGTGTAAACAACTTATTCTAATATGGTGGTTTTCAAAGTGTGGTCACCCCCTGGAACTTGTGAGAAATGCAAATTTTGGAGGCCATACCCCAGACTTAATGATTCACAAACTCTCCACTTTAACAATTTTTCTAAGTGATTCTGATGCATGCTTAAGTTTGAGAACCACTGTTCTTAATTAACGTGAAGAAACCTACAAAGTAGAGAGAAAACTAATTATGGTTGATATCATCAAAGAAGGCCTCCCAGATGATGTGACATGTGCCTTAAAGGATAAAGTTCTCAAAGTGTGGTACTCAGAACTACAGCATCAGTATCACCTGGGGAACTGTTAGAAATACAAAGTTGGGGCATCAATCAAAATCTTGGGCATCTACTGAATCAGAAACTCTTGGCGGGATGCCTGTGAGCTGTTTTCAGAAGCCCTCCCTCTGAAGCAGCTCATGTTGGAGAGCTCCAGCTCCGGAATGAGGGTCAACTCCAGCTGCAAATGGCCCTAGAGACAGGGGCAGGACTGAGAACTCTTTGACCACAGTCCTGTTCTTGAATTTCCAAGAGTCCCCATCCTCCCCCAGCATGAATTTTACAGTACGGCCCATTTCCTGAGGAAGCTGGCGTGATCTCGCTTCCTTGCAAAAGAAATCTAATTAAAACACCACGGGAAGAATTTTAGTCTTAAGCCTATATACATGCTGTGGAACCCGCAGAAGTTTTTAAGGAAAGAAATGCCGTAATAAGTTTTGGACTTGTTTCTCCTCTGCCCTGCCCATTGCTGGTTTTTTGGTAGTTTTGACTTTTTTTAAAGACACTGCTGGTTGCAGTTGTAGAGATTATGGAGTAGAATAAGGAGAGAGAACTGATACCAGAGGTAGCAGAAAGGTGGCTGTTTCAACAAGCCAGCCCTAGATGAAGAGGTCTTGATGTGATACAGCTGGTGAGGATGGAGAGGAGAAGAGAGGAGTCAGGGAGAGATGTGAGCAGGACCTGACATGCTGGACAGCAGTGAGGTGGGAGGGAGACCGAGTCTATGACTGTGCCGAGACAGGCGTAGAGGGCAAGATGAATACATTTTCAGAGATGCTAAACCTCTGAATTCTAAAGGGTCTAAAGGATATACAGGAGGAACTATCTAGGGGGCATTAAAAATGGCTTTTTCAGGAGAAAGATCAGGACTGGGAACTTGGATTTCATGGCCATCAGTGTACAGGGGGCTGAGATTCGCCAGGAGTGTATGAAGAGCACAAAGTAGGTAGTGGGACCAAGAGCAGAATTCTAGGGAACGGAAGTATGTCAGATGTGGGCAGAAGAAAAACAATCAGTAACGGATAGTGAGAAGGAGCAACGAGAGAACAGGACGAATGAAGGAGGAAATACCTTCAAGAAGTAGGGAGTAGTAGCTATCAAATTTAAGAAAAATATAAAACAGCTTGAGGACTCAACAAAGGTCACTAATTTTAGTAATTGGAAGGACTTACATGGCCTTTACCTGAGACTTTAACACAGAGAATGACTAAAGATGTAGGAAAAAGCAGGGACCTGAAGCTGGGGACAGAGATGGGATCAAAGACAGGTGGTGGGATTAGCCTCAAGATGGTTTCTATAAGAAAACAAGGAAAGGGTGCTGGTCCAACGAAGCCCAGAGGTGAACAGGAGAAAGGCTGGAAGCATAGTCTGTGAGGAGGACAAAGTTTACAGGTATGCAGTAGAAATGCAAACTGGAAATAGTAATCTTCAGAAGTAACAACTCAAAGAGCTGCCAGACTACGGTGACGGAGGAGTCATGTATGACCGAAACAGAGAAAACCAATGCAAATATGGTCAATAATATTGTAATAGCTTTGTACAGGGGCAGATGGTTACTAGGCTTATCGTGGTGATCATTTCATAAGGTATGCAAATGTCAAATCACTATGTAGTTCACCTGAAACTAACAGAATATTGCACATCAACTATATTTCAACAAAACAAAACAAGAAAACAGTGCAAGCCAGGTGTGCTCATTGATTCAACAAACAGGGTTTTCTGTGACACAGGCCCTGTGTTAGTTGCTAATGATTCAAAGAAGAAGATATAGTTTTTTTCCCCTCAAGAAGCTTACAGCTTAGTGGGGAACAAGGCAACTATTATACAAAAAGGAATATCCAACTGCAGAGACATGAACTAAGGGCTATAAGAACACGGTGGACAAAACAATCAACATTGTCTTCAGGGCATTACATTTTCATTTTTCATTCAACAAATATTAACCATAAGGCTTATATGCTACAAGCTTATAATACAGCACGAAACAAACTAACAAAAATCCCTACCATTACCCACCATAAATTCTAGTGTGTGAAGACATATGATAAATAAGTAAAATACATAGTATGTCAGATGGCAATAAGTGTTAAGGAGAAAATATAACAGAGAAAGCAGCTAGGCAGTATTAGCAGGAGGGGCTCTGCAGACTTCCCACCAGAAAGAATGGAAGCAACAAGGCAATGGAATGACATCTTTAATGCAATGAAACCATGAAACTGTCAAGTGAGAATTATACATCCAATGAAAACATCCTCCAGAAAGGGTGAAATAACGAAATTTTCAGATTCATTAAAATTCATTTTGATATGTCCACATTTCACTTACAGAATACAGTTTCCATTCCTGACTGAGTTCTTCTTCACTCCTACAGAATTCATTTTGTCTCCTACAGATATTCTTGTAAAACTTTTTTTTTTTTAACATTTAAGTCTTCAATCTACTAGGAATTAATTTTTTAGACAGATGATCAGTTTGGCAAACATAACCTACTAAATAATCTATGGTCTGTCCTCCTAAAATGATTTACCCCTGTACATTGGGTATATTAGCCTATGTGTAATATATTACATTCTCACATCTCTTTCTGGTTTCTCTATTCTGTCCCACAGATTCTTAGTCTATTACTATACTACCAGAATGTCTTGGATTTCAGTATAAAATACCTGTATCCAATTTAAATTAAAACCAGTTTGGATTCTATTTTGGAATTGGATTAACTGTTAATTTGATGGAAATTGACATTTTTGTGGCATGTATTTCCATTTGTTCACATATTAATTTATATGTATCAATAGAATTTTCTAGTTTTCTTAACAAGGTCCTTCACATTTCCTGTTCAACTTATTCTAAATATTTTATACATTATTGCTTTTATGCGTGCAATATTTTCCCCTTTTCAATTTCTAGGTGCTGATGACATACAGAAAAAGCTAATGACTTTTTATACTTATCCTCTATCCAACCACCTCAATTTTCTTATATTAATTCTATTGAATAGTAGCTTATAATTAGATTCTCCTGGGTTTTCTAGGTATAAAATCACATCAGCTGCAAAAAAATATAGCTTTATCTCTTTCCAAAGTTTATACCATTCATTAAATTTTGTTTTTTATTTCATTCACTAAAATCGCCAAGAGAGTAGTGAATAGCAATGGTGATAGTGGGCACCTCTATTTCCTGATTTTAATGTAAATGGTTTTGATGTTTAGCTATTCAGTATATTTGCTATTACATTTTGGTAAATAATTTTAATTATATTCAATGCTATTTTACATACAAATTTTTGCTAGGAATGGCAGTTAAATTCTACCAAAAGTCTTTTTCAGTGTTAAAGATCATTATATGGCTTTTCCCTTTTAATCTGTTGATGTGTGAATTATGTTGGCAGATTTTACAATACTGAACTCTGTTTCACTGGTGAAGTTTACACTACTGAATACTATACCCTCCTTGGTAATAGGATATCATTTTTCTAATATATTGCTAGATTATACTTGGCAATATCTATTTAGAATTTCATATTTGTATGTGATATGCATTTGCAGTCTAGAGTTTTGGTTTTTGGTTTTTTTTGCGGTACGCTGGCCTCTCACTGTTGTGGCCTCTCCTGTTGCAGAGCACAGGCTCCGGACGCGCAGGCTCAGCGGCCATGGCTCACGGGCCCAGCCGCTCCGCAGCATGTGGGATCTTCCCAGACCGGGGCACGAACCCACGTCCCCTGCATCGGCAGGTGGACTCTCAACCACTGCGCCACCAGGGAAGCCCTAGAGTTTTGGTTTTTATATTACATTCCTCAAATCTCATATTCTGGCTTCATAAAAAATTTTTCACCTTTTTATGTAGCTTGGAAGAGTCTGAATATCATTGGAATGATCTGTTCTTTTAAAGTTGAAGAATAGTTCAGCTGTGATCCTGGCTGGACCTCATCTTCCAGTCTCTTTTACTGTATGACCTATTCAAATGTTCAACTTTTCCTGGGTGCATTTTGATAATCACTAGCTAGGAAATCATCCAGTTACTCCAGAGTTTCAAACGCGTTGCTACAGAAATGCCTGTATTATTCTCTCTTGTTTTAATTAAAAAACAACAACAACTTCCCCCACATCTTTAGTTAGTTTTCCTCACTTGCTTAGTAATTAAGGTTAAGATGCATATATTTAGGAGAATGGGTAAATGGTGACAGCATTAAAAGAATAGAGAGAAAAGAAGACTGGGGAGAGTGTGATAACCAGGTGGAATCCACTTCCAGCTTGGAGCTTAGATTTGAACCTGCAGTGAGGCAAAAACAACCGGGGTACCATCCAGATAACAGAAGTCATCAAGAGAAAAAGTGCAAAATGGGAACAGAATCATAGCTGAAACACAGGGGAATCTCAACACTCAAATGGAAGACAGAGAGTAAAAACCTGATAGAAGATAAAGCACTGAGACATAAAATCCAGGACAGACTGATGTATCAGGATACAAAGAGAGAGCAAGTGATGAAGGAGGAGGAGAGAAGAAAGAAGGGGAGGACGAGGAAGGGAAAGAAGAGGAGGTGGAGGAAAAGAAGAGACACTCATCACCTCAACTGAGAGATCAGACCAGACGGGTGACTGTGGACACAGGGACGAGAACAAGGAGACAAGGCCAAAGAGGTGAAGGGTCACTTGAACAGGGGGTTGAATGCGCATCAGGGTTCCTGAGGGGCCCCAGGTCTGTCACTAGAGGAGAAAGAAGAACTAAGAAAGCTCCAGGTTCTTACGGGAATATTCAGGGGATGGTGAAGTTTACAGTAAAGAGACATTTGTGTGCAGATTTTCCCATGTTAACTGGTTTCCCCCTTGATAGGTAGTGGAGGTGGGGAAGGCAGGTCTACGAGAATAACCTGTATTACCGAGACACCGTGAAGAAGACCCAAATGACTACAGGTTGATATTAAAATACTCCCCTATGAATACCATGCTATCAGTCATCAAATTAACATCCGTCTGTATGAGTTGGCAATATCCTCTTCATAAAATGATTAACTGCATATTTCCCTTGATGTTTGCTTCTCTGTATCCTAGAGACATCTCCTGTAATCTGGTGAATACAACAGAGCTCCAGTTGTTACTGCTACTTTCATTAATTTAATTAATTCTGTCAATCAGAATTTAGAGTTTCCTCTACTCAAGACATCCCCTGCTGGACTTCAATTAATGGACACACTTAAAATATTATTCAAGATTGTTTAGGGACTTCCCTGGTGGTACACTGGTTAAGAATCCGCCTGCTAATGCAGGGGATACGGGTTCGAGCCCTGGTCGGGGAAGATCCCATGTGCTGCAGAGCAGCTAAGCCCGTGCGCCACAACTACTGAGGCCTGCATGCCCTAGAGCCTGAGCGCCGCAACTACTGAGCCCACGTGCCACAACTACTGAAGCCCACGCACCCAGAGCCCGTGCTCCGCAACTAGAGAAGCCACCGCAATGAGAAGCCCGCGCACCACAACAGAGAGTAGCCCCTGCTCGCCACAACTAGAGAAAGCCCTCGCACAGCAACAAAGACCCAATGCAGCGCCCCCCCAAAAAAGAGATTGTTTGTTCTCTTGATGCTGAAAGTGTTTAAAATAAATTATTCCCAAAATCATATCTTAACCTCACAGCTTGCTAACCTTTCAAAACACTAATCATTCTCAGGGAATGTAAGTTTTAAATCCATGAAGGAACACTGAATTTCAGTTCACTAGCAGACCATTTGGGGCAAAATAGAGTACTTTTATTAGTTGAATGATAAATTAGCACTGTTTAAAGAAAATTTTTAATGTAAAAACATCTAGAACGGTTTTGTGAAATTAAATTCCTGAAAAGCATATTCAAAGCAGCAGCAAAGATTTCATTAGTCCCCATCGGCCTCTTTGCCACTGAGCTCTTTAGGACTCTTTTGTTATGAGGGCCCCTTGGTCCTGACTAGAATATTAATGCTGTGTACATGCAACAGGAAAGTGCCATAACTGTAGACCTCGTGACTAAAAAACCCTAAAATAAAGGAGCTCAATAATGGTGCCGTTCCCTTAGCAACAGGTACACAATAATTCCCACTTCCTGCAAGGAGGCTCAAAGTGATTCTGCAACTTAGAACTTGTGGAGGCAGAATAACAGCCCCCAAAGATGTCCCTACCCTAATCCCCAGAAACTGTTAACATGCTATGTTATATGGCAAAAGTGATTTTGCTGCTGTGATTAAGCTTCTTGAGATGGGGAGATCATCTTGGCTTATCCACGTGGGTCCAATATAATCACAGGGGTCCCTGAAAGTGCAGAAGTTTTCCCGGCTGTGGTCAGAGGAAGATGTGACTATGGCAGAAAAACCCGAGAGATGCTCCTTTGCTGGCTGTGAAGACAGAGGAAGGGGCCACGAGCCAAGGAGTGCAGGTGACCCATAGAAGCTGGAAAAGGCAGGAAGCAGTTCCTCCCCTCGAGCCTCTGGAAGGGACGCAGCCCTGCCCACTGACTTTAGCCTAGTGGGACCCATGTCAGGCTTCTAACCCGAGGAACCAGAAGACAACAAACTTCTGCTGTTGGAACTGCTAAGTCATGGTTACAGGAAACTAACACTGAACTGTAATCAGGAATAATTGATATTTAGTAAACTGTTCAAACTCACTACCAAAAAGTTTCTAAATGCTCAACAAATGGATCAAATAATCATATTTCATTAGCCTGAAAAATAAGTAGGAATCCACAAATAATAAAATAGCTTAGGACAAGAGGTATCACATAGCATTTACTGTATTCTCTGATTTGAACTGAGGTTCACTGTATAAAATACAGAAATTATAAAAGAACTTTAAAAACACATCCATAGCTAATATTTTCCTGTCCCATTAAGCTGATGCTTGGGAAACTAATTTATAACAGCACATGTTGTCTAGAAAAACCTTGCACTATCCTAGCGTTTTCTGTACAGAAAGCTTATGATGTTAACTCTCCAAAATAGGTTTAAATATAGTCATAAAGCTTCGGGCTGGGAGGTATCTAATAAATCAGCTAATCACTCTAAATATGAAAGAAGTGATTTCCCCAAGGTTTAGTTTTGGCATAAATGTCTTATTTCATGGCTCCATCACTCTGATAAGCCATAAATGTGCACTAATTTAAATAGCTGGTTTCAATTCCCAAGGATCCTTTCTGTGCTTTAAAAATCATCAATAAAATATAGCTTCCTTGTCAAACTACGTCCTGAATTATTGAATTCAGACTTGCTATCATAAAAAATTAATTATGACAACTATCAGCGAAAAATAATTTCTCCTAAGATACCAAGCACTGTGAAGACAATTATAGATAATTAAAAGTACAAAGAAAAGGGCAAACCATAGGCTCATCTCAGTAAAATACTTTTCAACACACAGCAAAATTAAAATAGCAGTGTCATAAACTTCTAAAACCTGGCTTTCTATAGCTTTATGCTTAATTGCATAAAGCAACATAGGCAACATCTCCATCACAGAGACCGATCCATTCTGGGTAGAAAGTGTGCGTCCAGAGTTCTGTGCAGGGTCCTGGCCCTGGTTCTGGGGGCTCCGTCTGAGACGCTCACTGGCTTCTCCTCCTCTCCCCACGGCGGGGCGGGTATCCTCAGCCTTCTGCTCAACGTACTCCCCAGAGAGGTCTCCCTGCACTCACAGGTTCACCACTACCTACACACCTGATGATCCCTTCCACCCTTCTCACCAAACCCCTGGAATGTTCCGCAGACCCTCAGTCTCCACACGAAAGCCCAGCCTCGTCCCTCGAGTGCAACCCCCGTGTTTCTAAGGTCAGTGAGCAGCAACCACACTGGCTTTGGCAGTCCCAAGGCTCCGCCCTCTGGGATCTGTGGAGTCTGCTCGGCCTGTGAGAGAGCCCAGCAGGCCTGTCTCGTGGGCACCCGGCTCCCTCCACCCCCTCCTCTGCCCACACGCACTCCAGCCCTCTCCAGGGACAGCCCAAGTCCCGACGTCCACATGGCGTAGCACAGCACCCACGGTCCTTCCCCACCGGCCTCCCCAGCTCTTGGCCTCATCAACCACTTTCTCTAGTCACTTCTGTAAACATGTATGGAGGACCCACTATGTGCTGGGCTCTATGGACATAACCGCGGACAAAAACAGGCATGAGGCCTCACTCTCAAGCATTAAAACCTAATGGAGAAATAATCCAAAATACAATTATGAACCAAGTGCTTTTATAGAACATAGGGCCTTGAGAGCACAGAACAGACCGCCCGGCCTAGTCCAGGGGTCAGGAGGGGAAGCCTTCCTGACACGCGGCTCAAAAGCCCAAACCCAAGGGTCAGCGGGCATTAGCAACACATGGACACAATGATCAGGCCAAAGGTGGCCCTAGCGGGACAGGCAGGGAGCACAGCGGGCGTGGGGCACTGGGGCAGCACCCCAGGAAACAAGGCCAGCGCTGCCGGAGCATGAGGGGTGAGTGGGCACACGGCTGGGACCAGGCCGAGGAGGGGAAAGGGCAGAGTCTGTGTGTGTGAGGCGTCAGCAGGGTCTGCCCGGATCCTATCCACCAGGCAACAGGAGGCATCTGAAAGGTTTCAAGCAAAGCAGGGTGGACGTGTGGACAGGATGAGGTGGGTCAGGTCATCTCAAGTGCAGGTCTGAGGACATCGGTGGGGACGTCCAGGCGACGGATGACAGCATGGATGCAGGTGGATTTCCCCTGGGCCTCACAACTTGGGGCTTTACGTTGAAATGCAAGGGAGGGAGGGGCGGGGAGAAGAGTAAGGACTGCCAGTTAAGGAAGATGAAAAGAGTAGCAGACTGGAGAAATATTCCAGAAGCAGAAGCCACCGCCCTGCTGGCAGAGAGCTCACAGGAAGTGAAAAGAACAAGGCATAGAGGGGGCTGCCCAGGTCGGCGTGGGCACCTGACGGGCAGGCCAGCCATCCAGCTAGTGAGCGTGTTCATCCCTCTAGGACCGCTGGGTGTGGGCTCTGCCAAGACGAGAGTGACTTTAAATCAAATATAAGATCGCTTTATCCCCAAATAATTGCATGGTCAAGTTTTCTGAAAGTTTGTCTATGTGTATAACCCTATATACCTTCTAAATCTGCCCAACTTACTGAAGACCAAACCCAATGCCGTTATCATGTCCCCAGGCTCTGCATTCCCATTGCAACATTCACAAAATATTGGCCAAAATCTGTTTTTATTGATGGTGCTTTTCCAAAAAAATTATTTTCTACACATTGCTACATCTCAAAGAGGCTTTGCAGGAAAGGCTTGGGAGAACCATGTTGTGCTGTTTCCAGCTATGTAACGGAAGAAAAGCCAGATGAGTTTTTAAAGGTTTAAACTTCATACCCGTCTATTCCTTTAAAAAAATAAGTTCTTCCTTAAGTAGGATAAAGACAATTTTTTTTTAAGAGTGCTTCACCTAATGCTAATCCTCTAGAGTAAATAATTTTAAAACAGTCCCTTAGGAATCTCCTAAGCAAACTATGGGCCTATATAAAAAGAACCTGAAATTACTAAGACTAATACATAAATTCCCGATTTAAGCTGTTCAAGAAGAATACATTTGTTGAGTATTTACCAAGAGCCAAACACACTCTATAAACATTTTCTCATTTAATCCTGACAATTTTATGGGGTAAGAGGTATTACTATTCCCATTTCACAGGGAAGAAAACTGAGGCTTAGAGAAGTTAAATAACTTGTTGTAAGTCACACGGTTAAGTGGCAAAACCAAAATTCTGAGTCTAACCGCACATTCTGCATTTCCTTTCATATAATCAAAAGAAGTTATTTTTCAGAAAGAACAACTAAAAGTTTGGACTTCTAAATATAACATTTATGCTGGGCTCAAGGCAAAACCGTGGCTGAGTATCCAGGCCCAGGCCATCTGCCCATAGCTGCCTGCCTGGCTGCATCGGGCTTGAACATCAGGGAAGCCTCTCTGCGCTGCGCTGCAGTGTCTGCACTAGGAATGAGGAGCTTTCTTAGAGGAAATCTTTTTTGTTTTTAAATAGGGTTCAATTATGCATATGGAAATCGGTAGAAAATTGACTCTAGTCATGAACATTCCAGGTGAATTTCTAAGAAATTCATCTATGCTATAAAGTGAGCTACCATACAAATACAGCTTTGCCCTTGAGCGCTACAACAATCAATAAGTTTAGCAAAACAACAAGAGTACATCACCGATTCCTATCTCTCCCTGGTTTTTGAGAGAAATCCACCAGTGTTCTCCGGAGGCCCCAGCGTCAGACCCACGTTGGTCCCAGGCATCCAGACTCAAAACATAACAATCACACGAACTCTGCCCTGGGCTTCACGACTCTGGGACTGATACTCAAATGCAGTGGAGGAGGGTCGGCAGCAGGGTCTGGGGGGATGAGGCTTCACGGCGGAATTTAGGTCCGAAGTGGGAGGCGACTGAGGAAATGCCACACGCACAGAGGGCAGGGTGGGACCTCTCAGGCACCCCCGACGCCAGGAGCCCTGGCCACCACCCACCCATGCGCCGTGGCCGTGAAGGGGGAATGGCCACCGGAAACAGGAGCAGGGCCCACACTCAACTGCCTCACCCGTCTTTTCCCTGTTTCCACCTCAGGGCTGCTCCTGGCCTCCTGGCCTCCTCTTCCAGGCGGGCCTCGTGCCTCCCTCCTCCTTCCTCCTCCTCCTGGCCGTCTCCTTCCCCCATCTGTCCCTCCCTCCCCTTCTGAACAACTCCGTCCTAAAGCCATTATGTGGGCCCATTCCGTGGGCACAGGGGAGGCATCCGTGGGGGAGCACTGGGTGGGAGAGGGGGAGCTCAGCACACAGACCTCCACCCCGGGGGGGCGGGGAGTCACCACCGAGGGGGTGGGTGGGCGAATCCCGAACAAAGTGTTGAGGGCACCACCCAGGACGATGACCCCGAGTGGGAAGTCGGACCCTGAGTCGGGCAAGGAGGGCACCCCTGGAAGGGCCGCCTGGTACAGAGCATCGGGCCTGAAGCCCGATGAGCATAAGGAAGGTGTCCCACACCCTCACCCCCGCAGAGGCTGCTGGCCCGGCATCTAGGGATGCAGCCCGGAGGGCGGGGCCTGAGTCCGGGAGGGGTCGGCGCAGCGACGAGAGGACCAGAATACAGAGGAGGGTGAGCGAACAGGCAAACACACAGGGTAACAGCAGCCGCATTGCTCGCTGTCAAAAACCGAGACTCAAATACTTAAATGCAGTGCTTCCCTGGTGGTGCAGTGGTTGAGAGTCCGCCTGCCGATGCAGGGGACGTGGGTTCGTGCCCCGGTCCGGGAGGATCCCATGTGCCGCGGAGCAGCTGGGCCCGTGAGCCATGGCCGCTGAGCCTGCGCGTCCGGAGCCTGTGCTCTGCAACGGGAGAGGCCACAACAGTGAGAGGCCCATGTACCGCAAAAAAAAAAGAAAAAAAAAAAAAAACTTAAATGCAGAAAACTAGAGTGAATCCCGTGGCATCAGGATGGAATTGGAGGTATCACTGTGAATTCAGGGATTTCAGTATACAGAGATAGACTGACATATAAAACTCAACAGTGCCAGAAAGCCTGTGTATGTACATATACGCAATGCATAAATCTCTGTGTGTATAAACGCACAAACAGATGTTACTCAGGGAGTAACAGAGACACATCACAAAAACACCAAAACCAACTTGCAGGGGTCCCTACTGACCAAACTGGGGTCCATTTGTGCGTCAAAATAACAGAAATTGATTTAAATTCAATGAATAAAATAAGGAGCCGTTAAGTCCACATTAAAATAAATAAATAGGGACTTCCCTGGTGGTCCAGTGGTTAAGACTTCACCCTCCAATGCACGGGGGTGCAGGTTTGATCCCTGGTTGGGGAGCTAAGATCCCACATGCCTCACAGCCAAAAACACCAAAAAACAGAAGCAATATTGTAACAAATTCAGTAAAGACTTTGAAAATGGTCCACATCAAAAAAATCTTTAAAATAAATTAAATTAAATTAAATACATAAATAGAAAATTTGGTGAAAAATAGAATATTTATACCTTTTAATTACCTCTCTGTAAAACACTTATTTCAAAAAACCTGTAACTTTACAGTTGACAAACCTGTCAGACACCATTTCACCATCAAGAGATAAAAGTTATCAGCAGAAACTGGACAAATCAAAATCATGTGCAACTGGTCATGCCACCAGAAGAAAAAGCACCGCTTCTGTGATATTCCCCCAGAGATGCAGAACCTGAATCTAATCATGAGGAAATACCACACAAATCCAAAATGAGGACCGTTTACAAACTAAGTGGCCTGTTACCTCCACAAGTGTCAAGGTCCTGCCAGTCCAGGGAAGGCTGAGGAACTGGTCCAGACTGGAGGGACAGACGACTAAACACGGTGTGTGCTCTGAGCTGGGTCCACCATTGCCAAGGGCAGTATCGGGGCAGCTCTGATGGCTGACTGGGGTCTGCAGCCTGCGTGGCAGGAGCCTCCCACTTTGAATGGCTTGTCCTAGTCGTGTCAGGCGTGGTCTTGTTTGCAGGAAACACATACTGAAGTATCTGAGGTATCAGGCTGGCAAATTGCTCTCTGATCGTCGGGAAAAATTCTTTAAACCATACTTGCAACTTTTCCATAAGTTTGACATAGTTTCCAAAAAAAGTTTTAATGTATTTAGGAAAAGAAAAAATGCTTTCACTCTACGGTGTGAAGGAAGCAGTTATTAAACATAGGCAGCTAATAAGCCGCTTACCCATATAAAACATTTCACACGAAATAGTGTAGGTTCAAATGAATATTGAAGCGCCCCCAAAGGAGCAGCTTTCATCTCAGTAGCAAAAGGTAATTATGCTGAACAAAAATCAAATATACTTTAAAAATGCAAAGCACATTCGTGGCAAGAATCCTTTGGTTCAATCTCAAAAGGAAACAAAAGTCTCTGGTTTGAGAAGCGTGCAGGAAGGGAGGATGGGGTTCCACTAGGGCAGGAGACAGAAGCTGGACATCTCCAGGCCCACCCTCCTTAGAACTCGGCGAAGCCCCCGGGGCCTGAAGGCTTCACACGTCGCCACTGGAAGTAAGTGCTGCTCCGTGACATTTTCTTCTGCTAAATCAATCTAAAAATCAGGTACTCAGTCCCCTTTCCAGAGTTCAAGATTCTTACTGCCCACTAGGGACCCCTAATGACAGGGTGTAGAGGCTCCTCTGCAGGACAGATTCGGAGCATAAATAATCTGAAGGCGCCTCAGCAAGTTCTCTACCGAAGTAAAAGTTTAGGACGGTGTCTGCTTTCATATACTATTAAAGGATTCATAGAATTAAAGAATTTTTTTAATACATCTAATTGACAAAGTTTATTATCAAAAACTTCAGTAGGTTTTTAAAAAGACTGTGCTGGTTTTACAATACTGAAAGATGACAATCCAAGACAGGACATACACAAAAAAGGATAATTAAAATATTAAGTACCAGGCTTCCCTGGTGGCTCAGTGGTTGAGAGTCCACCTGCCAATGCAGGGGACATGGGTTCGTGCCCCAGTCCGGGAAGATCCCACATGCCGTGGAGCGCCTGGGCCCGCGAGCCATGGCCGCTGAGCCTGCGTGTCCAGAGCCTGTGCTCCCCAATGGGAGAGGCCACAACAGTGAGAGGCCTGCGTACCGCAAAAAAAAAAAAAAAAAAAAAAAAAAAAAAAAAAAAAAAATATATATATATATATATATATATATATAAAGTACCGTCTAAATTAAAAGACCATATGCAAAAATAAACTCAAAATGGTTTAAAGACCTTAATATAAGACATGACATCATAAAACTCCTGAAGAGAACATAAGCAAAACATTCTCGGACGTAAATCATAGCAATATTTTCTTAGATCGGTCTCCCAAAGCAAAAGAAATAAAAGCCAAATAAATAAATAAATAAACAAACAAGCAAGCAAGTGGGACCTAATCAAACTTAAAAGCTTTGGCAAAGCAAAGGAAATCATCAACAAAACACAAAAAACCTCTACAGAATGGGAGAAAATACTTGCAAATGATGTGACTGACAAGGGGTTAGTATCTAAAATACACAAACAGCTCATACAACTCAATATCAAAAAAACCAAACAACCCAATCAAAAAACGGGCTGAAGACCTAAATATACATTTCTCTGAAGAAGACATACAGATGGCCAACAAGCACATGAAAAGATGCTCAACATCACTAATTACTAGAGAAATGCAAATCAAAACTACAGTGAGGTATCACCTCACACCAGTCAGAATGGCCATCATCAAAAAAGTCTATAAATAAATGCTGGAGAGGGTGTGGAGAAAAGGGAACCCTCTGGTGGGAATGCAAACTGGTGCAACCACTACTATGGAAAACAGTATGGAGGTTCCTTAAAAAACTAAAAATAATGTTATCATATGATTCAGCAATACCAATCCTGGGCATATATCCAGAAAAGATGAAAACTATAATTCGAAAAGATACATGCACTCCAATGTTCATAGCAGCTCTATTTACAATAGCCATGACATGGAAGCAACCTAAGTGTCCATTGACAGATGAATGGATAAAGAAGATGTGGTATGTATGTACAATGGAATATTACTCAGCCATAAAAAAGAACGAAATAATACCATTTGCAGTAATGTGGATGAAGCTAGAGAATATCTACTAAGTGAAGTAAGTCTTACAGAGAAAGACAAATATCATATGATATCACTTATATGTGGAATCTAAAAAATAATACAAATGAATCTATATACAAAAGAGGAACAGACTCAGACATAGAAAACAAACTTACGGTTACCAAAGGGGAAAGAGCGGGGAGGGGTAAATTAGGAGTATGGGATTAACATATACACACAACCATACATAAAATAGATAAGCAACAAGGATTTACTGTATAGCACAGGGAACTGTGTTCAATATCTTGCACTAACCTATAATGGAAAAGAATCTGAAAAAATATATATGTATATAACTGAATCACTTTGCTGTACACCTGAAACTAACACAATATAATAAATCAACTATACTTCAATTAAAAAATAAATAAATAACATAATTCAACATGGCCCATACAAACTGTCTTTATAAGACAGGCTTTGTGAACATGGTCCTTGCCCTATCTTGTAGTTTATACAGTTTCATTCATTGTATCATCTACTGACTGACTCCAGGAAGAAAACAAATATGTTCTTTTCCTTTGCGAGAGTATATACATACACACCACCACTCATCCACCCGGAAGGGACAGAACACTAGAGGAGAGGTTTGGCAACTTAATCAGTTAAATTCAAAGATGAGCTCATTTGTAAACCAGTATCGACAGCAAATAAACTACTTGGAAGCCTACACTGAGAACTACTTGGAAGCCTACACTGAGAACTACTGTTACAGAGGAGGACTTTTGTTGCAGTGCCTGTGGATGCTTCAGTTATCGATGTCTCCCCCCAAAAGTTCATTAGTTAGAAAGAAGTCCCCTGCTCATCCTCCCGTGACAGCTTCACGGCTCAATGAAAATGCAGTTCTTTAGGTTCAAATACCCAAATGCCTGAATATTTAACTGCGTATTTAATGACTGTAAATGCCATCCGAAGATAAGAATCTTCTAAATTAAAATTGATTTGTTTTTCACTTTTCTGATGTTGAGATGCTTCCTTAGGTAGAGAATTACCATGGTGGAAATGAACAGATCTCTCACAACGTTTAAAAAATGCAGACATTGGTTCCACTGGCATGTAATTATTTTGCAAGAAAGCACCTCTGTGTGTACACCCAGGAAGCAGACCAGTTACTCTAACAGAAGACTGCAGGGATAATGCCCAAGGGGCCCCTCTGAATCTTTCAAAGTCACTTAATTAGCCACATCCCCCAGCATAGAAACTACTCCCTGGAAGTAGTTACGCACTTTTAGAAGCTGTGTTAATTCTTCTTCAGGCCATTTAGCTAATTAATACTTGAGAGTTTTAGTAAATCATTACTTCAGCATACTAAACAACAGTTCCTATGGGCTGGATTGGACCTGACTGTATGTCTTTTTAAAAGATGCTGACTTAGGCGCTTCCCTGGTGGCGCAGTGGTTGAGGGTCCGCCTGCCGATGCAGGGGACACGGGTTCGTGTTCCGGTCTGGGAGGATCCCGCATGCCACGGAGCGGCTGGGCCTGTGAGCCATGGCTACTGAGCCTGTGCGTCTGGAGCCTGTGCTCCGCAGCGGGAGAGGCCACAACAGTGAGAGGCCTGCGTACCGCAAAAACAAAACAAAACAAAACAAAAAAGATGCTAACTTAAGTGAGAGATACAGCATCACATAAAAAATTTCTTCAAACCAAATGCCCTAGGATATGCCGAGAGAAAATAGAATAGGGAGAAAAACACAAAATAAGGCAAGTAGGGGAGATACTGGGTTTTGAAGGAGCCGGCTACTTGGTTCTGGCCTGAGGAAGAATCCTCCAGGCAGAAGGAACGGTTCTTCAGACAGTCCGGTCTAGACTGCAGGTTCTGTTCAGCCGAGCAAACCAACAACTGCGGGTGGTGGCATGTGATGGGCAAGTGCAGATGGTGAGAAGCCTTGAATGCTACTCTACAGAAAGGACCCAGGGCCCTCTACTAACAGGATCTCAGCTCAGTTTCCGTTGGGTTAGAGAGGGTATAAAGAGTGAACAACAGAAAAATGACCAGAGGCAGCTCTAAGTTGGAGGATATGACTTGAGAGAAGTCAAGAAGGATGAGTAGAGAAAGGGTGGTGACCGTGTGGCCAGGCTCCTGGGTAAGTGAGAGGGAGGGGGGGTCCAGGGTGTGTCCAGGACCTGGACTGACTGCAGGTGGATGATGGTGCTGCAGGAGGAGGGGCTGCAGCAGAAGCAGGCTGACCATCAGGGGACCAAGACGGGTTCATTTTTAACATCTAAGTGAAATCCAAAGAGTAAGAAAAGTAACAGCATGAAAGCGTCCATTGATTTGGGACGTCCCTGGTTCCATTCAACCCACAAAATGTTAACCGCCATCCCTGAGGCTCTGGTGAGCTAAGCAAGAGCAGCTTCAGGGGAGTGGCAGGGTGTAGGTGCCCGAGGGTGGACACGGGATGAGTGGTGGCCAGGGAGAAAATACTGGAGCCCTCAAGAAACTTGGATGCTACCGGCCAGCTCGGGCCATGAGAGAAAAACATGAGAGACTTTAAAGTAAAAGAGATGTGTGTGCAGTGATGCTGCAAAGAGACGTTCTGGACTGGATCTTGGAAGAGGAAAAGGACATTAGTAGAAAAGCTAGTGAAATTTGAATAAAGTCTGCAGTTTAGTGACCACTGACATACCAATATTAATTTCCTAGTTCTGACAAATGTCCTGAGGTCATGTAAGATACTAACCTCAGAAGATAGTGGGCGAAGCATATACAGGACTATCCCTGTACTACATTTGCAACTTTTCTCTAAATCTAGTTAATCCAAAATAAAAAGTTTACTTACAAAAAAAGAAATAAATCTAAGAACAGATATTCCAACAATACCACCCACAAATGGAACTTTTTAGTGTTCAGGAATTTCTGAATTTATTTTTTTAATATTTGGCTGACTCTAACGTGATTACTAATTGTAAAAAAAATACTTGGAAAACGTAGAAAATATACTTTTTATCTCACAGCTTGAGAAATAACAATTTTTAACATCTTTTATCTCATGTATAGATATGAGATTTTTTTTAAACCATCACTGAGACTAATCCCTCCTGGTGGGGGGGGCGGGGTCCCCTTAATATTTTATCATAAGCTTTCCCTTCCATATAATTTAAAGTTCTTCAAAAGCATTTACATGACTACACAACTGTCTACACAAAATTGTACCACAATGTTTTACCTATTCCACATTTGTTGGACATTTAGATTATTTCCAACTTTTCTCCATTTATAAATAGTACCATGAGTATCATATGCATAAATTAAATGCTCATGCTTATTTCATTAATTCCAAAAAGTGGAGTCCCTGAGTTGAAGGAAATGTTGACTTAACATTTTTAATAAATACTATCAATGTGTCCCCCAAAACGATAGAGCCAACTTATACTCCCAGAAGCAATGTACAGAGAGCTATTTACAGAGAGCTAGTTCCCTGACCCACCAGCAATGGGGCATTAGCACTTTGTTGACTGTTAATTTGGTAGGTTAAAAAATGTTCATCGTTGCTTTTAAATTTGTCTTTCTTTGTTTTCTAGTGAGACTGAATACATTTAAACATATTTGCTTTTTAGCTACTTTCATTTCCTCTTCCATGAATTACTTAGTTCCTAATGCCTTTTGCCTGTTTTTGTACTGATATTTTAGTGTATCTGATTATTTTCTCTACTTCCTTTATCTATTTTGGACCTTCTGCAAGTTGTAGTTGTGGTAAATACTTGCCAGTTTATTTCCACTTTAATTTTATTTATTATGAGGTTCTTTGGCGTACACAGTTTAATTTGGATGTATATATATCTCATATTCCTTTATAATTTCTTCTACTGCTTTTACAATTATAAAGACCTCACAGTCCTAACACTAAACCAAAGAAATATTAGCGTTAGTTTAAAAGAGCACTTAAAATTACGAAGGGAAAAAGCCAGATCACTTGTCCAACTGAAAAAAAATCAGTTGTTTTTATTTTGGAGACTTCAAATGTAGAGGTCTGGGATTATATAGTGATTGACAATACTAATTCTATAACCTCCATCATACATAGTTATTAATAAATAATTCTTACCGAGACAAGTCTTCTCTTAAGGGTATCTAAGGACAGCTGGTAAATGTTTTGGATAATATAGGAATAATATAGCTGAGAGTTTCCAAAAGAACTAAAAAATTAATCTCATGGCATGACTATATCAAGAAAAATTTAGTCCAGCCAGTCCCCAAGGACACAGAGGGCCATATGAGACACCCTTAATACTTTAACTATTAGCAGTTACTCCTCCCATCCCACTTCTAAGCAAGATTCCAGTTTTCTCTACCTTAGTCTTAATAGCTACAGAGAAGGGGAAATGATAAAATAGAAAGACCACAGGTAAAGTAGAAAGACCACAGGTAAAGTAGAAAGACCACAGGCTTTAGAACTTGCTAGATGTGGGCTCAAACCTTGGATCCACCACTAACTAGTTAGTTTTACCCTAAGTAAGTCAAATGGCCCCTCAAAGCTTCATCATCTGTAACACAGAGGTCAATGTTAGTGACAGAGATTGGGCATGCAATAAATTAGTTTGTAGTGATTTTCAAAGAAATGCCTTGCTTGTTGTAAAATCACTACAGAAATTGTTTATTTTTCAATAGAATTTTCTGTTCACATATAAATATGTATGAGTACATAGTTTTTGTTTTTCTTTTGTTATTATTTTTAAGGCCTAAGGTAAGTGACTCAATCTATTTTGTTTAGTAAGCTGCCTACAGAAAAGATTAAACTATTTCCAGGAACTATAGGAGGAAGATCCCCATTATAATACTAAGACAGGAGGCAATTTAGGGAATAGTTTCCTTTATCGCATTAAAAGTAGTAAAAATATAAATCCTCAAAAGCCCCTCGAATAATTCAACTCGTATTCAACGAGCGGTTTGCAGCATCTGTATACACAAACCAAATCTCATCCTTCTTCTAAGGATGTTCCACAGCTGGGGAAAACAGCGATGACACCAGTGTCAGATCTGGAGAAGAATAAGCCACAGGATGACACTTTGGGGAATGGACCACTAGCTACAAAATAAGTCTGGCAAAGGAAGGACAACAGCAAAAAGCTATTTCCTAGTAAAACTGAAAAACTACTTAAGATAAACATGTAACTGGCTACAATGAAAACTATAAATACTAAATTACTAAAAGAAATCTTAGTTTTGAAGATGAATATTTTTAATTTGTTGGCTTAAGTCTGCTTTTCTTTTCCTAGAATAAATGCTTCAACTGTAGAATAAAAGAATCTAAAACAATTTACATTAGTGTGGAAAATATAGCTGCAGGGGAGAGACAACAACATAATAAATCACAACCTCTCTCTGAGAAGAAAAACAATTATTTTTTTAAAAAAAACCCTGCTGTTGGGGCCAGGTACAGTCCAAACTTATTTCTAGAATTCCAGTGTTGCATAACTGGAGTGTATTTCAATGAAACTGAACATCAAGTTACATAACTGTCAAATTACTGTGTTCTATTTTGCTTTTTCAGCAAAGAACATGATGGGACTTGGGGTGACAGCAAAAGAAGAAAAGAAATTTAAAGCAGTATATTTTGCTTCTAATAGAAAACAACTTTTATTTTTAAAAATCATTTAGGTAGAAGATCACAAATTTTCAATATTGCGTGCCAAGACGAAGCATTACATATGGTCTTTAAAAACCCCAAATCTTGTTTGTCATTTTTTAAGATATTTTCAGTTGTTTCCATTATTGGAGGGAAAGAAAGTTAAATACTTATGGTACTTTAAAAGTTCATTAGAGGAGGATTATCAAATTTACATGCTTCTTTCCCACCAAGAGTAGCACAAATGTTGGACATTCAACTATATTTTACAGAAAATTTAATAACAGCTGCCTGCTTGTATAGCAGTAATCACAATATATATGGAATATATATTCCAGGGAAATAGCATCTGCATTTGCTGATTTAAATCTAAATCATCAGAGAATTAGTTGAATATTAAAAAGCTGTTATCTAAAACCTACGGATGTATTAAAAACCATAATGAGGGACATTTATCTTGGAGCAAATGTACAACCTCCTGTAAAACATGACTCCACTAGAAGAGTACGAATGCCATCATTAGAAGATTAAACCAATCGGGGAAAAGCTTAAACAAAGAATTATAAACAAACTAAGCAGCATCATTTGTTTTCTTGTTCACAGGGAAAGTTTACAAATCAGTTCTTTTTTCAAAGGCAAATAAATGAGTTATGAGCTTCAGACTTTCTTGATATACATATTTGAAAGTCTTAGATGACACTGATGAAGTCTACAGGGGAGCATGTGACACTGTCAACTAGCGATATTATTATTATAGATTTAAATTAATAAACCTAAACCAACTGCAGCTATCTAATAAAAATGTCACTTAAACGTAATTCATTATAAAGCAAAACTGTAAAGGGTGGTGACAATTACCGTGACTCAGAGGGGTCACACCATCCCTGGGCTTCTTTTCTTCTTCAGCTTGCTCCTAGAACACAGAAAATGTGGTTTAGGCCCTGTTTCTGGGTAATTGTTTGAAACACTGAACATTGACTTCTCTGTTTGCTGGAAGCCAAGCCATGAAAAGCGCTGTGAATGGAGGGGACCTACATCAGCAGCCAGTGTGCAGCGGCAGGGGGACGGGGGAGGGGGGGAGCCACACCACCACCCATTCGGACGTGGGAGGAACCCTTTGTTATTGTCTTAATTCTCTGTTGGCTCAAATATGACAGAAAGGAAGGTTCAAAGGCAGGCTGAGGGAAGAAGGGCGTCCCCTGCCCCCACCAAGCCCTCCATCCTCCCCTGGCTTGCAGCCTGCTGGCACCTGCTACAGCTTATGAGGCTCAGTTAAGGTCCAAGTTTAGCCCAACCAACCCTCACAGAATGGACAAATGCCTTCAAAGATCCCTACGAAGAAACCACAAACACAAGCGACCCTGAGAAGGCAGAGCTTCTGTCCACGGAGCCAGCAGTGCATCAGGCCAGGCTCACAGCAACTCCTGGAGGAAAGTCGACCATTTAGCAAAGACTAAGAGAATCACTTCTTTTTTCAAAGATACTCCAAGAGCATTTGTCCAGATATGTGTCTTACTTACATAGTTTTGTGGCCATAAAAAAATGTATGCCCCCTATAAAAAAACTCATAATAATTTTACACTTAAAAGTTGAGGGACAGAGTTTCCCAATTTTAAGATCTTTCAAATTAAGAGCTTCAATGGGCTTTCAACTCACTTATGGAAGTATAAATATGCAATACTTTTTTTTTTTTTTGCCGTACGTGGGCCTCTCACTGTTGTGGCCTCTCCCGTTGCAGAGCACAGGTTCCAGACACGCAGGCCCAGCGGTCATGGCTCACGGGCCCAGCCGCTCCGCGGCACGTGGGATCTTCCCGGACCGGGGCACGAACCCGTGTGCCCTGCATCGGCAGGCGGACTCTCAACCACTGCACCACCAGGGAAGCCCAATACTTTTGAATAGTTTCCAAGACAAACTGATTGTCATCCAAGAAGATGAAAATCAGCAGCTGAATTGCACAAAACCTGTGCATAATTGATGGACGATGCTGATAAAAAAGTATCAGGATTTAGTAAGTTTGGTCAACAATCATTTCCTACAGTTTATCCTGTAATTTTGGGGACATATCTTTTATTTTTTCATTCTTTCACATTTTATTCTTTATTTTTTAACATCTTTATTGGAGTATAATTGCTTTACAATGGTGTGCTAGTTGCTGCTATACAACAAAGTGAATCAGCTATACGTATACATATATCCCCATATCCCCTCCCTCTTGCGTCTCCCTCCCAGCCTCCCTATCCCACCCCTCTAGGTGGTCACAAAGCACCGAGCTGATCTCCCTGTGTTAAACCGCTGCTTCCCACTAGCTACCTATTTTACATTTGGTAGTGTATATATGTCCATGCCACTCTCTCACTTCGTCCCAGCTTACCCTTCCCCCTCCCCGTGGCTTCAAGTCCATTCTCTACGTCTGCGTCTTTATTCCTGTCCTGCCCCTAGGTTCATCAGAACCATTTTTTTTTTTTTTAGATTCCATATATGTGTTAGCATACAGTATTTGTTTTTCTCTTTCTGACTTACTTCACTCTGTATGACAGACTCTAGGTCCATCCACCTCACGACAAATAACTCAATTTCGTTTCTTTTTATGGCTCAGTAATACTCCATTCTATATATGTGCCACATCTTCTTTATCCATTCATCTGATGATGGACACTTAGGTTGCTTCCATGTCCTGGCTATTGTAAATAGTGCTGCAATGAACATTTTGGTACATGACTCTTTTTGAATTATGGTTTTCTCAGGGTATATGCCTAGTAGTGGGATTGCTGGGTCTTATGGTAGTTCTAATTTTAGTTTTTTAAGGAACCTCCATACTGTCTTCCATAGTGGCTGTATCAATTTACATTCCCACCAACAGTGCAATAGGGTTCCCTTTTCTCCACACTCTCTCCAGCATTTATTGTTTGTAGACATTTTTATCTTTTTAAGCCAGGCCTAGGGTGACTGACTGTCCCAGTTTGCGGGGGACTGATCCGGTCACAGCACTGAAGTTCCATAACTGGAGGACCCTTCAGTCCTAAACAAACCAAGAGGGTTGGTCATCTAAGCTATGACAGCCATTAAAACTAAACCTAAAAAGTAGACTTCAGATAACAGGAACACAAGGCTTTAAAACAAGGTTTCAAAAAATTAATATTTTAATGAGAGCAAACTAGTTTTTAACTGTTAATCACTACTAATTTCATTTTTATATTGTACTTTTTGTTTCTTTTTCAGTCTATGGCTTTAAGGTACAAAATACAATTTGTATAGTAGTAAATCATATAATTTTCCAATAAACAAGTAATACATATATATCCAGATACGTGACTGAAGTTTCTTTATTGATGAGGTGAACAAACCAACAAGTCTGAAGATGACTGCGTCAGGCTGCCATTTGTGTATATAGTCATACAGAATTGATTATGGTAGATTCCTTGAGATGCCTTAGTTTACACATATAATTTATTTTATTTTTTGAGTTCACATTGTTCAAGGTAAAAATAAATAGAGAAACAATTAATACAGTGAAAACTCCCCTCCCACCCCGACCCATTCTCCCCCATCTGCCCTACGTATAGTACCTCCACCCAGAAATCTTCGTTACTAGATTCTGAAATATCCTTGCAAAGTTTCCTTTATAAAAAAAAGAGAATATATTTTCTTATTTTCTTGTTCTTGTGCACAAAGATAGCACTGTTTTCTACCTTTCTTTTCACTTAAAATACCCTGGAGGTCTTTATCAGGTTGTAAGAGCACACTCCTTCTTTTTGCAGTTACCTGAATGGATACCTCATGATTTATTTAACTGATTCCATGTTTATGGATGTCCAGGTTGTCTCAAATCTTTTTTCCAATCACATAACACTGTGGTGGAAAACCAGCACACGGAGCGTTTTGCATATGCGCCAGGATATGTACAGAATGACTTCCCAGAAGTGGACCAGCCGGGTCAAACCAGACTTGTGTTTTCCTGCCAGGTCTGGCGCCCAGCAAGCCCCACTCAACAGCCCCACAGCCTGGGATCAGGCCCGTCTTCCCAGAGCCTTGCCCACAGGGTGTGATAGCAAAGTTTTGGATTTTTGCCAAGATGATGATGAAAAAGATAATATCTCACTATCGTTTTATCTGCATTTGTTCCATTATGAAGAAGCTGAAGACTGTATATTTAAAAGCCATTGTATTTCCTTTTCTGTGAAATATCTCTTTACATCTGTGGCCCATTTTTTTCTGTTGGAATGACTACTCATCTTTTGGTCTGGATAAATTAGGAAGATTAGTCCTTTGTCTACAATATGAGAGGCATTATTTATTTTTTCCTGGTTAGTCATTTCTCTTTTTCACTTCTTTCTTACAGTATTTTTAATATGCAAGGATTTTTGTTGTTTATTTTGAGAAATAAAATTATCAAACTCTTCTTTTGTGGCTGCTATTGTTGAGTAATAGGAGATCCTTCTCTACTCCCACATCATAAAAACCTTCTTCTTTGTTTATGTCTTTTACACTTACGGTTTATTTCTTACACTTAAATCTTTGACAAATTTGAATTTGTGCCGGGACACGGTGTGAAGTTGAGACACACTATTCCTACCCAGGTGGCTCGTCACCTGTCCCAAGACCACTTATGGGATGGTCCCCCTCCTCCCATCAGTCTAAGATCAGTGTCCTATACACTAAACCCCCAGGTGCATTTGCCTCTTCTGTTTCTTTAGTTTACCTGTCTATCCAAGTACCAGAGCCACGATGCTTTACTTATTACAGCCTGATGTTTTGATATGCTTCCTGGGCTACTTTGTGTTTTAACCACAGTAAGAGGTTCTGTTCTGTACAAGTCTTAGAGTCAGACAGCTGAGGGTTTACACCCCTGCTTCTCCCCTCACCAGCTGTGTGACCCTGGGCAAGTGATTTAACCTCTCTGAGTTTTGGTTTCCTAAATTGTGACTTGGAGGTAATATTATCTTGTTGACTGAATTGTTTTGAGGATTAGAGACACACGGGTAGAGGCCTACTAAGCACATGCCACATGCAGACTCTCAGTTAATGGCAGTTATCATAGGTGTTTTGCCAGATCTCAAACTGTCAAGAGTGTATCAAGACTTAATCAAAATTAAGTTATCTTCTATTTGTTTTCTAACTGAAAAAGCATATCTTGGATGAACAAGGTCTCTGATGGAAGAAGAATCCTGAGGGAGGAGTAAAGAGGAATCTTAAAACCCTGAGTTAATTATTTATTTAAAGAATATTTATTGGGCAATTAATGTGCCAGGAACAGTGCTGGGTTTTAGGGAACAAATGGAATGCAATGCCAGTGTTTGTGCACCGGCTGCCCTTCACTGGTCAGGTGTCTGCCAGCTGTTCACGGCAGATGGAGGACAAAGTGAAGGCTGGGTGTCCCCGCCGTCCCCTCCTCCCCATCCCACTGTGCAAGGCCCGTCCTCCACACAGCTCGCTTGCACCGGCCTCCACCCCTGCACAACCATCACCCTGCTCTCCAGGGCTTCCACCCCGCCCCCCGCCTGCCTCGCTCAGCCCCTGGCATCCAGGTCACTCAGTCTCACACACGGCGACCAATGGACCCACGTCTCCCTCCATCAAGTTACAGACGTGCAGATCCCAAGGCCACTGTACGGCTTCATCTGGGTGCCCTACAGGCTCCTGAAACTCAGCCAGCACAAAATTAGTTCCTCATCTTCACTCTAATGCTCTTGCATCCCCTGTTCAGAGTCCCCAGAACTCACTCTGCGGCTTCTGGGACCCACGCTGTCCATCCCGCTCTCCCTCCCAGCCCCAGGGAAATCACCTCACGGTGGGCAGGATCCCCAGATGACCCCAAGGAGCCACCCCCAAGCCCCTTTCCCGTCACTTGCTTCTAGACCACAGAAAATGGCAGAGGTGATGGGATGGTCACCCCCTCGATTGCATTACAACGTATGACTCCCCTCAGCTGGATGGAGGAGAGTCTCCGGCTGGCCTGAAAAAAGCAGGCTGCCTTGTTGTGAGAGGACCACATGGCAAGCAACTGTGGGTCTCCCCGGAGCTGAGGCTGGCCTCTGCATGACAGCCGGCAAGAAGGCAGGAACCTCCGTCCTACAACTACAAGGAACTGAATTTTGCCGACAACCATCTGAGCTCGGAAGAGGCCACAGAGCTTCAAAAGGAACTCAGTCCAACCGTTTGATTTTACCCGTTGAGGCCCTGAGCAGAGAACCTATTTAAGCCATGCCTGGACATCTGACCTACAGGCAGTGTGAGGTAACAGTCAATGTGTTGTAATAAGCCACGAAGCTTGTGGTGATTTGTTACCACCAATAGAAAGCTAACATGTGCCTATTTCTTCTCCGGGAAGCTTTCTCTGACCCTACTTCCTCTTCTCTGCTTCCCACCTCACCCATGCTAAGTCAGGTAACCTTCTGAAGCCTGGAAATATCCTGTATAAATCTCTAATACTGGGCCTACCGCACTGCATGACCAGCTTCTCTCTTACTGGTCTCGTCTGCTTTGCTGAGCTTACTGAAGGCAGACAGGGTCTTAACCATTTTTCCTCCCCAAAGCACAGCCTGGCCCCTCGTCCAGTTTAACAAATACTTGATGACTGAAGGCATGAATGCAAGGTTCAAGAATGGTACTTCTGTGCCTAGCAGATTTCATGTCCAAAGTTATCATGGATCTCTCTGTGCAAGTAATACAGTTGCATCCTTACAAAACGTACTACAACCCAGTGCTCCTCAAACTTTAACATGCATGTGAATCATCTGGGAAGGCTGTTAAAATACACATCTGGATTCCGTGGGTCTGGGGAGGGCCTAAGAGCACGAGTTTCCAACAAGCCCCCAGCTGATGCCACTGCTGAAGGTCTGTGGACCACAGAAGGCGCTGCAAGTCCACGGTCACGGGGCAGGGGAGACGGGGAGGCAGTAACCCAATCCTATCTACCTCTGTTCCACTGCATGTGAGATGATGAACTGAATCAGGTCTAATTTTCCACGGCAGCTCTTCACCCCAACTCCATCCCTCTTTACCCACTCAATGCACAGGAAATTTACGTAATTCAAAACAAGGCAAGTCTCTTCTCATAAATGTTCTACTGCAAAACCGAAATGGTAACAAGAAACAGGGTTGGCTATGTGAGCACAACAGCTACTGAAGCATTTCTATAATCACTGTATCATTCAAATATAAAAAGAAATATACAATATGCTGTCTGTCAGTGGATTAGAATGTTTGCTTCACACTTCTTTATTTGCTACTGAAATTCTACCTAGATAGAAAAAACATATTCCTCACAAAAATAACATTACCTTTCGCTTCAGAGTTAAATTACTCAAGCTCCTGATGTCCATATGTTTTTTAAGATGGAGTAAGGTTATAGATATGTAGACATACACATGCAAGATCATGATTTTGTATTACAGAATAAATTTACATTTCTCTTACGATATACTGACCTCATTTTTAGGACATTTTTTTTTGCAAACAAAAAATGATTTAATATCATATAATAGGGCAGAAAAAAAATGCTGAATTGGGGGTCAGGTTCCCTCAGGCCAAATCCCAACCCCACCTAGTTACCCAAAGAGCTAGGTAACTGGGAACAAATGACACGCATTCTCCGGATCTGATTTCTTTTGTCTGTAAAATAAAGGGATTGGACTAAATGTTCTCCAAAGCTCCTGCTAGTTTTAACATTCTCTGAGTCTGTCGGGGTTAATTAATTATTTCCTAAAGGTAGTAAATCCACGCTGCTATTAATGAATAGAGTTAATCTTTTCAAAAAAGAAAAAATGAGCACTTTTCCTTATCCTTTCCAACAGAACACTTCAGGAAATCAGGATGAATTGAGAAAAACAAAACCATTACTATGCCTTCTCAGGTTTCAAACTTTAGTTCTGAAAACTGAAAATAAAGCTCTAAGAAAAAAAAAAGAACACTGCTCTGAAAAAGGGGAGATAATAGTTTAAGGAACATAAAATAAGTCTTTGCTGTGGTACATTTCCATTAGCCAACTCAAATCCATCGTTCTGGAAGAGAGGATTATAAGCTGGGAAAATAACCAAAAAGGCTTGACATTCTGTTCCTTCCTGATGGCCCCGGATGCGTCATATAATTTTACTACACGTTACAGGGATGTTTTCTAATTAATCAGTGCCTACTGTTCCAGGTCGGAGAATTCCAATCAAGGATGCAAAGCAAAAGGGTTTTAACCCACTGATCTGTGTTTGGCAACTTCAGGTCGTCACCGTGGAACCATCAGATGACACCCCTTCCTTTCGCGCACTGTCAGGTCCTTGAGCACAGGATGTTCAAGCATCCTGCTCTCCTCTTCCACAAGAATGAAGGGTGATACCTACTGGTTTCCGGAACTATAGAAAACACTAAAATCCTATACAGTATCTCCAGTAATAAACTACTATTTGAATTTCACCTGCTGTGGTCAAGTCTACTTTCCAAAATTCTCTTTTGCTCTGATCCCATGTGGGACGCAAACTGAAGATAACTGAAATTAACCTTTCAGATAAAAATACAGGACAGGATGGTTTCCCATTGCTCTACTGGAATTGTGATGCAGACACAGAGGCAAATGCCCTCATCTTGTTCAAATACCCCGAATGGAATCTCTCTTTCGTAATTGTATTCATCACGATTTTTATTTTCTGTATTTTGTGACTGACATTTGGGGGCCTTGTGGACCGGGGAGGGACTGTCCCTCTCAGTGTGAGCCAATTCCTGGAGACAGCAAACAACTAGCCTGGGGTCATACCTCCTGAGTCCACAGCCCACTCCCCTTTCCTTACCAGCTCCTGCAGTCTGGGACACTATCCATTTGCCCTAAACCAACCCTGGGCCAGGAACTGGACGATCAGAGACAGCCCGGTAGCCAGAGACGACCGAAATTATCCAAACGAGCCAATCCCGAACCTGCTTAGCCTGCTCACCTTGCTTCCCCCATTCATTTCCAAGAAAAGCACAATAAAGCCTCCTGCCCCTGTTTTCCCTTCGCCCCTGCTGCCCCCCGACCGACTCTGGTGCTTCCCCACAGGGCCCTGTCTGGTGTGATGGGTCCCCTCCTCTTTCTTGGGAAATGTGAATCACAAACTATCCTTTTCAATGGCAATCGTCTCGATCCATTTACCTGGCTAAACGTGAACAAAAACAAAAACTCAGGTATATTTTCAAACAGTATTTGTTAAGACTTATACCCCAAAAAAGGGAAAAACATCTAAAACACTTTTATTAACATCTCCTTTCTGCAGTTCCTCCACATATAAATGGATTCTACTCGCTGATACAAGCTGCTATCAGTTGTGCGTGGGGTAACAAAAGGATTTAAAAAGTCAGATACTACTGAAAACATAAGGCAATGAAATAATCCTACCCTAAACATTTTTTCGATGTCTACTTAAGGACATTATAAAAAAAGACTGCCCTGCACTCCGCCCCAGCTGCAGCCAACCCGGGCTCCCTCCTGTCGGTATGTCAAGTCCAGTGGCCCCAACATCAAGACCGTCTGAACTTGGCCACCCACATGCACCCCACTCACCTTACTATCTCACTGTGTACCAAAACTTAGACTTATTGAAATTAAAAGGCCCTTAAAAATCTTCTAATCCAAGACTTTTGTTCTAGAGACAAAGAAACTGAGCGTCAGCCTGGCGAAGGGCTTGTCCTTGGTCACAGAGCTACTTACCACCACAGCCAAAGACCGAAATCCAAATACCCTGACTCGCATCCCAGCACTCACTCTACAAAGCTGCTCAGTCAGAAAAGTCATTACAGCCACTATAATCCCGCCAGATGTCACACAGGTCGTCGTATCTGCTTCCAGCCCCCTACCCAGGCTCCTGCTGCTTCCTTGGTCAGACAGTCCCTGCTATGACCCTTCAACTTCCTTCTCTCTCAAGGTTAGCTGCCTACAGGACATCCAGATTTTAAGCAAATAATTTGTATTCCCTCATTTTGCATTCTACCAGGTTGCATTTAAGAGCCATGTGTTATAACAGCATTACATGTGCATTAGATATTTTTATTTTTAAATAAACTAAATAAAGCATTAAAGATGGACATCTTAGATATTCTTCATCCTTCAAGGTCCCACTCTGCCCCCAGTGATCCTACCTTTCTCTGAAGGCTACATGGACCTTAGATCTTAGTCACACTGCATTACTCGGCCTAAGTCAGTTCTCTTTTATTCAGCAATACTCTAAGATGCTTAAGAATAAATAATGCCTCATATTTCTATTTCTCAAAGTTCATAACTCATGAATTAGGTACAGGTTCACAGATTTTTAAGAGCTGCAGAGGGAGAGCAAGAATGGGCACTAACATTTATTCAGCTTCAGGTATTTTATATACACAACTAGACAACATGTACTTTATTCTTGTATAGTCAAACAAAATCTCCTTTTTTCATCTGAGAAAATTTTTATGAATGGAATTTGAAACTGTACAGCCTACATATGGTTTGGGATTTTATCCCCAGAACACCCACGTACACACCAAACATCCATGAAACCACTCTGAAAACAATGCTTCGCTTCCCCAGTTACCATGTGGCCACACTTTGCCAGCAGTCCTAGGGGTGGGGGGTGGCCAAGGCTACCAAGGCACCCGCGTGACACTCATCTCTGTGTGGGATGTTGTGAAAAGCATGATGTGAGAAGGAGTCCAAGGGGCAGTGGAAGGCCTCTCTTCAAGTCTGCGGCAGCACCACCTGCCAGACCAGCAGGCAAGTCATCCACACGGCAGAACTGAGCACACAGGACGTAAGACGTGAGATGAAGCCTAAGAAGTGGAGGCACCGTCACGGGTGGTGTCAGAGTGTAACCTGGGACGCCCTCTTTGCAGGACGACATGAAAGGCGAATCAAAAGTTTATAGGCACGAACATTTTAGGACAAGATTCTACTGGTGAGATTTTGCCTGTGAGTCAGTTGTAAAAGTATACCAAGATATATGAATAAGAACACTGGATGTAACTTGGTGTGTAAAGACAGAAAATAAAAATCACCTAAATGTTTACAGCAGGGCACTGTTTCAATAAGTTATGGTACATTCACAGAGTGGAATACTATGCGCCACTGAAAACAATGAGAAGATTTGTATCTCCAAGATATACATGCTTAAGTGCAAAAATGCGAAGTACAGAACGATAGCCAGAATGTGAGCCCATCCGGGCTAAGTATATGTATGTATTATGTATATACGTGTACATGCATAAAGGATTTGGGTTTCTTAGCTTTCCTTTTTGTTTTTTTGTTTTGTTTGTTGATCCCTATATAGATACACAAGAAAGTGTAAACAGTGGTCACACCTTTATGAAAAGACTGGGGTAGTTTAGCAGGTGTGGGGAGAATTTACTCAGTAATTTACTCAGTAAAGAATTTACTTCTTATTTCAATACCTGTCTGTCCTATGTGGTCTTTTTTAACCATGTGTCTGCATACTGAAAAATATAAATAAATATTTTGAAATTCTACATGGAAATATTAGTACCTAGACTAATATTAGTCTAGGAAGTCTGAATTCAACAGATATTGTCTTCCTAGAGATATTTTAATATCAGCATCTAAAAATTATCACATCTCCTGACATTACTGTCTCAAAAGCAGATGTTTAGAAAGCACCCAACTGTCATTAGTTTGACGTTTTATGTTCTTAACCTGCCAATGCTATTTTGCTTGGCTGGCTGGAAATGTCACTTTAAAACAAGAAGGGTAACATAGAAAGTAAAGGATGGTATTGATATTTCAAGCAAAATTCAAACATGATTTCAGTGACTGAACCCCCTTCCCTCGACGGTGAATGCAGCCACAGATGTGACCCTGCTTTGTGAATTAAACCATTCAACTTAACGAATGAAAATGGACACTGGCCATGAGCCCCAAACAGACATGGCAACGTGGAATTCACCCCAAATGCACATCTTTCCCCTGATCTTCTGTGAATATCCTTTAAAATAATTTTATGTTCTAAACACCTCAGACCTCAGATGAGTAATATGGCCCTCGGAAGTATCATTTTCTTACTATTGATCAAAGAAGTCCATTTGCATGGAGATGTTATTAAACACCAGGAACATCATTCAACAGATATTTTCGGAAATCCAGCTACGCAAGGTGCCAAGCTCAAACAGCATCTGAGTAGTAAGTGCTGAGCACCCCTGGGGTTCACAAAACTGAAAACCCCAGTGCGGGATGGAAATAATGGTAAAAGCACCAGCACTAAATTGGAAACCAAGTTGGGCTTTAGGAGAAAACTGGGATTTGTGCCACTACAGTTGGGACAGCAGGTTGAATATTCATGTTGAAGGGCAAGGTAACAAGAACTAAGACGGGGCAGTAACAATTTTAGCAGCTTAAAGGGAAATGATACTGAGAAAAAGTAGAAAATATATTTAGATTGGAGAAGTGGTCTCCAATTTTATACTAAAATATTTTTAAAATATGCAGCAGACAGTATTGATTAGCTCTAGCACCATTAGCAGGTAAGATGTGTCCAACGTTTTCCCTGGGACAATGCTTCTCAAATATGGCCGTGTATCAGAACTGCCTGGAGGGCTTGGTAGAATACAGACCACTGAACCCCACCCCCAGAGCATCTGGTCAGCAGGTCTACAGTGGGACCAAAGAAGCCGCATTTCTAACAAACTCCCAGGCAATGCTGGCACTGCTGGTCCAGACACCACAGCAGGAGAACCACTGTCCAAGAGTAACTTTAAACACATCAAGTACCCTATTCTCCTCAGAAGACATGACACAGCAAACCTAAAATGCTGAGAACAGCATCCTCACATAACTCAAGACAGGTGCAGGCCTTCCCAAGTCTGATCCAAGCAACCTCGTAGACAGCTAGTTCTCTGGGATACACTTAGACCACTTGGCGCTCACGGTGCTGGTCCCGTCTGGACCTCAAGGGGAACAGGACCTCAGCCCCCACGTTAACCACTCCCCTTCCCCGTGGCGCTGAGGCTGAGGAAACAGCTCTCTAGCTTGACGCGGGCCTATATGTAACATCTTAAAACCAACCTCAGACCAGATCATCGCTGGACACTTCTCATTTAATGCCTGGAGGTCATGGAGTCACACCAACCTGGCATCAGACCAAAGAATGTAAGTACGACACTGTGTCACTTCACCACTGCATAATGTGTAAATGCACAACTACAACCCACATGAAGACACCAAAACCCACACCCAAATAAATGACGAGAGCCCCTGGCCCCTGAGGACGCTCTAATGGCCTACCATCCCCAAAACCATCACCACGGAGGAGGTCTCCTGGTCACTTCTGCCCACCCTGACATTTGTAGGAGTACAAGAAGCTGTCATAAGGAAACAGCACAGGGAACTAGAGGCATGATGCAATGTATGCCCTCTAGTTGTCAAGATGTTACTGTGACATATTATTCAGATGTAATTAACATTTAAACAGTAGAATCTGAGAAAAGCAGGTTACACTCCATGGTGAGGTGGGCCTCATCCAATCAGCTGAAGGCCCTACAAGAAAAGAGACTGACCTTCCCCTGAAGAACAGGGAATCTGCCTCCAGATGGCCTTTGGACTCAAGACTGTAACATCAACTCTTTTCTGGGTCTCCAGACTGCCACTAGTCAGTCCCCATCACTGCATGAGTCAATTCCTTAAAAGCAGGCTTCCCTGGTAGCACAGTGGTTGAGAGTCCGCCTGCCAGTGCAGGGGACACGGTTCGAGCGATGGTCCTGGGGGATCCCACATGCCGCAGAGCAACTAAGCCTGTGAGCCACAACTACTGAGCCCACGCACCACATCTACTGAAGCCCGTGCACTCTAGAGCCCGTGCTCGGCAACAAGTGAAGCCACCGCAATGAGAAGCCCACGCACCGCAACAAGGAGTGGCCCCCAGTCGCCGCAGCTAGAGAAAGCCTGCGCGCAGTAACAAAGACCCAACATGACCAAAAATAATAAATAAATCAAAATAAATAAATTTATCTTAAAAAATTCCTTAAAATACGTCTCTCTCTACAAATATACATATAATTCATCATTATCAAGTAGGGACAGAGATTGTGACAGGGCTGTCAACTACTCTTATTGGTTCTGATCCTCTGGAGAGCCCTGACAAACACAACCCCTACAGTTAGTTCACAAACTCTGTCCCTTACTTGATAATCATCAATTACCTCCATCTTTTTAAAAGAAAAGGCCTCCTTTCACCTTTAATATGAAGATTATCATTTTTTTCGGCTGCACGGCGTGACTTATGGGATCTTAGTTCCCCGGCCAGGGATTGAACCCGGGCCCTCGGCAGTGAAAGCACCAAGTCCTAACCACTGGACCACCAGAGAATTCCCAAGATTACCTTCTAAAATGTACCACAGTCAATGACACATATATTCCATACCACGCTACATAAAACTCAACCAGAAGCAACCGGTTTCGAGTGACTGAAAAAAACACCTCTGCTGTCACTGTAGCAGATGTGCAATTACACTGCGAATTCCCACAATGAGCACAAACTACAGGAAGGGTCCAGGAACTGACAACTTACCAAGCATCCATCCTGATTCAAACGCTCCTTGGAATCCATACTGAGCTTCCTCTTCCTGTTGGGCTGTTTCATTGCCAGCTTAGCACTCCTTGGCAGTGTTTTTCTGCAAAATAGTGCCACAGAAAGAGTGATGGGGTTTTTTCTCCTTTAGAATGACAAAAACAAACAAACAAAAATAACCATGCTTTCAATTATACCTCTTATAATTGGTTGCCATAAATACCCTGATAAATAAGCTGACACATAAGTTTCACTGTTGATTTTATAGCCCCTAGTACACTACTAAATTAATGGGGAAAAGAGATAAGTTTTCCACCTCATCTAGAAGACATGTCACAAAAAAATAGATATTATTCCTTTGGTCCTCCCTCTCACGAAATTTTGGTTTTGCTTAGCTGAACTAACCAGTTAGGACTCGCTGCAATTTTCCTATACAGCTTCTGTACTCACATGGTCTGAGTCCCCACAAGTGTCAAGGCAGAGGTGTTCCAGGTACGAGGTCCTAGTCACACAAGGCATAGCAGGGCAATCTGCGACAGAGAAGAAAACCTTTCACCAATCCAATTTATCATGACCATCCTTTGGTACATTAGTAAGTAGTAGGCGTTCTTTAATAAGTTGCTTGGAATTAGTTTTTTTGATAGAGCGATGAAACACACTGTCTCGAGAACCAACCACTAGTATTATGTAAGTCCCACTGGAGCTATAATTCAGAAGGTCATTCCCTTTGAATAATTTTAACTACAATTTACCTGTAAGTTTTTAAAAGTTCAAAGGACTCAAATCACCTGTGCTCCCCAGTGTTTTAGAATCATATATCCAACTTCTTATGTGATGTGTCCCCCTGAACAGTGACCCTAAAAACTGCAAACTGAGCACATTCACTACTGAGCGTGTCACTGCCCCTCTCACGGCTGCCCAGTTCCACTCGCTCTCCATATTTGCACTCTTGATGCAAGTGGCCACGTCCACCCCTTACAGTTGCTCAGACTGTGCACTGCACAAGAGCACCGAGCCAAGGGGCCAATGGAAGCTGAAACCCACCCTGGGCTCTGCACACACGCCATTTCTCCTGCCACAGGCTTTCCATCCGCCAGGAAGAAAATGTACCTTTTTCTAATTCAAAGAGACCCTTTTTGGGCTAATGGCAGCCCTGACATTGCCAGAGATGGAGGAGCTGTTGCCATCGCTTCATCCTTTCCATCCCAGCCCACACTCTCACCAGGTTTGGTGGGTGTTTAATCTACTCAGCGTGTCTGGAATCCATCTTCCCCCTCCACTCCTAACTCTGACCCCCTCCGGTCTCATGCCCCACGACGTCCGCTGGACCATGATGCGCCCGTGGCTTCGCAGCCCCACACTTTTGCTGGTCCCTCAACCTCAGAACCGCCCCTCCTTTGTCCACCTCTCTAACTCTTACTCATGCTGCACAACTCCACTGAAAAGACTTCCCATCCCTGAGAAAAGCCTTCCTCGCTCACCTCCTGCCTCCGACGGACCAGGTGCATCTCTCCTCACATGCGGCATACCTGTCCTTGCCTCTGCCACAGTATTCAACACTTAACATGTCATGTTTTTCATTTTCAGATGCATCTCCCCTTTTGAGGCTGTAAGCATCCTGATGACCAGGTCTGTGGATGCCTGCTCTCTACTTTCCACTCTCCACGGTGCCACCTCCCAGCAGACTCTCAACATGCCCTGAACTGCATGCGCACATCTCTGAATCACGGAGAAGCCTTGAGTCCAGTGGATGTTAGTTCTCGACCCATACGACACCCCTGTTAGAATGCTGTATGACTGGAGCGAGCATGTTCTCAAACTCTGTAACTCCCTTCTCTTTCTCCTCCATATACAAAAAAAAACAAAAAACCCACAAACAAACAAAAAACACTTCCGCATATCCGTTTACTTTTAGTCAGATAATACTCATGTCCTTAAGACAGGCATTTTCCTGCTAAATTCAATAACACTGCATTCATTTTGTAGGATGTAAATACAATTTATCATGCCTAGCTCCGGGTAATACTCCGAACGTCTATGCAAATGAACAGTTTAGACTTGACGCCTGTAGCAAAGTATTCCTGCACAAGACAAGTACGGCCAAGGCTGGCTTGCACATGACTAATAATACCCCATGGCTTGTCAAACTGAAATCGTCTGGCTACTGAGGACTTTCTCCTCACGGTCAAAGTGATCCATCTTGCTAATACCTGGTAATTGTCTCAGTAACTCTGATTGGTTTAAAAAAGCAAGAAAGCCTGAATTTATATTATCATGTATTGGGGGGGAAATGGAAAATGTTTATGCTGAGGAGAAGTTTCAAAATACAATTTAGTAATAATTAAATTCCCTTTACACTTAGAAATAATAAAGCAAAATATAAAAGGTACCTAACAGCCCATATAAGATTTTGCTGCCAGGCAAAAAAAAAGGAATCAAATACAAACTCCATCAAATACAATACAAAGGAGATGAATGATATGTAGATAGATGAGAGATAATGGATGGATCGACAGACAGACAGGTGGGAGTTGCTGACACACAGACAGACACGGAGGGAGGGAGGTCTGAGGTGGTCCCTCCACTGTCAGTTCACAGGATGTATTCTAAGCAACCGAACAGAACGCCTGACATAAACTGAACCTGAGTCCTTGGCACAGTATCAAAATATACGGATTACTCTGATTTCCCATGATACGTGGCCTACCCCCAGGGGGGCCCCAGATGTCACGTCAGCCGCATGCCTCCTTGCTGAGATCTGAAGAAATAAAAAAATTTTAGAGCCAAGGAAGAATAATGTCAGACTCTAAAACACAGTAAGGAAGCGTACCGTCTGGAAGAAGCAAAGGTGAACAGAGACAGCGGCTGGGCAGAGCAGTGCCCCAGTGCACTCTGGCACTGTGACAGCACCCAAGCACTGGCTGCAACAGACAAGGTTATTTTAAGTGATTTTAATTAAGGAAACTTCTAAATAGTATTTTATATTTAAACAAAAAGACAGATGAGCATAGAGAACTGATTTGTATTTCTATGAAAAATGTGGAAATAGTGCACGGATTTTTCAAATTAATCCTCTTACTCATTTTGATTTCCCTCATGGTTCATAGAATTTTCTGTCTGCACATGGCCAAACACCTGTCTTACTGACCTCCTAATTAAGCAGACAAATTAGATTTTTATTTGGAAGGCACACGGTTTTAATACTTCAAATTAAAGGAGTCTACAAACAACAAAAATAATGCACAGTCAGCCTATGTCCAGTTGCTATTTGGTAATTGATCACCTACTATCATCAGGACAGTCACAGGTACTTTGCAGAATCTAAGGAAGATTCTTCAGACATTGTAGAGGGGAAGAGAAGCACAGTAGCCATGTGCCCTGGATAACCCAGCATAGTTCTGACTCATGCCTCCCATTCTGGCAGAACTATTAACAGCACTGCCTTTCACTCCCCAAAACGTTCCCAATTAAACAGGAAATCGTATGGTCACTGTATGGATAAGAAACACACATAAATTAACAAGAAATATAATGCATGCCTTTAAAGAATTACGAACGGGCAATTCACGTGGTGCTCCCAGAGGGAGAGAAGGTCCAACACAGATCAGAAAACATACTATGGGGTAACATTTCAGCTGCTTCCAGGACGCTGCATAGAATTTAAAGTGAATTTAGCACCAAAATATACCATACAAATATCCAATGACTGCACTGATTTCCCACCATTCCAAAGATGTAACCAGGCTAAAATGTATTCACCCAGTTGATACTCAATGCCAATAACGCATAGTAGTGGGTGTTTGAATAAATTAAGTAATTACAACTGAATGCACTGCGACAGCTTGTGCATGAATTGCTGCTCCCCTTTGACTGTATTGACAGTAACAGCTAACGTGACCTGAGCACCCACATACACCAGGCACGGCCGGAGCTCCTCTACAGGTAGACTTTCAGTTCATTCTTATTCATTAATTCTTATGACTGCAACATTTTTAAAAACCATCATCACCTCCATTTCACAGATGAGGAAACACTGCCCACGGCTGCACGACAAACAAGTACCCAGTACAATCCTAGAGCCACTCATTTCATCACCAGACTATGCGGCACGTTTACAACTGTTGTGTAAACTTAGTGCTCTGAGCCGTAACCACTCAGGTGCACCAGCCAAGCTCCTGCCGCTACGAGGATCTAAGTAAGAAATGGATATGGGGCTTCCCTGGTGCTGCAGTGGTTGAGAGTCCGCCTGCCGATGCAGGGGACGCGGGTTCGTGCCCTGGTCCGGGAAGATCCCACGTGCCGCGGAGCGGCTGGTCCCGTGAGCCATGGCCGCTGAGCCTGCGCGTCCGGAGCCTGTGCTCCGCAACGGGAGAGGCCCCAACAGTGAGAGGCCCGCGTACCGCAAAAAAAAAAAAAGAAATGGATATGAAAGTTCCTCACAGAGCTTGTGTCCACAGTCGACTTGTATTGTCTCTTTACTTACATCAGGGCAGCCACCTACTCTCATAATTTAAAAAAAAATTTACCTTTATTATCTATGTTGCAATCTTCATGGATTAACAGTAATGGTGTATTAATTGTGCACTCATTTGTCTTGCACAATGCCTTATGATCACAGCACGAGACGTCCCAAGATTCAGGGTCCAAAGGGTTATCACACAGGGTTACCCGAACGCAAAATATTATAGACAGATACTTTACTAGAGGTATCTTCAAATTTGAATTCTTTCTGTCACCAGTGCAGCTATAACAAAATCAGATAATGAAAAACACATTCCCTTTCCTTGCATGTCTGTCTGTGTGTGTCTCTCTCTCCCACCCACACACACACACAATTACAGCAGCAGTACCAAAGATAAAGGTCCCAGAGAACATTAGCACAGTAATAAGTCTGGTAAGTCTATTTTAAGGTCTACCTGTCTGAATTCTTCCTAGAACAATATCTAACAATTTACACTCCATTCAAAAGTACCTGGCGGCTAATATACACACACACTTTACCTGTTTATAAGACAGTATCTCTTAAGAAGTTTCTTCCATACTGAGGTCTCCATACTTGAACCAGGCTAAGTTTCTAAAAATTCCCTCTTGAGAACTTCCTGCCAAGATGGAATTGTACATCCTTGCTTTGAGATATCTCTTGGCTCCAAACAAAGAACAAAGCCATTAAAATACACACCAGTTAACCTTCCCTGTAAACCAGCAGCAAATGAGAAACTAAGTGGCCAGCAAGGCTAAGGCCTAAGTCTCCTGGGCTCAGGGCTCCAGAGCAAGAGAGAACGGACAGGCCAGAAGTCCAGCCCCCTGAGGGAGAGGGAACCGACAGGGTCAACAGGTGAAGGTGCTGGAACCAGGCTTGTCCTTGAAGCCAAGAGGCAACAGGAGGCTCTGCCGGTCTCGTGCGGGAGCAAACAGAGCTTCTGACACAAATGTTCTGGGTCTCAGATGCAGGAAGAGCAAACGCTAGTCCCGACCAGGAAGTGGGCTCCGGGGAACCAGGCTAAGGCACACTCACAGCCAAAAAGTCAGGGGAAAGGAGGCCCATATCAGTGAGAAAACAAAGTCCTCCCACCCACAGTGTGCCTGCAAATCAAAATTCAATGCACAAATACATAAAGAAATCAAATGCTAAGAAGGACAGTCAATAAAATCAGCCACTGGGGAGAAGAATTCAGTCCTGATGAAATTTATATAATAGAAAATACTGGTGAATATGTTTAAATAAATAAGCTTAAGATGCTCAAAAAGATATACAAAGGAAAAACTTTAAAAATGAACAAGAAGGGCTTCCCTGGTGGCTCAGTGGTTAAGAATCTGCCTGCCAGTGCAGGAGACATGGGTTCAATCCCTGGTCCGGGAAGATCCCACATGCCGTGGAGCAACTAAGCCCGTGCGCGACAACTACTGAGCCTGCGCTCTAGGGGCCGCAAGCCACAACTACTGAGCCCGCGAACCACAGCTACTGAAGCCCATGTACCTAGAGCCTGTGCTCCGCAACAAGAGAAGCCACCGCAATGAGAAGCCCGCACAACGCAATGAAGAGTAGCCCCCACTCGCCGCAACCAGAGAAAAGCCTGTGTGCAGCAACGAAGACCCAATGCAGCCAAAAATAAATAAATAAATTTATTTTAAAAAATGAACAAGAAATTATGAGCAATAATACGGGTAAGTAAAAAAAGAGTTGTAGGGGCTTCCCTGGTGGCGCAGTGGTTGAGAGTCTGCCTGTCGATGCAGGGGATACGGGTTCATGCCCCGGTCCGGGAAGATCCCACATGCCGCGGAGTGGCTGGGCCCGTGAGCCATGGCCGCTGAGCCTGCGCGTCCGGAGCCTGTGCTCCGCAAAGGGAGAGGCCACAACAGTGAGAGGCCCGCGTACCGCAAAAAAAAAAAAAAAAGTGTATAAAAAAAAAAAAAAGAGTTGTATATGAAAAAGCTAAAGAATCTTGGAAATGTAAAGTGTAGTCAATAAGATAAACAAGCCTGGCATACTTTTAGCTCAACAGACCAGGAGAAAAAAAAAAAGAGCAGATTCAAATTACTAAAACCAGAATGAGAGAGGTTATATCAGTACTGATCTTACAGAAATCAAAATGATTATAAGGGAACACTATGAAAACTGTATGCCAACAAATTAGTAACTTAAGGTGAAATTCCTAAAAATACACAAATTACTGAAACTGACTTAAGAAGAAATAGAAAATCTGAAAAAGCCCAGGCTCAGATGACTTACACCAAATATTCAGAGAATTAATACCTATTCTTCCCAGACTCTTCCAAAATAAAGAGAATAGGAAGGAATACTTCAGATTCATTCTATGAGACCACTATTATCCTGATTCCAAAACCAGACAAGGGTATCACAAGAAGTGAAAACTACAGACCAATATCCCTTATGAATATATATTCAAAAGCTTCAACAAAATACTAGCAAACTGAATCCAGCAACATATAAAAGTATTAACCAACATGACCAGGAATGCAAAGCCAGCTTAACATTAGAAAATTAATTAATGTAGTATAACCATAGTAAGAGAATGGAGGACAAAACCACACAGTAACATCATTAACCCAGAAAAGGCTTTTGACAAGAGCAATACCCTTTAATGATTGAAAAAATAACATTCAAAAACACAGGAACAGAAGGCACTTCCTAAACCTGATAAAGAGCATTTATGAAACACCTGTAATTAACATCATACTTGTTGCTGAAAGACCAAAAGCTTCCCTCCTAAGATCACGGACAAGACCAAGATGTCTGCTCTCACCATTTCTGTTTAACAATCTTCTGGAGGTTCTAGGTCAGGGCAATTAGGCAAGAAAAAGAAATAAAAGACATCCAGATGGGAAAGGAAGCATTCTCTTCTCTTCAATTTTTTGGAGAAGTCTAAGAAAGAATGGCATTAATTCTTATTTAAATGTTTCGCAGAATTCACCAGTGAAGCCACCTATCTGGTCCTGGGCTTTTCTTTACCGGGAGTTTATTATTATTATTATTATTATTACAGATTCAATCTCCACAGTAGCTACGGATCTGTTCAGACTCTCTATTTCTTCATGATTTAGTCTTGGTAGGTTGTATGTTTCTAGGAATTTATCATTTACCTAGGTTATCCAGTGTCTTGGCATATAATTGTTCATTGTAATCTCTTATGATCCTTATTTCTGTGGTATCAGTTGTAATGTATCCTCTTTCATTTCTGATTTTGAGATTCCTCTTTGTTAATTAGTTTAGCTAAGGATTTGTCAATATATTGTTTATCTTTTAAAAAAATCAACTCTTAGGGTTTTTTTCTTTATCTATTTTCTATCTTATTTATTTCTGCCCTAATCTTTGCTATTTTCTTCCTTCTGCTAACTTTGGGCTTAAGTTTGTTCTTCTTTTTCTACCTCCTTTAGGATGAAAGTTAGTTTCTTTGAGATCTTTCTTCTTTTCTAATGTAGGCATTTATCACAATAAATTCCATCTTAGTACTGCTTTTGATGTATCCTCTAAGTTATGGTATGTTGTGTTCTCACTTTCATTTGTCTCAAAGTATCTTCCAATTTCCTTTTAGATTTCTCCTTTGAGCCAAGGGTCGTTCAAGAGTATGTTATTCAATTTCCACATATTTGTGAATTTTCCTCCTGCTGCTGATCTCTACTTTCACTCCACTGTGACTAGTAGATACTTGGTGTGATTTCAGTCATTATAAATTTGTTAAGACTTGTTTTGTGAACTAAGCGATGACCTATCCCGGAAAAGGTTCCATACGCACTTGCGAAGAACCCATATTCTGCTGCTGTCCGGTACAAGGTTCTGTATCTGTCTGTTGGGTTCATTTGGTCCACAGTGTTGCTCAAGGCCTCTGTATCCGTACTGACCTTCTCTCAGGTCTTCCGTCCATTACTGAAAGTGGGGTTCTGAAGTCTCCTACTGTGCCTGTGATTGTTGCCTGTCTCCCTTCAGTTCTGCTAATGTTTGCTTTACACATTTAGGTGCTCTGAAGTTAGCTACAGGTGCATTTGCAATTGTTATATCTTGCTGGTGGATTGATCCTTCTATCATTACATAATGTTCTCTGTCTCGTGGCACTTTTTGACTGAGAGTCTATTCTGTCTGATGTAAGTATAGCTACCCCTGCTCTGTTCTGCTTACCATTTACATGAAATATCTTTGTCCATTCCTTCACTTTTCTCAGTCTCAATTCTTGACTCTCCTGTAACACAGTGAGACATCCTCACTCTTGCCATGGCTCCATCCGGAGCAAATGCACTTGCCTTGGGTTTGGTCTATGCCTTGCTTTGGCGACTGGCGGATGCACTATGAGCTGAGGCTTAAAATGTGCTTGTGCAATCTGTCCTGACCTCACTGCAGTACAACATCCGCCGTCAAAACAGCGTGCCCCAGTTACCCTCTGCTCCCTCAGGGCGGGCCCCAGAATGAACACGGGTAGAGCACACCTGAGCCCGACTCACAGCCTGCAGCCCGGCCCAGCACACCGAGCCTGGAGCCTATTATAAACCACCCAGGCAAGCCCAGCCTAGATCAGCCCAATCACAAAACACCTAAAGATCTATTACTGTGCAAATAAGTATGTATTGTTTTCAGATGTTGAGTTTGGGGAGGTTTGTGAGGCAGTATTTTTGGTAGCAACAGCAGACAGATATAATAATCCATGCAGGGGAAAAAAGGGCAAAACTATGAATAAGTATTTCACACAGAAATTTATGGAACGTTGTTCAACCTTGTCAGTGATCAGGGAAATAAAGACTAAAACCACAAGGAGATAACCATGTCGTGGCCATTCAAGAACTCGGGCAACACCAGATGCTGGCAAGGCTGCAGAGCGCTGGGAACACTCACACTCTGCCACCCAAGAGTAACTGGTGGAAAACAATACAAGTCGGCGTAAACTGGAGAGCTGATGATGTTCCAGCAAATCCCACGGCCCAGGACTCCAGCAGCTACGCTCCATTAGGAGACAAGTTCATATTAAGGGGCCAGGGGAAGGGGAGTGGTGATGGAAACGATCCAACTACCTACCTACAAGAATGTGAAAAACTAACTGGTGTTATAGTCACACAATATAACATTGCATGGTGAAAATTAACCAACAGCAACTACATTTATAAGAACAAAAATATAAGCAATGATGTTGAGTGAACAAAGGAAACCAGAAGCCTGTTTACATTTTTAAAACAGAAAACTATGCAGAAGCACTCAATATGTGCCTTAGAGATATAGTCTTAAGTGGGAAATTATTTTGAAGAAGCAAAGAAATGATAAACATAAAATTCAGCACAGCAGTCAGACAGGAAAACAAAGAGTATTATAACGTTCTCATTAAGTTGGATGTTGGCTTCGTGTATCTTTTTTCTGTTATGCTTCAAAAGTTATAAAACTTGTTGTTTTGTACCTATAAAATGTTAAGGATATTTCTTTAGTCATTTGAAATGGTGTACTTTAGTGATCCAATATAAGAGGAGAAAAGCTGAGTAGGAAGAATGGACACAGTATTCTCTTTTAACCAGTCTGGTTTTTTTCCTGTGTCTTAAATCCCTTTTCTCAGCAAGACTCGCTGCTTTCCTCTTACATTTGGGGAAAACAACTCTCCCTAGACCCTTTCTGAGCATGTACGATGTGCAGTTAGCGAGAGGCAGGTGGGCCGGGAGCCCGCAATGCTCTGCCCAGCCTCCGACCACGCGGCTCTGGAGGAAGGAGGAGGCCGTGGCCGAGGCAGGCGTCAGCCTCCTCCACGGTCCTCGACGGGCACAGGGCAGAGCTGAACCCAGCATCTTTCCTCCATTGAGTCAAGTCTGAGCAGGGACAGAAGATGGGGATGCAAATCACACGGAGGGGAAACTGAGTCTCGTTCTCTTAAGCAAAAAGGTATTTTCTGGAAGAATATCCAGGGCTCAGAGATTTAACATCTAGGGCAGGATCAAACAGAAACAAGGAAATGCACATTAAAAATAAACATCCTCTCGCACCCATGAATGCGACTGGCAAAGGTCAGTCTTACCAACTGACAGTGGGAATCGGCAGCAACCGTCACATGTTGCTCAACTGTAACCTGGTACAGCCACCAGTTAGGTTCAGCTGTTCCTAGAGGTACAGAAACACTAGCACGTGTGCAAAAGGAACATGTTTACTGTGGCACCGTTTGTAGTAAGAAAAAACTGGTAATACCCCAAATACCTATCAATAGGAAATGGATAAATAAATTGTAATATATTCAAAATTGGAATACAATACAGCATTTAACACAAATGAGCTGGAGTAATATATATTCCATCATAGATAAATCTCAAAAACACATTTGGACAAAAAGATGAAGTTGCAGGGTACCACAGAGCATGTACGTAATGACTGCTGACAGAGCATCAACATCTAGGCAAGATATAAACACATGACTGAGGATAACACAAACTACAGCATCGTAGCTACATCTCAGGATGGGTGGAAATAAACAGGTCTGGGGACAGGAGGCTTCAGCTGTAATCACAATGCTTTCATTTCTTTCAGAAAATGGAAGCAAATAGGGCAAAATATTGTGATTATGAAATCCGGATGGCCAGCCTAGAGCTGTTCATTTTCTTAGTCTCTACATTTCACAGCATATTTGAACTATTTACAATAAAAATTCAACATTCAGCAGTAGTTTTATAGGAGGAATTCTCCACGTTCTCATATCTGCTTCTGTAAGGGTTTCACTTGCCCGTGAATACGATCAAGTAACAAAGTTATACACTCCCTCAAGATCAGCCATTTGCTCAGAGCCTCACAGAACATCTGGGACATATAACAAACCACAAATATCATCATCCCTGCAACCACTTATTTATTAAGTTAGCCACTCCTATGCACAAGCATGGGGTGGCAGCCTCTCAACAATCCTTTCAGAGTTAATAAGCCCCAGGTGACACAGCCAGTCAGTGCAAAGCTAGAATTTGTCTAACTCCAAAAGTGTACACCCTAACTAATGGCTCCATTTCCAAAAACAGGTTGTTGTGGACTCCGGTACAGCATGGAGGCAATGCGTGTGTTTAATGTGAAGGAGTAACATCAACATATATTTTTGATCGTGAAATGATGGGAGAGTGTGCAAAATTACTTGGCTAAGCTCACATGGCTGGCTGACAGCAGAGCCAGAACGAGAATCCAAGATTTACACAACAGACCACTTCGTATCTTATCAAGGAGAACAGGCTACGCTCATTATAATGAACAGATTTTCCAACAAATGCCAGTCTGGAGCCTTGCCCAAACCAAATTCCTAATACCACACCACTAAGCACATTCACATAATTCTCCTTCCAGAAGCAGCTTTAATACATTGGCATTTGCATCATGACAACTGGTACTGCTGCCTAAAATGACATGCCACATTAAAATGACATGAAAATACATTATTTGCAGAAATAAATCAAACTGTTTTGTTACTAGCACACATCTCTATTACGAGCATTTCAAGATTGCATCTGCTATTTGTGAATTCTGTTCATCAGAATTTTCATCAGGCAAATTAAAACCTGGTCCTACAGAAACTTTCTCTAATCTGATACGATGACAGGGAGGAACTGAGACCAGAGCAGCGGACCTGTCGTCCAATCAAAGCTCTGGATCCGACCCCCCCAGTCACTGGCTATGAGACCAAGCCTTATCCACACGGACCAGACTGCAGAGCTCTCGTGGAAAATGACACGATGTTTGGGACATGTTCTTTTTTTAACTGAAGGGTAACATACACACAGAAAAATGTATAAAAGGTAAGCGTATAGCTCAATCAATTTTCACACACTTGACACATGTAACTAGCACCCAAATCAAGAAACAGAATATTACAAGCATGTCCCCTTTCAGTCACTACCCACCAAGGATAATCTCGATGGTTACCCCAGCTTCCTACACAACACATTATTTCTCTTTTATATTCTATGTACATGGACTTACACAGTACATGTTGTTATTGTATCTGGTTTCTTCTGCTGATAACATCACGTCTGTGACACTTACTCGTCTGGGTTGTTGCATGGAGCTGTAGACAGTCACTCTTACTGTTGTAGAGGAGGTGGAGTGTGTCACAACATATTTCTGTGTTTTGCTTCTGATGAGCATTCTGGGTAATTTCCAGGTATGGGGTGTTACAAATAGTGCTCTTGAACTTTCTACAACACGTTTCCTGCTGAAATGCACACACAGCACATTTCTGGTAGGGGTGGAACTGCTGGGTCATTTCTGCATTACTTTCCTACTGTAACAAATTACCACAAACTCAGGCCCTTAAAACAACACAAATTTATTATACAGTTATGGAGGTCAAAAGTCCTAAATGGGTTTCACTAGGCTAAAATCAAGGTGTCCACAGGGCTTTATTCATTCCTGGAGGCTCTACAAGGGAATCCCTTTTTTTTTTTTTTTTTTTTTTTTGCTTTTTCCAGCTTCCAGAGGCCTCCCACATGCCTTTGCTTGAAGCCCCACGCTCCATCTTCAAAGCCAACAGCGGTCAGTCAAGTCTTTCTGGCAACGTTTCACCCTGACTCTGATCTTCTGCTTCCTCTTCTACATTTCAAAGACCCACGTGATATGAGTAATCCAGGGTAATGTCCCTATTTTCTGGTACACTGATCAGCAATCTTAATTCCCCCTTGCCTTGCAACATACATTTCTGTAGGCTTTAGGGATTAGGGTGTGGACATCTTTGAGGGTCTTTATTTTGCTTCCCACAGTATGCATATATTTTGGAAGTGTTTTTAAAACTTGTAAGTATTACAAACGTTTTACTATGACATTATGGCAAACTCAAGTTTATTCCTTTCTATACAGCAAATCTAGTTTCTTCTCTCAGCCTTGTAATTCTTCTCTCCAACCAGAAAAATCTTTCTGCAGTTACTAAGCATAAAAATATTTTTTTAATTTAAATTATATACATATGGAAATTATATAATTTCCACTATGTGAAATACAATATACTAGGGGCTACAGAAATACAAAATAAGTAGGTGACTTCTGGTCAAGATGGTCAATTCAACAGATGCAGGGAAAAAAAAGAAATATTGGAAAAACATAAAAAATATATTTATATTACACAGCTGAGCTCTAAATTATTAAAAAAAAAAAAAAGGAAATCTGCGGATGCCAGAAACAAAGATAAAACTGAGGAAACTAAATCATATATACATATTAGGGCTTTGCTTTTCATTCCCACCTGGGGATAGGAACTGAAACCATAAGCTGCAGGCATGGTTTTGAGCAAGAAATTGTCTCTGTCTACAGAGCCAAGAGCCAGGAAAATGTTGTCCTATCTTGGATTAAGGATTAATAGGCCTTCACTCACTGGCTTAGGTAGCAGCACAGAAGAAGCCCACTTTCACTAAAACACTGGTGGAAAAGTCACCACTGAGAAGTCAGAAACCCAAATCTGTAGTAGGTCTGGGGCTCCACTGCCCCCTACACCCAGCAATGCAAAGAGCTCAAATCAGTGACAGCAAAACTGCCCCACAGCAACATCCTGACCACCCAGGCCACTCTCGGAACTCACATGAAACTCTCCCTGGAGATAAGCTCACAGACTAAAACTACAGAACACACGAGGAAAACCGTGAAGGTACACAAGAGTGCCAAACAGAACAAAACAAAAAAGATGAACACCCCAGAAGTCTTCATAACAGGAAAAGCCTAGAAGGACATAAAAATAAGAATGTGTAAACTCTTGAAGAAATAAATGGAAATAGACTCTCTAAAACAAGAACAGAACTCAAGTAAAAAAAACAAAGATATGAAAACAAAATAGAAAATCTAGAAATGAAATACATAATATGGTATGAAAACCTCTGTGGATATGTTAAGTAAGCATACTTTTTAGAAGTGAAAACTAGAAGACAAATCCAGAGCTGAAACAAACATCCAAAATAGGAAAGCAATTGCTAAAAATTATGAAAGATAAGAGACATAAAGGATGATTTTTTTAACATCATTATTAGAGTAAAATTGCTTTACAATGGTGTGTTAGTTTCTGCTGTATAACAAAGTGAATCAGCTCTACGTATACATATATCCCCATATCTCCTCCCTCTTGTGTCTCCCTCCCACCCTCCCTATCCCACCCCTCTAGGTGGTCACAAAGCACCGAGCTGATCTCCCCGTGCTATGTGGCTGCAAGAGTCACCAACATACATGTAAAAGGAGACCCAGGAGGAGAGACTGAGAAAAAAAATAATAAAGAGACAAAATGTTTAAAAAGCAAGATCCAGCACAGCTGCTGCTCTCTGGGAGCTTACAATCCAGCAGAAAAGTAGAGCTGGCTTCTGTCCTCGGAACTGAAAGCGGCATCTGGGACTCCTGACTCTTCCAACCTCGACCCTCCACCTCCCTCAGCTTCTCGCCCTTCAGATGTGACTGACATAGTTTTGAAGTGGGGAAGTTACGTTGCCCTACAAGCCTGACAGAGTCAGAGTGGAGGTTAGAGATCTAGTTCCAGGTTCACTGCTGTAGTTTTTACTTTCCCTTCTTGTTCAGATAAGCCAAATGGCTTACATGTGCTGAAGACCACTGGGGTGCCGCCCAGAGCGCCAGTTAAGAGAACCCACTGGTGTAGCCAGCCCAACACCCTCCTTCTTCACCCAGATCATTGATTTCCACCTTGGAGATTCTCATTCTGAGTCCACGTCATTCCAGGGTAGGTAATAACCCAGGAAAGGCCAAAGCAATAAAATCCACCCTCTCGGCCACAGTAACTGCTTCAGGGATACATATGCAAACTAAGAAAAACCAAAGAGATTCGATGCCAGGACTCTGGTTAGAAATACTGGGCAAAAGAACCTTTCTTCTGAGATTAGCAAATTAGCAGAAGTAAGTCTGGAACTGCAGAGGCCACCGAGAGCTTCACTGAGACCAAAGCCAACACAGGAGAAGGCAAAACCAAGTGCTGGGAGCGACAAGCCCCTGGATCCAGCCATATCTGATGCACCACCACACCAGGACTTCTTGATGAGCTAATGAAGTCCCTTTTCCGCTCATGCCAGATTGAGTTGGATTTCTGTCATTTGCAACTAAAAGAGTCAAGACTAATAAAAATTTTAGACGCAAGGAAGCAGCATTGGCAGCAGCAACAGAAAGAGGACAGCTGCTCTCTAAATAGTTCCCCAATTTAAAACACTGAGAAAGATTTGGATTGCAATCCCAATACCACTCTAACGCATTAACCATATCAGACTCTCTGAATCTAATCTAGAGTTTATAAGGTCTTAGAGCTCCTCCAACTACCTTAAGAGACATCACAAAATTATAAATAACAATTCCAAAACAAAATAATTGTTAATCATTTGGAATTTAAGAATATATGACATCTTTATTTTAGGGAAATCAAGAGATGACAGAAAATAAAAGTATCAATTAAAGCTTTAAAAGATTAGGAATCAAAAATAATGACAATGAAGGGGTTTGGGAAGGTGCAGAGGCAACACATTTGAGATCTGGGGGCAAACAAAGCACCTAATTGTTTATGAATAAGAGACTAGCAAGTAGGGTGGAGAAAACGGTGGGCGGAGAGTGGTGCTCACATATGTGTTTATACAGCTTTGAGTATAACTCCAGGTCTACGAGAAGAGACTATAAAAATCTCCCAGGCAAATCAATGGAAATAAGACTTTTTTCCTGTCATCCACCTTCAGAGTCTCTCGTGCCTCCTTAAGTTCCTAGTCACTCAGTAACGTTAAAATGATCTTTCCCGTAACCCCCTGAATATCAAATATGAATGTCAAACAGTGCACTAAACTCATCCTTTCTCTCCATTCTGTCTGCCAGAAGACAGGTATGTTTGTGGCCAGAAATACAGAACATACCACGTATAGACTAGCCAGATTTTTAGTGGTCATAATAGATGCCAATGTAGGCCATAGGTGATTGATAACAGAACACATTTTGTGCATTTCAACACACCTGAAATCAGGATGGCCTTGCAGTACTGCCAGCCAGGTAGCAATTCTTACGTGATTATCACTGCCTGCCCCTGCCCAGACCTGTCTGTCCCTCCTGGTGGGTTGACAGAACAACTGAAATCCTTTAACGGTCACAAATGGTCAATACGCAATATGTAGGTCATCTGAAGAAGGAATAGGAGTCCTAGTTGTTGACAGATAAACCATGCGACGATACCATCAAAATGTGCAGAATGTATGTCAACAGCTTGGAAGAAAATCCCAGAGACAATACTGAAACATTCTTTTAAGAAACGATTCAACATTAAGATTCCTGAGGGCACAGGCTGATGTGCGGGAAAACACAGATGTTGATGACAGAGTCAAAAGTGAATCAGTAGAGTTGGGCTCCGAAGGTGATCAAGTTTCAGAAAAGCCCAATCCAACTGATTAAGCTAATGTTTTCTTTCTTGAATATATACAGTAGTAATAAATAATAAAAAATATATGCTTAAATAAGTATAGAAGAGTTCTTTCAATAAAATATAAATCCTTAGTGATAAGGAAACATTAGTTAACCGTTTGACTTGGCATTTCTTTTCCTCACCACCGGCTGTTAAAACAATGGAGCAGTTACAATCAATAGTGGCTTATATTAGATGAAATGCAGTTGTTTCTATAAAGAAGTCATACGTAGCAAATCTACTTTCTAGCCTGTTGAAAGTACGGCTTGTAAAAGGTAAGTGGCCTTTTACCTCACCCTCATGCCATCTGCTCCCAGCTCTCTTTCTAGCTACTGATAAAAGCCACAAGAGCCATCTGGACTTTCTTGTCTATATATTTTAAATCCAAAATAGTTTTGTGTTTGCACAGGACCTGGTGCAAGATGACATTAACACTCCAAAGAAGGCCTTGGGGAAGCAGAGGGCACTGCCCCCACTCAGGAGGAAGCCATGGGCCCGCCGCGGAGAGGAGACACGCATCAACGGGCCAGAGACCAGCCTTCTTCCAACCCCACGTGTACTACAACTTCAATATCTGTCTACAGATCCTGGCATACAGGTATTCTTTCTGATATTCTAGATCAATCTAAATATATGTGACGTTGGCTGTACCTCCTTCAAAGCACAGAGAGCTTATCAAATTAGTTCCCACTTGAAACTTCATTTTAGCTTAAGTCTCTCCAAAACACTGTAATTAAGGAACACCATTTATCTTAAACACAAATGGCGATGCCAAGCTGGAGTCTTTGCTGCTACTTCGTATTTTGTTACTTTCTCACCAAACCTTGGAACATTATGTGAATTTACTGAGTGGTATTTCCTAAGAGGAAATTTGGCGTGTAAAAGCACTAAACAAAACACCCTGAACAGTGAGATAAACAGAGCCTTCTTCCCATTCTGCAGCTCATTTAACTTCGGTATCTTTTCTACTAAACCATCTACCCCACCACCCTCAACCAGTGAACTATTCTAATTCCAGGCGGTGAACCCTTGACAGAAAAAGAGACTGCTCTTCTCCTAATAGGAATGCAGGAATCCTCCAAAGGCTGATTGCCTGATTTTAAACTGCCCTTATCAAAATGCCACAGACACATAAGCAATTGTGAAAATTCCCTTCAACTACTGGGCCCCAATTATCACAATCAGGTCTTTTGAAAAAATCATTAGGGAAAAGTCAAACCACACGCATAAAGGACGGAGACGCAGGATTTTCTGGTCACCTGAGGGGTAAGTCAGCGGCCGAGCCTTACAGGTTATGCAAGGTGCAGCCATCGGAATGGAACGACGCGTATCCATCCGTCAGCAGCTTTGTCCTCAGGCTGACTTCTTTTAGTGCTTCCAAGCTCAGAACAACCTCTCACCGTTCTCTTGCTGTTCACGTGAAGACACAGAACTGTAGCCACTAAAAAATGTCCTCAGCTAAGCCCCGGGCAGATAAAGATACAGCAGGACAAGCTTCACAGAAGGTGTTTGTCCTCCTTCGCAGCCTCACCTACCTTTTCCCTTCCTTCAAAGTGGAGAAACGCATCTCACTCTAAATTATGCAGCTTCGAGGCAGGGACTTCACTGCTCTGTGAGTTATGACCTCCTCTGTAAACTAAAGTGGGTCTGATTACCTCAGAAGATGATCTTAAGACCTCTTGTAGGTCTGATTTACACTTCTGTAACTCTACTTTGGGCAATTTCTTTAACCTTCCGCACCAGCCAGTTGTGTAAAGAAGGTCTACAGAGCTGACAATACTCCGGAGTAGAATCCCAACCTAAGAAACGTGTGACTCACTTCCACGTGTGTGAGCGAAAGCAGCCCGGAGACGAAGAGAGATCTCTAGACGCAGGATGCGAAGCCCCGGTCCAGTCCTGGCTCTACCGCTTAATTCAAACCATCACCTTCAGCAAGACACGCAAACTCTCTAACTTTCAATCATGTTGCTTACAAAATAGAAACAACTCTTTATCTACCACCATCAGAGAAAAATGTAAGAATCAAGTGAGATATGAGTCAATCGTGGAATCATAACCAATTATTTCTAAGACTTGCTAACATACATTAAGCGTTTACTAATTCCAAGGAATTTTACAATATGCTTTACAGACGTTATATAATCTTCAGGGTCCCTGCTTTACAGATGAGAAAACTGAGTGTAAGTAACTTGCCCAAGGTTAGACAGCTAGTAAAGAGCACAGCCAGGATTCAAACCAAACTCTCTCCAAAAGCCCACGCTCTTAACCTTTATACCCTATGACCTTATTCACACCCTGTGACCGAATGAGGCTAAGGAACCCTGGACACTAACTCTCTCCTCTTGATGAGTTTTAACAAAGTAAAAATAGTGAGATCTGTGATTGAAAGAAAAGTTTTAACTTGAATCCAAACTGTAGTTGAAAATAGATCCTTTCTCCCCCAGAGCGCCTATTAAATGAATTTATGTTCGATGGAAACACACTTTATGAAATACGGATGCAAATCAATCCAACCTTTTCATTTCACAGAAAGAGAAACTGAATCCCAGACAAATGAGAGACGAGGTCACAGAGCTCGCTGACAGCGGCCCCGGCCTAGAGCACTGGGTGCCCTGCAACAGTCCCACTGCCTACTTCAGAGCTCCCTCTAAAAGCTGAGACGTTAATACTGTTACCAACGATGTTTTAGAGCACAGTAGCAAAGGAACACCTCCGGCCACAGAGAGAAAGCCGCAGCAAGTCAAGGCCTCAGGGACGGGGATGTCGCTGCCTCCTCCTGTTCCGAGCCCGACCGCCTGTTCTCCTCCAGGCGAATCCAAGGCCTTGCAAGACCTCGCCCGGCGCAAGCTGCAGAAATTTCTGCACTTTCTGTACTCACAATTTTGTGCTCATCAAACCTGACTTTTCAAATATTCACACTGACTTTTTTTCACAGAAAGCAGCTGAGAGGACAGTCCCCGGGGACGTCACGTGGCCATAGGGGAGGTGACACTACAGTGCGCCCCTGGAGGCCTCCGCTGGGAGAGTCTCTGTGCAAAAGCACAGGAGGCGGAATGAGATTAAACCGGATGGGTTAAACTGCGATTTTCACGTCTAGGCCTTAAAATATTCAAGTTGACAGTCCTGGTAGGACTTCCTGTTATGAAAATGCTTTGCAAAGTAAAGCATTTTAGTATTCCCGTATCTACTGATTAAAATCTAACTTTTCCATTTTGTGCCAGTTAGCTTCACAGCCCAGTCCTACAACTTCAGAAGCTTACTTAATCAGCCGTTTAAGACATTCTGAAATTGTTTTAAAATATAAAATTGTGTAGCTTCCTCAATTCTCAGGCCAACATGTAATGATACAGCATAACGTCAAACGTTTTTTTAGTATATTCCTGAGCTGAAATAAGGTTCACTAAGGATTTTTTTTTCATTTGCACATACACATTGCATATACATTTGCACATATATAACCCTTCAAAAGGAGAGGAGTAAGCCATGACATATTTGGAAAAAAAGAAATTATGTCTACAAAGCTTTCTAAATAAAATGTTTGTTCTAGGGACTTCTGGGAGGAATTTTACAATGAATCAATTTTAATCTCAGAAAACATTCCCGGGAAACAGGAAAGAATGAGACTCCAACGCCGTACTAGATGACCAAAGCAGGTCCCCAAAACACAAGAGAGCTTGAGAGTGTTCTACAGGTTATTCTTCCATCACAAGGACTGGGCCTTCCCCGCATCCCACTCTCCACGTTCACTCACCCACGTGTGCAGAGGTCAGCAAACATGGCAGCTTAACAGGAAACATGAACTGGGAAATTGTGGTCTTTCCGTTTTTCCTCTCTTTGCGTTTCATAATGACTTAAGTATGAGCTGATAATTCAGAACCACCACGTGACATATTAATAACAAGATGACAAGGAAAAGGTAGGTCTCTGTCTCATAAGCACAATACTTGATATAGAAACAGAACTCTCTAAGGAGGTTTAAAAAGCCAAATCAGGTGGGAGATTAAATCAGTCACTCTAGAAGTTTTCACTTTTCCACGATCTTATACACAAACATTCAAAAACTTTACAAAAGCTGATAAATCCTGGGAGGGGATTTATCAGTTTAATGCTGTAAGAAGGTAAACTGAGAAATCCAAGGTTGAGTAAAGAGAATGACATTAGACTAGGACGGTGGTTAAGGAATAATACCTGGACATGGATGTGTTGGTTCATCTGCTTTCACAACACGAGCTGATTTGATGCTCTAACGGTGATAATGGATAATGACCATTAGTTTAATGACACCAGGAGGAATAAAAACAGCAGCGGCAGCAAGAGCAACACCCATATCGAGGCTTTCCCTCTGCAACATCTTAAGCCTATGACAGCGATGAGGACGCTGGGATCCACACCCGCGTTAAGAGAAACACCCAGGGCCTCTGTAGCTCAAAACAGCAGAGCCAAGACTCAGACACAGGTCTTCTAACCTAACTCAGTTCTCTTTCCAGGACACATGTGACGACAGTCTGCCAGACTCTGCTCCCAACCTTCTTTCTTCAGAAACTGCCCATCTCCCCTAGCTCCACCATCCACATTTCAACAGCGGAAGTTGCCCTGTGTGAACCACGTGATCTTAGGCCACAGCAACAGCTGATGGGTCCGGGGGTGGCCTCCGGACCCCAGCTAGACAAGTCAGATTTCTTCCCAAGAAACGTGTAACTGGAACTAAGGCAGATGCGGTTCATCTTTCTCTGGGTCGCTGGCACGGAACATGCAGACTAGGCACTGCTGGCAGAACTATTCTCAGCCTGTGGAAATGGAGGGAAACGGCCTGCAGTGAGGAAGGAGCAGGAAGGAGAGGTGTAGGGACAGAGAAGTAGAGTCCTCAAGGGTGCACGATCCCAGGCCCGGCTGCGTCCTGTCGCCAGGCCCCAGGGACACTTCAGGAGCCCTCCCCCTCTCACCTCAGGACACCTCTGGCTGGATCTCTTGTTTAAAGCAACCCAAGAGCCTGAGCAGTAGGAAATAAACTGTATGAACGCGTGCCAAGCCCTGCAGGAGGAGACCTCACGGACTTGTCTCTGTATCTTGTCTTCTCCACATCCCTCTCTCCTTCCGGAACAACGCCCCACTCTGCTGGAAAATGGTGCTTCCCTACCTTTCCGGCCACGTGGTTCTGGTGGAGGCTGCTCCCCCAACCCTGGCTACCCTTCACTAACATAATCCATAGCCTCCTTCACAGCCCTGTGAAGTGTCAAATGGTGGTTCTCAGAGTGCGGTTCGAGGGTCCCTTGGCGGTCTCCCTGGCACTTTCAGAGGGTCCTCCCCTTTTCACCCTTGTCATCTATGTGTAGCTGGATTTTCGTCTCATACTCCAACCAGCACAACACATGGCAACAGACTGAACACGGAAGCAGATATGAGGATTCAGCTGTCTTCTATCAAGCCAGACATTGGAAGACATTTGCAGAAATGTAAAACAATGCCACTAAAGATTTCTGTCTTAGAAAATAGTTATTTTTCATGCAAATATAATTTGTTTATAAGTTCATTATTGTCATTTCAAATAAACGCACAAATATTTAAATTATTTCAGTTTTAGCTTCTAATGCAATAAATATTGTTATATAAAACACACATAATAATAAAAACACTTGTGGGGTCCTCAGTAATGTTTTAGAGTATAACAACATCCTGAGACCAAAAAGTTTAAGAACTCCCATCCTAAAATATACAAATTAAATCTTCATTTTTACACGGAGCAGAGTCTGCAATTTAAACCTAAAAGCTTCAGTGTTACTTCCTAAGTGGTAGATAAGAGTCATTGGGAACTTCTTTATTTTTAACCAAATTCTTCATGATTAAGTGAGCTGCTGAACTTCAAAACCGACAAAATCAGATTACAGCATAAATTTACACTTAACATAAATTTACACATAGGTGTAATCAAAAGAATATATTTTTCAAATGTAATTAAAAGGATATGTTTCTGTGGTTAACTAATTATAGTTAAAGTTAATTAGGATTAATTACAACATAAAAGTGTTACCTATCATATATACATTCTATACAACACCTAATAATTTCATAACTGTAATCTCAGACTTCAGTAGATGTCTTTAACATCTAAGCAATTCAGGTTAATGGCTTATATTATAAATGAAATTCACGGCGTGTTTCAAAAGCAGCCACAAGAAAGGCACTGCTAACTTCCATACTATCAATAATAATAAAGACTAGTAACCAAGTGTGAAGACAGGTGTTTGGCTTTTTAAAATACATTATGGCAAGAAAAATCATAAGTATAATGTAAGTTCTCAAATTAAATAAAATGTTGATTCATGCTGCTACTAAGGTATGTTTATATATCTTGTAAAACTTAAGCTTGAATATTTATACTTATAATCAATGCAATTACAATCATCCTCACCAAAAACATCTATTAAAGGCTGAGATGATCACATCATGATGTAAAGTACGCACGAATATGTTTTATGCAACAGACATGTTTCCTTCTAGACAAAAAGTTTATAAAGATTACAAAATGTATAAACCCAAAATGCATAAACATGATGTTTTATATGGGCAAAAAAGAAGAGACAGAAAAAAAAAGACACACACAAACAGACAAAAAGACAACGAGATCAGAGAAATACACTGTCCCAGTGGAATGTCTAAGGAGCCGTTATTTTCCTTTTAACTTTGTGAAATAAAGTTACACTTTATAAAGTCAAAAAGAAATATAAGTCGGTTAATCATACATGTACATGATAACAACTATTTAGGCCTCTTCAGATTGGGTCTAAATTATTCTGTCTGCTTCCTCCTCAAAAGAGGAAAGAAACGGAGGATTTCTCTCACTGTCACCTTCCTATTTGAGAATAGAAATTTTAGCCTCTAAACAAAGAAAATTATTCAGACTTTTCTTACAGAGACAAGGCTGCAGTGGTGGCTTGACTTGTCAGATCCCACATTTCAGATAAAGAAAACAATGCCCACAGAGCAAGAAAAGCTTGTAAAGTCAAGGGAAGAACAAAACTCAGGCCACTATCTCCTAATACAAGCTGCCTCCTCAACCCCTCATCTTCTGCAAAAATGCCAGCTTTTCAAATGTTACTTGAAATGCTGCATTGTTTGCAAATAAAGAGTTGTTCACATAATCACTAGTTCCTCAAGGGACACTGGATTTGCCACTGGTCACTTATTTTTTGTAATTACTAGGCTACACTGGCTTAATCAAGGTTGTTCTCTTGTATTAAATAAAGAGGAGGCTGTCGATGGACAGGCTTTGACGCCACTGCCCGGCTTGGCCACGTACACCATGGATGGCGCAGCCCCAGGGCCCCCTGTGTTAGGGGCATGGTGTGAAGGCGGTGGTACCTGCCTCTGTGAATCCAATACAGACGTGCAAGGGCTCGACTGAGGAAAGTAACTTTCAACCTTTAATTCCTTCTCTAAAGGTATAAACTGCATAATTATGTATAAACTTCATCAACTTGATAACTAAATAATTTCTCCATGCAGGACAGACAAGTAATTTAATATACATTTTCTGACAAAGTATTAGCGGGACCTTCCTGTCCAGAGACAATCAGTGCATTCCTCATTAAACAACTGTGATGTATACAGAACCCCCCCCAAATGCAGCCATACACAGGGTACAGATCAAAGCTCTCGTGTCCGAGACGACTGTGGCCTCTATGTGTAAACAAAGGCATCATAACATGATAAGTGTCTGTTTTAAGGTCATCTTCCAACATCTGGAAGTGTTCACAGTATCACTGAATTCTTAAGACAGAAGAGGAAACTTAAGATTTTTAAATAATGACATTAAGAAAGGCTCTTTTAGGGCTTCCTTGGTGGCGCAGTGGTTAAGAATCCGCCTGCCAATGCAGGGGACACGGGTTCAAGCCCTGGTCCGGGAAGATCCCACGTGCCGCGGAGCAATTAAGCCCGTGAGCCACAACTACTGAGCCCGTGCTCTGCAACAAGAGAAGCCACCGCAATGAGAAGCCAGCGCACCGCAACAAAGACCCAACGCAGCCAAAAATAAATAAATAAATAAATTTATTAAAAACAAAAAAAAAGAATGGCTCTTTTAGAATGAAAAAAAACGAAGTGCATAGAGACTGGGGGAGATTTATGAATTTTTCTACATAATAAAACATATTGCTGGTAAGTTCATGATGCAAGAGAACTGATATTCACAAGTTCCAAATATCTCAATTAATGTCACAAAGCAAAGGTGTGAACACAACCTGAAATGGGTGTGCAATTTCCTACTTCCTCAAAAAAGAATATTCACTGAAAGAAAATCTAGTTGAATTAACTCTGTTGTGACATTAATATTCTGCTGAATGCAGATGTTTATGTCCAAAGATGGTGGTAAGCCATCAAAATGCTCGATTTTCTATCACAGTTTGCCTGTCTTTTTCTACAAGATTCAAGAATGATAAATCCTTGCTTTTAAAGGAAATTCATGACTTAGTTGTATCCCTCTAACCACAGGAAGATCTCATGTTATCCTAGCCCAAGAAACTACCATCCGTGGGACAAATCTCTGCATTAAAAAGAGAAGAAACAGCAGTAACTGGCAGTGAGGTGACTAATCGAACCCCGCGAGGCAGAGACGCAATTTCGCACAGGACCATGAGGCCCCAGTGGCAAAGCCAGGAGGCATGCTCACCCCATAGGAGCCGGGGAGGTTCGGAACCCTGGAGTTGACCCTTTCCAGAAAGGTCCTACTGATGGCCTGAAATGCCATCTGTCTGAGGAATCAGAAAACTTATTCTCCAAATATACACCCAGAACACTCCTCAATCTCCAGTAAAATACAGAACAGAGTGTTTTAATTTCAAAACTTACCTGGAAATAATCACTGGCAAGGTCAGGAAAACAGGCGCACAGACAGCCCCTGCCTTTGGCAATTTAGCTCCATTCAGGTAAAGCTCTGGAGCCAGGCCCAAGCCACAGGGCAAACGTGCCCCTCCTGGGAAATGAGCAGCCTCCTGCTGAGAACGGCCCCACCCGCACTCCCGCCACCCCGCCCGGTCCAGGAGGTCGAAGGACTAACCCTCCCACCGGCAGAGGCTTTGTGGACACATGGACACACGGGCTGAGCCTTCTCTGGAAAGCCGAGACCCACGGTCACCACCACACCCTTCGCCCAGGAGCTGGAGCCGCTAGTTCATCCGAACGGCCAGAAGCTGCCTGGCTCCAGGGCAGGCCGTTCTTAGACAAAGCACTCCGAGGGGCGGCTGCTGCCAGGACCCCCTCAGCATCTCCAGATGCCCCCGGCCATGCAAAAGGCGCAGCATGACCGGTGGCGATGGTCACAAGGGACTATGTTGGCTTTTAACAGCTGTCATGAGCTTTACTCAAAAAATATGGGTGCGACATTCAGTGGAGTAGGTAACAGTATCACAGTCCCACTTTATAAAGGAACAGGGGCTCCAGGGTTTACAGAGTTGGTCACCAGGCTAGTAAGCCATGAAACCAGAATTCACATCCAAGCTCTGGGAAGAACATGGAAGAAAGATTTGGTTGAAATTTCGTTTGAGCTGCCAAAGCTTCCCCTGGGCGAAAACACACACACACACGCACACAGGCACTCACAGCCCATGGAAACCGCTGTGTCCCAAGCCCACCAGGAATCTGCTCTATGCTCTTCCATGACTAGGGGTGAAGTACTTATTTGGTACTTATTTTTATTCGACATCACTAGCATACAATGTGTGGGATACAAACGTGGGAGAGAAGACACCAAACCATCTTTGTTGAGGCCACAGCCCACCTACTCCCATCCCAGTCACTTCCCCAAAGAAGTAAAAGCAAAACAACTTGACCATCCATCAGGTTAACTGCTTTGCTAGAGACAGTAGGAACAGCTGAACAGTTCTTTATTACGTGATCACGATCCAAGAACCCCTCCTTTTAAGCTCTTACATGTCAACCCTGAGATATAAGGGATAATTAAGGGATATAAGATAAGATATATCCCCATTTTTCAGGTAAGAGAACTAAGGTATAGAGAGTGTAAGTAACTTCCTAAAAGTCACACAGTGGTAGCATACCTCACGGTCCCTGACTTCAGGAGCTGACAACCCAATTATGGAAACAGGACTGATTCACTTAAAACAACTAGCAAACAAAACTGTCTAATTAAAAGTTCAAGGCAGGGTATGGACAAGCCCTGCAGGGGTCAAGGGAGAGGAGAGGTAGCACACGAGTGGACAGAGGGCCTCGGGAGGGACAGCGCTGTGACCCTGCAAGGGCAGTGGTTGTCAACAGGACGACCCTGTCCCCAGGGGACGGAGGCAGGGAGTGCTACTCGCTTCTAGTGGGTAGAGGCCAGGGACACCGCTACGCACGTTACAAAGCACACGGCAGCCCCCGCAACAAAGAACTATTGGACATAAAACGTCCACGGAGCTGAGGTTGAGACACCCTACACTAGCGGATGGAAGGGTACCTAGACAGGTCATCCCAGACCAGGGATAACAAGAGCGGTGGCTCAGACCAGGAAGAGCTCAGATCCACAGGAGACCGTGTATCACGGGGACTTGAGGAATTAACACTGCTAAGGACGACTGCTTAGAGGGCTCTGAAAGCTAAGCAGAGGCATAAGGAATAGATCTGTGATGACACTCACAGGATGAGAACAAGGTTCAGGGAGCCCCAGAGCCCAGCTAGAAGGTTTGATACAACAGCCCAGGTGTAAAGTAACGAGAGGTGTCCGCAAGGAGAGGAGAAAAAGTAGCGAAAGACACTATAAAGGAAGGACGGACAGAGCTGGCTGACTGCTAGATACAGGGGTGAAGGTCAGGATTCTGTTCTGTCCCACCCCTCACCTATGCACCCGACCGTGGTGCCCAGGACACGGCCGAGCCCTTTATGTCCCGGGGAAGCTGGGTTCTAATGTCCCCACATAAAGGAAAAATGTAAGAAAATGACAAGCTGCCTCTAAATGAGCTCCACAAAGCCAGGTCTTCTCGCAGCAAAGGGCAAGCGTGCTGGCTCTTCAGTGGACACCAGGCGTGTCAGGGACGCGGCATCCAAGGCCCCTGCAGAGCAGGGGTTCCAGCTCCTGCGCAGGCTGCACGGCACATCACACCCACGGCTGATCAAAAGAGATGAAGTCCCAGGAGTGAAGTTCACGTGTGACGCAGAGAGGCTGAGGCACTGCAGAGAAGAGGCTGGAAGGCTGAGAGAAGGTGACCAGAGGGGGCCTCCCACCGACTCCCCAGGTGAGTCACCTGGGCTAAAGTTCCGCCCCCGTAACATACACTCTTGAGGTGTGTGGCCGTGGACCAGCCCTTTCACTAAATACCATGTTCATCCTTCGTTTATCAAATGTGGACAAAGTGCTTTCTACGCACATAGCATTTTGGAGCTGGAAAGACCCAGACACATCACGGAGTGTACTGTCTGGTAGATTTATTAACTTAGACCGGGGGTTGGAGAGCTCCTCCTTTAAGAGCCAGACAGTAAACATTTAGGCTTTGAGGGTCATACAGTCTTTGTTGCAATGACTTTGACTGGACTCTGCTGCTGTCCTATGAATGGAGTCCCAGGCCACATGTAAACAAAGGGGCCTGGCTGGGTTCCAATCAAAATATTTACAGAAACAGGTAGTGGCTCAGGTTTGGCCAATGAGCCTAGTCTGCCAGCCCCTGGTTCACACCGTTAGTAGCTGACTATCCAGGAGTTACACTCTCAGAGCACTTAGCAGAAGAGCAGAGTTCCGCAAACATACATAGAAAGTACATCTTGGTGAGGGAGGAAGAGGACCGGGTGGCCCTGGAGAGAGCCTCTTGGGGACGTGAGGATGCTCGGACCTGACCCGAGGGCAGCCCAGCCTCAGCCCAGCCCAGCCTCAGGGAAGGGGGACACACCCAGAACACTCCACGATCCTAAGGAAAGCAAATCCTGCCTGGCAAACACTCCTCTGAAATTTCACCAAAACCCCCCTACTGCAGCAGACTGCGTCTTCCAAAGCCGGCCCACCCCACAGCTTACTGAACTGATAAACAGGACTACGTACGGGTGCCTGGTCATAGTGGAGGGAACTCAGCCACAAAGGAATACGTCACTTAACCGACGTTAAGAAAATAGATGCCAACGTACAATGAAGCAGGAAGCCTAATAATTTGATCTCTAAGCCTTGTATTTCTTTGAAAAAAACGCCTGGCTCAGTTTCTCAGGAAGCTTATCAGTATCACCCTAAAAAAGCCCTTCTAAACTCCATGAGCCTCTCCCCAGTAGGGCTTCTTCACCTCCTACTTCGATGCAACAAACATAAAGCCATAAGGACCACACACTGAAAACAGACCTGCTGGGAGACAGTCCTCCTCTGCATCTTGGCAGCTGGGCCAGGGCCGGACTGCTCCTTCACCCAGGCCACTTCCTAGGGTTGTCCATGCAGCCAGTCACCTTGCCAGGTGAGCCAAGCTCTCCTCCCCTCTCCACCTCTGCCCACCCGACTCCGCCTCAGCGAAGGGTGACCTACTGCTTGCTACAGAAGATGCCAGAAGCCCCTTGGTGTGTGAGCCGGCTGTGATGCAAACACATCGTGTGCACAGCCTCCACCTGGGTCTCAAATTGCCTGGCGGGGCCCGAGGGCGAGGGAGACCCCCACAAACGTGCTGAAGCCCAGAACAGCAAACCCCTCCTCCCTGACCCAGGAACCTCCTGTCTTCTGACAGCAAGAGGCGAACTTTCTAGTCTGTAAGTAGGGTAAAGTCAAATCCCAGATCCAATTATAGTTCTCTTCCATATTAAATAAAAATGTGCAACTCTTTACTTTATTCTCCTTTTTGAAACATTCATTCTTTTGCAAGCGTTCTTATGCTGAGGGTGATCAAAGCTCCTGGCTTGCACAGGACAGTCCGGTCACATCTGCTGACCTACTGTCTCTCGTCCATAAGTTCCCCCTTTCACGCTCCAAACTGCTCTGCCTTGTATATTATTCAAATACATGCTCACCCTAGTCATAACCCAATGGACAAACACATACTTTTTGCAAATATATAAATTGCTTCAATTTTTGTTTGGGATCATTTTTCTTAAAAAAAAAAAAAAGGGAACAATGTGGTCTGACTTATTTCTTTCACCTAAAAACCTTTTCCTCCAAGAATTAAAGCCACTATAATTACATTTTGCAAATGGGAAGAAAATTTTAAATTCAGTATCTTCCTAGCACAGGATGACACAGAATGTTAGTTAAGCGCTTTGTCGTTACAGAGCACATTAATACATGCACTATTTTTCCTTTTAGGAAATCATCATCTAAAACTGGAAATGATGCAAAATAATATACATTTGATTACATTTTATGTTAAGATTTAAACCCAGGTCCCTCCACCCACAATATTCTGGGGGGAAAAAATCCCCCAAGAAAAAGAATGAGGCTGCACCCTGAAGATGTGATTTTGTAGATTTTGGAAGGCTCTCCAGTCCCCACATCCTTGTCTCCGCAGCCCCTCCATGCTGGGAACAGGGCAGCTTGTCTCCTACGCAGAAGAGAAATAACCTGCACGCAGCGGTCCTTTATCAAACCTCCCCAAAAGGCAGACAAAACGTTTTGCCTTTCCTCAGCTTTCCACAGGCTCTCCCCTCCTCTGTGAGCTCCTTACGCAGAAACCAGGCAGTCTCTCTACCCAGGGTCCCTGATGTGTTGGTTCCTCTCTGGTTTACACACTGCAGGGTCAGCGGCCAAGCACAGCAAACCGCTGCTCCCGTCCGCCCTGCACGCCCCCTACACACCCAGCGAGAACCTGAAGATTTGATGAAACCAACAAAGAAGTCCCTCTACCCAAAACTCCAGTGGCTCCTGCCATAAACAAGGACACTGACCCAGTGTCAGCAAAGCAAAACTAGTCACTGCACAAAACACATCTTCCCGGGAGCCAGAGGGTAACCCCAGAAGCAAAAGGGAATTATGGCGTAGGCCTTGGTTTATAAACTGCTTCAGATGTGCCCAAATGTCAAGTGAATAAACAAAAACATACGCCCACTCCACCATTTCTATAGACTAAAATATTTTTTAAATAAAGTAAATTTGAAAGTGACAGACTAATCCAAGTAGAAACTGTGTTTGTTTCTTTTCCTAGGTAACGGACGAAGCTAAACTGTTTTCTTCTTTAAAGGATGGTCTTAGAAATTTATAGCAGAAACGAAAATATGTGTCTAAAAAGAGGACTTCTTAAACTGTTCTAATCTTTTGTTTTCCACGTGCATCACTGATCTCCCAAAGCATGAAAGTGGAACCAAAGCCCTACCTGGTGGCCCCCTTTACCCCATGGACACACAGCCTCCTTTAACACCCCTCCTGCTCTGTCTCTGGGTTTAAATCCAGCTCCGCCACCTGAGGGCTGTGGGACTTGGGCCACTTGGGCAAGTTCCTCCCTCTGTGCCCGAGTCCCTGACGTGTAAAATGCTGATAATAACAGCACCTACCACACAGGTCACGGGTGACACAGTGACACAGGTCACTTGCTGAGCTGTTGTGAGGATTAAATGGGTCAATATGGGTGAAGTTCTTAGAAAGAAGCCTGGCACACAGGTATCTGTTAAACAGTTTTATGAAGAAAGCTACAAAATAAAATCCCTCATAATGCCCCCCCTTTCAGACAAAAGGCAGGGCCGATGTGCCTTATCTGCAAAGTCCCCACTTTTTCGTAAGGTGGCACCTAACACATGGTGTCAACAAATGTGTGGGAGACACATGGGGACAAAAAGCTGGACAAAGAGAGAAACCAATCACCTCTTCCATGATTGTGCCTAAAATTCCAAACGGCTGATTAAATTCTGCCGACCAGGTGCCGGTTACAGGCTGAGCTCTGTCTCCCCAGGAAGGGCTACCGCCTCCCCCTCCACAGCCGGGCCTGGTCCCCAGTCATCTGCCCACCTCTGGAGGCCACTCCCTCCCACCACGAAGAGGGGGATCCACTCAGACCACCGCCACCCCTCGCACCGTCACTGCCCTCGACACAGCTCTTCCACGGCCAGTATTTACTGCCAATGCTAAAACACAAGGCAGAATGAAATTTCTAAAGGAGCATGAAATCTACGGGAAAATATTCAGAAGCCGGGTTTTTAATTAATTTAATATTTAAATGACATTCATTTCAGACCCAATGCAATCAAGCTTTCACATTCTAAAGACATTCTCAATAAGATGAAAAAAAAATGTTGGTTTCCCAAAAGGTTCTGCTATAGTGCATTTGGGAATCTGGGCTGCTACTCCAGCGGAACTCAGATTTGGCCTCATGAATGTAGACATCCACACAGGGAATCCAAATACCGACTCCCTGGCGCTCTTCTCCGGGACCGCCGAGATCGCTGCATCACCCCAATCATCACTGTAACTCTAGGCTTTCTGCCTCTAAGTCCACCGTCCGGATGTGGCCCTAAAATGCCCTAATGACCTCATTTCTCCCCTGCTGACCGCCCGTCAGTGGCTCCACTGTCCAAAGATAAAGTCCAGACTCACCTGGCCCACAGGTGCCTCCTGACCTAACTAACCCTCTGCCCAGCCGGCTGACCTCTGACCCTAGCCTGCAAACTCATCCTGCTCTCCTCCCACCTCCAACCGGTTCCAAGGGAGCTTCTTTATCATTGCAGCTCCAGCACCTGGAATGTGCCTGGTGCACAGGACGCAGCCAGTACACGAGGGCTTCGTGAAAGAGGTGATGATGACTTAACCCCAGCAGTGAAGATGGCGAAGCAGAGAAAAATGCAAACAGAAGGTGCTGTGGAATCAGGTAGGACTTGGAGACAAGACAGACACAGGCAATAAGAAGGAAAGAAGGGACGGGGGTGTCAAATTTCCACCTTGGGCAACACCACAAACAGTGCCTTTCACCAAGAAATAGGCAGAGGGGCAAACGCAGGGCACAAGGTAATGAGCTGAGTCAGGACACACTGAATCTGAGGTGCCCCAGGACGCCTGTCTAAGAGGCGTGGCTTAGAATCCGTCACTCCCCACCCAAGACCCATCAGAGGGCAGCACCGGGATTTGAAGGTAGAAGGAAGGGAAGTTGACAAGTTCAAAGCCAAAGATCTCAGTATTTCTGAGCAGTCAGAGTGTGATAAAAAGCTGAAAGGAGAAGGTACAGACTTCCAACCGTCACTAATACAGGAGAGAGACAACTCGGGTCCGCGCAGAAGCACCATGTGCAGCAAGGTACAGACTTCACACCTGTAAACCAGCGGGCCCCAACCTTCCGGGCACCAGGGACCGGTTTCGTGCAAGACAATTTTTCCTCAGGCGGGCGGCAGCGGGGAGTGGATGGCTCAGGCGGTAATGCGAGCGATGGGGGGCAGCAGATGAAGCTTCGCTGGTCGCCCGCCGCTCACCTCCTGCTGTGCCGCCTGGTCCCTAACAGGCCGCGGACCAGTACCAGTCTGTGGCCCGAGGGTTGGGGAGCCCTGCTCTAAACCCACCACCACCTCCATGCAGAGCAGCAGTGCTTTAACTACTCCTCAAGGTCGCCAAGAAAACATGTCAGGGCTTTAAAGTTATGAGTCCAAAGTCCTTTCACGAGTTAAGGTTTAAATTTTTAGAGACGTGGATGGACCTAGAGTCTGTCATACGGAGTGAAGTAAGTCAGAAAGAGAAAAATCAATACCGTATATTAACGCATATATGTGGAATCTAGAAAAATGGTAGAGATGACTTTATTTGCCAAGCAGAAACAGAGGCACAGACTACAGGACAAATGTATGGATACCAAGGGGGTAAGGGGTGGGGACGGAGGAACTGGGAGACTGGGATTAACACATATACATTATTGATACTATGTATAAAATAGACAATTGATGGGAACATACTGTATAGCACAGGGAACTCTACTAATGCACTGTGGTGTCCTAAATGGGAAGGAAATCCAAAAGGAAGGGGATACATGTATATGTATGGCTGATTCATTTTGCTGAGCAGTAGAAGCTAACAGAACATTGTAAAGCAACTATACTCCAATAAAAATAAAATAAAAATAAATAAATAAGAAAAAATCATTAGTTCCTATATAAATTAATTCTTTACTTTTTTAAAGGCAAGAGTAATTGTTCAACATTACTTTTGAAAAACCCTTCCCTATTCCTAAATCTCTCTCCAAAAAGGCAGGTAAACTCAATCCCCATATGGTCCCTATTGCCAGTCCTTTAATTTCTAATATTATCTTTAAAAATATCACCCAAGTCTTCAGTATTCCTTACATCAGCTAGAATTTGCACCTGTCTCTAAATCTGAGCCAGCGCCATGGGTAAAGGCCTAAGTACCCATATAATTCACTTCTCCCATCACTTCACGGGTATCTGGCACCAAAACACCAGAACAAGCACTTGGGAAATACAGGGATTTCCTGAAGGCTCTTGCCACCCAGGAGGAGAGATCAGCCATGTATATAAATAACTATAACTCAAGTTGCAAGGTAATAAATAGAACTGCAAATAGCACACTGAGCACACGAGAACAAAGCGCTCAACTCAACACGGGGATTGAAGGTCTTCGCTGAAGAAACTGCGCTTGTGTTGTGCTTGAAGAAAAGGAAGATCTGAACAAGTAGAGAAAAGGAAAAACATTTGAGAAAATGTGAACATTGAGAGCAAAGGCATGACAGGAAGGGGAGCCCAGGGCCTTGGCACAGATGGCATGTGAGAAATGTCTGGGATTTCATAGAATAACTGACCAGAGTCAGACATCGAGGCCGGGGAGCAATACAGCAAGATTCATTCATTTTCCAACAGAGATTTTTACTGAGCACTTGCTGCCAGGCACTGTTCACACATTGCATATAATGGTGAACAAACGAAAGGTCCCTGTTCTCCTAGAGCCTGCATCCTAGCCAGGGAGAGACCACCACCAAGTAAACATGTGACACAGACGTCAGGCAGTGATCAGTGCTAAGGTCAGAGACGCCCCTCTGATAAGGTACAATCTGAACACAAATCTGAAGGAATGAGGGCACGAAAGACTGACACAGCTGTGTGAGGAGAGTTCCCAGCAAAGGGAAGTGCAAATGTCCTGGGGTAGCTAGCTGCCCACTAACCTGCTCAAGGAATAACAAGGAAGCCAGAGTGACAGAGCAGAGTAAGCTGGGGGAGAAGGTAGGAGACGGGACAGGAAGGCAGAGGAGAGCCAGCGACGAAAGACTTGCAGATCATGGAAAGGGCTCTCCTTTAACTATGAATGAAACGTGAATGCGATTAAAGGGTTCTGAACAGACAAGACCTGAATGGACCCCGTGGAAGGCAAGGCTATAAACAGGGAGGCCAATCAAGAACCTGCAGCTGTGGTCCAGGTGAGATGACGATGGCTTGGACAGAGGTGGCAGTGTCTAAGGACATAAGAAGTGGCCAGAGGCTGGGTACACTTCAGAGACAGAGCCACCAGGATCTGATGACAGACTGGATTATGTAGAAAGAAAAATGACTCCAAGGTTTTTGGCCTGAACATACTCAAGAGAAAATAAGACTGGAAATACAGGTTGGGCCTGAGCATAGATCATCTACCAAACTGAAGTCTTAGGAGCCACAATGGGCCCTGAAATATGAGGTCCTCACCTAAGAGAACTTGGGCAAATCACACCATCTCTCTGTGCTATGACTCCCGTGTCCACAAAATGAAGCAAAGAATGAGAATTCTCAAACTAGGATCCCCATACGAGTACTCCAAGTCACAATACAATTTCACAAATCCTCCCAGAAAGCTAACTGTATTAACAGATTCAGGGAGTAATTTGTTTTTTATCAGTTTTATTTATCATAAAAGAAAACTGGTACATGATGGGAGGGGAAGAGAAAACACTGCCTGAATATGTACATAAAAGTTTGCGTTCGTGAAAGAACTATCTTTTTTCTCAACTGGCATTTGGCCACTTTGATGGAACAGTTTGAGAAGTCCTGGTTTCAGTGGTATCTCTGGGCCCTTCTGCTTTAACATTCTGCTTTAGACACATTTTACTGGCTTTCAACCTTTAAAGTCTTCTAGTGGGCAAAACAGAGGAGACATGGCTGTGGCTAAGGCATAAAATACAATTCTTTACATCTTCCACAACGTTCAAGTGTAACTAACAGAAGGTAAACTGTAGAAATGGGGGAAGATGGAAGAAAAAAGAGGGTGAAAATATCCTAATCTTGATAAGGAGGAGCCAAGTGAGATGATCAAAAGTTGACAGGACAAGAAACAATCACACCGAAAGGAAGAGAAGGGAGGGAAGCAGCATGAGAACAATTCTCATCCTTCCCATCTGAATGTCAACAGACAGTATATGAAAATGGATAAAACAAGGGAAAGAGGCACAGACACATTATCCAGAGTTACGGAGGCACAGAGCAGCAAAGCAGCCAACAAACAGGTGAAAAGATGCTCAAATAGACTCTAGGTAATGCACATTAAAATAATAATGAGCTACCTTTTATACCCATCAGATTGACATGAAATTAAAAGAAGCTCTGGCTAGAGATGCGGGGGAAAAGGTACCTTCCTGCTGCTGGATAAACGATGTGCTTTTGGAAAGCAATCTGAGGTTTCTGACATCATCAAGACGGCGGAGTAGGAAACCCCAGCCTCCATCCCTCCACTAACAATTAGCCAGCAATCCCCCAACCAAATAGCTCTGAGAGAGCTTGGGAGTCCAATTAAGAAGCTTCGGCAATGGGGTAGAGCAACAAGCCTGAGAACAACGGCACCAAATAGGCAGGAAGAAGAATTTAATTCTGCATGACCCCACCTCCCAGGCTGGCAGTGCTCAGCACCAGGGGGGCTCCCTAGCCTGACGGAGATCCCCTTGGCAGGAGAAGGAGAGCCAGGTGAGCGACCACCTCCCCAAGCTATCGGGGCACTGCACAAGGGATCACCCCGCCAGGATTGGCAGGGGTGAGACGGCCAAGGCCAGCCAGGAACAAGGAAGTGGGACAGGGGCTGCCAGTATCCGCCACGCAGTAGGAGCGGCCCCAGACCCCAGCGCCCTGCTCTGCAGAGAAACCACCAGCCCTCTCTGCTGAGCACCTCACAGCCCTGAAGATGCTGTGGACCCCACAGCTTCCATATGAGGACTTTATCACAGACCCCAGGAAACTGCTCTATATACACTATTTTATATATATTTGTTTATTTATACACACACACACACACACACACACACACACACATATAATAGATAACCAACAAGGACCTACAGGGAACTATAAATATATTTATATATATATATGTATAACTGAATCACTTTGCTGTACACCTGAAACTAACACAACGTTGAAAATCAACTATAACTCAATTAAAAAAAATTTTTTTAAGGCTATAAGCAAGGAGGAGACAGACCCAGGCAGGACATTTTTGAACGTTTATTCAAAGATGTAAACATTTTAAGTGTAAAAATGGATGTTTAGGAATTCTGAGGAAATGAACAAAAAATGCTGATGAAGTATGAGCACAAAAACCAACTAGACTAAGACGAAACTTAGATGATCTGAGACACCAAAGGAAGGGAGGAAAGAAGTGCAGCAGGGCAGGACTAACCAGAGAAGGACCAAGACAAACTGTCCACAAGATAATCAACAGGGAAGTCCAAAGACAGAGTGTGTTTCACATTTCTGAGCACCACAGTGCAAGATACTGGGGCACAAGCGTGAAAAACAACAAACAAAAACTTTTTTTTTTATTATTTTAAAAGCTACTAAAACCTACAAGCAGCCTATTTATGCCAAGTTCAAAAAGCTGAGCAAACCTGTGTTAATTGTTGCCACTTTTTGTCATTAACTATATGCAACTACATTTTTTCAAGTTGTTATAAAAATCAAAATGCCAGAACAACTAGACATCCAATCTCTATTTCAAATTATCACCTAAAGAGCCCAATATCCAAAAAATCCATATCAAGAAAACAATTGATATGAAACAATGATATCACAGTGTGATAAGAAATTTGCTTGATAAGCAGTTCAAAGAAGAAGTCGTAGAGATGCTCGCCGAACTCAGTAGAAGAATGGACGAAGTCAGCGAGAACTTCAAAAAAGAAATAGAAAATATAAAAAAAAGACCAATCAGAACTACAAAACAGAGAAACTGAAGTGAAAAAATACACTAAAGGGAAACAACAGCAAATGAGAGGATGCAAAAGAAAAGGATCAGCAATCTGAAAGACAGGGTAGTGGAAACCATCCAACTGGGACAGCAAAACGAAAAATGAATTTTAAAAGGAGCCTAGTTTAAGGGACCTCGGAGACAACATTACGTGTACTAACATTCACATTATAGGGGTCCCAGAAAAAGAAAGGAGAGAGAAAGGGGCAGTAGACATATTTGAAGAAATAATGCTGAAAACTTCCCTAACCTGGTAAAGGAAACAAACATCCAAGTCCAAGAAACTCAGCAAGTTACAACAAGATGAACCCAGAGACCCACAACCAAGACACATCAAAATTAAATGTCAAAAATTAAAGATAAAGAGAAAATCTTAAAAGCAGCAAGAAAAAAACAACTAGTTATGTAAAAGAAACTGCCATAAGACTATTAGCTGATTTTTCAGCAGAAACTCTACAGGAAGAGACTGAAAGGAGAAAATTTACAACCAAGAATACTCTACCCAGCAAGGTTATCATTCAAAATTGAAGGAGAGAAGAAGAGTTTCCCAAACAGGTAAAAGCTAAAGGACTTCAGCACCAAAAAACCAGCCTTAGGATAAACGTTAAAGGAACTTCCTTAAATGAAAACGTCCATAACCAGAAACAAAAAAAATTACAAAAGAAAAACTCTCAATGGTAAAGGCAAATATATAGTAAAGGTAGTGGATCAACCACCCATAAAGACAGTATGAGAATTAAAAGACAAAAGTAGTAAAATAACTTATATCTAAAATAATTTGTTAAGCAATACACAAAATACAGAGATACAAAATATGATGTCAAAAACATAAAACATGAAAGAGAGGAGTGAAAGCGCAGTGCTTTAAAAATGCACCCAAACTAAGCAACCATAAACTTAAAATCGACTGCTGTATATATAGGTTGTCACATATGAACCTCATGGTCACCATAAACCAAGAACCAAACACAGATACACAAAAAATAAAGAGAAAAATTACAAACACAACACTAAGGTACATCATCAAATCACAAGGGAAGAGAATAAGAGAAGAAAGGAACAGAGAATAATGACAAAAAAGAGAGGGAAAACAATTAACAAAATGGTGATAAGTACATACCTATCAATAATTATTTTAAATGCAGACAGACTAAATGCTCCAATCTAAAGACATAAGGTGGCCAAATAGATAAGAAAGACAAAACCCATACATACCCTGCTACAAGAGACTCACTTCAGATATAAAGACACACACAGACTGAAATTGAAGGGATGGAAACAGATATTCCATGCAACTGGAAACAAAAAGAAAGCTGAGGTAGCAATACCTGTATCAGGCAAAATAGATTTTAAAACAAAGACTGTAGCAAGAGACAAAGAAGGACATTACATAATGATAAAAGGATCAGTCCAACAAGAGAATATAGCACTCGTAAATATCTATCTATACACCCAACATAGGGACGCCTAAATACATAGAGCAAATACTGACAGACATAAAGGGCATACTGACAATAATACAACAGTAAGGGACTTGGACATCCCCCTTACAACAATGTATAGGTTACCTAGGCAGAAAATCAATAAGAAAACATTGGCCTTAAATGATACCTTAGACCACATGAACTTAATAGATAAATATAGAAAATTACTCAAAAACAGCAAAATACACATTCTTTTCAAGTGCACATGGAACATTCTCCAGGAAAGATCACACGTTAAGCCACAAAGCAAGTCTCAATAAATTTAATAAGACTAAAGTCCTATCAAGCATCTTGTTCAACTACAATGGTATGAAAATAGAAATCAATTACAAAAAGAAAATTGGAAAAAAACACAAATATGTGGAAGCTAAACAATATGCTACTAAACAAGCAATGGATCAACAAAGAAATTCAAAGAGGAAAATATAAAATACCTGGAAACAAATGAAAATGGAAACACAACATTCCAAAATCTGTGGGATGTAGCAAAAGCAGTTCTAAGAGCGAAGTTTATAGCAATACAAGCCTACCTTAGCAAACAAAAGAAATCTCAAATAAACAATCTAACCTGACATCCTAAGGAACTAGAAAAGAAGAACAAATGAAGCCCAAAGTTAGTAGATGGAAGGAAATAAGAAAGATCAGAGCAGAAATAAGTGAAATAGAAACCAAATAATAATAATAATAGAAATGATCAATGAAACTAAGCGCTGTTTCTTTGAAAAGATAAACAAAATGGATAAAACTTCAGCTGAGCTCATCAAGACAAAAAGAGAGAGGGCCCAAATACATAAAATCAGAAATGAAAGAGAAGTTACAATCAATGCCACAGAAGTACAAAGTATCACAAGAGATTACTATTAATAATTACACACCAACAAACTGGACAACCTAAAAGAAACTGATAAATTTCTAAAAACATATAATCTTCCAAGACTGAAGGAGGAAGAAACAGAAAATCTGTGATCACTAGTAAAGAAATGGATTCAGTAATCAAAAAACTCCTTACAAACAAAAATCCAGGCCAAATGACTTCAGAGCTGAATTCTACCAAACATTTAAAGAAGAGTTAATAGCTAACCTTCTCAAAGTATTCCAAAAAACTGTAAAGGAATGCTTCAGACTCATTCCATGAGGCACCATTACCCTGATATGAAAACCAGACAAGAAAATTTCAGGCCAATATCCCAAAATCATCAACAAAATATTAGCAAGCCAAATACAACAACACATCAAAAGGATCATACACCATGAACAAGTGGGATTTATTCCAGAGATACAAGGATGGTTCAACATCCCTAACTCAATCCATGTGACACCACATTAACAAAATGAAGGATAAAATCATATTACCTTCTCAACAGATGCTGAAAAAGCATTTGACAAAATTCACCATAATTTCATGATAAAAACTCTGAACAACCTGGTAGAAGAAATGTACCTCAACATAGTAAAGGCCATACATGACAAGCCCACAGCTAACACTATACACAGTGGTAAAAACCATAAAGCTTTTCTTCCAAGATCAGGAACAAGACAAGGATGCCAACTCTCGCCACTTTTAATCAACATAGTACTGGAAGTCAGTAACTAGACAAGAAAAAGAAATAAAGGAACCCAAAATGGAAAGGAAGAAGTAAAACTGTCACTACCAGCACACTTTGTTTTATTGTGCTTTGCTTTACTGTACTCCACAGACATTGTTGTGTTTTGTTTTGTTTTTAACAAATAGAACATTTGTATAAACCTTGCATTGAGCAAGTCCATTTGCACCATTTTTCTAACAGGATTTGCTCATGTTGTGTCTTTGTATCACATTTTGGTAATTCTCACATTTCAGACTTTTTCATTATTATTATATTTGTTATGGTGATCTGTGATCAGTAGTCTTTGATGGTAATACTAAGACTCATTGGAGGCTCAGATGACGTCTAGCATTTTTAGCAATAGAGTAATTTTTAATTAAGGTAAGCACATTTTTTTAGACATAATGCTATGCACACTTAATAAAGTACAGTATAGTGCAAACATAAACTTTATATGCACTGGAAAACTGAAAAATTCATGTAACTCACTTTATTGCAATACTTGCTTTCTTGTGGTCATCTGGAACCAAACGCCCAATATCTCCAAGCTATGCCTGCATTTGAACATGACATGATGCTATATATAGAAAACCCTTAAGATTCCACCAAAAACTGTTAGAACTAATAAATGAATTTAGTAAAATTGCAGGATACAAAATCAGTATATACAGAAATCTGTTGCATTTCTATACACTGATAACAAATTATTATAAAGAGAAACTAAGAAAACAATCCCATTTACAACTGCATCAAAAAGAATAATATATCTAGGAATAAATTTAACTGAGGCAATAAAAGACCTGTACTCTGAAAACTATAAGATATTAATGAAATAAATTGAAGATGCCACAAATAATTAGAAAGATGTACCATGCTAATGGATTGGAAGAATTAATATTGATAAAATGTCCATGTAATCCAAAGCAAACTACAGATTCAATGCATTGAATAACTTTTCACAGAAAAGTAACAAATAATCCTAAAATTTGTATGAAACCTCGAAAGACCCCTAATAGTCAAAACAGTCTTAAGAAAGAAGAACAAAGCTGGAGGTATCATGCTCCCTGATTTCAGACTATACTATAAAGCTATAGTAATCAAAACAGAATAGTGGTCAACTAATCTACAACAAAGGAGACAAGACTATACAACAGGAAAAAGACAACCTCTTCAATAAGTGTTGCTGGGAAAACTGGACAGCTATATGCAAAAGAATTAAACTAGACTACTTTTTCACATATACAGAAATAAACACCAAATTGATTAAAGACTTAAATCTAACACCTGAAACCATAAAATTCCTAGAACAAAACAAAGCATGCTCTTTGACATGGGTTTTAGCAATATTTGTTTGGATATGTCTCATCAGGCAAGGAAAACAAAAGCAAAAACAAACAAATGAGACTACATCAAATTAAACTAAAAAGGTTTTGCACAGTGAAGGAAACTATCAACAAACCAAAAAAGCAGCCTACTCAATGAAAGAAGATATTTGCAAACAATGTATCTGATTACATTGGGGTTAATATTCAAAATATACAAAGAATTCATACAACTCAACATCAAAAAAGCAAACCCAATTGAAAAATGGATAGAGGACCCAAACAGACATTTTTCCAAAGAAGGCATACAGATGGACAATAGGTCCATGAAAAGATGCTCAACATCACTAATCATCAGGGAAATGCAAATCAAAACCGTAATGAGACATCACCTCACGCCACTCAGAATGGCTATTATCAAAATAAACTAGTGTTGGTGAAGATGAGGAGAAAAGGGAACACTTGTGCAATGTTGATGGGAATGTAAACTGGTGCAGCCTCTATGGAAAACAGTATGGAGGTTCCTCAAAAAATTAAAAACGGAATTCCCATATGATACAACAATTCCACTTCTGGGTATTTATCTTAAGAAAACAAAAGCACTAATTCAAAAACATGTATGTACCCCTATGTTCATTACAGCATTATTTACATTATCCAAGATATGGAAGCAACTTAAGCATCCACACATACAGACATGGAATATTACTTAGCCATAAAAGAGAATGAAATTTCACCATCTGTGACACCATGGATGGACCTAGAGAATATTATGCTTAGTGAAATAGGTCAAACAAAGACAAATACAATATAATTTCACTTATATGTGGAATCTAAAAAACAAAACAAACAAACAAAACAGAAACAAACTCACAGATACAGAAAACAAACTGGCGGTTGCCAAAGGAGGTAGGTGGGGGACTGGGTGAAATAGGTGCAGGAGGTTTAGATGTACAAACTTTCAGTTATAAAATGTCACAGAGATGCAATGTACAACATAGGGAATATAGTCAATAACATCAGAGTAACTTTGTACAGTGACAGATGGTTCTAAACTTATCATGGTCATCAATTTGTAATGTATATAAATGTCAAGTCACTATGTTGTACACCTGAAACTAATATAATATTGTATTTCAATTAAAAAAAGAAAAAGCAATAGATAGATAGGACCCAGGAAATTACATAAACATTTTAAATAACTAGATTTCTGACTTTGATTGTGAGGGAAGAAAATAGAAAAGAAAGGAATATTAAGCCTGGCAACAAAGGATTCAAACTCCCAAAGGCACGAACACATGGCACAGGCCTGCAGATGTACACCAGGGCACCGCAAGCCCACGACTCCCTCCCATCTTACATCCAGGCCACTTCACCTACTCAAGTCACCTGCCAGTCCCAGATGACTCTAAGGTTCCAGACCCTTGAAGCCTGCCCTCAGGAGCCCTTGAGAGCACCCCAAATGTTTGCTCAGCAGTCCTAAAACAATCAGCTGCTCTCTGCTTATGGGTTGGAAGATATGTTTCAGTAACACACGGGGGCTGGATCTTCACCTCAAACTGGTTTCTAACTTACTTTTCCTATTTGTCTTTAATCTGGCTAGATCTAAATAAGGTCACATGAAACCTCTTTACATTTTAATTACACTTAGTCAAATATTTGAAAAGAAAATGGAAATGGTGCCACCTAACTGTATAAGTGGCTTTCTTATTAAGGTTTTTTTTTTTGCTGTATGTTAATTGTCAGCCATAACCATTTATTTCTTATTCATTTTTATCTTAACTGACTGGGTATAATTTATCAAAGTTCAGAAGTTACTATCTTCTCAAAAGCTAGCAAAATGTCAAGTGTCACTGTACTTACATCTTAGAAAATAACAAACTCTAACTCTTTTAGGTAATATAATTAATGGAAAATTAACATGGTAAATTTTATTGTTAACCTTAAGAAGACCTTTCATATGAAATTTCTTTATATGATACACTGAAATACTCAGACTACTAATCAGTTTAGTTCCCTCAGAAAACCATTTCTTCTATTACAGAAATTCTTGATAGTTGATGACCTGTAAAATGTAACATTTTTATCCAATGAGAAACTTTTAAATAAAAACAAAGAGATATCTTAAACACTCTGGCTAGGAGTTAACTGCCACTACGAATTCTGACCTTAAGCAATCACCGTGCAGCAAAATCAGCACATGTTTTAAAAAAGTAATAACTGACATCCTTATGGATGGGCTCTAAAAGTATAAAGTACGGTAGAAATACCAAACAAACTTTAAAAATCTCTTTATATAGTGCTAAATAAAAAATATGGGGGAAAACCAAGTTAGGATGTTCTGCATCTGACCTTGCAAAGTTCTTTTCTCTGTTAAGTCTACCAAAAATTATACTTCAGCAAGCCTTCCAAAACACAGAGTAAGCCTTAAACAATACATCAATTTTCTGTTTCCTTTACATATGGTGTACGTGTAAATCCATTATTAGTTGATAAACCATTGAGTGCATTTGCCCAAGTGTTTCTACACTCAGCCTATAGATATAGAGTGAAACACGAGACAAAAGAGTGACAGAAAAGCCAGAGATGATATCAAAGAAGAAGACTGCAAAAATCTGTGGGTCTGACATTTGTAAACTTCTTGAGGAGCTTCCTGAACACTCTGCACATGCCGGCAATAATCAAGAACACGGCCTATACCCACCCCCAAAGTCAACACACAGCTGCTGAGAACTGCAGGCTACAGACAGGTTCAGAGAGACACCAGGCTTTGAACTCCAACCTCAAGGCAGACAGAGGCCAAACCCAATGAGTTGCCCCGTTCAGAATCCCACATCTTCCTCCAGCCTCACTGCTGAATGTCAGGACCTATGACTTACAGTGTGCCCTCCATTTACACTCTTGGACCAGGACACAATTTTAATTTGAAGTTACCTGATGCGTTGGCCAACTCTCACCTCTAGTTTGCATCATCAGGAAAAGACCTCATAAAACCACATGCCCTACCCTTTAAACACAACCTTATGCTATATCTAATTCTAATTACACAGTGGCCACAAGTTGAACTGAAAGAGGAACATGTCCTTATATCTCTCATGGACAATAATAGTTACCCAAATCAATAATAAACCCGAAGTCGCCATGTGCGAGGATGAGCGTGGAGACGCGGGGGTGTGACAGCGTATATGGCACATATTTAACTTGAGTGCCCATAGGCTCCATTTATAGACATCACCGTGCATTCATTTCATATGCTCTATTTCATTTCATCCTCTGAATTCTCACTAGTTTTCAAACACCATTAAAATATTACTTTGTGGAAGCTGGAGCCCCCGTTTCTTCTTACATGGTATTCAGTCTGTAAGAATGTACTGGAATCCAGTCCCACCCCCATTCTCACCCCAAACCTCAAAACGTACCCAGAACTGCAGCTGCGCCGGGGCAACAACACAGGGTACAACGTGTAGGTAAAAGTACAAATGAGGGGGAAAAGAGTTTGCACACAAGGACTAGAACGTTACACGCAAACCACGTAAGAGTAAACCCCAAATGCTAAAACTAATTTTCATTCTCAATTCCTATTTTTAGATAAAAAATGGAATAGGGTACTTACTGCAAAGGCTCTCACTTTTCAAAGGTGAGAGTCAGTCCCACCTGACATTCATGTATTTGAAAACCCTATTTATGCTTCTCTAAACCTTGAACAAAACTCTATTTTACATATAATCAAAAAGCATTTTGCATGGTTTTCGTATTTCCTATCTTTCCCTGGAATGCAACTCTGTGTAAAGGGAGGAACGGTTTTACTTTGTTTCAGGTGGAATTTCAGCAGATGCTGTCTACCATTTCAGGAGAAGCAGCCATGGCTGCTCAGACGCCCTTGCCCAAGGCAGTCTCCCTGCGTCAGCATTTTAACTGGTCACTTTCACACTGAGTCCACCCGTAGGTACAAGCATCCAAAGACTTCCTTTTATTTTCTAGACTAATCATACCCAAACATTTTGAAACGCATACCATTTTACTATAAATTACCTTCCATTTATTTCTCCCCCTTATTATATATGGACATTATATTGACTTTTTGGAAGTCTGAATAGGTGAGTTATTTGCCTGCTGACTTTATTTCAGGATACTAAGTGGGATGCTACAAACATGTGTTACATTGGCACAGCAGGTCCTGTTCCTTCCACATTCAGTTCAACAACCAAGTGAAAGGGACTCAGGGTCAGGTGCGCTGTCATCCCCTCTAGCTTCATCTCACGTCTGGGAGGGGTGGCACGTTCAAACTCTGGGAACAAAATGAAGAGGAGAAGCTCCATTTCCTGTCCCCTCTTTAAAAGGTTCCCTCATCTTATTCCCAGAAGGAAGATCCTCATTGCGGGTGGGTCAGTGTGACCCTAAGGAGGGTATAAAAGAGACCAGAGCACTTACCTAACTATGGGACCTTCATTATGGAAACTCAGGAGTGGATTAGGTGGAAATCAGAATAATTTCAAGAAGGTGAGTGAATTAAACCACCCCTCAAAATAGGTTATTAACTATTTCATTTTATTTTCAGTTTTGACCGATATTTTCAGTGATTCAGCCTGAGGAAACGTTGGAGAACTTTTTCAATCCTCGTACATAAGGGCATATGTATTCTGGCGACTCTATTATCTTCACTTGTAATATAACACTCAGTGAGAACAAATGAAGATGAGGACAGAGATTTTTCAATTTGCAGGAAGTGACTATCTTTCTTCTTTTGTGCAACATGCCAGCAGGGGCCACACGAATGATCTGGAAATAACACAACCCTGAACACACCATTCATCCCCACGAGGGCCTGATTAAAGCCGTGGGCTTCTCCTGTCTGGGACACAGGTCCCTGTGGGGGGGTGGCGGGGGGGGGGCCGGTGCGATGGGACCCAGCTGGCGGCGGGAAGGTGGCTGGCCCTGCACTGCGCAACCCGCCAAGTCAGCTTCTGCTGGACCATACATGGAGCAGAACAAGAGCGCCTGTGCACCAGGGACTGGACGCAGGTGTCCTCCCTCTCTGCTTTCAGAAAGAACGTGCCTTTTCGTCAGCACAGGCACTGACTTTTTCACACCTCTCCCGTGGAGTCTGAGGGGCCAGTCCCTGGCAAGCCCCCTCCCCAGATTGATTCTGGGTATTTCCCAGTGCCTGGGCCTGGCGTGCAGTAGGTACTCAAAAGCACCGCTGAATGAATAAATACACAAATACACCGGCGCGTCCTCCCTGATGCGATACACAGAAACCACAAACTCGGCCCTGTGTCCCTGGGGGTAGGGCCGGCGTCTCAGCGTCCCTTTGGCTCCATCTCAACCCGGGCGATTCTGCCCTCTCTGGCCCCTCCTCAGGGAACATTTGGAAACATCTAGAGACATTTTGGTTGTCACAACTAAGTGCGGAGAAGTGCTACAGACAACCAGCGGGTAGGGGCCAGGGATGCTGCTGTTACAGACATCCTATAATGCACACAACAGCCCCTGAGAATAAAAAAATGACTTAATAGTAGAGACTGAGAAAACCTGAATTAGATTACTTCTAAACTCCCTAAAATTCAAGAAAATGCTAAGTCTAAGTTGCTAGATGTGGGACAGGATGAAGCTTCTTCATAAGCCATAGTTGACCTATGGTAGACGCTACAGCTACTTTGAGCTGAAAGTTCTAGAAACTTGAAAGACAATTTATGTGGACATCAACCCACTTTAAAACCAGGCCCACTGGGGCTTCCCTGGTGGCGCAGTGGTTGAGGGTCTGCCTGCTAATGCAGGGGACACGGGTTCGAGCCCTGGTCTGGGAAGATCCCACATGCTGCGGAGCAACTAGGCCCGTGAGCCACAACTACTGAGCCTGCGCGTCTGGAGCCTGTGCTCCGCAACAAGAGAGGCCGCCATAGTGAGAGGCCCGCGCACCGTGATGAAGAGTGGCCCCCGTTTGCCACAACTAGAGAAAGCCCTCGCACAGAAACGAAGACCCAACACAGCCCAAAATAAATAAATAAATAAATTTAAAAATAAATAAATACTCCTGTTCTCTGTTAAAAAAAAAAAAAAAAAACAGGCCCACTAACCTCACACCTTGTGAATCACGTTGGTGATTAATGTATGACTGTACCCTGCATGGTTTCCTTTCTTTTTCCTCTCTCCATTTACTCCATGGACATGGTTTGTTTTGGACACAGGCGTGAGCCGGTTCTGAAAAGACTGGCGGTGATATTCTCCTTGTCCTCACGGTAGAAGAAAAAAGTGGCCCTCAGGATCACATACGATCGGCTGCTGTAAAATAGACGGGCTTTACATTCACACAAAACACAAAGATGGCAACAGCTGGAAGGCGGACGCTTCCATTCTGTACGCAGGCTCCATCCACAGGGCGTGTGCCAACTGACAGCTGCTAATTTACATGGGATGCGGGACCCGGCACCATACTATTACCTTTCTGAAAAGAACCAAGTATCTGTGGCATTCGATTAACAAAACAAATGAAATACACTCATCACCCTACACAGAAGTCTATCAACGTGGAAATCACTCTAAGCGTGGGATTTGCTCTCCTGGGCTGGTGATGGCGTCTCAAATTCTTGGTCTGTTAGCCTTGATGGGTCGTACTCTAAGCTCAGCTGTATGCATTAAGCTGCCCGAGAAACATCCACATATCACGTGGGAACAAAATGACAGCAAGCTCACTGTTTTCAAAGAGAAAGGGAGAAAAAAAAGTCTTTGTTCTAACCATCCTCAGAAATTGACTGCATAAAATATAGATTTGAAAGCGCCATGTCGGCATCTCTAATAATTCACCTTGATGATGTCTAGTTCCAGGACTAAAGGGTGCAATGATCTGGAATCAAAGGATACCCTTTGCCATAAAGCAAAAGAGAAGAACCTTTCTATTTCCTTTGACACGTGACCATAATAATAATAAAATGAGTGACTGAAAGGTCAGTGCTTACATTTTCAATCAAACCCAAAATCTAAGCTGGACAGTCACAGAATCCCCAAATGCTAGGGACTTTGTGGAATTTCTTTTCTGTATGAGCCTGCCACTAATTGAATCAAAATCACTCAACCTTTATTTACTGGTGTCTAACATGTGTCAGGCAATCGCTGGGCTTTGGAAAGATACAGGGAACTGAGCGAGCCCTCACTTAACCCAAAAAATTCCGCGGGGACCAAAGCTCTACCCTTCAGAGTGAGATACGCACAACGGCACATCGCGGTAGGAAAGCACACGGCAGAGGGGGTGAAACGCAGGTTTAGGGATGCCTGGAGGCTTCCTGGAGGAGGAAACCTCACAATGAGAAAACCAGGTACAAATGAGCAAGAGCCCACAGGCAAGAGAAAGCGCCGTCCCCTCCAATCGTACAAAACGTAGTGTCCTGAAGTCTCACAAACGCTTAGACAACTGGTGAAAAAGATACACTTTAACACAGGAATATGTTTTTAAAATTCCAGAGACGCATGATGGAAAGCTTTAAAAAGCCTAGCTTCTACCCAGAGTTTGATCACTCCAGCCTCTCACACAAGCATGTGCCTTACAGAGTCACAGGGCTGGGCCCAGCTGCCCACTCCTCACTACCAGCTTTAACCAGGTCAGACTTAAATGGCAGGAATCCGCAGAATAAGAAGCTGATATGCTGGCTGATATTCTCCATCAGGATTCATAAGAAAGTGAAGGATGAGTGAAGGAAAACCACGTGAGCAAAGGAAAGTACATTCAGCACGCCATGGAGCCGACCCCGCAAGTCAGAGGCTGTGAAACAGCCACACACGGTATCCGCTCAGCAAACATACTGTTTACCTTGGCAGTGTCCTAGCACCTACTAGGGAGCCCGCACTTTTAAATAGGGAGGTTTCACGTTGATTTTAATGCAGGTTTCCAACGTGGGGTAGTTTTTTAAAGAAATAATAACTACCCCTTTAGAACATATGGGAGTAGTTTGCCACAGTCTCCACCACTCCCTACTGTCTCCATGGTACTGAGGGGATTCTCCTCCCTCTCACTATCCTTGTACTTAGAGAACTTCTCATACTAAACAAGTGCCTGTGCGCAGGTTTCAAAGGTGAGAAAATGAAAGCAAAATCGAGAGGACGCTGAGTTTTCTTCTCTCCGCCAGCTTCACTCAGTTCCCTTCCCTGCCTAACCCCTGACATCGAAATTGGTGACCCCGGATTTAGGTCTGAACCCCATCTGCCAAACAGCGCCAAGTCAGGGTACCCTGCATGGCTCCATGTAGAAAACCAAAGGCAAGAGCAGCACATGTGCTCATCTATGAACTGGGCCTTGGATTGAACCAGTGTTCACCTGGATCCATTTATACAGGCTGTAATCTGCTCCTTCACTTTTACTTAGAAAGAAGTTACAGCAATAATAATAGTGACGAAGAGCAATTTTGTAGCTGCTGTCACTCGAGAAAGTCCCATTTCTAAGTTTGATGTACTCACAAAAGAAGGAACCACGAAGAATAAGCAATGGCTCCTAATTGCAGGGCCAGAGACCTTTCAGGGGCTTGGAGAGTCTCCCGGTGTTGAGATCAGTGTTGGGACAGCAGGCTGGAGGGGAAACTGAGAAACAGATGGTCCACACAGCATACCAGGTCATTTTAGACCTTCCTGGTCAAGGCTGAAAACGCTCCCCGCAAGGCTGCTTGACGGCCGCCCTGAGACCGCGTGCACTTGGGCACACGTGCCCACCTGCAGACAGATCTGCTGCTCCAATTCAAGAGGGCCGGTAGGTCTGGTATGAGCTGAGCAGAATACAAAAAACCCACAGCCACAGAAAGGCAAAAGAAAGCCCACATTTGTTAAACTCCAAAACCATGTGCCAAGCACAAAGCTGGGTGCCTGACACACGTCACAACCACACCAAGTTGTCTCCCTAAAAATAACCAACATCCAGCGGCCACGTTACGAGGTCCGCTTCATCCCAGTCTTCCCCCATCTACGAAAATTAACCCAGTTTCTCATGTGAAAATTCAGGGTAGCAATTTTACCCTCCCATCCATAAGCAATTTTGTAAATTCTACCTCCAAAGTACTCCTGGAGTCCCTCCATCTCTGCCCATCTCCACACCCAGCTCCCCTCACCGGGACCCCCGAGGTGGCATCCTAACCGGTCCTGCCACCCGCACAGTATTCCAGAGGCGGCAGCCCACGGGAGCCTCACCCAACACAAAGCAGATTCCACCACGCCCTGCTCAGCCCCTGCAAAGCCTTCCTGTGGGAAGCAGGAGAGAATGCACGACCCTCAGCGCGTCCTTCCTGGGGCTTCCCGCTCAGGCCCCGACTCCCCCAGCCCCTCGCCCACCCTGGGCCTCGCCCTCGCCCTGCCTGCTTCGCACACGTGCCTCCCTGTCCCTCAACTTCTCTCTGCCCTGCCCCCTGCCTGGTCAGTGGCTCCTCTTCTCAGAGACGCCTCTTCTACCCACAAAACCAAATTAGGGACTTCTGTTGGTCTTCCCCATAATATATTTCAAGTCTGTCCTTAGACATTTATGGGGGAGATTGTTTAATGTCTGTCCCCTCGCTGGACTATTCGCTCCATTAAGGCAGGAGTTGTCTGCACTAGTCACCCCCATGCACACCGCACACAACAGACACAAAGTGGATGCCCAGCAAAAATGCCTCGTCTCCATTTAGGTTCCTTAATTCACTACCCCTCAAAAAAACAGGGAGTAAGTAGGGCAACCATAATTTAATCTGAAAGCTATCACAAAACAACAAGGTCCTACTGTATAGCACAGGGAACTATATTCAATATCCTGAGATAAACCATAATGGAAAAGAATATAAAAAAGAATGTATATATATGTATAACCGAGTCACTTTGCTGTACAGCAGAACTAACACAACACTGTACATCAACTATACTTCAATAATTTTTTTTTTTTTATTTTAAAAAGCTATCACGGGGGCTTCCCTGGTGGCGCAGTGGTTGAGAGTCCGCCGGCCGATGCAGGGGACGCGGGTTTGTGCCCCGGTCCAGGAAGATCCCACATGCCGCGGAGCGGCTAGGCCCGTGAGCCATGGCCGCTGAGCCTGCACGTCCAGAGCCTGTGCTCTGCAACGGGAGAGGCCACAGCAGTGAGAGGCCCGCGTACCGCAAAAAAAAAAAAAAAGCTATCACGATCTTAAAAGCTATTGTAAGAGCTTACACACCAAAACGCTGTGTATGAAAGTGTCCTGCTGTCCATCTGTCCCTCTAATTGAATGCGTCCTCTCTGGCCAGGCACAGGGACAAAAGATGCATCACCGCTGCTCTGTCTCCCACGTCCCCCACCTGGTACCTTCCAAACGAGCTATCAATCAATTATTAATTGTGGCAGCCACCAAACTCTCATCACCTAAGATCCATCGTCAGAAGGGATGCACAAGGCTTCTCCACAATGTCTAGGCTCATTAAGAAAACACCTTGCCCATGAGCTGAAATCTACACAACAGGAAGAATAAAAGTTCAGGAGGTTCCCGGAGCAGGAGGTCCTCCTGCAGTGAATCCTCCCAGAAGGCACACATGCAGCCGGGGAGCAGAGGAACAGCTCTGATGGGCTCAGGGCAAAGGTTTCGTTTTTCCACTGTTACTGCGGAAAACTGTTTGTATTTGCAAAATAAAATAGGGGTAAATTCTTCTAAGGCACGGTTCTAAACAAAGAGTAGTGCAAGTGTTTAAAAAAAAGATATTACGTGTGTGAAGTAACCGGAGTTTTATTTCTCCTAAATATATTCTAATTCATTGTTTTTGCTTTATTTTGCTTAAGTCCAAGATAATATCCATATTTATACTAATCTCCGCAAGGGCCCTTTGGAAGTATGTCCACTGTTTTTTTTGATGGACCTCAATAGTTTTCTTCACTTCTTCACTTTCTTCACAATAAACTACCCTCAAAATGTTCACCAATGCTACAAAGTGGAAATGCTTTGTAAACTGCAAACCACGATTCACAAGAAAGGGGAGCATCTATACACCTAACACAGAAAGCAAAACACCACCGATGGCTCACACTGAGCCTTGCTACCACCATCACCTCCTTCTAGCCAAGTTCAACTCCGCCTCCTCAGCTGGGATTTTGCATCAGTAGGGACCTAACACAGAGCTCCCCCTCTGGTCCTGCAGGGGCTCCCCATCACTGGCTGCCTGCTTCCCCCCCAACCCCTGCACCATCTGACCATGTTGGTTTCTCTCAGGGACCCCTTCAGTGGGTGGAGGAGCCTCAGTCCCCAGTCAGGGAACCACTCTCTCCTCTCTGGGTAATTCACTTGCTCCATCCCGTGCTCCTTTTACTGTCACCCCCGTGACAGCTGAAGACTTCCTGGCTGGCTTTCTCCCAGCCCAACGTCAGAGCGCCTCTCTCCAAGCTCAGCACTGCAGCCGCTCTGTGAATGCAGCTTTTAAAAAACTGAACTTGTCTGCTCCCCTCTGCTCCCAACTCGCCAACGTGGCTCTCCTGCCAACGTCCCCAATTCACAGCAGCAGTGTTCTTCATTAAAAGAATTGAAACAATCAAGACACATTTAATGGTGATTGTCAAATCTCCTTCAGCTCTGAAGAAGGGACGCTAAGACACACTGGGAGGAATGGGGTCCGTCTGGTGCTTCCTGCACTGCCCCCCCACTCCCAGTGGCTTTCCGCTCTCCCTGCCCTTCAAGGTGACAACTCCAGGCCTTCCAGCTACAAAACCTCCTTCATCATCCGATGGGCTTCCTGACCGCTGCCTTCCCACCCAGCCTCTGCTCCCACCCGGAATGCACCCTCCAGATACCCGGTGAGTGTGTGCTTAAAGCACCCGCCAGGTACCAAGCCAGGCACCAGAGGGTTGTTGTCATTTACGTTAAAAAGCTACAACCATGGTGCCAAAACACTCTGAATAAAGAGAACTGAGGACCTGTTCCTGCCCTTGAAGGACATATATATGCTCCTTAAAGACAGAAACTAAGTCTTGAAGAATATATACAACTTTATTTTGATGACTATAGTTAATGATGACTATAGTTAATAACACTGTATTACATATTTGAAAGTTGCTGGGAGAGTTGCTCTTAAAAGTCCTCAATCACAAGAAAAAAAAATTGTAACTATGTGAGGTGATGGACGTTAATTAAACTTACTGTGGTAATTATTCCACAATACACACATATATCACATCACTGTGTTGCACACCTGAAACATAAAATAATGTTATATGTCAACTATACCTCAATTTTTAAAAATTAATAAAAAGAAAATGGCAAAATCTGAAGTCTGGGCCATTAAAAAAGAACGTGTTTATATACAGATGAACCAGGAAAAGTGCAAGTCAAAGGAAGGAACTCAGGTTGTGAGAATCGGGAGAGCCTTCGCAGAGGAGAAATTATGATGAATCATGAAAAATGAATAGATATTTTCTCGTTTGGGAGGGTAGGGGCTGGTGGGGAGAGCATATATGTCCACAGTGCCCAAACTGGGCCCTGCAGATATTTTCTAAAAATAAATAAATAATCATCTAAATGATCATCTAAATGATCTAAATAAATCATAATCATCCTTTTTGGGGCATGAGACCCCCTTTCTCCCTCCTAGGTTCCCACACGCTACTTCCTTCTGTCCATCTACACAAGATTCAGCCCAAGGCCCGACTCCTTCTGGGTCCTTTTCTCATCACTCCAGACCCCACAGACCTTCTCCTTGCCAAACCCTCTGACCACGGTCTGTTTCATAATGCTGGCATTTTATTTTAGACTGTTTTAGTCTCAGATCCTATTTATTGCCTCGTCATATCATTTTGTTCACAAGTGATTTGGTTTGCAAGTTTTATCTCCTCAACACACCAAAAGTCAAGCTGTTAGTGGTCTGTCCCATAGGAGATTTAATTATACAAATGACAATTGAAATTTTTTTAAGAAAAGTAAAAATGAATTAGAAGTGTAATTTAAGATACAAATCACACAGCTACTGACTGCAATGATACATACAGATGGCAGAGCTCACCTAAGATTCTTACGATGAATTTAAAAACACACTTATTTCTCTTTAAATCAGAAGTTAGGGCAGTTCCTTAACTTTCCTTAATTCTGTTTTCACCAGATCACCTTCCCACCAATACCCTTTCTTAGGAAACAGATTGAGAGCTGGCTGCAGAGGTAGACCAAGCTTAATACTTCTCCTGACCCCAATAGTGTGTGCAAAGTAAACAACTCCACAGTCAAGGTCACCTGCAGTACAAACCCACTGATGTGCCTCACAATCTGAGAACATAATAAATAGCAGTTTTAAGCTCATCTTCCTTACTACTCACCAGTTACACACCAAGTGAGTATAGCAGAATCCAATCCATTTGGATGCTCCAAAGATCTCTACTCTGAAAGCTTTCTCTGGATTCTCAGGTACAATAAAGAGTAACTGAGGTTACTTAGCATCTTGTGAAGAGCTAAATGCATTCAAAGTCTTGATATTACCAAGCATCAAAAACAAAGTGCACGCCACCACCACTGTTTGGCACTTTAACCTCTTCGAAAACACCAGGAGACCCCACTACGCTTATGTCGGCTAAGGACTGAGACCAGAGCCCTCCAGGAGCATCTAGAAACCAGCTCCAACAGCAGGATCTCCGAAGCCGGTGCCTCGGGCAAGGTGTAGACTGAGTAACCTGCAGGGAGACTGAGTGGTGGGCACGGCCACGGCCTGGCCGAGGGGGTCCCCACCGGGCTGCCTTCCCTGGGCTTCCACACGCTGCAGCCTCAACAGTAACAAAGACCAGACCGTCCTTTTACTAAGTTTCCACTCCCGGGCATGGACGGATCAACGATGCCCCGCTAAGTGTATGGAGGCACATGTGGAATACAGCACGTTCTGCAGACTTTCATCTATGACCACGGGATATAAAAGGCAGGGCCAGAGCCCACCGGAGCGCCCCGACCTCGGGGACACGCCCGCACCGACCCTGCAAGTAACCGCTCGACGCCCAGGTGAGCCCAGCCCGCCGCGCTCTGGGCGGGGTCCCCGGGGAGGGCGGCAGGTGGGACCCCGGCCCCCACGTCCCCGCGCCAAGCCGCGCGGACTCTGGGCTCGGGTCTCGGCCCTCAGGACGGGAGCCGCGGGGACGTCCCGCCCAGGAGAAAGCGACGCCCAGCGCGGGGGCCCAAGGGCCGCGGAAGTCCTGCCGTCCCCGCCCCGGCCCGGTCCGTCCGAAGTGGGCGACAAGTGGGCAGCGCCCCGCGGGGGAGCCCGGCCCGCGCCCGGCGGCGAAAGAGAAAGAGAAAGAGGCGGCGCGGGGCGAGGCGACTCCCAACTACCGCCGCCCCCCGCCTGGCCCCGCCGCGGGCGACGCGCGCTCGGCGGGGCGCCGGGTGCGGGGCGCGGGGGCACCCGGGGCGGCGGCCCCGCGGCGCGGGCAGCGGCGCCCTCCTTACCCGGAGCAGAGCCGCGCCGCCCGCAACGCCGACTGGGCGACAGTCCTGGGCGCGAGCCGGCGGCGCCGTGGGCCCGGCGGTGCGGGCGGGAGGGGCGCGCGGCGCGGGGCGGGGCGGGCCGGGGCCGGGGGCCGCTCCGCGCGCATGCTCCCGCCCCACCTGCCGCCGCGGGGTCGCCCCGGGGAGCCCGGCGGACGCGGGCCCGGCTCCCCCTTCCGGCCCCGCGGCACGGGGCGCGCAACCTGCCTCTCCCCGGCTCTCGCGGTTCACTTGCTTCCTCCCGATTCCTCTCCGTCCTGCCGCTCCCTCCGATTTTGCTACCCCCTCTTGACTTTGCTACACGCGCGTCCGCGGAAACCACTTCAAAATAAAAGGAGACTTTTCACGTGGCCCCAACAGATGTTCAGGGACCCTTTTGTAACTGCTTGAGGTGGAGAAGGAAACAGGAGAGGCCGCTGAGACCCTGCCCTCATGGAACTTACGGTCTTGCTGGTTAACGAGAGGCTTTCACAAAGCATTGTCGCTGTTTGGGGAGGAACTTATTAAATCATTTATTCTGGCTTATAATTAAAAGTAGCTGGTAACTGAAGACTGTATTTCGTGACACTTTCTTTCATGAAAGTGTCCTGTGTATAAATTCTAGTATACACATAATAGCTGGTAGGTATAAAATAAATATTAATTTGTTGCTTCCAACAAGAAGTTCAATAATTTAACACGATTAATGGTAATTTCCAAAATGATCATTCTGATTTGTTGTTGGCTACCATAACCCAAAAACTTCTGTTTTTCAGGTGAGACTGGTCCTTGGTAGAAACATTATTTAGTGTTGTTATTAAAGACAGAAATATAAAACCCTTTGCTAATGCAGTTTTTAAATTAGGAACCATGATCATAGAAATTTACAAGTACAAACACGCACATACAAACTGTGTTCTGTGCCCTAATCAGTTAAGTAAAAGAGATTTGAGTCAAAGAGAAAAAGGGAAGCAGAAGGATTCAATGTAGAGAGAACATCTAAAGAAGATCTAATGAAGTGGAGTACTTACTTTCACCCCATTTTAACATGTTTGTGCTGAAGACCTTATGGAGTTGTGATGTATTTCTGTGAAACAGGTACCCTTCAGGGTATGACCTTTGCATACTTGCACACCTGACTGCATGATATTAGCGTGTGGCTCAATGGGTGGATGAGAATTCCCCTTCCCTGCTTCTTGCCTGGTCACAGATAGGGTTTTTGGTGAAGGGTAGGAGCTTCGATCACTGCAGTGTAACCCAGTCCACACTAGCGGTGTTTATCGTTAAAAGACTCCAGGTCTCAATGATACAAACATCAAAATGTTCCCAGCACAGAAAGAGTTAAGGCTACATCTAGTTCCACCTGCCTCTTAGAAATATCAATACTAATACTATAGAAAATCGAAGAAAGCTGGATTGAAATCCAAATAGTGAATTTACATCACCTTGTCTTCACTTTGGGGAGGTGGAAACAATTATTATTACAACATGTTTATTGTATATATTTGGCTTATATTTACAAAACCAGAAACACTGTTTTCATGAACTAGGTTTAAATAAGAAAAAGGTTGCCCCAATAAAACAGGTGACACAGAGAACCTCATCCTGGGTTACTTAAGTGTAAGTCTGTGGGTGCATAGTGCTGACAACAACACGTGATTATATTCAAAGAAGCTGACATCTGTTTTAAACAATACTGTTATTCAAATTATATGGAAATATAAGCAGAGATGCATTGCTGCACTTATTACAGAATTTTTCAAAAGCTGTTGTAGTAAATCCCTTTAATTTGAACAGTTGCAGATTGAAATGAAATAGCCACATTGTTGATTACTGTATTACCAATGGTCCATTATGAGCAATGGGGTTTAGAAAGCTGATGGTTACTAGGCATTCTATTTTTATAATTCAATCGAATTTGACAGACTCTAAGTAGCAAAGCTGATGTTGACCAGATAGATAAGGATGGTCTCTTGTTAGAATAGGACCTCCGGGTGTCATGGTAAACACAGAAGAACTCCTTTCTGCAGGTCAATCAAAACAGAGCAGAGTCATGGTAGGTAGTTCTATAATGTGTCTATTGTGGGTTGAAACAAAACCTTCCCATATGCTAAGACAGCGATTGGCTTTATTCAAGGAACACTCCATTTTAAAATTTGCTACATTTATTTAATTTTTCCTGGTTGGGTGTTTTTATTTCACTTTTATATGTTATATATATGTGATTTTTATAAGCATATACATTATTTTTTCCAATTAGAATTAAGTTACATTGCTTTATTATCTAATCAATAGCAGGCTTGGCCATTGACACAGATTTGTTTTTAAAACTCAAGATTGTTTCCTAGGATATACTTAGGACCATTTGCAAGAGTTAAGCACAGTGTCTTTGAAGAAAAGTTTTCTTAATAGCATTCTATGCTTGCTCCACAAGTAAATTGTCCATTGCAGCTAAAATTATTTCATTGGTCACCATTTATGTTCAGTAGTTATTATCATAAAGTTTATTTCCATATTAATGCCATTGTTAATAATTTTACCTATATCACATTATATTTTCTGTTACATTTTCTCTGTTACAGCAGTATTTCCCTAAGTGGACTGTCCAAAATTAGACTTCCTTTAATGGGTTTAGATATAAATAATTGCACAGAGATCTACTTAGATGTCAATGTTGGTTCAGAAAGACGTTGTGTAAATAATAGTGAAGAATTAAAACTAATTTTAAAGAAATTATACCAAAAGCTTCAAAAACAAGGTAATATGTATATTATACTATTTTGAGTTAATGACTTAAAATCTGTATAGAAATCTTTTTATTTTCACATTTGTACATTTTTAGTAGAACAAAGCTATCATAAAGTAGCATAAAAACACTGTTCCCAGGTATACTCTCTTGAATTTTTAAAAATCCAATTTGTACACAGTATTTCTGATGATACTTAGAATCTATGTAAACTGAACAAGGTAAGTACCCTCACATCAATATGCAAACTTCACTTCCCAGTGCAACCTCTACTGAATAAACTAATAGGATGTGGAGAAGGGCGTGAAAACTACAGAAGGAAAGCTATCAATGCCTTTAATCTTATTTTCATAGATATTGATGACATACCCATACCATCTCCAAGGTGAGAGACGTAGAAAAAGAAAAAAAGAAAATTCAGAGGTAAGCAATTCATATTTTCTTGAATAGCAATAAGCCCAAAACAACTGTAGCTAGAATTCCTTCTCTAAAATATAGCAGGTGGTATAATATGATGAACACACGCTAAATGTTAGGAAAGGTGGTTGTTATTCCTGCCTCTGCTGTGGACCCATCTTGGAAGAAATAAGCTGTCTCCACATGACATGTGTCACCACGCACGGCACTTACTCTAGGGATCACCAAGTTCAGGGTCTGGCTCTAGTTCTCAACATTGCAGGTCCAGAAACCTCAGTTTGTTAACGCTCCAGAAGCGCTCAGGCTAAGGGAACCAGCCAAATACAAGAGTGCCAATTGTACTGGTAGACATAAGTGTTACCAACTCGGGGTCCTTGGAGTCTTTAATCAATAGAAATTGATAAGAAGCCAGACGAGGAATTTAGGCAAGCCTTTATTGGTGCTCGTGCTGCAGCACAAGGTAGAGAAAACCAGAAACAGTTGCCCTTGCTTACTCCTCGATGGGGGACAAACTGGTCCCTTAAATGGGGTGACAGTGGGGGCAGGCCAGAGGGGTAGATTAGGTGGTGTGCCCACCCCTTTGGGGGTACCAGGTGCAGTGATCATGCGCAGTGCCCTGCTTTTGCTCCTCCCAGCACCTCAGAAGTGACAGCTGATTTGTGCCCTTTTTGTATCTTATTGTTCATAATTTGCTACCACTGTGCAGTTATTTTTAGTCCCTTATAGTTTCTTTGTATGCTGGAGGAGACATTTCTCCCGGTACAAGCGCTCTGGTAAAGGGTCCCAGGTCCTACCTGTCTCCTAAGTGCCCCAAAATTCCACGTTTTCAGGTCAGAACAATCCCACCACCATGGTCTACAAAGGAAGGCAAACTCTGTGAAAAGATTGCCAAATGACCGTGAACTCAGGACCAGGAGAGCTGGCTCCTCTTACTGGGTGGTGTCAGCAAGTGACAACCGTCTGATACAAGGATTCTCTCAGAGGGGTGCCTCCAGCTGAGAGACCCACACGCTGCATCAGCTGGATGGGATACTGTTCACTGAGGTCCTTTCCTTTTGCATTCCAGTCCTTGAGACGTTCCTGGGTCACCGTGACTGGACCTGCGTCCTTTACAGACCATCTCCTGGGGAGGGAGAGCTGCTTCTGCAGATTGGGAAGCCTTATGCAGGAGCCCGCTTCACTCACAGCCTTTTCTCAATTTTGAAATGTGACCTATCTTCCAGGATTCAGCACTCGTGACATCTCTTCCTTGAAGCATTTTGTTGCTTTACTTTTTTTCTTCTACGTACCCGTACATTTGGTTTACACATCTAGGTTGAATTTATATTATTTGGGGTTTCACTATAATTACTTATTAGAGTATATATCACTCTGATAACTATGGTTTTCTGAAGAGGAGGATCCATATCTTTTATCCATATCTTTTATCTCTGGGGTTTTGCTTTTAGTTTTTGTCCTTTCTTTAGAAAAAAGACTCGTTTCAAAAAAATGCAGGAGGTAATGCAATTAATGCCCGTATATCCACCAATCAGAAGGAACATTTGTTAACACTTTACACTTGACATTTTTTAAGATACAAAACATTACATTGTCTATAAGGTTGGATTCCTTTCTCATCCCTTCATTTTCTCTGTGCCTCCTTTCCCAGGGGCAGCCCCCATTACAAATTTGGTGCCTATCCTTCTACTATAAGCCTTTATCCTTACAATATCTGAGTTTTGTCTCTTTTAAAGAAATCCTCCCTCTACCCAAGGTTATAAAAGATACTGTTTTTTAAAAATATATATTTTTAATCTTAGTGAATTCGTTAGGACCTCAAGTACATATTGAGCTGTAGGGGATCCTGGGCAGCCTTAATTTGCTCCTGACTCTAAGGAGGATGCTTCTAAAATTAGCTTATTTACTGTAGGCTCTTGTACAGACCCTTTTTCAGGTTAAAAGATTCCATTACCTTTTGTTACTAAGTGTTTTTTGTTTGTTTGTTAATGTATTTTATTCAAGTATAGTTGATTTACAGTGTTGTGTTAATTTCTGCTGTACAGCAAAGTGGTCCAGTTATATACATCTAAACATTCTTTTTCATATTCTTTTCCATTATGGTTTATCACAGGATATTGAATATAGTTCCCCATGCTATACAGTAGGACCTTGTTATTTGTTTATTTGTTTTTACAATGAACAAGTTTGGATATTCTCTGATGCCCATTTAACTTCTATTGAGGTAGTCACTTTTTTTCTTTTTCATAATGACTTATTTCATAGAATTTATTCCTTTATTTCTGGGAGGATCTTAAGCATACTTATTTAAAGGTCATTTTGATGTTGTTCTCTTCTTTGTACTTTATTACCTGTAAATTCGTCTTCCAGTTTGGGTTTGGTGGCTGTTTTTCTCAGTGTTAATCATCTTGATGTAATTCTGAGTGAGACCTGTTTCCTCCTCTCCCTCTCTTCACTGCCCTCCCTCTTTTGCCTCTGTCTGGGCCTCACTGTCTTGTCCAGAATCAGGTCTTTTCTCGGCAGCCTTGGCCTCCCATCCTACAGTGATGCGAGGGAAATGTAGGCACAGTCACCAAGGCTTGGTGAGGGACTTGGCCCAGGTCCCATACTCTCCTCTCTCTGGCTGCAGTGCAAGAATGCAGCAAAAGTAGCCATTTTCCAGCCCATTTAGTGCTAAAAGAGAGCACCCAGCCCAAGCTTTAGATACTAACTCTGGCTCCAGACCTCCACCATGCAGGAGATGTTTCTATTTCAACAAGATTACTGCCATTCATCTCTGATATCTCCGGACCCAGAAACTCTCAGGTTCAGCCCCGGCATTCCACTGTGTGCCTGTGTGTTTCTAGAACATGGAAACGGCTGCCTTATCATTTTAATTTGTTTCAGTGGCTTTGTTTGGCTCGGGATGGGTCCTTCAAAGATGAAGTCAGTGATTTTTCCAAGTTCCCATTTCTCATTTGACTGGACTTCCCTCTCAGTACCTTGCACAGTTCTTGGCACAAAAGAAGTGCTCAACAAATTTTCTGGACTGGAAGCCACTTCATCGTGTGCAAAGGGAAGCTGAGTGAATGCTTATCAGAAATGTACTATAGAGGAAAGTCGTTCAGTACAGGCTTGACCGGGATGGCCTTTAGGCCTTTCTGTGTCAAGGATCCCAAGATTTCATCCCTGTTTTCCTACGTGGAGCAGCTCCGAAGATGGGTGGGCACACTGGAACCATTGCCAGAACAGGCCATTACCAACTACTCAGTAAACAGGCTGATACGAGAAGAGTTGCTGTGTCTACAGTTCAACCCTAAGGAAGCTATTTAATATTTCCTATGTATGTTTTCATTATTATATCCTCGGATTTTTCTTTCTCTGTCTGCCTTCATTCATCGTTGTTAGGTTGAAATTTATGCACGTAACCAGCCTATATTTGGAGTTATAAGTCTACTCTTCAGTCCCCATCTCATTTCCCAAGCTAAATTAACTTCACCTCCCACCTACCTTTTATATACTTTGCCTTAGTTCTCGTCTCTGCTTGGTGCCAACTCTTTGGACTCTGGCGTTTAGAATGACCCAGAGAGGCTATTAAACAGAGCTCTAGACATGCAACTCTCCATCTTACAAAAAAAAAAATCTGATTGCCCTTTTCAATCTTACGTTATCTTACCTTGGGTTCCAACTCAGCACATCAGTCTTAAGACTCTATTGAGATTTCTATTACAGAGTTCCAATACATAGGCCAGCCCTCTGCTCTCATCTTTCTTCCACAGGCTTTGCCTTAAGCCTGGAAATGAACCACCACCAAGATAAATGAACAGCAAACATGAATCAAAAGGTGGGACTTCTACTTTGTCACAAATAGTTTTAAAAATCAAACTTAATTTTTCATGTGTACAAGTACCAATAAGCCAGAGCACCATGCATTGAGTTGTGTTCGTTGAATTGTTTCATTGTCTACTCGGTGAGTAGATAAGATCTTACACTCCACTTGTATTTTACCGTACTTGTCCTGTATTTCAGTAGTATTTTCAAAATTTTGTGCAATAATCTTCTCTGTTAGAGGCTTTGGTTAACATTTATCCAGGTGTTTCTTCTTTATCATTGTTACATTCCATTTTAAGCCCTGAGGGAAAATTTTAAGTAGCAAATTATGCAAATTACATAATTGTTTTCTTGTACAATATTGGTTTTTTGTCATATTGTCAATGCCTCTTTAATGCTTTTTTCTAAGTATTTCACTCAGTGTTAATATCATCTCTCACCACCTTGAGTAATTATATCATTTTTCCTATTTTACAAATGGAAAAACAATTATTATTTCTATGGTTTTCCTTTTTTTCAATAATGTTGTTAATTAGGTTTCGCTGATTTGTGACAATCCAGCCTTGAGAACATCCTATCTTAAATAACCAGATATATGATAAGAAAACATTTAGTGGCATATGACAAAGCAAAAGTTAATACTGTATATTATTTTTCACCAAGTGTAAGTCTTGTGTTTGGAAAACAATTTATTAAACTATGTGCAAACTCGTTTCTAGATATTAAATGTATACATCCTTCACTTTGGAAGGGATTTACTGATTTCATTTTCTTTTTGAAATAAGACAAATTTAAATGCAAAAACAATCCTATGAGCAAAGCAAACATCAGCTTTTCACGACTTTAAAGTCTTTATTCAAATCTGCCCACTCAGGGTGTACTCTTGAGCCCCATTTCAAAAATGGGGTTTAGTGAACCCCCAGGAGTGGGCAACCATGCGCTGAATGTACACAAACCCATAGGCATCTTCCTGGAACATTGGTTTGTCTATAGCTTTGGCAGGAGAGAGAATTAAATTATTTCACTGATGATTTAAAAACATTATTTTTACATTAAAATAAACACGGATATATTATGGAGCAGAGACAAAATGTGCCTGGATTTTTAAGATAAAGCAGGTGACGTCAAAGATAATTTTGTTCTTCTAAAAACATTGTTCACATCATCTCTATCCCAAAGAGCTAATTTTATTTTTCTAATGTTGTCTTTCTGTTAGAATTTTAGCTCCTCCGTAATTTCATACATGCATTCATTTATAACAAAAGATTTCTAGCAGGGGGACTAAGCTAGATTATTTGAGGGTTATATGTCCCTTTGACTTGTATGTATCTTGACCCAGGTGGAAGATTGATCTTAGCCATAGCACAGAATAGCCTACGGAGTCATACCTGAAACACAGGTTTGTAATTCATGGTAACATGATTGTTATAAACTCTTATAGCTTCTATTGTATGAATGGATTTAACATTTTGTTGTGCATCAGCTATCTTCTTTACAAAATAAGAAACTAACCAACAACTATTACCATTGTAAAATATTAACATGATTCTGGTTAACATTTAATATTAATATTAAGGCCCTAGTTAATATTCAGAGTGTATCTATTAGGAAGAAATGTTGCTCCCCAGTACATCACCTGCCTTGAGGGTGAACATGTCAGAAGAGGAAAGGCAGGTGCTTCTAATCACACCACATGGTCACAGACGTGTCTGTTTATTCATAGACTCTTATGCTGCTGATAAAATCCCTGTGGTCTTGTTTTATTAATGAATACAGGTCAACTTAGGCAACTTTGAGGAAAAGAATAAGAATCCAATGAACCCAACTCAATTCATTTATTTCCCTCTAAATTCTCTTCTTATTTTTGCCAAATGTTGTTTTTTCATAGAGGAAATCAGGAAATGGTGTGTTCTGCTCTTTCAAATTAATTTTAATTTTTATTTCCATGCGTCAACATAGTTTTCACAGTTGACATTTTCATCACTCCGCTTTAGAAAATTAATTTTATTTCATATTTTCATGCATCAGTCACACAGTTGATATTTTGATAGCCCTGCAGTGGCCTTCTGTTGTGATAGGACAGAGTTGGCTTAGCCCTCTCCTATTCTTAGCTGTTTGGGTTTTCCCAGTTATGTTTCTGTTTTTGCAACCATAAATAGCATTACTATAAATATTGCTAAGTAAATAACTTTTTAATCTGTGTATTTTCTTGGAGAATGTTCCATAGAGCAGGATTATTGTGCCAAATCATATCCAATAGTTTCATAGTTCTCACCATGTCTTTTTTTTCCCCAGAGAAACTAAAACAATTGAAAATGTGACCAGAAACATTTAAAAGTTATGTCATTTAAAACAATTTATGTTACTCTCAGATCCAACAGATCCCAAATTGACAGTCTATAATTTCTATTTATTTAGTAAATATGTATATGATGGTGTCTTAATGTTGCTAAAATTTATATTTATTAAATAATGCTGGAGATATGGATTAATCAGTGTGATGATTTCTTAACTGCAGTTCCCTATTATCGAATGCTCAGCTCATTTCCTTTAACCAATTATCAAATAGAAGTTGAGGGTGAGTCGTTATAAATTTGTCTCAATTATTTGCAGATTTTAGAAAGCAGGCTTTTTAAAAAAGAGTATCAAATGTATCACGTACACAGAAACGTACAGAAAAAAATATAAAATATACCCTGATAACACCACATAGAGGGAGAAATAAAATACAGTTGATGTAGCTGAAGTCTCTGTGTAACCCTCCTCAATTCAGGTCCCATCCCTCCATCTCTAGAGCAACCATCACTCCAACCATGTGCATTTTTATTATATTCTTAGATATATATCTATAAATAAAACATGCATGTTTTCCACCTTTTGTTAAGTATAGTTTGTGTTTTTGGTATCTTGTCTAAGAAACTTCAGGTCATAAAGATATTTTCCCATGGTTTCTTCTTTTGTTTTGTGTTTTGAATTTTTTTTAAATTTTAATTTATTTATATTTATTTTTGGCTGTGTTGGGTCTTTGTTTCTGTGCGAGGGCTTTCTCTACTTGCAGCAGGCGGGGACCACGCTTCATGGCGGTGCACGGGCCTCTCACTATCGTGGCCTCTCTTGTTGCGGAGCACAAGCTCCAGATGTGCAGGCTCAGTAGTTGTGGCTCACGGGCCTAGTTGCTCCACGGCATGTGGGATCTTCCCAGACCAGGACTCGAACCCGTGTCCCCTGCATTGGCAGGCAGATTCTCAACCACTGCACAACCAGGGAAGCCCTGTTTTTTGAATTTTATTTTATTTATTTTTTTATACAGCAGGTCCTTATTAGTCATCAATTTTTTTAACATCTTTATTGGAGTATAATTGCTTTACAATGGTGTGTTAGTTTCTGCTTTATAACAAAGTGAATCAGTTATGCATATACATATGTTCCCATATCTCTTCCCTCTTGTGTCTCCCTCCCTCCCACCCCCCAATCCCACATCTCTAGGTGGTCACAAAGCACCAAGCTGATCTCCCTGTGCTATGCAGCTGCTTCCCACTAGCTATCTATTTTACGTTTGGTAGTGTATATATGTCCATGCCACTCTCTCACTTTGTCACAGCTTACCCTTCCCCCTCCCCATATCCTCAAGTCTATTTTCTAGTAGGTCTGCGTCTTTATTCCCGTCTCACCCCTAGGTTCTTCAGGACCTTGTTTTTCTTTTTTTTTTAGGTTCCATATATATGTGTTAGCATACGGTATTTGTTTTTCTCTTTCTGACTTACTTCACTCTGTATGACAGACTCTAGGTCCATCCACCTCACTACAAATAACTCAATTTCATTTCATTTTATGGCTGAGTAATATTCCATTGTATATATGTGCCATATCTTCTTTATCCATTCATCTGTTGATGGACACTTAGGTTGCTTCCATGTCCTGGCTATTGTAAATAGAGCTGCAATGAACATTTTGGTACATGACTCTTTTTGAATTATGGTTTTCTCAGGGTATAGGCCCAGCAGTGGGATTGCTGGGTCGTATAGTAGTTCTGTTTTTACTTTTGTAAGGAACCTCCATACTGTTATCCATAGTGGCTGTATCAGTTTACATTCCCACCAACAGTGCAAGAGGGTTCCCTTTTCTCCACACCCTCTCCAGCATTTATTGTTTGTAGATTTTTTGATGATGGCCATTCTAACCTGTGTGAGATGATATCTCATTGTAGTTTTGATTTGCATTTCTCTAATGATTAACGATGTTGAGCATTCTTTCATTGTTTGTTGGCAATCTGTATATCTTCGTTGGAGAAATGTCTATTTAGGTCTTCTGCCCATTTTTGGATTGGGTTATTTGTTTTTTTGATATTGAGCTGCATGAGCTGCTTATAAACTTTGGAGATTAATGCTTTGTCAGTTGTTTCATTTGCAAATATTTTCTCCCATTCTGAGGGTTTTCTTTTCGTCTTGTTTGTGCTTTCCTTTGCTGTGCAAAAGCTTTTAAGTTTCATTAGATCCCATTTGTTTATTTTTGTTTTTATTTCCATTTCTCTAGGAGGTGGGTCGAAAAGGATCTTGCTGTGATTTATGTCATAGAATGTTCTGCCTATGTTTTCCTCTAAGAGTTTGATAGTGTCTGGCCTTACATTTAGGTCTTTAATCCATTTTGACCTTATTTTTGTGTATGGTGTTAGGGAGTGTTCTAATTTCATACTTCTACATGTACTTGTTCTGTTTTCCCAGCACCACTTATTGAAAAGGCTGTCTTTTCTCCACTATATATTCTTGCCTCCTTTATCAAAGATAAGGTGACCATATGTGTGTGGGTTTATCTCTGGGCTTTCTATCCTGTTCCATTGATCTATATTTCTGTTTTTGTGCCAGTACCATACTGTCTTGATTACTGTAGCTTTGTAGTATACTCTGAAGCCAGGGAGCCTGATTCCTCCAGCTCCATTTTTCTTTCTCAAGATTGCTTTGAATATTTGGGGTCTTTTGTATTTCCATACAAATTGTGAAATTTTTTGTCCTAGTTCTGTGAAAAATGCCAGTGGTAGTTTGATAGGGATTGCATTGAATCTGTATATTGCTTTGGGTAGTAGAGTCATTTTCACAATGTTGATTCTTCCAATCCAAGAACATGGTATATCTCTCCATCTATTTGTATCATCTTTAATTTCTTTCATCAGTGTCTTATTGTAATTTTCTGCATACAGGTATTTGTCTCCTTAGGTAGGTTTATTCCTAGGTATTTTATTCTTTTGTTGCAATGGTTGCAATGGTAAGTGGGAGTGTTTTCTTAATTTCACTTTCAGATTTTTTCATCATTAGTGTATAGGAATGCTAGAGATTTCTGTGCATTAATTTTGTATCCTGCTACTTTACCAAATTCATTGATCAGCTCTAGTAGTTTTCTGATAGCACCTTTAGGATTCTCTATGTACAGTATCATGTCATCTGCAAACAGTGACAGCTTTACTTCTTCTTTTCCGATTTGGATTCCTTTCATTTCTTTTTCTTCTCTGATTGCTGTGGCTAAAACTTCCAAAACTATGTTGAATAATAGTGGTGAGAGTGGACAACCTTGTCTTGTTCCTGATTTTAGTGGAAATGGCTTCAGTTTTTCACCATTGAGGATGATGTTTGCTGTGGGTCTGTCATATATGGCCTTTATTATGTTGAGGAAAGTTCCCTCTATGCCTACTTTCTGGAGAGTTTTTATCATAAATGGGTGTTGAATTTTGTTGAAAGCTTTTTCTGCATCTATTGAGATGATCATATGGTTTTTCTACTTCAATTTTAATATGGTGTATTACATTGATTGATTTGCATATGTTGAAGAATCCTTGCATTCCTGGGATAAACCCCACTTGATCATGGTGTATGATCCTTTTAATGTGCTGTTGGATTCTGTTTGCTAGTGTTTGGGGGGGGATTTTTGCATCTATATTCATTAGTGATATTGGTCTGTAATTTTCTTTTTTTGTAGTATCTTTGTCTGGTTTTGGTACCAGGGTGATCGTGGCCTCTTAGAATTAGTTTGGGGGTGTTCCTTCCTCCACAATTTTTTGGAAGAGTTTGAGAAGGATGGGTGTTAGCTCTTCTCTAAATGTTTGTTAGAATTCACCTGTGAAGCCATCTGGTCCTGACTTTTGTTTGTTGAAGATTTTTAATCACAGTTTCAATTTCATTACTTGTGATTGGTCTGTTCTTATTTTCTATTTCTTCCTGGTTCAGTCTTGGAAGGTTATACCTTTCTAAGAATTTGTCCACTTCTTTCAGGTTGTCCATGTTATTGGCATAGTGTTGCTTGTAGTAGTCTCTTAGGATGCTTTGTATTTCTGCTGTGTCTGTTGTAACTTCTCCTTTTTCATTTCTAATTCTATTGATTTGAGTCCTCTCCCTCTTTTTCTTGATTAGTCTGGCTAATGGTTTATCTTTTGTTTACCTTCTCAAAGAACCAGCTTTTAGTTTTATTGATCTTTACTATTGTTTTATTTGTTTCTATTTCATTTATTTCTGCTCTGATCTTTATGATTTCTTTCCTTCTGCTAACTTTGGGTTTTGTTCTTCTTTCTCTAGGTGTAAGGTTAGATTGTTTATTTGAGATTTTTCTTGTTTCTTGAGGTAGGCTTGTATAGCTATAAACTTCCCTCTTAGAACTGCTTTTGCTGCATTCCATAGGTTTTGGATCATCGTGTTTTCATTGTCATTTTTCTCTAGGTATTTTTTGATTTCCTCTTTGATTTCTTCAGTGATCTCTTGGTTATTTCGTAACATATTGTTTAGCCTCCATGTGTTTGTGTTTTTTACGTTTTTTCCCTGTAATTCATTTGTAATCTCATAGCATTGTGGTCAGAAAAGATGCTTGATATGATTTCAATTTTCTTAAATTTACTGTGGCTTGATTTGTGACCCAATGTGATCTATCCTGGAGAATGTTCCATGTGCACTTGAGAAGAAAATGTAATCTGCTGTTTTTGGATGGAATGTCCTATAGATATCAATTAAATCTATATGGCCTATTGTGTCATTTAAAGCTTCTGTTTCCTTATTTATTTTCATTTTGGATGATCTGTCCATTGGTGTAAGTGAGGTGTTAAAGTCCCCCACTGTTATTGTGTCACTGTCGATTTCCTCTTTTATAGCTGTTAGCAGTTGCCTTATGTATTGAGGTGCTCCTATGTTGGATGCATATATATTTATAATTGTTATATCTTCTTCTTGGTGTGATCTCTTGATCATTATGTAATGTCCTTCCTTGTCTCTTGTAACATTCTTTATTTGAGTTTTCACATTTCAGTGTTGACTCCACCTGTGCTGAAATGTTTTCTATGGAATTCCTTTGTTGAAGTCCTTAATAGTACCTCAGAATGTGACTGTCTTTGGAGATAGGGCCTTTAAAGAGTCAATTAAGGCAAAATGAGTTAATACAGGTGGACCCTATTCCAGTGTGACTGGTATCCTTCCAAGAAGAAGAGATCAGGAAACAAATATCACACAGACCAATGGGTGGCCATGTGAGGACAGAGAGAAGGTGGCCATTTGCAAGCCAAGGAGAGAGGTCTCAGGAGAAACCAACCCTGCCCTCACTCCCTCTCGCTGTTTTATACCCCTGGGCTACATTATCTGATGGAATTAGAGCCTCCAAATCTGTGAGAAAATGAATTTCTGTTATCTTAGCCACCCAGTCAGTGGTATTTTGTTATAGCAAACCTTGGCAAACGAATACATTATATATCATTAAAGTATCAATCCCACGGCATGAGATTGGTAAACTCTTTTCCCAAGGCCCAGCTCTTGCCTTTCTGGGCCTCCAAGCCTTCTCCTAGGTGGTGTTAAGAAAACTCCCCCTAGGAAGGTTAGGAAGAAAATTAACATCCATAAAATGCCTCTTCCGTGCTAGATACTAAGAAGAGTTAACATTTATTGAGACCTTACTGTGTTTAGCTAAGCACTTTTCATAGATTATACCATTAAATCCTTCACATAAACCTGCAGATAAAGTGATCTGCTAAAGTCCCACAGCTAGAAGGTGAGGAAATCAGGTTTGAAGGCAGACAGTGACCTCACAGCCCTGTGCTGTGCCACCCCACCCACCCCCTGCTCTTCCTGGGAAGGTCCAGGGGGTCTCACTGGCGAGTGCCGGCTTTTGCCCCTCCTGCCCCCTCCTCTGCTGCAGGGTTGCGTGTCCCTGCTCTGTGCATCCTTACATCAGCTGTCCTCCTTTTTGTCTTCCGTGTTCCTTCTTCACAAAGATTCTCCTTCACCTGCTGGGCAGCGGGGATGAGGGCTTTGCTATTTTAGAAAAGATGCATCTTGCGTTCAAGCTGTTGTTTCCTTAGTAGGACACATCCTTTCCACGCTTTGAAATCCTTGATCCCTTTCCTCTCCTGCTACCTATGGGTTACGGTTACTTACTCAAAATTAACAATCTTTCAGAAGTATGATAACCATCTCAGAAACCTTACTACCCATCACCCTCCCTGGTTCCTTATACTATCTCCTCTTTGTATACACTGAAATAGAACCCTCCCTCTTTTTTTTTTTTTTTTACAAGTGGATTTATGCTTCTTGAGTTACATTATCTGATGTGCTAACAATCCTTCCAGAAATAATGATACTGTAATACATGGTCCTCTCCTCAGTCTCAGAGTTGCATCATGGATTATTTTTGAAAGTAGATGAAAACATCAAATAGCGCAATCTAGTTTACTTTCATGTGTGGGAAAAATGGCTCAATTTTGTTTTACTATCGGCTGTGTTTTTAAAAATACCATTAAATGCTTATCCTATATTGTATACAGACCTAGAATATGTCTGAGAATGGCTGTGAACCGCATTTCTGAGGAATTTTATGTCAGTGGAACATGTGGCTGACGAAGCATGCTCACAGATTGGATTCTGTCCCTATTTTTAAGCACCCTGCCAACTACTGTTTTGGCAGATATATTCAGTCGTATCTTAAACAAGATTTCTTTTTTTTTCTTTTCGTGGTACGCGGGCCTCTCACTGTTGTGGCCTCTCCCGTTGCGGAGCACAGGCTCTGGACATGCAGGCTCAGCGGCCATGGCTCACAGGCCCAGCCGCTCCACGGCATGTGGGATCCTCCCAGACCAGGGCACGAACCTGTGTCCCCTGCATCGGCAGGCGGACTCCCAACCACTGCACCACCAGGGAAGCCCTAAACAACATTTCTTAATAACATTCTAGATCTGGTATAAGAGGCAGCACAGTATAGTAAAAAGAGATTTAGCCCGGAGAGAAACAGAAGATCTTGATTTCTGAATGACCTTGGGCAAGTCATTTAAATTCTCTGACCCTCAATTTATCCTACAAAGTTAGAAAATTAAAACTAAAAGTTTTAAAGGTCTTTCTAACTCTAAAGTTGTTCAGTGTGAACAAAACTAAACTGTTAAAAGAAACACTAAATTATATGCATGTAATATAATGCATCCCGTCCCCACTACCCCCAGGCTCAGGTCTCCACAGCTGACCTCAAAATGGAACGCCTGTCAGGAAGAAAGCAGAATCACAAATCTACTGAAGTTTAAATCTGAGCTACCAGAGAAATGAGCACAATGGCTGTTATGAGGCAGAGTGATGCCTGGAAATGGAGGTTAAGTCTTATTATTAGAAAAATAACAAAAGTTATACATTAGTAGCTACTTGCAAACGTGGGTGGAGTTTGAAGGTCCTTGCATTCAGGGAGAGGGGATCTCAGAACAGAAATGCACGTGTGCAGGTGGGGCCGTGGAGCTGCTGGTGTGTGTGTGGTGACAATAAAGGTCCCACCGTTAACTCAGCCTGGATTTGAAGTATAAATTGCTAAAAATAAAACCATATAAGAAATCATCTTGTACGGCAGTTTTCCAACTTTAGCCACAGAACCCCTTCTTGGTTTGAAACCTGTTCTAGAAACCAGATAAAAGCAGAGCTGCTCTGGTTCTGCCTGAAGAGATTTCTGCCACCCTCACGTCCCCTCGCTCCAGTGCAATCGTGAAGCTGGGTGGGAGTCCCTCTGCTCCTGGATCTCATACCTGTTTAGGGGTCTAGCTGCTTCCAGGAGCCACTGATCTTGCTTCCTCTTTCTTTGCCCCTCCAGCCTAAAGAAATCACTTTCTAGTTTCAGGACTCTCCGCTCTAACTAACTATTCTTGTAGGGAATCTTCATCCCTGGAGGGTTTATGTTGTTATGTTATAAAAAGCAACAGCCTGGGAACCTTCTGGGGTTTCTCGGCCACCTGGACCTGAGCAGGGCTGGGCTCCCAGCATCCCGGCTGAGCCAGGGAAGTGGGACAAGGGGGTGGGGGAAGAAGGAGGAGGATGCCATCAGGATATCTAGTCAAGCAGTTTCCCATGTTTCGGCGGTGAGTTGATTTTTTATTAGTCTGCTCCATTAGACTGTAAATTCCGTGGAGGCTGAACCCACATTGGTTTCCCCTTCGCCCCTGTAACCGGGCAGCTCGCTCAGTAACTGGCCGATGGTAGATACTCAGTCAAGATGGAGGGAATAAATTAACTGCTAGAGCCGCACAGAGGACACTCCGAAAAACACGCATTTGTCCAAATCTTTGACAGAATGACACTTTAACCATCTGGAATTTGCATCCTGTTCTCTAAATCTAACAAATTCCCCTGTGTCCCTTCGCAGATTTTCTAATTTCTCTCTTAACTGTCAGCGAGTATTACCTTGTATCTCATCTAACTGTTCTCTTTGCTGATGTCTGTTTCTTCCAAGGTGCCTTCTGTAGAAATGGCTCGTCACTGGTCGTGACCCTTTCACGCAGCTCTTTGTATACTTGAAAACATGCAGGTCATCCCTCCTCTGACTTTTCCATGCATCAAATAATTCAAACTCTTAATACTAACCTAATTTTTCATTGCTCTCTAATTTTGACTGTTATTTTTTCTCTGGTTTCAGCCAAATGTCTCCATGTTATTAACTCTATGCAATTAATTACATAATTCTTCATGAATTAACCTTTGCTCTGCATTCCTCCTGCAAAACATACTAGCATGTGCTCATAGCAGGGGCCTGGCTCCTAAACTGCTTGCTAAAAGAACTGAGCTCAAGTTCAAAGCCTGGCTCTGATACTTCCATCCATGTGAACTTGAGCAAGTGACTTAATGTTGTACAGTAATCATAGCTTTGACCTTGGTGGTTTGTTGGGGGGTGAGTGAGTTACCATGTTTAGAACAGTGGCCGAAACAAAGTATGCGTTCAGGAAATATTAGTGGGACTTCCCTGGCAGCCCAGTGGTTGACTTCGCACTTCCAGCACAGGGGGCATGGGTTCCATCCCTGGTCTGGGAACTGAGATCCCATATGCCACGTGGCACGGCCAAAAAAAAGAAACATTAGAGATTATTTCTGTTGTCGTTGTCATCATTATTACTATTACCTTTCAGTCACAACATACTCAGAAGAAAATTGAAGTGTGTTAAGTCAGAGGGAGACTGCAGTAGGGGAGAAAGAAAAAAGGTTGGTAGGAAAGGGGTACAAAGATGAGTGGAGACCTTGAAGATTCTTGTCCACTTCATTAACAGAGTCTAGACTTTTATCCCCAATTCTAGCGTGATGCCTCGTTCATGTTAGATATTCAAGAAGTATTCATTGGATTGGATTAATCCACTTTACCCTCTTACCATTTATATAACCTCTCTCTCAGCAATCAACTTTATTTTAAATGCAAGCTTTCCCACTTGCCAGTCATGTGACTAAGGGACATGTAATTGACACATCTGAGTTGCTAAGTCATCAGTTATCAGTTGATTATGATTATATAATCATGGGTTGAAATGAAAATTAAACAAGATAATGTTCTTGGTATTTTGGTATGTGCTCAGTAATGTTCTCTGACATTATTGTTACACAAAGCACAGCACAGATACAGTGATGTCCCCAGGAAGTGAATTTACATAGCCTGAGAAGGTAGCTCTTCAAAGATTTTAGTAAGGAATGTTTTATGTATTCCCCACTGACTTTAGTATTTAACAGATAATTGCAGAAGCTGCTGTGGAATTCCAATTTTGGAGAAATCAGAGTTGTTTCGTTTTTTTTTTTTCCTTTTCTTATTTTAAACTGTTTTTAAACTGTTAAACTTTTTTTTAAACTGTTAAATAACCACAGAACAAACTAAGTGTCTCCCTAAAGGGACTTCTTTGGAGAACCCTGTCCCAAGGGTGGCATTTTACAAGCAATTTTGGGAAACTCTAGAATTGTTGCTAAAAGAATCAAACCTCACAGCCCAGGGTTCGTCTGCAGGGGCTGCAGGTGATGAGGCCCTATATAGGTGACAAATACCTCCACATGTGCTCAGAATGCATTGCTCCAAAGTTTAGTGTTCAGAAGCTGCATCACACCAAACTGATTACAGCCCAAAGTGCCCAAGGCAGCACAAAGACCCAAAACTGATCAAGGAGCTGCTGATCAGGCAAGGCAGCAATATTCTGTTGTTCCGCTTGGCCATCCTGTGTGCTCTGCTTCTGCAGAGTGGCATGGCCATATGGCTGAGATCCAACATCTCAGCACCTGGCCCGGGCTTCAGGACCCGGGAGCCACCTCCTCCCTCACTCAGGTCTCCTGGGACTGCTCCCAATCAGATGATTCTTCCTGCAACACAATGATATGTCCTTTATTTATGCTCTTTCCGTCTTACATTGACTAGTTTGGGATCCTATAAAAATCCTACTTGTCTGCTGCTCAAATTCCTGCTTCCCAAAGAAAACTATGCCATCAACCCAGATGTGAATGTCTTACATGTAAGACCAGTGACTAATTCAACATGTATCATCAGTCCTTCGTGACCAAAGTCATCTCAAGAAGGTAAGGATGGTTCAGTTTTAGAAGATGCTTAAATATTGGTACATCACGTCAATGGACTGAACTTTTAAAAATAATAATCTAAATAATCTAAATAGATACTGAAAAAGGAATTTGACCAACATCAGTACCGATTCCTAATAAAACCATCAATAGAAATGGGAATTTGAGGATGCTATCTCGAGGAAATAAAGAACATGTAGTTTTGATCAGAAATGAACAGTGTGCTTGGGAGTAACTACTGGAAACAGCCTCATGAAACTCCAGCATAAAATAAAGGAGCCCAATATTAGAGTTATTATTGAATATTTTAAGTAGCTTTTTGACAATTACCAGAGCTCACGAAACAAAAATATGCATAGGTGTAGAAAAGGAAAAGATAAAATATTGTACTTTGTAGATGGCATCATTTTAAGCCTAGCAGTGGCCAAAGAATCAACTGAAAACTTGTGAGAATTTTAAAAACTCAATGAAGTGATTACAAAGTAAATACACTAAAATTAATAGTGTACTTTTATGTCAGCAGTATAAAAAAAAAGAAACATTAGTGATTATTTGCAATCAACTTTATTAAATCAACTTTTTATAACTTTATTATAATAAAGTTATAACTTTATTAAGTTATAAAGTTTAAAGTTATAAATTTATTAATAACTTTATTAATCAACTTTTTAAAACATTGTAATTAAAAAAGTTTCCATTCGTAATAGTAACTTAGACAGTATGCCTGGGTACACAGTCTTAGTTGTGGCCTAAATGGAAAAAAGGCAAAATATGGAGTGTCAGAGAGATGGGGGTAGATGAGGCGTTAGCATGGGGATGACACCTCCGCGTCACACACAGCCTGGCCGGCAGAGAAGCCCCCAGCTGGCCCAGGTGGTGGTAGGGCTCTTCCGACTCTCCAGGGGCTCTGGAGCCTCCGGTTCCTCTGCCTGGACCCTGGATCCCCAGGTATCCTCAGGGCTCACTCCCCGCCTGCTTCCTGCCTCCTCGTCACTGACCCTGACTCTGGCCATTCCATTAAAATTGCCCAGCTCCAGCCGGACCCATCCCCTTGCCCTGCTTTATTTTCTCCGTTGCACTGATCACTTTGAACATACTACGTCATCAACCCATTTACTTGCTGTGTCTCTTCCTGCTAATGTAAGCTGCACGAGGGCAGGTTTTTTTTTCCTCAATCGCTATTGTTCACTGCTGTATGAATGAATCAATGAATGAACGAAACTAAATCCGCATAAATTTCAAAGAAAGAAAATCACCAGAAATAAGACATTCAGTATGCTAGGGGAATGATATTATGAGTGACCATTTTTCTTTTATTTTCCAAACATTTTGTAGCCTGGGTTATTACCTTTATTTATTACAAATAATTTCATATTTTAAAACAATTCTTGTTCTGCCTAGCTAGTTCACTTCCCAAGTTGTTTGCTAAGAAAAAGGAATACATACACAGGGAGCAGCAGGTGAATTATACAGGTTAACAACAAAAACAAGCACACCATCTATTTTCACTAGGCCACCTTTTGATTTCATTGTTTTAAATCTTGAGATAGCCCTGATTATGACTGTTAATCTGTGTCTTGAGACCACATTTTTATCTTCACCTTTTAATTACCATCTTTTTTTTTAAATGGAACAAACTTTTCCTCCAGCTTATCCCGTAGAGAAATTAGCTAGTAAGATTAATTGCACTTCATCTACATGTTCTTAAATATATACTCTTTTCTTTCAAGCGGAATCCTTCTTTCGTTATTAATGCTCAGTGAATTTTCTGTTTTAGTTTCAGCGCAGCTGCTGGATCTATTGTTTTCGAAAAGCCAACTCACTCTTACCACTTAGACACATTTTTGGACTATTATATGTTAAACTGAGTTACTAAAAATTAAAATTATTTGTTAGGTGGTTGCTTTAAGAAATCTTTGGGGTTGAGAAAAGATGAGACAGTTAATGATGGTTACTAGTAACTCCTGAAGAAAAAGACCCTCAGTTTTTGTAGGTTGGGAACCTATTCACCTAATTGCTTGGAGGAATTCTTAGTATATATGGCATATTCTGCATTTCTTTTTTTTTTTTTTTTTTTTGGTACGCGGACCTCTCACTGTTGTGGTCTCTCCCGTTGCGGAGCACAGGCTCCGGACATGCCGGCTCAGCGGCCATGGCTCACGGGCCCAGCCGCTCCACGGCATGTGGGATCTTCCCGGACCGGGGCACGAACCCGTGTCCCCTGCATCGGCAGGCGGACTCTCAACCACTGCGCCACCAGGGAAGCCCTGCAGTTCTTTTTTAATGTGAGGATAGTTCCATGAAAAGAGCCTTGGGGTCTATTTCCAGCCATCTTCCTTCTTCGATATTTGTTAAGGCATCCCTAAGAAGGAAAATCTTGTCCACACTCTGGTTCCCAAGAAAGACCCCAGACAGTCTAATTAAGTTTCAGTTATAACCTGGTGATTATGGCCTGGGAATAAAAGTTTATGTGATAGCCGCGTTTAACTTTATTAAAAGGTCCATGGCTTGTCGTTTCTACATTTTCTGGAATTGATCAAGATTTACTACTAGGCAAAGGCCAGGCACTCTTGGAGTTGGGTGATCTCATAGCCTTCATGAAAAGTCTTCTTAACCTTTCAGAAACACCATACGTTCCCACTCAACCAGAAATTAAATGGGCAGCTGTCTTCCTGTTCTAAGCACAGCCCAAGTGGCAGAAAGCCCCGAAAGCTGTCAGTTCCTGGATGACAGTTTGTCCATGTCTTCTCAGTGACCCAAACAAGCCCTATCGAGATCACTTTGTGAGGTCCTGACCCTGTCCTGTGTTCTCTTAGCCCCAAAGAGCTCATGACGTAATTCCCCGGCCAAGCAAGCTTGCCAAGAGTAGTTTGCCTGGCTGCATTCCCATCACACATTTATCCTAAAGCAATATGTAAATATCCAAGACAGAAATGTCAGAACATCTGTTAGGCTCTTCTACACGATTGGACCCCACTCTCCCATCAGTGACCCGCAAATTCTGTGTCCAGACGATACATACCTACTGAGCCTGGTTGTCCCTGTTGCAGGCTATTGGTGAGGGCAGTTCACAGGTGGAGGAAATCCCCAGAGCTGGGCCCAACACTGTTCGGGGGACACAAACATTCTGTCCTTAATGGATGATCAATCAATCGACTTAACAGGCAATGTTTCGGAGCAAATTTTGTCCACACTGAAGATCTATCAGGGTGCTGCTTTTATGCCCATCCAGGGACAGCCACTCGACAGGATTGAAACAAGCTCAGTGTCACGGCTGGTGTACTTTAGCTCTTGCTTCATGGAGGAGGACTTGTGTTTGTTATTTGGAATAAACTCAGATTCTTCTGTGTGTCATATAAGAACAAAGATGAATGAAGCAGAGTTCTTCAGCCTGTGGCTAAAGACCTTACAACCCTTCTATATTAATATTAAGTGTGGCTGACCCCAGATCACTAGGCTGTTGACTCACAGCTGTACATGTCCTATAAACAACACCCTGTTAGAATACTGTGCTAACATTCAATTTTCACATTTATTGTTGGTTTACACAATCAGAAAAAAACGAGTCAACGGATAGGGAACCCCTAGACTTTAGTCACAATAAAAAGTGAGAGTTATTTTCAGTTGTCTTTTATATGGGCCTAATAATGATTTGTTAATTATCTTTCTAATTAGTTTTAGGATTAGATCTTGTATAGGCTCTTCAGTGTGTAGTCAGAACTAATCTCTGTACTTTTGTAGAATCCCCTGGAGTTTTCTTATGAGTCATGTAGAGATTAGGAAAATTTCTTTTTGTATCCCAAGTAAAATGTTAATGAGAAAATTAATTAGAATAAAATGATATCCAGATTCTTATTAGAATTGTGTCAGTATGTTCACCTTTGTTAAAATTGAGAACTAGTGAGTTACTTCCCGAAGCATAATCCTTATGCTTTGGGCATGGGGAGACACCGCTCTTCCCAGGGCAGGGTGGCCACCTCTGCAGGTTCTGAGGATTCCGGCGGTCTGCAGAGCCAGCCTCTTCTGGAATTTGCATCCAGATGTTTCCAACCCGTGCTTCAGAATCCCAGGCTTTGCCAGCCAAGATCCTCACTAACCGTGTGCTGCTAAGTGTTTAACAACCAACTGTCTGAAAAGGAGGGGAAAAATCCCCCTGAATCTTAGTATTTGCTACTTTCTGTGGGATAAATGATCCACTGGGGCTGATTTCAAGCTACAAATACAACGTCATTGAGCATGGCACTCTGAAGAGACACTCATAATCAGCTCCCGTGAACTTGGAAGAGCTGGGTCCAGCGCACCACTGGCCCTGACCATAGGGTACTAGCACTTGATGTCTAAGTGCTCACTTAGACGCCGTCGCTAGAGCCCGGGACTCTATCAGGGCCTGCATCTGCCTCACAGCTGTGTCCAGTCTTCTGTTGCAGGAGATAAGGGCCTCTTTGTCAGCCACCAAAGAGGCCATCTGCCTCTCACACTTAGTTTGTGAATAGCCCTCAGTTTCCCATTATCCCTCTGCAGGGCAGCAAAACAACTGAGCCATCTATGCCATCCTTGTAGGCAACTGTTCCGCCCCATATTTTTCAAATACCTGAATAATTTCGCCTACAAGGGTGTTCTTCCCTGGCACTTTCCCCAGGTCACCACCGGTGAAATATTTAGCAACGGGACCCCTCTTTGGGCCAGGGACTACCTTCATCTCCCGTAACACTCAGGACCACATTCTCTTTGTCCACTGGAGGTAATGAGCCAGACTCCAAGCCCAATCTTCCCATCTATTTTCTTGGACAGCTCCTCGCATTATGTTAGTCCTGATCCCCTGAGAAGCAGATGTCAGAATGGTACTCTATGGACAAAATATTTATGGAGGGATATGCCTTTGAATTCTAAATGGGAGGGGACAGGTGAATCATGCAGGTCCGAGCCGCATGAAGGAGGAGGGAATTGGGAAGGATCATCACAGTCCGCAGTGCATTTCTAGGGAAGTTCCAGCTGGGCTGATGGAGAGCCCTCAGCCTAAAGTGTGCGTCTCACAGGAATGGCCTGTACCAGGATCCCGGGCGTGGCCAGCTCTTGATGGGTGGCACGGGTGGGGAGTATGGGTGGGGAATGCGGACAGGGGAAGGTCTGGATCCAGAGGTCCTCAGTCAACCATACCCCCTACAGCCGGAGATCTGAGCTTCCCACTGCACGGTTGCCACACCTGTGTTTCCTGGAAATTGTATCGAAATTATATCTAAAAGAAATTATATCTAAAGACTTCATGGGTCGAATTTAAGAATTTTCAGCTAGCATAGGTCATTGCAATGTTGTGGACCTCACACTGCATCACTTTAGGGAGCTCAGGACAGCTGTTATCCCCGCACTTAGTGATGCTCCTGCGGACCCCTGGGTTTGGGCAGCAACAGTCTCACCACAGAAGTGCTGTCTCCCTGGATCACAGTCTTCCTCACCAGTGACCTTCCCTCCCCCTCGCCCTCTCAGCCACCTGTGATCACCATCTTCACGTGGAACTTGTCATCTCTGAAACGGCGCCGTCTCCAAAACACTCACCCCAGTGAACGTTCCCAGCCTCGTGTACCCATTCATCAAGCACATTTCACAAGTATCCTGCCTGGCTTGCTCCAGTGTCAATCACGTATCTGTGTTCAAGCTCATCAAGAAACAAATTGGGTGGGAAATGGGGCGTGTTTCTTTAGCATCTAACATCTTTCAGGTTCTGTTCTTGAAGTTGCAAATCTTATTGAATTTTTAGGACAGCCTCTGGGCAGGCATGACTGTCCCTGTTCACAGATTGGAAGTGTCAGGGCTGTGTCTGCTGTCGTTGGAGCCCATTCCTAGCTCCAAGAGACACCCTGGCAGGACAGGCAGAGAGAGGTACACTCAATGTCGGAACTCAGTGAAAAGGAACCAATTTAGTAAACCTAAAGGAACCAATGGAGATTTTTAAGTAGGGAAGTAATATAATTAAAGGAGTATATTAAAAAAAATTTATTAATTTTGATTGGAGTACAGTTGATTTACAATGTCGTGTTAGTTTCTTCTGTACAGCAAAGTAAATCAGTTATACATATACATCTATCCACCCTTTTTTAGATTCTATTCCCGTATAGGTCACTAGAGAGTATTGAGTAGAGTTCCCTGTGCTATACAGTAGGTCCTTTTTAAGTTATCTGTTTTATATATAGTAGTGTGTATATGTCAATCCCAGTCTCCCAATTTATCCCACCCCCCACCTTCCCACTTGGTAACCTAAGTTTGTTTTCCATATCTATGACTCTACTATTTAGGTGGGATGAAACTGAAGTCAGAGAGATCATTTGGAAGCCAAGCACACTTATCCAGAGGCTCCTATGGGGGCCCAGATGTAGGGGAAAATAAAGAGAAAGGGGTCAGGATTTGGAGACATTTTGAAGGGGAAATAGACGTGAGGCATTTTCCCCGACATGCCAAGGCTACTGAAAGAGTTGAGTCAAAAATTAGTCCAGATGTTGAAGCTGGGTGACTGGGAAAACTGGGCTGACCCTGAAAGCATGGTGAGAAGGGGTGGCTGGCGTGGGACGTACATTTGGGAGTTTTGTGCACGAATGGCTAGCACAGGGAGATCAACTTGGTGTTTTGTGACCACCTAGAGGGGTGGGATAGGGAGGGTGGGAGGGAGGGAGATGCAAGAGGGAAGAGATATGGGGATATATGTATAACTGATTCACTTTGTTATACAGCAGAAACTAACACACCATTGTAAAGCAATTATACTCCAATAAAGACGTTTATATATATATATATATATATATATATATATATATATATATATATATATATATAAAAATAGAGTCTTGAGTGTGGAGGAATGTTCCAAAGGGGCTGTGGGCGGGGAAGGCAGAGAGCCGGGGGCCATGCTTTGGGAGCCTCCCCATTCAGAGGGCAGAGGGAGGAAGAACAGAGATGCCAAAGCAAAACAAAGAGCCAGAGGAGAGGTTGGATGAGAGCCAGTCAGTGAATGACCAGAGAAGCTAAGTATACGGTATTGAAATCATGTTATTTCAAAGATTTTTATATTCTCCAGAGTATTTAAAACTAAGGGCAGTATAGACAATATTCAATTTAGCGTGTTTGGCTGGATAATATCATTAATAATAAGGCTTCTTTTTACAATGGAAATTTGTGCAATTAAGCCAGGGATGTGACATGTCCCATAATAAGAAAGACTAGACATGGTTCCACAGTCAAGATAAAAGGCCAGTAATTATAGGACAGCCAAATCAGTCTTCAGACAAAGAAGTCCTACTCAGAAGGAAGGTGTTTGGAGTCAGGCCATACATATACTTATGTTCCTGAAAGGCTGGATACTTTCAGAACATCCTGTCCTCAGCCAGCAACCTTGACTCCCAGCCCCTTCTAGAAAATTGCAGCCCCAGAGATAGCTACCCCCGAAGTACTGGCTCTTCTCCAGGACTGTGGCAAGTAAATATTGCTTGGTTTCTTATCTTTGAAAATTGTGCGATTTTCTTTCTTATAAGGGCTTAAAACTCACCCAGTCCTTGCTGGTATTTAAACTGCCTCTACCAGTGCTGTGATGCCCTTTACAAATACCTCAGCAAGAGCTCACTGAAGTTAAAAATCATCCAGAGGGAGACACCAAGCACATCCCACATAATAAATAAGGCAAATGAAAACCTCACAGAACTGGAAGTTGTTCATCAGGTAAGCTCACTACATAGAGCACAGTCAGCCAGAAGGCCGCTGTGCTCCAAAAGCAGCTGCTCCTTGACACTGTGACTTGTAATAAGAAATATGTATTTGGTCCTCATCCCTGCCCCTGGCAGCGTTGACATTCACAAAGAACTGCTTTCAACCACACCTGAGTCTGTGGTCACGAAGTGACTTTTGGAACTTTTTTTTTTTTTTTTTTTTTTTTTTTGGTACGCGGGCCTCTCACTGTTGTGGCCTCTCCCATTTCGGAACACAGGCTCCGGACGCGCAGGCTCAGCGGCCATGGCTCACGGGCCCAGCCGCTCTGCGGCACGTGGGATCTTCCCAGACCGGGGCACGAACCCGTGTCCCCTGCATTGGCAGGCGGACTCTCAACCACTGCACCACCAGGGAAGCCCAACTTTTGGAACTTTTAGTCCCACCCCCCGACCTTCAGAGAGGGAGCGGGACTGGAGGATGAATCAATCCCCAATGTTAATGATTTCATCAGTCGTGTGTGTGTAATGATGCCTTCATAAAAACCCAAAAGGATGGGGTTTGGAGACCTTCCAGGTTGGTGATTCCCATGAAGATGCAGGGAGAGGGGGGCCTGGGGAGGGCATGGAAGCTCCTCCCCCTTCCCCCATAGCTTGCCCTTTGCATCTCTTCCATCGGCTGTTCCTGAGTTGTATCCTTTGTAATAAACCAGTAATCTAGTAAGTGAAATGTGAGCCGCTCCAGCACATTAATGGACCCTAAAGAGGGGGTCGTGGGAACTGCCAATCTTGAGCCAGTTGGCCAGAAGCACAGGTGACAACCTGGACTTGCGATTGGCATCTGAAGGTGTGGGTGGGGAGGCAGTCCTGTAGGACTGAGCCCTTAACCTGAGGGATCTGACGCCACCTCCAGGTAGACAGTGTCAGAACTGAGTTGAATTGTAGGCCTCCCCGCTGGTGTCTGAGCATGACTTGGTGGTGTGGGAAGTCCTCCCACCACACTGAACTGGGGGCAGAACTCACAGTCAAAGACCACACACGTCAACACTCCCATCAATAACTCTTACACTGTGTTCTAATGCAAGGCACACAGTTTGCGGGGGCGGGGAGGGTTGCTTTTATTCTAGTTTTACAGACAATTATTTTCCAACCCACAATCGATTGGAAGTAGTCAGTTGTGTACGTGTGGCTTTGGGTGACTGTGGAGAAATCCACTGGAGACAGAGGTGGGAAGAAGACAGTCAGGGCCGGGAGAAGCAGACAGCGTGACAGTGAAGAAAAGAGGAGAAGCCCAAACGGGCAGAAAGGACTAAAATGAGAAGAGCATCCCAAAGTCCTTTATTGTCACATCAGACAGGCTTCGTTGTCAAGCAGGCCCTCTTTTGCCTCGAAGGTATCACTGCACAGGGCAAAACTCCGGTTCAGTGGAGACCCTCAGCCATAAAGAATCAGTGAGGTTATATGCCATATTTGTCCTGAGAAGAAATGTACACTATATTTAAGAAATTATCCGTCCAAATGATTAGCATTTTCCAAAAATATTTTGAGGGCTGTAAAAGTAGAATTTGGTGACTTCACATTTTGAATTAGCTTATTGTACCTCCACTAATGTTGGATAAATGAAGTTTTTCTAGCATACAATTCCCCTGCTGTGTGTAATGATGCCTCACTGAATAATTTGAACTAGATGGAAACTGGAGTTTTTGAACCTTGACACGAAGGTTTCTTTTTTAATTAAATATGGCATGTACATATTAATAAACAGATATGCCTCTAAGGTGAATTTCTCTGTAGATGGAATCAAAATTTCTCACGGATTTATGTATTAAATTCATATGCTATAAAGCTGTTTTGTAAACAATAATAAAGGAAATAATCTGGTGCTTCTCAGATTTGGCATCCAGGCAGGTGGACAACAGAAAGACTTGGGGGCCCTGGGCCATGTTGGGAGCTGGTCCAGGCTGCTGGTGTGGCCTTGAACAAGCCACTTTGGCCCCCAGCGTCTTGGCTTACTTATCTATGAGTGGTTCACCTGTGCAGATGCTGCATCCATTTCAGAAGCATCTCTAAGCTCCAACTAAGTTGCTAGGTCTGCACCCATGCAAAGGTGAGTAGGACCTCTGGCTCACTAGGTTATCAAAGATCGCTGAAACTATGCTGAACTTTTGGGATGAGTCAAGCCAGAAATGAGTTCAAGACACATGACCTGGAGACTTTAGTTGCAAAATGCTAACAATTACAAAATCCACTCCCTGCTCAACGTCAAAGGGAGAATCACGTTTCATTTCTCCTACAACAGGAAGTGCTAAACTCGAATTTAACCCTGGGGTCCCATGCGGCCTCAGCACCACCTGCTGGCTCCCGGGGGAATGTCCACCCAGCCCAGCCTGCGGCTTCACCTCACTGGCTGAGAGGTGGGACCATGGTGGTGTGGACAGCTGGGAGGAACATGGGGCCTGCAGGGTTAACACAGCTCCCAGCCTCGCAGCGGGATCTCACACAAGCCAAACAAGATGATTGCTCCAAGTATTATAAGATAGGAATCATTATTTCGTTCGAGTATGATATCTAATGTGGGGAACAATAATAAGAGGTGAAACTCCAGCCCTGGTCCCTGACTCCCCATCCTACGCGTGTCCTTTATGGAGACGCCCCGTGGATGTGGCCAAGGCGGCACCCCTCTCACTCCTCTGTGCACCCGCCGTGGCAGAGAGCCTGGTGACGGCAGATGCCCGGTGCATATTCACCAGAAAAATGAGGGCCCAGGTCTGCCCCTGGGCCCCTCTTTTCTGATTCTTAAGGCTGTTCCTAGCACCTTACCAGGCTATATATATTGGGTTACTGATTTTCTAACAGGACTGTATCCGTTTTGGCTTTGAAGAGAAAATAAAATATTTGTTCCTGTAGAAAGACGCAGACTAAATAGTGTTGTGCCCTCTGGGTTCTTCCACAAAGCACAGCCTGGGACAAAGGCTTGTGTGCAGCTGGTTTATTTCATGAAAGGGCATGTGGCACAAAGGGACACAAAGTAGAGAAGGAGGGAAAGTTAACGCAGGAACGTGTCCTCCAAGGGCCTCCGCCTTGGCTACGGATGCTCTGTCCATTCGGATCTTCTGAAGAGCATTATGAGATATATCTCAGAACTGTCTTCCACAGGAAATAGAGGCTGCGCCCATCCCACATCTCCCAAAGTCTGGACCATGCAGATGCCAACACAGAGTGGGTCCCTCCTGGCATCCTGCGCCGCAGCCTCCAGCAGGCCCAGGGCACGGAGGAAGAGGTGAGCACAGGTGTGAGATTGCACGTGCGAGAAGCAGTTGAGCCCTCAGGAGGCGGCCTTGGAAGACTGTGAAAACCATGATCCTGTTTTGGCTCAGTAATAAAATATTTTGGACATGTCACAGGTGATTTATACCACCACCTAAGTTATTAAAACATTATTGACTGGGCTTCCCTGGCGGCGCAGTGGTTGAGAGTCCGCCTGCCGATGCAGGGGACACGGCTTTGTGCCCCGGTCCGGGAAGATCCCACATGCTGCGGAGCGGCTGGGCCCGTGAACCATGGCCGCTGAGCCTGCGCGTCCGGAGCCTGTGCTCCGCAACGGGAAAGGCCACAACAGTGAAAGGTCCGCGTACCGCAAAAAAAAAAAAAAAACATTATTGACTGACTGGGTAGGTGGGAAAATGTGGAAGCTCCTATCATCTGAATAGCCTGCAAAAGGGTATCTCTGGTCACTTTTGAGGATCAGTGCGCTACCAGACTCTGACGTCAGAAATCTTGCTGAGAATAATAATATTATGTTTAGAAATCCATTCTTGAAACTTAGGCTATACATGAATGGTTCCTAAAAAAAACCGGGGAGTTATCACTTATTTGGCTAATTATGTCTAACTAGGTAGCTAAAATGTATAATAAAGATCCGAAGAGCATTTTACCACAGAGAGGGATTAGTTGAATAATTAATAGCCTTCTCTATTTAGCATGAATAATTAAGAAGTCCAAAGAAAGTCCAGGCTGAGTTCCATTACAATGAAAGACTACTAGGCTGATACAGTGCGTATGAAGAACAACATTCAATCCAACCAACTTGCAGGAGACACAAACCATGTGAGCATTCTCCTAAAGGTGGTGGTAAGAAGTTTCCACCCTAAACAGTGATCACTGGATACATTTTCTGCTCCGTTCCTCTCTTGTCCAGAAGGACATGTTATTCCAGGAGCAAATCACTTCACTTCCTTGTTAGTGTGGCATTTGGCAAGGAGATAGAGTCAAAGTCATTGGCTTATTTAACCCACACATTTCTGGAGATTATTACACTGGTTTTAAATGCAAATAGGACATTTTAAATGCAAACTACACGTTTTTTTTTTTTTCTATAATGAGCATCACTCCCTGTAAGTTCCACTCTGTAATTTAGCATCTAAAATTCCCTTCTACAAGAAAACTTCACTTTGTGTTATAATAGTGGGGTTCCTGCGTAACACTGTCAGGCTGGTTTACAGCACCTTGGGACGTTACCAACTGCTACTGGTACTTCTCTGGGTTTTCATATAAAACACCAAGGCTGTCTCTCCACGCTCTAGCACTTTTTCCCGTAAAGACTATTTATTGCCTGCAGGCTACAAGAGTTTCTGGTGGATTGAATTACAAGGCAGGTGCTTTAGCCAAAATCCAAATTAAAATCATGGTTTCCCCACTGATCACCTGTAAAGGTATAATTAAAATCGTTTCTTGATTAAAAGATGAACATTTTCCAACATTTTAATGGGTCTTAAATCAGGATGCAACTTAGATTTGAGTGAATATTTAATATATTGTCTGGCAAGCTTTGCAATCAATTCTATCATACAATCAAGGAAATACTGTGCTAAAGCAGAGAAACAGCACACAGATCACTGTCTTCCGGGAGGGCGCATGGAGGGAATTTAAAAGCAATGAAGTTTAAGGCCGTGCTTCTCCATATTTTTCCTCTCCAGCATACTTTATGATGTGACCACGATTATAAGCATGGTAGCAATTTAAAAAGACTCGCAGGTGGTTTGCTGTTTTTACCCCTCTCCCTGGCTTCCTCTCACACTTGTGGAACAGCTACACTGGGCTGCACACCAGGCCTGAAACATTACAAATTCTGCTCAAAATGCAGCCCTTCCCCAGCCCTGTGTACCGGCCTCCCCAGCTTTACGTTGTCCGCAGCACGTCTCCGGCTGACACACGACGTGCATCACTGATTTCCTGTGGTCCTTTCTCTCCTGTAAGGTCCCCAAGGGTGGGAATCTTTGTTCACTGATAAACCCTAAAAGCAAGTGCTGTTCTAGGCACATTTGAATGGATAACTATTCTAATGGGCAAAAAAATAAGGAAGCAAACGGTTGAATAAACCAAATAATTCCAGGTTGGAACAAATACTGGGTGATGAGAGAATAAATAATTAGGGAGGTCCCTGGGGGGAGGGGAATCTTCTGGGAGAGGTGACAAGCCCAGATCAAGGATGACAGCGCTGCAGCACGTGGAGCAGGGAGAGACAGTCCTGCGGAAGAGGCAGGACGTACTAGGGTGGGAGGAGGGGGTGAACGGTGAGGCACTCCAGGTCCTCGGAGAGGAGAAGGGAGGAGGATAGGAGGAAGGTTAGAGCCACTCCTGCTCAGCCCAGAGGCCACGATCCAGAGTTTGGATTTTATTTCTAAAGCAGTTGGAAACCACTGAAGGATTTTTAAGTCACTCCTTGAGCTCCATGATGTGAATCTTTTAGCTGCTCCCTCCAGGGGAAGTGTGTACATTACGACGTGAGCATCTCTGGTCTGAGCCGGGACTCAGTACCTCGCTCACTGATCCTTAAGTATTATGATTCCTCCTTTTCCTCCTTTATGGCTTAAAAGCCAGAGAAATCCTCGGCAACATCTCCCAGGCCTTAGCAACAACCTCTACACTTACGTACAGCTCTAGGCTCCGTGTTTTCACATTGTATCAAAACCCTTTTCCGTCTGTTGCTTGTGGAGGGAGTTGCCTTCTTTACTGGAAGATGGGTGCTCCTCTCTTTATCACCCTCCCCCACCACCCTCTCTCTATTTCTTTTTTCAGGGATGACTCCTGAGCTCATCTGGGAAACCTGCTTTAATCTGCACCACTAACTTCTTGGCTCTGCTTTTTCTAGACTCCTGTTCTCCCGTGTGAAGCGGGTTACTGACCACTCAAGCAGTCTCTATGCTAAATGCAACTCCCTCCCCCTTTCCCCAAAGAGAATTTGCACTCCTGTCTTCCTTTATCCCTCACCTCTTGGGAAAGCTCAACCTTTTGTGGTTGCCCCTCCTCAAGCCTTCTCCCCTTCTGGATTCAGATGCAAACATGTCATATAACGATTTGTGTGTGTGCATATTTACACTCTGAGTTACTGCTGAAAGGAGTTCAGGCGGCTCCATCCTACAATGTAATAAATAACCAAAAATACGCCACACACGGAAGATGAACATGTGAAATGATTCAAAGGTTCCAAATGACCTCAAAACTAAACTTCATATGACTTCTTTATGAGATAAGCATGGAAGCCAAACTCTTAAAGGTTTACCATCTTCCAAGCACCGGTGTTCTACCTCTTTATAAAGGGACCTAGCTCTGTGGTTACAGTGAGAAGGTTGTCCAGGGGGCCAGTTTTCATTCAAATGAAAGCAGGGTGAGAAAGCATCCTTGAAGATGTTTGCACTTAGCACTGGCGGTCACCCTCTAACTTTATGCATGAGTGGGTCCAGTCACATATGTTGTTCTTGTCTCCCTGAAAAGGTCCATAGACAAATTGTTTTTTTCTTATAAGAAAGTTGGACTATGTTGACTGTAACAGTGACATGACACAGAATAGGGGAGAGATGGAAGCGAAAATGTTGCTTTATGCTTGAGCTAAAATGCTCTCATCCCACTACAGAAGGGACACATAATATATAGGTTATGCACATAGAAATGTAAACTGCGCTGCAGAGTGTGCGCTAAATACAGCTTCTACTAAATATAAAAAATGACTGCCAGAAAAACAAGGTGTGTTTCACCCCTGTGACACATCACTGGTAAGTTAAGAACTGCTTTATCCCACCGAAGTTTCTGACAATGTTTACATTCTCAGAGTTGTACAAAGAAATCTATTTGTGAAGTCTAAAAATTTGTCAAATTATGGCTGGACTTGAAATGCCATAAGGAATAGTAAACAGAGCAAATGTGTCATACTTTGCTGGAAATTTTTGTCCTTAGAATAAGGTTCTACAGAAAACGGCCCTAAGCAAAGATAGATAATAATGCCTGTTTACATGGTCCAATCTAGTGCCTCTGTTGAAGGGATTATTTAGTCCTATATTTTATAGAATTTTCAGGGACATATTTGTTTGTTTTGTTTCTCAGGGATATTTTTAAAGGGATAAAATAATTTTTAATGAAGAGTAATCTAATGTTCTAAAAAATGATGAAACAAAAATATCTATGGCGAGCTTTCTAGCAAACCTTAACTGGAAAATCTTCATAACAGAGACAATTTAGGGGCTAAATCTTTCACTTTGCCAGGTACACACATGATCAGACAATTCCCTTGGTGATAGAATAATCTAAAGGCCTTCCAGGGACTTTCCTGGTGGTCCAGTGGGTAAGACTCCACGCTCCCAATGCAGGGGGCCCAGGTGGATCCCTGGTCAGGGAACTAGATCCCACATGCAGCCTGCAACTAAGAGTCTGCATGCCACAACAAAGATCCCACATGCCGCAACTAAGACCCGGTGCGGCCTCAATTAATTAATTAATTAATTAAAGACCTGCCATATGAGGACCAGGAACGGGCCTTGGAAGTCTCCTTCTAAGATGCAATGTTTGATTCTTGTTACTTACTCAGGGACTGCCTTTCTTTTCCATCTGGTCAAATAATTTTCACAGGGCTTCCCGGGTGGCGCAGTGGTTGAGAGTCCGCCTGCCAATGCAGGGGACACGGGTTCGTGCCCCGGTCCGGGAAGATCCCACACGCCGCGGAGCGGCTGGGCCCGTGAGCCATGGCCACTGAGCCTGCGCATCCGGAGCCTGTGCTCCACAACGGGAGAGGCCACAACGGTGAGAGGCCCGCATACTGAAAAAATAAAATAATAATAATAATTCTCACAACAAATACACAATATGAAATCACTCCAGGGTGATACTCTGCCAGGATTTTAACTCATCTTTAAGCTGCCGTTTCTGTGCTGATTTGGAAGATAACTCCGACCAGAGAATTATGTCCAAGAATCACATTTTCCAAACTAATTTTACAGTTAAACTAACATCATGATGGGACCCTTGCACATGAGGATTTATAAACTAAGTTGTGAAATAGCCAAAACAATCGTCCCTGTCTCCCGGGGTTGGTGTGAAGAGTACGTGAGCTAGTCCGCAGAGCACAGTTCCGGCGTAAGAGAAAACCTCAACGTGTACTAGCTTTGGTTAGTTTTGCTAGAGTCAGCACAGCACCAATCCTCCTGCCCAGAACAACCACACGTTCTGCAAAAAATACAAAGGTAAATGTTTTAAATTGTACTGATGAGCCAGCAAGAGTGAAGGAATCTTGAGCTAAATGCTACATGAATGTGGGAACCCAGAGGAGTACCAGTGCAGGGAATTAGGCTTTTGTGTTAAGGACATGCATACTCTCTTTTTTCTTTGCTTGGTTTTAGTTTTTGTTTTGTGAAAGCTTGTGGGTACAGAAGTCGAAGCCTAGGCCTTGTTTGGGGGAGGGACAGAGGAATATAAGAATAACCACTCGGGGTTTCCCTGGTGGCGCATTGGTTAAGAATCCACCTTCCAATGCCGGGGACATGGGTTCGATCCCTGGTCGGGGAACTAAGATCCCACATGCCACAGTCCAACTGAGCCCATGTGCTGCAACTACAGAGCCCACGCGATCTGGAACCCCCGCATCATACCTAGAGAGAAGCCTGCACGCCGCAACAAAGAGCCCATGCACCGCAACTAAGACCCAATGCAGCCAAAAATAAATAAATATTTTAAACAAAGAATAACCCCTGCCCACGGCTCCCATGTGGGGTGACAGAGGACCGGGCGTTTCCCTTGGTTCAGATTGGGGACCTGGAGGTCTGCTCAGGAAAGGACCACAATCCTTACAGGGGCCTCTAGAAATAAAGCAATAGGGACCAGCAGGGGCTCAGGGAGTCGGAGACCAGCCAATGCAGGGGCCGGGAAGGGGCCAGAGTTTGCAGAAGGGCATGAAGAACTCTGCCACAGGGAACAGCTGGCATCGTCCATGCACAGAACAATAAATCTGCAGCAGACTCCTCTACAAGACCAACCACAAAGGAGAAAGTGGGCTCTACCACCCCTTACCACCACCCAGCTCCAGGAGTTCAGAGTCAAGGACTGAATCGTCTTCCATTTGAAATGAAGAAAAACGCATTTTTTGCATACCCAGCCTTGTTGCTTTAAAGCTTATATATCCATTGAACTGATGATTATTGAGCACTTGCTATGTGCCAAGAGACAGGGTTAGGTCATTTTATACGTTATCTCATCTAAGCCTCACTAGAGCTCTGTAAGGTACACAGCCTTGTTATTATCCCCATTTTACAGATGAGGACATTGAACGCTAGAGATTTGATAATTTGCTCATGGTTACACAGCTGGGAAGTAGCCCTTGGGGAATTCAAGCCTAAACAGCCTCATATTCTTAACCACTATACTTCTGTTTTCTCTTACAGGCTTTTCAGGGAAACTGTATCAAAAAAGAAATAATAAGATAACCCTGCCGCCTAAATATGGCATCATAAAGGGCTATGTCTTCAATGTAAAGGTGAGCCAGAAATAAGTGCTCCCTCCTCCTCCAGCACCCAGTAAAGAAATTTCCTATCTCAAACCTTAGTCCTTGGTGGGAAGAAAAAACTCTCCCCTGCCCACCCCCATATTTTATAACCACACATGGACCCCACACGTTTTCAGTCTAAATTCATACTATTAGGATCAACAGACTCCAAACCAGGAACTTACATTCGAGTGACCCAAATTCAAATGACCCAGAATTGGGAAGAAGCCCAGGTAACTGACAGGCAGATACAAATATAAGCCCTCCAGCAGAGTCTGCCTTCAGCCCAGGCTTCAAGAACTCCCACAGATAAAGATCTGCAAAACAAGAGCTCATGTTTTAAAATAATCATTATCTATCTATCATCTATCTATCTATCTATCATCTATCCATCATCTATCATCTATCTATCTATCTACCATCTATCTATCTATCATCTATCTATCTATCTATCATCTTATCTATCTATCATCTATCTACCTATTTATCACTCATCTATGTATCCATCATCTATCTATCATCTATCTATCTATCTACCATCTATCTATTTATTTATCTATCATCTATCTATCATCTATGTACCTATCTATCATCTATCTATCTATCATCTATCTACCTATTTATCACTCTTCTATCTATCTCTCCATCATCTATCATCTATCTATCTATCTACCATCCATCTATCTATCATCTATCTATCATCTATGTATCTATCTATCACCTATCTATCCATCATCTATCTATCTATAATCTATCTATCATCTATCTATCTATCCATCATCTATCTATCATCTATCTATCTATCTATCTATCATCTATGTATCTATCTATCATCTGTCTATCTATCATCTATCTATCTATCATCTATCTATCTATCCATCATCTATCTATCGTTTGTCTATCTATTTATCTATCTATCATCTATGTATCTATCATCTATGTATCTATCTATCACCTATCTATCCATCATCGATCTATCTATAATCTATCTATCATCTATCTATCTATCATCTATGTATCTATCATCTGTCTATCTATCATCTATCTATCATCTATCTATCCATCATCTATCTATCGTTTGTCTATCTATTTATCTATCTATCATCTATGTATCTATCTATCATCTGTCTGTCTATCTATCATCTGTCTACCTATTCATCACTCATCTATCTCTCTGAAAGCAATGACATTGAGGAATCACAGAAATCAACACAATCAGATCTGCAAAGATTTCAGATATTATAATTAATAGCTGTTGGATATTAAATATGTACCTAATATGATAAAATACAAAAGAAGAGTTTAAAATGTATAAAGGGTACATCGACCTGTCTATATGTATCTGTATATAATTTAAAAACACAGGAGTCCATGACGATGCTTCGGATTCCTACCCAACACGCCAGGTTCGTCCTTCTGTCTCCCCCTTCCTTATTTGTTACCTTTCTCTGACAGTGAGAAATCTGGCTCTCATAATTCAGAGCCTATTTATTTATTTTCTCAGTCCAAGTGTACCCCTAAAACAGCTTCAGAATCTCTATTCCATACCCCGGAGAAGAAACAAATTTAACATCCCAATTACAAGATTTGTGGACAATTCTTTCTTAAGGCTAAATTTATATTATACAGCCAAGATTCTGTTTCCAGAGTGATTAGGTTAGTTCTTTTTCTCTCCATGCCTTTCAGTACGGCTGTTATTCGTTTGTGTTACTGCGTATTAGGCTCAACTGTCTGCCTGAATTTCATTGGATTCCCCCCCACAGACTGGTGGACTTTAATTCTGTATTTATTTGGGGGGGTTACAAAAAACATTACCATGAGTATGTTTTGTTTAAAACCACAAACAAGACAAGATGCCTTTTATCACCATTTTATTCAACATTGTACTAGAGGTCTTAACTCATATAATAAGGCCAGAAAAACAAAAACAGTTTACAAGGACTGTAAAAAAAAAAAAGGAAAAAGTGCTCATTACTTTCAAATGATACTATTCTCTACATAGAGAACTCAAAAGAATCAATAGATATAGTTTAACAATTGATGAGTTTAATGGGATTATTTGCAAATATATATATACACACACATTTTACACACACACACACACATATATATCAATAGTTTGTGTAGATGAATGTTAACTAGACTTATTTTAGTGATCATTTCAACATATATACAAATATCAAACCATTACGTTATACACTTGAAACTAATATAATGTATGTCAATTATACCACAATTTTTAAAAATGGTTTGCCTCTACTTTAGTGACAGATATAAAATATAATAAAAATACCATTGTAAAATCAATTTAAAGTCATTAAAATATCAACTCTATAGAAATAAATGTAACAAAAGTTATGAAAGAACTTTATGAAAACAGTATAAAACATTATTGAGACATGTTAAAGCAGACCAAAATAAATAGAGCTACAGTCCACGTTCATAAATTGGTACAATTAATAACATAAGCATATCGGTTCTCACCTATATGATCTATAGATTCAACGCATTCCAATCAAAATCCCAATGGTTTTTTTGGGGGTGGGGGTGCGAGAATCATTCTTTTGCTGGAACTTGACAAGATGATTCTGAACTAAAGAATAAACAAAATTACAAAATACCTCTGAGAGCAAAGAATAAGATGAGGGATTTGCCCTGCTAAATATTAGCACTTAATATAAATCTATAACCATTAAGACTGAGTGGTATTTGCACAGGAGAAATCATCAACTGGAAAAAAATATCAAGCCCAGGAACCTGTATATGAAAGCTTGAGTTGTGGCAGAGCTGGCTTTGCAAAGAATGGACTTTTCAATAAATAAAGCCATGTCAAGTGATTATCCATATGGAAACAATGAAAACTCAATCTTATCTTTCATCCAGCAGAAGTGACTCCAGGTAGATTAAAAACTTAAATGTGAAAGGCAAAACCATAAATTCATAGAAGACAAAAAGGAGACTCCTTTTATAATCTCAGGGGAAGGAAAATAAAATTGGCAAAATATCATAAATTTAAAAGGGGAATATTGATACATTGGGCTACATTAAAATTAAGCACTTCTGTTGATCACAAGACAGCAAAACAAAGTAAAAAGAAAAACCAAAGGAGAAGGGAGACAAGGGAGAAGAGAGTTGCAATACTTACAACCAACAAGGGGTTACTGTGATCGTTATAGAAAAAGCTCTTACAATCCCCCCAAAAAACAAATAACCATTGAGAAAAATGGGCCCAAAATGTGAATAAGCTGTTCAGAGAAGAGGAAAAGATGATCAACCACGTTAGCAAACAGAAAAATAAAAGTGAAAGCAGTGAGGTCCCATGTCACAGCCACCTGATTTAAAAATCCCCCAATTTAAAATTCCAATAATGACCCAGCATTGGGCAGGATGTGGAGCTACCAGAACCCTTCCACACTCTTCGCAGGAGTGGGACTTGCAATGACCAGTCTGGAAAACCATTTGGCGTTTCCCGTTAGGTTGAAAATGTGCACACCCAGGCCAGTCCTGGGTAAACGTCCCAGATAAACTCTTGTACACGTGCATCAGGGGATATGTACATGGAAATCTACAGCAAAAAATTAGCAGTGGTCTCAGCTACAGACAATAATGGAATGTGTACATCAATGGTGGTCTAATCCTTGGTAAATTTAATTTAAATAAAGATAATGTTAATTTAAGTAATGCCAGTTACAACATGAAAATTTATTGACAATGTTGAATACAGTAAAGGTACTAAAACAATAAGGCAAGGTAATATAATAAAATATATTTCCTAAATACAATTTCATACAAGGCTTTGATAATATTTTTAAACTGAGTGACATGCGATTATGTCAGTTTTATTCCTAGCTCTATTTTAATTCTGCAGTTGTAAAATTATTATATATATGTGTTGGTTTCTTGTTCTCTTTTATAGGCTTACATATATGTAGAAATGTTTTTTAAGCTAGAAATAAAGAATGATTTTACTTAGCTAAAAACTTGTGGTCTACTCATGCAAGGGGCTTTTGTAGAAGAATGAAAATAAATGAGCTTCAGTTACACACACACACACACACACACCCCACTTGGGTTTGATCTCATTTACATAAAGTATAAAAACATGAAAAATTCCATTGCATATTTTCAGGGATGATACACATATGAAGAAACTCTAAAGAAAGGTGAAGAAATACTAAACACAAAACTCATGTGAGTGGTTACCTCTGAAGGAGAAGCATGGAATTAAAGCGGCTTCTAAATCAAAGGTAAGATCCCATTTCTTACACTGGGTGTGAGACGCATAGGTGTTTGCTGTCCTGTTATTCTGTATACCCTACACCTATTACAGATTAACTTGTATCTATTTGAGGTTTAATACAATATTAAAATATTTTTTTTAAATTGCCAAATATAACCCGCGGTACAACACCTTTACGTTAACACAGCACGCAGACAAAAGAGCGTCACCTGTGAGTGTCCGGAAGGCCATCCACACCGTTAAAGCACTGCTGTGTGGACAGGGGTCAAGCCAAAACTGAGTATCGTTTTGTTTCTGTAGTTTGTTCATTGAGAATATATTTTTATAAAAATTGTATAATTAAAATTGATGACAGAATTTTGAAGAGAATTTGAAGGAAAGGAAAAAGAGGGAGGGAGGAAAGGACAGAGGGAAAAAGAGAGATGGAAGGAAGAATGGAAGGAAGACAAGCAGAAAAAAAAGAAAAAAGCAGCTCTTGGAGAGCTCAGAAGACAGGCCTGGTGAAGGGAGGAGAAACTCAGGGACAGCTGTCCCCACGGCTGGGCAAGCCTGAGAACCCAGAGCCGCCTTCAAGTCACAGCTCTGAGTCCAGGGCCTCCCCAGAGAAGAAGCTCCTGTCACCTCTTGGAGCCCTGACCTTCTCTGCTTCCGGACGAGGGCAGAGTGGGCAGGATTTGAGTGACGCAGATGCTGAGTGAGTCAGCTGGTCCTAGGAAAGAAAAAACCTGTAGTTAGGTATTCAGAGGAGCCACCTTTTTTTTGCTTTCAAGGTGCTTCTTCAAAAGTATGTTAATAAACTATGGCTAAAAAAAAAGGTGTTAATTATTCATAATATAACATTTTTCAGAACAATGAGTCCTTCAAACAATGAATTCTATTTTTCTAAGAGGTGAGGTTAAAATTGTATCTAATATTTTCCTAGGACAAGACTTTACTTCTTGCTGAACATTAGATTCTATCTCTTCTTGATTCCTCTGCTTGGCTGGTAAATGTTTTCCCCCCGAGACAGCACTCAAATTCACAGATGAAATGATTTTTAAAGCTGTGTGAAAATGCAATAAGATAAGGAAGTCACTCTGTTTTTTTCAGAGCACAGTTTTGGTTTCAAGGCAGGAGAGACATTAATAAAGGCAAGAAAGCTCACCTGTAACCCAAACCCTTTAACAAATAAAGGGAGCAGCTTTAAAAGGGCAGAGAAAATGCACTGACCTTTTTCAAGTCTATTTGTAAATGCAATATTATTTAGGACACACAGATTTGTAACCACCGTAGCAGGTTTCTAACCTTGAAGATCATCTATCTTAGGGGCTCTGTTCCATTTGGCTGACTTTAAGACAGTGATTGGAAGGCCAGCAAAGAGTCAGCTTTGTCTCGTGGTTTGGAACAGTCGCATCTGTTATGAAATTACAACAACAAATACATTACTGCATAGGTTCTGTTTTTAATTTTTTATAAGTCATAAATGATGTGCACTTTAGAAACCAAGCAATATATAGTAGGTGTTTTAAGAATGGACGGGAGAGAGAGAAGGGGAAAGGGACCAGAAAGGGGGGGGGGGGAAGGAAGGAAGGATGGAGATGGAGAAGGAAATAAGACATTCCCTTAAATTTAAAACTGAAGCCTAGACATTAAAATAGTAAATGATTTTTGTGTACTGATGCATCACTATTAAACAGCACTGAAACCTTTTGTTTCTTGTTGCTCTCCAACTTGGGTTTCATATTAGAGTCAAAACAGAATAATTAGGGTGCAGTGAAAATCTACCTTATCATTATTCACCTTTGTACCATGCCTCATTCATTCATTCATTCACTAAAGGTTTACTGAGCACCTACGATGTGCCAAGCACTGTGCAAGGCACTCGGTGGACAGTGGAGAGGGCACTGCTCCCCATGTCTAGAATGTTCTCTTCTTCCCCTATTACCTCTTCTCCATCCTCAGACCCATTTTTCCGTGACCTAATCAAAAGCCATTCCCCACCTTCCCTGACCTGTGTTCCAATCTCCTGCCCCATCTACCAGCCTGCCCACCTGGTCTCTGTCACCTCTGACACTGATAGCTTAGCTATGGCTCTCACATCACAACCCACGTGATACCAAGTCCCAAATGATTCACAGCAGTGCCTGAGCTACTGTTGCCTGGGGAATATTTTAGGGACATTAACAAGAAGTTTTGTGGCATGGCACAAATGAGGGATACGGGTTCAGTTCTAACCCCAAGTTAGAAGCAGATCTTCCTCTGGGGATTTAAAGACATCCCCCAGGGCCACAGCAGGTGGAAGACCAGTGATTAGGATGGGCCACTGCTCATCCCGCAGGTGGATCTCAACACATGCTCAGGGCGGAGATCCGGCTGCAGCCCTCATTACACAGCCATCTCTGGGCTAAAAGTAAGAGTTGAAACCATCTGTGGTCAACCTGTGTGCCCTGAAGTAAGACGCAGACATTCCAGTGTCTGGACATCACCGAAGACGATGCAAGTGGCCAGGGAGTCCTCTGGAGAGGGGCTCCCACCGTTTAGTGACAGTGGCCTGGAGATGGCACCAGCGTATCCTTTATGACTCATGTGCATAAGGGTGTGCTTCTTACTACAGAATAGAGCTTTATTCATGCTAAACAACTCCTCTTTCCCTTTGCATGGAGTCTCAAGTTAAAAGACTGGATGTTAAATTGCTGCGAACTATAAGAGTCAAAGTTCTGATACCCAGAGTAGGTGATGTCAGGTGGGCAATCTCCCTTCCATAATTTTGTCTTAGTGAACCAGAGTTCCACATCTGAGGGTGCTGTGGTAGCTTTCAAGGGATATTTCCACATGTGGCTTTGTGTTATAGTTACTTGTGGATTTAGCATACTTCCTTGCAAACATGCCAAACCCCATATTGGCAGGACTGTCTCAACTTTTTAGTACTCAGAACACTAACAATGGTGGTGGTGATGATGATGGTGGTGATAATGATGATGATGGTGATGGTGATGGTGATGGTGATGATGGTGGTGGTGATGGTGATGATGATGGTGGTGGTGGTGGTGGTGGTGGTGGTGATGATGATGATGGTGATAATGATGATGACAGTGGTGATGATCATGGTGATGATGGTGGTGGTGATGGTGATGATCATGGTGGTCATGATGATGGTGAGGATGGTGATGATGATGATGGTGGTGATGAAGATGGTGATGATGATGTTGGTGATGGTGATGACGAGGGTGATGAGAGCTAACACACCCAGTGCTCACTATTTACCAGGTATTGGTCTAAGTGTTTATTAACTTATTAACTCATTTAATCCCCATGACAATATTTTGAGGTGGTACTATGATTATCCTTACTATATACAGGTAAGGAAACTGAGGTAGGGAGAGGACAAATGCAGTATCCAGCTCCTGGTAAGTTTTTTGGTAACTATTTGCTGGACTGAATTGAATGTTACCCTTTTGAAATAGTCTCAGTGCTATGTCTTAATCTGATTTTGACATACATAAAAAAGATATTCCTATTTTTATTTTTTAATTTGTTTCAGAAATTAAGGTGTTTTCCATAATGTTTATCTGAAGGGCTGGCATAGGATGATTTCAAAACAATACTGAAAAGAACTCATGTGCTATGTATTTGACTATTTCCAATGTTTTACTATCTTTCTAATGGTTTTGGTTTATCATAATTAATAACAAAATTTCACTTTTGCTCTTCCATATTCTAATTTTATTCCATCTTGTGTTAGATGGTCATTTTATTTTTAAAAAACTGTTAGTGCTTTCTCTGTAAACTCTTCTTTCTTTTCTTTTTCCCAGGGGCTGAGATTGCTAAGTCATTGTTGTTAAAACTGTCTGCTTCTGTCACTTCTGTCTGTAACCCCATGAGATAGGGCTTCACATCACCTGTGAAGGGGAAATCCAGTTTGGATCCTTCAGCAAATTTGGGGTTCCAAGTACATGGCTGTTGTAGATTAATGTGTCTTTTGTAAGACAAATATGCAAAGTGCTACTAGTTGATAAATGCATCTGAGAAAATATTAAGCCAGGTGGGGTGTTTGACGAGGATGTGTGTTTGTGTGTGTCTGTGTGTGTGTGTATGCACGTGTGTGTGTGTGTGTGTGTCTGTCTGTTTTTTCTCTGATATATAGAACTCTTACAGGACAATTAGCCAAATATCTTTAGCAGATTTTTCATGAAGTTTTGTGATTTTTTTGAGCTACAGTTACATACAGCTGCTAAAAAATGCATTTTCCCCCACCATCACTTGCATAAAATATAGAAATACCAAATCAGTAGCCTTTTTATTCAGCTTGGTTATGATTCAACAGTTCAAAGTGTCCTTATTTCAAACTGGCCTGAGGCAAGTCTGGCTAAAATCAAGACTTTGGGAATCCAAGTGACATGACACTAAACAATTCTGAAGCTCACTGTTTATCTTTTTTCCATTTTGGATCCCAGATGTGTACTTCTTTCTAGACTGTCTACAATCAAGCCAATGGATTTTTTTTTTTTTTTTTTTTTTTTTTTTTTTTTTTTTGCCTTCAAGGATATTTTGTAAGCATGATGCTTGCTGGCAAAAGCCACTCCAAAGAGTGAGGGACACCCTGACGGGAGGATGCTGGCAAGACGGGGCTATTCACCCAGTGCTCTTCACCGTGCTGGAGGTGAGCCTTGAACTTCATATTAGAAAACTTCCTACAGTCCTAGTTGTCAAGAAAAATAAATCAGACTCCATTTTTAGAATTTAAAATATAAAGAAAATGTCCTAATAAAAAGGAAATTTAAAACAATCTTCTCTCTTTATCCTACTTTCATTTCTGGCATCCATAGATGGAGTTGGGACAGTAGTGGGGCAGGGAGCTTTTATCGGTTCCAAACAAATAAAGATCACCCTTTGGTAGACATCTTATGAGGCCCATAAAGATGGCAAACAGGTTTTCTAAACCGGAAGATGTGACAAATACTTGTGGGATGGGATTGTCAAAACTGAAACTCTATGGAAAAATCTAAGTAATACGGTCTTTTGTTTGGGGTTCCTCAGCGGCAGATCCAGAGACAAGGATTTGAATACAAATAGTTTATTTGGAAGATGAAGCCAGGAAACGCTAGTGGAGAAGAGACAAGGATAAGGATGGAAGCCCATAAAGTTCTCATGCCACTAGGAGGTAGCAGAGAGCACTCCTGGAGCTCTCACAGCTGAGGGGTGAGACAGTGGGGGTGTTGATCCACCAGCCGCTCATCTTCATTGCTTGAGGGCTGCTTCCAGGAGCTTATCTTCCAAGCACACTGGCTCGCCCTGAGAGAGAGCTAAGAGCGAAGTGGTCCATGTAGTTGGGGATAAAAAATTTCTCGGGCATCGTCACAGTGATTTGCCAAGTAGCAGTGAGGGTCAGGGGTATGGGTGAGGCATTGACCATGGTGCTGCCTATGGTTCCTGGACATGTAGTGCTAGTCATTGGCCAGGAGACAAGACCACGCTCCATGAGGCTTCTCCATCCCCCTCACTCACCTCTGTTCTGTTTGTATTACCCAACCAGTGCCTTGACCATGGCTGGCACTTAGGAGTTCGAACCAAGTTGTTGAACAAATAAGTGAGTGAAGAATTGACTTTTATATAAGCTGAGATGACTCAACTTTGCTTCCTGGGTTCTTCCTTTTATTTTCCACATGCAATTCGGGGATAATGCTGTGACTCACTTCAACCTGCCCAACTGCTGCCGTGGTGAGTATTTCAGAGCTGTCCAGGCCCTCCGGATGGGCAGCACCTGCTCATGCTATAATAGATGTGGGCATCATGCTGAGGCACAGGTCTGTGACGGGGCCTTCCTTCTTCAGGATCTTGGGAAACCTGGTGCAACTATGAGATCTAACGGTGGGATCTAACAATGGCATCTAACAGTGTAATCCTTGGACCAAGACCGATTAGCATTTCTCACACCAAAATCCAGGACACCTTAAGCTCAGGCATTTTCAGGGATAGACCTGCCACCACAGAACTGCGTTCAGTGATGACGTTCAGATCTCACAGAACCTTCTCTGGGAACCCACCATGTGCTGAGCAGTGTCTAGGTTCCTGCATTAGTCACAGTGTTAACCTGCGAGGGAGCCCAGCTCTGGCCTGGCCTTGAGACACCTGGATTTGCACCCTCTGAACTACAGCTGCCGACAGTGCACGTCCGCAGCAATCGGGGACAGTGGAGCAGATTGTCTGACCAGCTCTCTCTCTTACGATGAACACCCTCTTTCTCTGCTGACAGTAAAGTGGGGGAAGCCTGAAGGATGGGCGGTAATAGGGCAGCAAGGAGGTGGGGGATGAACCCTTTACCTCATCACCCCATCTGGAGGACCAACTATGCACAGGATGGCCCTGGGTTTCCTATTTCTCCTGTGTCTTGTAACTTCCGTCCCTGCTCCTCCCATTGTCCCCACACCTCTCAACCTCTCACGCCTGAAACTCTCCCCTATTCTCTGTTCTGAATCTTAAAACGCAGTCTTTATTCTGCTGCCTATCAGCACCTGGGTCCCGCTCCCTCCTTGATCTCTACCCCCTGAGCACCAAGCTTCCAACCAAAGCAGGAGTGCACGAGGGCTTTTTTTACGTCCATGTGGACAGGGCGGGGGGACGGATTTCTGTTCTGGCCTCCCCACTGGAAGGTCAGGAATGGGATACCCAAGGGACTGCATCCCTCAGGTTGGGGGATGGGAGCACAAGAATAAGACATACAGCTTGTTCTCCATGTCAGGGCCTTCATGTCTCCTGACTGAAATATATCTGGTTGTGAAGCTGAGACGTTAAGGGCAGCTAATGGGTGGAGGTAGTAACCTGAAGATCAGCCATATGTTTTTGGTGTAGTTGGATGTGAAGAAAGGTAAATGATTAATATGAGTGATAAAGAATTATCACCTGAAAATACTTTGTAAGCATGTTCTGCAAGTAGCAGGAATCCCACACAAATCTATGATGATTAGACTCTAAATAGGAGGTTTTATCTATGCCCTCGTAATGGAGAAGAGTTTACTCAACACTTGAAACTTTCTAACCAGCATGAGCTCATCCAAAAATCTGCTAAAGCAGATTTGGTCCTCTGGAAGGACCCATCCACCCCAGGATGGTGTCATTAGGAGAGTGAGGATACTGAAACCCAAACCCCTAAGGACCTCTGAGACTGCCCTGTATAACTGGGGAAGTAATCCAAGTGGCACACAGTGGTGCCTGAACAAATTACCCAGAAATTGACTGCCGTCAGTGCAAACTAATTTAATCTGCTCAGAATATAGCCTTCTTGGCAAAGCTGCCCTTCCCCAGAGGAGTAAAAGTGAATTAAACAGTGGTTTCCACAAGGTACAGCAGCCTACCCACTCCAGGAAAGAGTCTGCAGGCTGACGATCAGAAGTAAAAGGATTAATTTTACATACCTGGCAAAGAGCTTGGTGTTTGCCTCGGCTCCCCTAAAGCAACATTTGCAGCAGTCAGATTTATAGCGACAGTCGCTGCAGAGAAAAGTGACAGGCAGCCACCCACCCTCCAGGAGCTGGTCCATGTAGCTGGGAAAAAACTACCCTGAGATTCTCATTCTGCTCCTTCAGACTCCCGGCAGCTCTGGGACCCCATGGTCCTGTGGGAACGGTCACCTGATGCGAGTGGGTCCAGGTGATACTTGCAAGCCCTCCAAGGTAACCTCTGCTTTTGTTTTCTTTATGCACAGAAGATGTCCAAAATTAGCATCATGCTTCTTCACGCGCTCCCAGAAATTGACACAAAATCGTGAGGTGGCTGAAGGTGGTGAGCTAGATTGTGGAAGCTGATGAGAGACACCTCAGTGACCCCAAAAGGTACAGACACTTAGTAAGGGTGATTGGAAAGCAACCAGGAGCTGATAAGTTAGAGTTAGACACGTCATTGTTTCAGAGAACGTCTGCCTCTCTTCCCTGTTTGCTTTCAAAAGAGAAACAATAAACCAGCATCAGTTCCTTGAAGATATACAGTTTCTTTAGGATTCTTTTTATTGTGGTAAAAATTATGTAACATAAAATTTACCATCTTACCCATTTCTAAGTGTACAGTTTAGTAGTGTTAAGCCCATTCATGTTGTTGTGAAACAGATTTCCAGAATGTTTTCATCTTGTAAAACTGAAGCTCTGTAGCCTTTAAACAAGGACTCCCCTTTTCTCCCGAACCCCTAGTCCCTCATAGCAACCATTCTCCCTTCCACCTCTATGACTTGGAGTCCTCTAGGCCCCTCATATATGTGGAATCATGCTGTTTTTGTGTCTGGCTTATTTCACTTAGCATAATGTTTTCAAGGTTCATCCATGCTGTAGCAGGAGACAGAACTGTCTTCCTCTTCAAGGCTGAATAATATTCCACTGTAGGTAACAGACCACATTTTGTTTATCTGCTCATCTGCTGATGGACATTTGGGTTGCTTCCACCTCTTGGCTATTGTGAATAATGCTGCTATGAACATGGGTGTGCAAATATCTCTTCGAGTCCTTGCTTTCAGGTCTTTGGACAAATACCCAGATGTGGGATTGCTGGATTATATTGGATTTTTATTTTTAATTTTTGAGGCCCCTCCAAAGTGTTTTACATAGCAGTTGCACCATTTTACAATCCTACCAACAGTGCATGCTCAAGCGTTCCAATTGTTCCACAGCCTTACCAATACTTGTTATTTTCTGGGTTTGTTTTTTTTTTTAATAGTAGCCATCCTAATGGGTGTGAGGTGCTATTTGTGTGTGTGTGTGTGTGTGTGTGTAAAGTTGAGATCCGGTGTACAGGGAAGACTTCATTGAGATGGCAGATTTGAGCCAGGACCTAGAGGAAGAGGAGTAAGGCGGGCACAGATATGGGGGGAAATATTCCAGGCAGAAGGACGGCAAGGGCAAAGCCCCAGCAAGAGGAGAAGCCTGGTGGGTTTGTGGGGACAGAGAGAAGGCCAGTGGGGGTAGAGATGGTAGAGTCGGATGAGAGTAGTGGGCAGTGAGGTTGGGCGGGGGCGTGAGGGAGGCGATTGTGCAGGGTCTCAGAGGCTGCTGTAACGTTGTTGACCTTAACTTTGAGTGACCTGTGAAGTCAGTGGAGGTTTTAAAACAAAAAATGACATGATTTAACTGTTATGAGGAGAACAGACTTTGGGGGTGGTAGTGGGTGAGAGCGTGGGCAAGAAGACCAGTCAGGACACTAGCACAATAAGACAGGGGAAAAGGAAGGTGACTTGGACCAGCCCGGTAGCAGTGGAGGGAAGTGAGGAGGTGTTTCAAAGAGGAGAGGACGAACCACTACATCCAGGGCCGCCAGTCGGCCAAGCAAGAGGAAGGCTGAGAATTTACCATTGGATTTGGAAACATTCTCATCACGGGTGACTTTGACTATCATAGTCTTGCTGGGGTGGTGGGCTGGGAAGGGCAGTCAAGGTAGAACAGAAGGAGAGAAATGAGAACGTAGAGACGCTACTTGCAGGAAATTGCTTTAAAGGGAAGGAATGAACTGGGGCAACAGCCAGGGTGAGTAGTGGGGTCGGGAAAGGTTTATTTTTAAGAATGAAATCATTGCATATTTAGGATCATGGGAAGGTTTGGTAGAGAGAGAAAAACTGATGGTATGAAGAAATATAACCCATGCTATATTAAGGAAAAGGTTTTCCCCAGACAACACTTACCCTTAGGACATGCCATGCGATCCATTCTGATACTTGCTATTCCTTTCCAATCTGTTCTGTTCTGGTTCCTTCCATGCTGGTCAGGCTAACTAAACTGATTTCACAACTCAAGGTTTGAAGAAAGCACTGTATCCCACCATGCTGCCTAATTTACGTTCCCTCTCCTTGCTGAGAATTGTCTTTCTGTGACCATGGGGAAGACTTTGCTCAGAAAAGTCAAGCTAGGACAGTTTACACACACACTTGAGAAACTCAAGGATATTTTGTTTTACAGTCTGACTGGGCTGACAGCCTGAGACCCAGGAGCCTAAATGTTACCCAAGCGGGATTTTTCAGTTGATTCAAGTGCTAACATCCCCTCCATTGAGTTCATGCGTCTGAAGTCAGCCACGTACACAGGCACCAGCCAACCTAGAAAGAACAAGAAAACAATGAGAAATGATGAAATATTCATCAGTCTGTAAGACTGTTTCTTTTGTGCTACACTGATGTCTGCTTTCACCCTCCTAATATGAATCTTTGGCATTTTAACACAGTTGACATTTTAAAATGAGGGGTTGGGTGAAGCTTCCTTTCTAAGACATGAGATTTTCATATATGTGGGAATGTTCAGTCAATTATTCTTAATGGTAAAACAATAAAAATAATGCACACATGAGACTATCAAATAACAGATACATTAAAAACTAAAAGGATTTTTAGAGTACAACCTACTCAGACACACACACACACACACACACACACACACACACACACACCAAGCAAATTATTTCATAACTGGAGCCTGGCTCGTATTTCAGAGGCACCCAACAAATACTCACTTGATGAATGAATGAAGAAATGGATGGATGAAGAAACAAATGAGTGAGTGAGTGAATGAAACCTACCTAACTTACCAGGGTGTGAGGTTTGACATCATTTTTTCAGCTTAGGTTTTCTTTCTCCCCCTAACCCTCACCAGAATCTATTTAGAGAAAAGAATTTTTACCAATCTCAAATGAGGGTGTGATTTGAATATAAATTTTTAAAAAATAACATGAACTTTAAAAAAGAATAAGGTGTTTTTAGAATGATAATGCTACTTGGCTACCTTTCTGCTTGGCCCCAAGCCATCCAGTAAGCTTGGCCTATGATAAGCGCATTGTGCATGAATTCTTATCTTAGAGAAGAAAAAAAAATCCTTATTTAAATGGGGTTGAATTTGGAACAGCAGAGATGTTAAACTTGAGTAAATTGGGTTATTCAAATTTGCATCAACACTGTCATCTTTGGTCTCTTTCCTCCTCATGTTGAGATGTCAAGACGGTATTGCTTCAGAACAGAAAACTAAGTACACAAATAAGCACCACAAGAAGTCTTACTTCCTGTGAGAATGCAAAGATGCTAACTGAGGGCTGATAGGATGTGCTGAGTGGATTTCCTTCTGTGTTTAAGGAGGGCTTGGGTTGATGCTACTGGCTCAACAATGGTTGAGCACCTTGAGTTAATTTTCTAAAGAGTGGTGGATTTCCAATGTCTGGTCTTGCCCAGTTTCACTTGGGACAAAAAAAACACGCATTTCTGACATGGTTGGTTAGAAGAAGAAGTCCAGCTTGTGGATATGGGGTCAAATAAAACAAAAGGACCAAAGTAGCATCAAATGCACTAAATAATCTCCATGAGCACCAACCTGTCATCAGCGAGGCTAATTTGGGAGACTAATCTAATTACTCCTGAAGGAGAGGACAGTAGCTGGGATGAAAGGCCAACCCTGGCAGATTGGAAGGCAGGGTTGGGAAGCAAGGAATAGGAAGGATTATGGTTGGACTCAAGCATTATTTGACTTTAGAACAATTTTCAAGTCCCCAGTGACAACTTTCCAGCCAGCAAAGCAGAACCTTTCATGGAAGTTTTCCTGGAAGCCTCACCCAGTGCCTGCAACTTGCCTTTCATCCTCTAGAACTGGACCACGTAGCCACCCCGTGCTATAGGCGGTCTGGGAAAGTGAGACCTTTCCTCTTCCCAACCCCTGTAACAGAGGAAGTCAAGGATACAAGCACTTGTGAATGGTTCGTGGATGGTCAATCCTTAGTGTCTGCTGTTAACTGTTCAAAAGGAGAACGTAATAGTGGCTCAGGACCTAGATCTTTTAGGAACCGCTCAAATGACATGTTGGAACTCCACTAGGATGCCCCTTCCATATGTCAACACTATTTGGGTTTGATTCTCCTGTATTGATATCAGATAGATGCGTAATATTTTCTGAATGTTGATGAGACATGTTTTGAGTCTTTAGAGCAAAAGGTATCCAAAGCGTTGCTAGATTTGCAAATAAAATATAAGACACCCAATTAAATTTGAATTTCAGATAAACAGTGAATAAATTTTGAACATAAATGTGTCCCAAATATTTCATGGGACATATTTGTATTAAGCAATTATTCATTGTCAATCTGAAAGTCAAGTTTAGCTGAGCATCTCGCATGTGATCTGGCAATCCTGGATAGAAACCTCTACTATGGGTCAGAGGTGGGCTTATTGATTATTCCTGTCATTGTAGAAGACAAGTCTTAAAGTGGTTAAGAATGATCACATCATACATGAGACCTGTGCTTCAACAGGATGATAGAAAAACTGATCCCTTTGGCAGAAATATTTAGAATTCATAGATATTCCTTTTAAACATTAGTCTTGTCCTCTGACGGATAACCCACAGCCTATCTAAGAAAGTTTATCATATGAGGAAGATTATCTGTCCACCCATGACTATTCAGATATTCTCGGGCTATGGTAGAAGGTACAGGTTTCTGGATTTCTGAACTGTGAGCCTAGTGTGTGATTGTGAAAGGCTCTAAGCACAGACCACTGTAATTAATGATCGATCTGTTCTAATTCTGCAATGTCTTTAAAATCTTCTATTGGGAATTAAGGTCTAAACTTCAGGATGAATAATTGTACAGAATCACAGGCAAGTCCATTGTAATTGTCATTCTTGGTCATGGGACTCATTTTATCTAAACTACATTATTGGCATTTGTGGTGCTTTGCTACAAAGAATGACTTTAACCCTGGCAGAGAAAGCCTCTGGAAAGAAGTGTGAACTAACTTCATCTGCCATGGGGCTCATTTAACAAATGAGCTGTCCCCCACCCCCCAGCCCCTGGGCTTTCACAGAGAGAGGTGAGAAAAATGGGGTGATCAATATTACTGGAAAGAAACAATACACATAAAATTAGAAAAGAGTATTGTCTCACTAATCCTTGTGTCTATATCCGGGGAAGGAAGCAATAAGTCCTTCTCATTGATTTTGGAAAGCGTACAATTAAGGTCAAAGTTGATCATGAAATTGTCTAGGAACCAAAAACCAAAACCAAACAAACAAAAATGGACCTGGAAAAAAAGCACTTGACTTGAGAAGCACATGGGTAACTGTCAAGGTCAAGTGACCGCAGTTATAGGCCAGCAAGTGGGTACAAAACTGGATAAGGGTATTACAGAGTTAATGGACGAATGTCAAATGTGCTAAAGGAAAGGATTATTTCAATTTAAAATTCCTGGTCGACACAATTGACACTGATTGAAATAGATTTCTATATCTACTTCAAAATCCATATAAATTCCAGAGACAATTTCAAGAGTACACATTTCTACTTTCCAAGGAATTTGTCTTATGAAGTCATCACATCCCTCCTGCCCATCTGATATACTCATTTAATGGCATTTACTTTTATCACCAAGCTAAGACCCCTAAATCTCTTTCTCAAGGGATTTGTGTCCATTTACAGCCTGTGACAGCAGAGCTCTACGTGTGCTGGGAAAAGCTTCAGTGGAACCATGACAGAGTGGAGGCGCCCATCTGTCGCTGATGCTGGCCACGGTTCCACGTTTGCCTGCTGGAGGATCATTTGCCTTTTTTCCCATTGCAGTGGCCACTGAACAAGAGCCCATCTGTATAAACTTGGGATTGTTCCACCACAAGAAAGAAACGAATAAAGAACTTTGAATGCAATTAGTTTAAAACAGACTTTCAGCTTTCAAACGTGATTTCCCAAGAACATCATCGACTTTAAGAGGGGGCATCTTTTTTCGTTGTTGTTCATTGTTGTAATATTTTGTCCATGATTATAGATCAGATGAGTCTTCAGTATCACTCCCTTTTCCAGAACTTAATGCTAATGGTGAGCCAGCAGGGACTGGTCAGCTAGAGACCCATTGATTGTGCCGTATCTAGCGATAACTCATGAATCCCACCGTTTTAAAATTCTTTTGAGTGTATGGACGGAAAAAATGTATTGATCTAAATATTTTCTTCCCCTCTAGTATCAGTCTAACTTCTTAAAGAGAACAAAAGTAGACAAAGCTAAGGCAGCCTGGTGGGAGGTTGGCTTCGGGAAAATCTCTTAGCTACATGGCAAAAACAGAATGTGAAGGCGGAAATAGCCTGATTTCCTCACTTGTGAACATCCCTATGTACTCTCAGGGCTCAGGTGTATCAGGCCCAGGGAAGAGCCAGGTGTGGGCTTCCCGTCTCATTTGCTTTGGTTTAAAGAAGAGGCATGGAGGGATCTAGAAAGATGGTCAGAGGAAGCTGAGGAATCAATTCATGTATCTGAGTAGCCTTCTCATTACAACAAGAACAATCACCATGGTGGCTGCAGTTTACTGACTACCCACTATGGACCAGACATTTTTGGATGGCGACTTTGAGAGGTAAAGTAACTTGCCTAACATCATCGAGTCATTCACCTCCTGGCTTCTCTGACTCCTGGCCAGTGCCAGGGCCGCGAATAAAATGTTTCCCAGGACCTCCATGGTGGCACAGGGGTTAAGAATCCGCCTGCAAATGCAGGGGACACAGGTTCAATTGCTAGTCCAAGAAGATCGCACATGCCACAGAGCAACAACTACCGAGCCTGCACTCTAGAGCCCATGAGCCACAACTACTGAAGCCCGTACGCCTAGAGCCCGTGCTCCGCAACAAGAGAAGCCACTGCAATGAGAAGCCCGTGCACCACAATGATGAGTAGCCCCCGCTCACCGCAACTAGAGGAAGCCCGCACGCAGCAACGAAGACCCAACACAGCCAAAAATAAATAAATTAATAAATAAATTAATTAAAATGTTTCCCAGTTTTAAAATACTTTTCCCACCATTTCTTCAGTGTTTCTTCTTGCTATCTCTCTACCACCATAGAATCCTCACAACACACCCCCCTTATCTCAAGGTCATTGAGAGCATGCCTAATGGCTCAGTGGGTGTGTAGCTTGACTCCCCATTAACATAAGAGTGGACCACATTCAGCAGTCTATAGAAATATCATGATGTTTAGATTTTGGATATCTGGGTTTGAGTCTTGGATATTGTTTCTTCCTTACTTTATTCAACAAATATTTATTGAGTGTCAAAAGCAACCTTATTATGAAGCTAGTAAACACTTGAGCTTCAGGGTCCCTCGCTTGCACAGGCTCTTTTCAAAGTCTTAGGAGAGGCTCTGTCAATGCATTCACTTGGCCACATGTTTTCGTAGAATTTGCAATGATAAGATATCTTTACTATAATCAGTTATGACTCCTGTCACTTTTCACTCAGACTTTTCCTTGTATTTCCTGGGAAAGGAGGGCTGCAGGCATCTTTAGGGGTCTGGCTGATTGAGGATGCACTGAGTTTGAGTTTCATGGCTGTAGGTGTGTGTTTCACAGTTTTTACTTCCGTGTGCCATCAGACTGTTGCTATCCTGGGGTAGGAAGGGTTGCCATAAATATGCATACTGCTTGCTATGTCATCCCCCCCTAGGTTTTGGCATGAACGTGCAGGGCTGTGTGAATGTGTCCTACAGTGCCTGATGCTGTAAGCATGTGGATAGGAGAGGAGAAATAGCCAGAGCTGGCTTTGGAGAATTCTTCCAATCCCTAGGTATGTAAAACTGAAAGCAGAAAACGCGGTTCTTCTTGATTCCTGGTCAAAACAAAAGTTCTCTCTGATCAGGAATATACTTTAAAATGCAGCAGATACAATTATAAATGTACCAGCCAATGTTTTCTTTTGATGAGAATTACAGGTACTAGAGCTCATCAGATCTCCTACTTTTGTTGGGTACAAACCTGTGTATTAAAAACAGTGAATGTATGGGTAAAGTTGCACGTTTTATCCCCATGAAATACTGGCATCGATAGAGATGCCATGACACTCCTATTAGGCCATCACAAAGAGGACATCAATAACATACTGTTGAGTGTCATCAGTTCAAGGAATATTTAAGATTGGTCACTGCACGAGAACTGGAAATCTTACAACTCTGCTTGAAAGAAACCTGATAGAGGGACTTCCCTGGAGGTCCAGTGGTTAAGACTCCATGCTTCCAGTGCTGGGGGCCCGGGTTCAATCCCTGGTCGGGGAACTAAGATCCCACAAGCCACACCATGCAGCCAAAAACAACAACAACAAAGAAACCTGGTAGATGTTTTTCCAAATTAGACAACAATCCTAATAACTTACGTGACACTACCAAGAACAAGTTGTAAAGCTGAACTGTTAATACAAGCTAAACAATGAATCAAGCAAGCAATCAATATAAAAAAACAAAACAAAGCAGGATAAAACTTTAATCAATTATGCCAGAGAAAAGACCAAAATGCCTTTCCATTTTCTCTATAGAAAATTATTGTCCTAAAAGGAGGTACTAAAGAAGATATAGCCAAAAATGTAGACAAAAAGTACTGTAGACATGAGTAGGCAGTTAATCAATATGCCATGTTTCTGAACCTGGTGATTTTTATGCTAGTTTTTGACTATTTAAAAAATAATTTATTGGGCTTCCCTGGTGGTGCAGTGGTTGAGAGTCCGCCTGCCGATGAAGGGGACACGGGTTCGTGCCCCGGTCCGGGAGGATCCCATGTGCCGCGGAGCGGCTGGGCCCGTGAGCCATGGCTGCTGAGCCTGCGCGTCCGGAGCCTGTGCTCTGCAGCGGGAGAGGCCACAACAATGAGAGGCCCGCGTACCGCAAAAAAAAAAAATTAAAAAAAAAAAAAATAATAATTTATTGTGATTTCTAATTCTAAGCCTATATTGTATTTACTTTTATACTTAATTTTGTATTCTTTTTTTAAAAAAGAGTTTTCTTCGGATTGCATATATAAGCTTCAGGCCCCATAAACTTGGATCTAGCCCTGTTGCTCCCTCTCTAGGGACCTGAGACAGACGCTGGGAATACAAAAATTCCCGCCCCTTATGGAACTACCTTCTGACAGCATCGGCTGTTTGATGACTAAGTAAAATAAAATGTACAGTAAGTTGGATGATGCTGAGTGCTCAGAAGAAAAGGAAAGTAGGGAAAGGGAATGAAAAGGTATGGAGGGTGGGTTTTGCAACTTTCCATACCAAGAGGGAAGACTTCTCTAAGAAGGCACATGCCACCAAGAAAGGAGGGAGCCGGTGAGCCACTGGGAAATGTGGGTGACAGTCAAAGGGAAAGGTCAGAACAGACTCTGAAGAGTGAACTGGTGTGTTCCAGTTCAGAGGATCAGGAGTGGAGAGAGAGAGGAATAAAGCAGGAGAAACGGGGTCAGAGCCCAAGGGGCAGGGACCCATACACAGCACAGGGCTTTTGGCCGTCATAGAGATACTGACTATTACCATGCGGGAAGGAGAATCGCTGGAAGGTTTTGGGCAACAGATTGACATGATTTATCTAACACTGTGACAGCATCACTCCAATTGCTGCTTTTTTTTTTGTTTTAAATTTTGTTTTGTTTTGGTTTTTTTGTGGTACGCGGGCCTCTCACTGCTGTGGCCTCTCCCGTTGCGGAGCACAGGCTCCAGACGCGCAGGCTCAGCAGCCATGGCTCACGGGCCCAGCCGCTCTGCGGCATGTGGGATCTTCCCAGACCGGGGTATGAACCCGTGTCCCCTGCATCGGCAGGAGGACTCTCAACCACTGCGCCACCAGGGAAACCCCCAACTGCTGTTTTGAATGCAGAACAAAGACAACACGTGAGGTCTGGGAGAGCAGTCAGAACCCATTGCAATGAGCTGGGAGAGGTGATGGGATGTGAACCAGGTTGGCTGTGAAGCTGATAAGGAATGGCTAGGTGCTGGATAGACTTTGAAGGCACAGCTGAGGAGGTCTGACATAACAGATGTGGATTTGAGAGAAAGAAAGGAACCAAGATGATTCCAAAGCTGTTTGTCAGCGTGAATGGAAGCATAAAGTTGCCATTTATTGTGCTGGATAAGACTTGACAAAAGTAGGTTGCTCAGTTCTTATGTTAAACTTTGAAGAGACGTCAAGTAGGGAGTTGAATACATGAGTTCGGGAGATGTGAAATGGGGCTTTTTATGTGTGTGGGAGTGCGCACCTGTGAACACTTTTCTCCAAAGTTGGAGAGGAGCTAAAACAACAAAAACAAACAAAAAACCACGCACAGCACTAATGCTTAGCTTCTATCATTTTTCTAGCCTTCACCAAAGTTATAAACATTTTACAAACATTAACTCTATCTTCATGTTCTCACTGTGACAATTCCTCCACTGTTTGTGTACTCTCCTGGGTTTCCAATAAACCAGTGAACTATTAGGAATCTCTCACACATTGCTGATTTCATCATTTTTAAAGATTTCCAAGTACATATGGTATATCGGAACTCCATGGAAGCCAAAAGCTGAAATTGGTTTTTTTATTGAATTTTTTCTCTTGATTTCCTCCCAATTCTAGGAGTTGGAGTTTTATTTTTATGAATTTTTCCTTGCACAGTTGGTAAGTGCTGGCATTTTAAAAATACTTTTTAATTTAAAAAAATTGAAAAAGTTACACTGAGTCCTGAATACAGTTATGCCCTAGTTCCCTAATATTTTAGCCATTTTCTGAGAGCTCAATGTTTAATTGATTTCTGACCAGAAGAAACTCCAGTCAAGAAACTGATATGTGAGAATTTTCCAAAGGATGTGCTTAAATTCATTCCTTTAAGTTTTCCAAACTTCTTGAAAGAAGCTAGATCACACGACAGCTATACAATATCTATATGTCATCATATAGTACTGCTTCCAGAAATATCTTGGGTAAGGTGGGTTTCAGCAAGGATATTTACCAAAAAAATCAGTTACTCAAAGAATTTTTTTGTTTGTTTTTTCAAAATACTCCATTTGAGAATATTGCCCATTAAAATTTTCAATATATACTTAAGAGTTCCTTTTAGATTTGACCCTCTAGTTGCTACTGTTTTTCTGATAGTCTGATTCTGTCAAAGAAAGACATCCATCAGTTCTGTTTCTATTTTTATCTTGGATGCCAAGTATCTAAGAGGGAAATTAATGCCTTGTTGTATTTTAACAATTAAACCCAAATTTGGGACGTAGTATAAAGAACCCATCCTTTGGAATCAGATATATCTGGTCTTAAATTCCAATCCACGGCTTATTGTATGCCATTTAACTTTTCTAGGTCTCTGTTTTCTTGCCTGTGAAATGGGCATAAAGTATCTCCCTCCCCACCAGGGAATATTAAATTAGTTCAAATATGTAAAGCATTTCCATGGTACTTGACTAATCATTGTTAATTTTAATTAGCAATTATAATTAATAATTATATCTTCCTGTATAGATAATATCAACCTTTTCTTCTTACATGTAATATTGGCTGGATATGATAGTCATTTGACAAAAACTTTTTTTGTGTGTGTGTGTGGTACGCGGGCCTCTCACTGCTGTGGCCTCTCCCGTTGCGGAGCACAGGCTCCGGACACGCAGGCTCAGCGGCCATGGCTCACGGGCCCAGCCGCTCCGCGGCACGTGGGATCCTCCCAGACCCGGGAATGAACCCGTGTCCCCTGCATCGGCAGGCAGACTCTCAACCACTGCGCCACCAGGGAAGCCCTGACAAACACTTTCTTTTGTTTTGTTTTTTGTTTTTTTGTTTTTTGTTTTTTGTTTTTGCCGTACGCGGGCCTCTCACTGTTGTGGCCTCTCCCGTTGCAGAGCACAGGCTCCGGACGCGCAGGCTCAGCGGCCATGGCTCACGGGCTTAGCTGCTCCGCGGCATGTGGGATCTTCCCGGACCGGGGCACGAACCTGCATCCCCTGCATCGGCAGGCGGACTCTCAAACACTGCGCCACCAGGGAAGCCCCTGACAAACACTTTTAAATAATTTTATACTGAATTATTTAAAGCTAATTCAAAACTTCATTGTAAATAAATAATAATAACTGCTAATGTTTATGGAGTGATTTCTCTGTTCCAGGCACCATGCTAAGTGCCTTATGTGTATTCATTCATTCATTCGATTCTTGGAATAACCCTATGAGGTAAGTCCTGTTACTTTCGCTCTTTACAGATAATGGAATCTAGACACAGGACCAAGGAACTTGCCCAGGGTAGCTGGTCGGGTTTGGACCTGAGAAGTCTAGATTTAGGTCTGGTGCCCACACACACGCGACTCTATTGTTGCCTTCCAATTGAGCATGTGCTGTGAATACACACACCAGGGAGTTTTATACTTCATCAAAAGCCTTACTTTTTTTAAAGGCTCAGATGACATTTATACATATATCAAGAGCCCTGGAAATCGTTTTAGTAATTTTATCACTTTAATATCCCAAATGGACAAAGGGGTGCATTCCATGCTGGCCTTCCCTAAATGAGAGCCTCTGGTTTCCCTAATGAGGATGTGGATCAATTTCAGGAATAAATGGGGGATGTTGTGAGTCTTCATTAAGAGCAGAGCAACTGGATGCTCCCCGGGGTCCCTTGTCCCTTCCTCTCTACTCTCATCACATGCGGAGCCTCTGGGCAGTTGTTCAGAAGCCCCTCCCCGGTGTGACATGCACCTTTCATCCTCCCTGTTGCAAATCATCAGGTTCTTCTGTCTGTATTGAGTCTTGCCTTTGTTCTTATTAAGCCACCCAGCAGCAAAAATAAGGAAAGCACAAAACTACTGGGTTTTTACTTGGATGAAATGAAATCTGTGCACAGGACCCCATAAGTAAACGTTTGTACCAAAACAAGACAGTGTCACAATTCAGAATTAAAAGACCAAGGGGCATGTGAGAAACATGCCAAAAGGAAAAAACAGGGACAAATGGCACTGGGCCACTTCTAAGTCATAATGAGTCTTGTGAGTTTTCAAAAAGAAAGGACTTTGGGTGCCCTGCTAGGGGCCCCTCATTACATCCCTATACTTACTGCAGGTAGAAGATTTCTTTTTCTTTCTTTCTTTCAAACCACATAATGTGAAAATAAAGTGAATTTGGGGAATCTGCTTTTTTTTTTTTTTTTGGCTGTGTGGCATGTGGGATTTTAGTTCCCCGACAAGGGATCGAACCCGTGCCCCCTGCAGTGGAAGCACAGTCTTACTCAGTGGACCACAAGGGAAGTCCTGAGTCTGCTTCATTTTATCATGTTCCCTCCTTGCAAGATGCACTGTTTAACCCACAGGCAACATGTAAGGGAAGACCCCCCCCCCAATTCTGACATATGCATGACTTTCCTTCTGATGGTTTAAGGTGGACAGCTGTGCCTTGGTTACCAAGGGTACCCATTTTTAACCCCGAAGCAACTTTATCTCTCTCGTTGGTCCAATAATTGGATAGTTAACTTGATCTCAATATATCTGAGAACTCTTTGGTGTCATGAAGTTCCCAGGGCCTGGCCTCTGAAACTAGCAAGCTAGTGGGTGTCTTCAGGACTTTAATCCTGGACTGTTCCCATCTCCAAATACATTGGATTCTCTTGCATCATATTCTGTATTTCTCCTTAACATGTACTTGCCAATCTTCTTCCTTTAGATTCTAAGCCACTTGAAGCCAAGAGACTGCTGAGTTCATATTTGAATCTATTACAGGACTTTCCAGAAGCTCAATAAATATTAAATAAGTATTTACAATACCTAAAAACTTTTCTTTTGGTGGGCAATGCTGTGATTTCCTTGAGCCCACTTTCAAGTTTATAAATTATTTCATCGTTACCAAAGATGAGTGAGAGTTCATCTGAGAGGAAAGTATGTAAATGAGGATATGAATGACTGTTTTTAATTTCATGAAGAGGAGAACATGGCAACTATTAATTTGCATTGTAAATATTATAATAGGAACAGAGACGATCCCTGGCAATGTTTAGAGGAAGGCTGAAGAAATGGTTTTAGAGAAAGCTTTTATTTTCCTAAGCAGCATACATAGAGATTTAATCTGATTATTTAGGTCAGTTTTTAATAGATTAGATTTTATAAAGCCTTATCAAAACCCATCCATCTTGCTAGTCATTCACCTGAAGGATGTAAAAATGAAAATTTATTTCATGTTATAGATATTTTCTTAGGTTAGTTTCCTTTTTACTGCAAATCTAATTTTTTTCAACAGCCTCCAAGGACCAACTCCCCCACCTGTTAAAAATGGTGTACATCATCCTAATATTTTATGTAAAACTCATCTTTTTAAAATAACCACTAGATGGCAATGAATCGGCATAAAAATGTAGGTCTAGCAGGAAGACACCCATTGTTCGTTTGAAGGGGCAAGAAGAGAAATGAGCTCTTTCATCAACGCTTAATACCATTCTCTCCCTTGGCATCTATACAGCCTGGAAGGATCCTAGAATCCGTGGCCACCATCAGGGGGTGATTGATGGGGCTGGTGAATAGACGTGTGATGAGAAAGAGCTGCAGAGAAGCCTCAGACAGAGTGCAATGAACATGGGCTTTGGAATCCAGCAGACCCAGGTTTGAGTCTTTGCTCTATCACTTCTGAGATATGGGATCTTGGATGAATTGCTTAACTTTGCTGGACCTCAGTTTCTCCATCATTAGAGCAGTGATATTGATACCTCATTCATAGGGCATGGTGAGGATCAAATGAGATGTTTGTGTACAGCACCTTGAACATGAAAGGTGCTTAATCAATCCCTGCTATTCCAGGGCCATGATTTCTTATCTGAAACCCTTGGGGCCAGATTTGTTTCAGAATTCAGAATTTTCAAAGTATTAAATGATAAAGCATAAATTACATAGCTGTGCTCAGTCGGGGGTTGGGACAGCATTCTACAATCAAACATTTACGTTTTCGTAGGAAAACATGTTCATACTAGATGGAATAAGTAACATACCCAATTACCAGTGCAGGGCAGGTTTTGTCACCAATAAGTTGGACAAACACTTGGTTTTTGGAGCTTTGAGGGTTTTGAAATTTTAGAGAAGGGACTGAGGGTCTGAGCTATCCATTTAGAAAGCATTTCTGATGGTCCTATATACATGCTACAGAGCCTGCTGGCATGAACATTCCGAGTGAGGGGTGGTAAGAATGTCACGCTGATCCCTCTTATTTCCATGGAGTTGCCATTCTTCTGGGTAAACTATTATATCAACTACTCTCTACAAGTATACTCAATGTCTTGTAATAACCTATAAGGGAAAAGAATCTGAAAAAGAATATATACATGTTACTGTATACCTGAAACTAACACAACATTGTAAATCAACTATACTTCAATAACAAAAAAAAAAAAGATTTTGCTTTCAGAACTTTCACCTAACAAAATGACGACATAGAAAGCAGGAAAAAATACATAATTTTCTGTACCCAAGCATGAGAACTCTCAGTGAAGAAAAAGGCTTAGGTTAAAACTGACATTAAGAGGTCAAAATTAGAATGATAGCTTTTACCAAGTAAAGTTATATTTTACATTTCTTTTCCTGGCAAGCTTTATTTTAAAAGCTTTGATAGAAGCATAATAGCATGTTCCAGGAAAGATACCAGGAAATCTTGTTTTGGGGAGATCGTCTCTTCTAAGTATGTCATATTTAAATGTCACCGTAATATGTTTTTTTTGTGTGTGGGGGGTTATCTTTTGTGGTATGCGGGCCTCTCACTGTTGTGGCCTCTTTTGTTGCAGAGCACAGGCTCCGGACGTGCAGGCTCAGTAGTTGTGGCTCACGGGCCCAGCCGCTCCGCGGCATGTGGGATCTTCCCGGACCGGGGCACGAACCCGTGTCCCCTGCATCGGCAGGCAGACTCTCAACCACTGCGCCACCAGGGAAGCCCCCGTAATATGTTTTTAAAAAAGTGTTTTCGATATTTTCATTTGTGCTTATGCAGCCTCTCCTCTTAGATTGTCACCCTACCCCCCACAAGGACAGAAACCAGCCCTTCTCTTGTTTTTCTTTCTTTGTAATTCCTGGGAAGCTTGTAACTTATATAGTATTGTGTTTGAAGAAGATGTTAGATAAATGCTGGCTTTCTCAGCTGTAAATAGGAAAGATTCTTCCATCATAATTCAGATATTCTCAAGGACACATTTGGGAGTTACATGAACTCTTCCGGAAAACAAATACGTCATATATCACCCAGGAAAAGATATTAACCTTAATGGTTTGAAAGAGTTTGTGTCAGAGCTTATACAATGAACAAATCTGTCCAGATACAGTCTGGAGAAGGAATTTTCCTGTTTTGTGTATATAAGGTCTAAAATGAAAACCAACCCTAAACAGCAGTTGCATAGGGCAGAAATAGAGACACAGATGTAGAGAACAAACGTATGGACACCAAGAGGGGAAACTCGCGGCGCGGGGTGCAGTGGTGGTGGGATGAACTGGGAGATTGGGATGGACATGTATACACTAATATGTATAAGGTGGATAACTAATAAGAACCTGCTGTATAAAAAAATAAATAAAATTCAAAAAATAATAGCAGTTGCATAAATTGAGAAATTTCAGCTACGTTTTATCAATGCAGCACGGGGAGCAGTGCCCACAGTGCTCTGTATAAAGCTCCCTGGACGTTTCTGAATAAGAAAAGTAGGGTCCTACTGGCACAGTTGCTGGGAAGAGTAGGACTCCATCAGGGGAGACTGACTACAGTGAGAGGAACAAGAAACTTATCATGGGCTTTTCCGGATGAAAAATCTTCATTGGTTCCCAAGAGCCCACAGGATAAAGCACAAATGCCTTATGTAGGGCAGTCATGGCCCTTCACAGTGTTCTCAACCCACCCCTTCTCAGCATCTTCTCCCATGTGTAAGCCACTTTGGGATATCTACTCAATGTCCTTGGATTTTCTTTAACTCTGTCTCTGAGCCTTTCCTTTACCCTGAACGTCCTTTTGCCCACCCCACGCCTTTCCTCTCTTCTCTGCTAGTAATTGTCTACTCATTCTTTGAGATTTGGAGCCAATAAACACTACCCCGAGAGACCTTCTGGGAGACACATATTATTTAAAAACATTGTTCTATATTACTTACCTGCTCATGCGTGAACCCTCATGGGTTTGAATCTGTTTCATATTTGAATGTGAGTTTTACTCATATTTTTATATTATTTTACTCATATTTTTACTTATCTTTCCATCCAAGTACTGAACACAGTACTTGGAAATTCATGGCCATTGACTGTTTGCCATTATTGATAAAAAGTTGAGTCAAGCATGGTCCAACTCACTAGCATAAAACCTGTGATGAACGTTGAAAGTACAAGACCCTCCCTCTGTTACCCTCTTCTACACTTGGAGTCCTGATTTACAGGTGAGGAGAGTGGGACCAGCTCAAGCTCATGCAGCTGATAAGTACTGGAGTATCTGACTGCCGATCTAGCGCCTTCTGTGTCTCTGCTTCCTACAAATGTAAAGGCACAAAGACCACTTCACTGTAGCATGTCAGCATCCCCATGTGGTACCACTTAATGGTTTTCCAAGTGACTCTGGATAAATATAAAATATGGCATGCTTGCCTTTCTTTCTTTCAACTGGGTAAGTTAATATTCTAGAGGGAATTATTTAAGCATATGAAAGAATTATTAAAGGAAGTTTAGTTTGCTAAATCTCAGTGGGGAGGACTATTTCAGAGGTTTTGCTTTATAAGATTCATGCAGTCCTAATGGCCGTGTTTCAAGAGACTGGCTGACTGAGGACCAGTGAATGAATGACTTCCTTGTACCTGCAGAAATGCAAGAGCTTCCCTCAACTCTGAGAACACATTTATGTCGGGGTGCATATTTAAGTTCTTCTGTGTTTTTCCCATTGATTTCAAAGGAAACTGTACAAATAAATATATCTGGTTTAAAATTTTTGATTGTGCAAGTATAACAGAAAATATCACATTTCTCATCCCTGTGAGTGATTAGGTTAATTTTCCTGCCTGAGCTTGTCTACAGTGGAGATTATATATCTTATGTCCAACTTGGTAAAAGTCCAACTCCATAGTTTGTCAAAATTTTTGCCATATTTAATTCTCTAGTTACTTTCAAGGATTTTTCAAAATAACTTTTTCAAAAAGTCAGCCAACAGGCACACAGTTAACATAAACAAAAGTTTCACTGTGTTTCTTAGATGGATAAATTTTGTTCACCATATGGTTTATCATTCTCAAAACTATTATTCTGAAAATCTGTGACATTTTCCTATGACTATTCTAAGGTCTTTTATCTTTTAACTAACTACTATTAGTAGTTTCTTTTTTGAATGCTTTGTTTACAACATTTTTGTTTTCATACATTTAACATTTTTTATATTGGAAAATTCCAGATATGTTCAAAAGTAGAGACAATAAGCCGTCCTTGACCAATCATCTAGCTTCAATACTTATCAACTCACGGTCAATCTTTTTTTCCTCTGTACTCCCACCCAATACCTACCCCCTCTGAATTATTTTGAAGGAAATTTCAGATGTCATGTCATATCATCTGTGAATTTTTCTCTATATATCTTTAAAAAAACAAGGACTTCCCTTTTCAAACATAATTACAGTATCAATAACCACCACCTTCCCCCATCCTGCCAAAGAGTAATTCCATAATACTGTCAAATATCCAGTTAGTACTCACCTTTCCCCAATTGTGCTATTTATGGTTTTTGTACTTTGTTTCTTTGAATCAGGATCCAGGTAAGGTTCATACGTAACAGTTGATTTAGCAGTTACTGAAATCTGTTTATAAACTCTCCCACTCTTCCCCACCCCAGCCCTTTATCTCATTAACAGGGTTGTTTGTCCTACACATTTTCTCACAGTTTGGATTTGCTGATTGTATCCCCGTGGTGTCATTTAACAGGTTTGTTCCTCCATCACCTGTACTTCCAGTAAAATGGTAGTTTTATCTAGATGTTTGACTAGATTTCAATTATTTTCTTTCTTTTTTCCCCCCAAGAGTTCTTCCTAGGTAGTACTACTTACTTCCACCAGGTGATAGATACTGTCTGCTTGACTCTCTTTATTTAGTGTTTACTGCTTTGATCATTGCTGCCTGGACCCTTGGACAGACAGGATAAATGCTTAAGTCTTTCTTTTTGATTACTAGTACAATGAGTTGGTTTGCTAATGTCCTCAAACATAACCAAACACTAAACATAGTTAATACGTTTCAATTCTCTGCATTGTTATTCTTATTGATACTCTAATTGTCCTACTCTTAGCCAAGGGGAGCTTATTTAAATAGGACACTGAGTCCGTTTGATATGATCCAAGTTATATTTGATAGGTTTTGTTTTTGATATCTAGTTTGAAAAGATGTTGCAAGCCCTGTTTCCTTTTTTAAAAAAATTCTACCTGTTTGTGGTTTTGTTTTGTTTTATTGGAGAATAATTGCTTTACAATGTTGTGTTCGTTTCTGCTGTACAATGAGGTAAATCAGCTGTATGTGTACATATATCCCCTTATTCTTGGACCTCACTCCCACACCCCACCCCATCCCACCCATCTAGGTCATCACAGAACACAGAGCTGAGCTCCTGTGATTTATAGCATGTTCCCGTTAGCTATCTATTTAACACATGGTAGTGTATATATGTCAACCTTATCTCCCAGTTCGTCCCAGCCCCCCTTCCCCCCGCCATATCCACATGTCCATTCTCTATATCTACGTCTCTATTCCTGCCCTGCAAATAGGTTTATCTGTATCATTTTTCTAGATTCCATGTATATGCACTAATATATTTGTTTTTCTCTTTCTGGCTTACTTCACTCTGTATGACAGACTCTAGGTCCATCCACATCTCTACAAATAACTCAATTTCGTTTCTTTTTATGGCTGAGTAATATTCCATTGAATATATGTGCCACATCTTCTTTATCCATTCATCTGTTTTTGGACATTTAGGTAGTTTCCATGTCCTGGCTATTGTAAATAGCGCTGCAATGAACATTGGGTTACATGTGTCCTTTTGAATTATGGTTTTCTCAAGGTATCTGCACAGTAGTGGGACTGCTAGGTCATATGGTAGTTCTATTTTTAGCTTTTGTTTGTTTGTTTGTTTGTTTTACATCTTTATTGGAGTATAATTGCTTTACAATGGTGTGTTAGTTTCTGCTTTATAAAAAAGTGAACCAGTTACACATATACATATGTTCCCATATCTCTTCCCTCTTGCATCTCCCTCCCTCCCACCCTCCCTATCCCACCCCTCCAGGCGGTCACAAAGCACCAAGCTGATCTCCCTGTGCTATGCGGCTGCTTCCCACTAGCTATCTACCTTAGGTTTGGTAGTGTATATATGTCCATGCCTCTGTCTCGCTTTGTCACAGCTTACCCTTCCCCCTCCCCATATCCTCAAGTCCATTCTCTAGTAGGTCTGTGTCTTTATTCCTGTCTTACCCCTAGGTTCTTCATGACATTTTTTTTTCTTAAATTCAATATATATGTGTTAACATACGGTATTTGTCTTTCTCTTTCTGACTTACTTCACTCTGTATGACAGACTCTAGGTCTATCCACCTCATTACAAACAGCTCAATTTCATTTCTTGTTATGGCTGAGTAATATTCCATTGTATATATGTGCCACATCTTCTTTATCCATTCATCTGATGATGGACACTTAGGTTGTTTCCATCTCCGGGCTATTCTAAATAGAGCTGCAATGAACATTTGGTACATGACTCTTTTTGAATTTTGGTTTTCTCAGGGTATATGCCCAGTAGTGGGATTGCTGGGTCATATGGTAGTTCTATTTGTAGTTTTTTAAGGAACCTCCATACTGTTCTGCACAGTGGCTGTATCAATTTACATTCCCACCAACAGTGCAAGAGGGTTCCCTGTACTCCACACCCTCTCCAGCATTTATTGTTTCTAGATTTTTTGATGATGGCCATTCTGACTGGTGTGAGATGATATCTCATTGTAGTTTTGATTTGCATTTCTCTAATGATTAACGAAGTTGACCATTCTTTCACGTGTTTGTTGGCAGTCTGTATATCTTCTTTGGAGAAATGTCTATTTAGGTCTTCTGCCCATTTTTGGATTGGGTTGTTTGGTTTTTTGTTATTGAGCTGCATGAGCTGCTTATAAATTTTGGAGATTAATTCTTTGTCAGTTGCTTCATTTGCAAATATTTTCTCCCATTCTGAGGGTTGTCTTTTGGTCTTGCTTATGGTTTCCTTTGTTATGCAAAAGCTTTGAAGTTTCATTGGGTCCCATTTGTTTTTTGTTGTTTGTTTTTATTTCCATTTCTCTAGGAGATGGGTCAAAAAGGATCTTGCTCTGATTTATGTCATAGAGTGTCCTGCCTATGTTTTCCTCTAAGAGTTTGATAGTTTCTGGCCTTACATTTAGGTCTTTAATCCAATTTGAGCTTCTTTTTGTGTATGGTGTTAGGGAGTGATCTAATCTCATACTTTTACATGTAGCTGTCCAGTTTTCCCAGCACCACTTATTGAAGAGGCTGTCCTTTCTCCACTGTACATTCCTGCCTCCTTTATCAAAGATAAGGTGACCATATGTGCGTGGGTTTATCTCTGGGCTTTCTATCCTGTTCCATTGATCTACCTTTCTGTTTATGTGCCAGTACCATACTGTCTTGATTACTGTCGCTTTGTAGTATAGTCTGAAGTCAGGGAGCCTGATTCCTCCAGCTCCGTTTTTCATTCTCAAGATTGCTTTGGCTATTCAGGGTCTTTTGTGTTTCCATATAAATTGTGAAATTTTTTGTTCTAGTTTTGTGAAAAATACCAGTGGTAGTTTGATAGGGATTGCATTGAATCTGTAGATTGCTTTGGGTAGTAGAATCATTTTCACAATGTTGATTCTTCCAATCCAAGAACATGGTATATATCTCCATCTATTTGTACCATCTTTAATTTCTTTCATCAGTGTCTTATAATTTTCTGCATACCGGTCTTTTGTCCCCTTAGGTAGGTTTATTCCTAGATATTTTATTCTTTTTGTTGCAATGGTAAATGGGAGTGTTTTCTTGATTTCACTTTCAGATTTTTCATCATTAGTGTATAAGAATGCCAGAGATTTCTGTGCATTAATTTTGTATCCTGCTACTTTACCAGATTCATTGATTAGCTCTAGGAGTTTTCTGGTAGCATCTTTAGAATTCTCTATGTATAGTATCATGTCACCTACAAACAGTGACAGCTTTACTTCTTCTTTTCCGATTTGGATTCCCTTTATTTCCTTTTCTTCACTGATTGCTGTGGCTAAAACTTCCAAAACGATGTTGAATAAGAGTGGTGAGAGTGGGCAACCTTGTCTTGTTCCTGATCTTAGTGGAAATGCTTTCAGTTTTTCACCATTGAGGACGAGGTTGGCTGTGGGTTTGTCATATATGGCCTTTATTATGTTGAGGAAAGTTCCCTGTATGCCTACTTTCTGCAGGGTTTTTATCATACATGGGCGTTGAATTTTGTCGAAAGATTTCTCTGCATCTATTGAGATGATCATATGGTTTTTCTCCTTCAATTTGTTAATATGGTGTATCACATTGATTGATTTGCTTACATTGAAGAATCCTTGCATTCCTGGAATAAACCTCACTTGATCATAGTGTATGATCTGTTTAATGTGCTGCTGGATTCTGTTTGCTAGTATTTTGTTGAGGATTTTTGCATCTATGTTCATCAGTGATATTGGCCTGTAGTTTTCTTTCTTTGTGACATCCTTGTCTGGTTTTGGTATCAGGGTGATGGTGGCCTCGTAGAATGAGTTTGGGAGTGTTCCTCCCTCTGCTATATTTTGGAAGAGTTTGAGGATAGGTGTTAGCTCTTCTCTAAATGTTTGATAGAATTCACCTGTGAAGCCATCTGGTCCTGGGCTTTTTTTGTCGGAAGATTTTTAATCACCGTTTCAATTTCAGTGCTTGTGATTGGTCTGTTCATATTTTCTATTTCTTCCTGATTCAGTCTTGGTAGGTTGTGCATTTCTAAGAATTTGTCCATTTCTTCCAGGTTGTCCATTGTATTGGCATATAGTTGCTTGTAGTAATCTCTCATGATCTTTTGCGTTTCTGCAGTGTCTGTTGTTACTTCTCCTTTTTCATTTCTAATTCTATTGATTTGGGTCTTCTCCCTTTTTTTCTTGATGAGTCTGGCTAATGGTTTATCAATTTTGTTTATCTGCTCAAAGAATCAGCTTTTAGTTTTATTGATCGTTGCTATCGTTTCCTTCATTTCTTTTTCATTTATTTCTGATCTGATTTTTATGATTTCTTTCCTTCTGCTAACTTTGGGGTTTTTTTGTTCTTCTTTCTCTAATTGCTTTAGGTGCAAGGTTAGGTTGTTTATTCAAGATGTTTCCTGTTTCTTGAGGTAGGATTGTATTGCTATAAATTTCCCTCTTAGAACTCCTTTTGCTGCATCCCATAGATTTTGGGTCATCGTGTCTCCATTGTCATTTGTTTCTAGGTATTTTTTGATTTCCTCTTTGATTTCTTCAGTGATCACTTCGTTATTAAGTAGTGTATTGTTTAGCGTCCATGTGTTTTATTTTTTACAGATCTTTTCCTGTAATTGATATCTAGTCTCATAGCGTTGTGGTTGGAAAAGATACTTGATACAATTTCAATTTTCTTAAATTTACCAAGGCTTGACTTGTGACACAAGATATGATCTATCCTGGAGAATGTTCCATGAGCACTTGAGAAGAATGTGTATTCTGTTGTTTTTGGTTGGAATGTCCTATAAATATCAATTAACTCCATCTTGTTTAATGTATCATTTAAAGCTTGGGTTTCCTTATTTATTTTCACTTTGGATGATCTGTCCATTGGTGAAAGTGGGGTGTTAAAGTCCCCTACTATGAATGTGTTACTGTCTATTTCTCCTTTTATGGCTGTTAGTATTTCCCTTATGTATTGAGGTGCTCCTATGTTGGGTGCATAAATATTTACAATTTTATATCTTCTTCTTGGGATCGATCCCTTGATCATTATGTAGTGTCCTTCTTTGTCTCTTCTAATAGTCTTTATTTTAAAGTCTACTTTGTCTGATATGAGAATTGCTACTCCAGCTTTCTTTCGGTTTCCATTTGCATGAAAAATCTTTTTCCATCCCCTTACTTTCAGGCTGTATGTATCTCTAGGTCTGAAGTGGGTCTCTTGTAGACAGCAAATACATGGGCCTTGTTTTTGTACCCATTCAGCCAATCTGTGTCTTTTGGTGGGAGCATTTAGTCCATTGACATTTAAGGTAATTATCAATATGTATGTTCCTATTTCCATTTTCTTAATTGTTTTGGGTTCGTTATTGTAGGTCTTTTCCTTCTCTTGTGTTTCTTGCCTAGAGAAGTTCCTTTAGCAGTTGTTGTAAAGCTGGTTTGATGGTGTTGAACTCTCTCAGCTTTTGCTTGTCTGTAAAGGTTTAAATTTCTCCATCATATCTGAATGAGATCCTTGCTGGGTAGAGTAATCTTGGTTGCAGGTTTTTTTCCTTCTTCACTTTAAATATGTCCTGCCAGTCCCTTCTGGCTTGCAGAGTTTCTGCTGAAAGGTCAGCTGTTAACCTTATGGGGATTCCCTTGTGTGTTATTTTTTGTTTTTCCCTTGCTGCTTTTAATATGTTTTCTTTGTATTTAATTTTTGACAGTTTGATTAATACGTGTCTTGGTGTATTTCTCCTTGGATTTATCCTGTATGGGACTCTCTGTGCTTCCTGGACTTGATTAACTATTTCCTGTCCCATATTAGGGAAGTTTTCAACTATAATCTCTTCAAATATTTTCTCAGTCCCTTTCTTTTTCTCTTCTTCTTCTAGGACCCCTATATTTTGAATGGTGGTGCATTTAATGTTGTCCCAGGGGTCTCAGACTGTCCTCAGTTCTTTTCATTGTTTTTTCTTTATTCTGCTCTGCAGTAGTTATTTCCACTATTTTATCTTCCAGGTCACTTATCCGTTCTTCTGCCTCAGTTATTCTGCTATTGATCCCATCTAGAGTGTTTTTCATTTCATTTATTGTGTTCTTCATCGTTGTTTGTTTCATCTTTAGTTCTTCTAGGTCCTTGTTAAATGTTTCTTGCATTTTGTGTATTCTATTTCCAAGATTTTGGATCATCTTTACTATCATTCTGAATTCTTTTTCAGGTAGACTGCCTATTTCCTCTTCATTTGTTAGGTCTGGTGGGTTTTTATCTTGCTCCTTCATCTGCTGTGTGTTTTTCTGTCTTCTCATTTTGCTTATCTTACTGTGTTTGGGGTCTCCTTTTGGCAGCCTGCAGGTTCGTAGTTCCTGTTGTTTTTGGTGTCTGTCCGTAGTGGCTAAGGTTGTTTCAGTGGGTTGTGTAGGCTTCCTGGTGGAGGGGACTAGTGCCTGTGTTCTGGTGGATGAGGCTGGATCTCGTCTTTCTGGTGGGCAGGTCCACGTCTGGTGGTGTGTTTTGGGGTGTCTGTGGCCTTATTATGATTTCAGGCAGCCTCTCTGCTAATGGGTGGGGCTGTGTTCCTGTCTTGCTAGTTGTTTGGCATAGGATGTCCAGCACTGTAGCTTGCTGGTCGTTGAGTGAAGCTGGGTGCTGGTGTTGAGATGGAGATCTCTGGGAGATTTTTGCCATTTGATATTATGTGGAGCTGGGAGGTCTCTTGTGGACCAGTGTCCTGAAGTTGGCTCTCCCTCCTCAGAGGCAAAGCACTGAGTCCTGGCAGCAGCACCAAGAGCCTTTTATCCACACGGCTCAGAATAAAAGGGAGAAAAAGTAGAAAGAAAGAATTAGTTGAAGTAGAAAGAAAGAAAGAAAGCAAGAAAGAAAGGAGGGAGGGAGGGATGGAGGGAGGGAGGAAGGAAGGAATGAGGGAAGGAAGGCAATAAAGAAAGAAGATAAAGTAAAATAAAATAAAGATAAAATATAGTAAAGTTATTGAAATAAAAAAAGAATTACGAAAAAAATTAAAAAAAAAAAACGGACAGATAGAACCCTAGGACAAATGGTGGAAGCAAAGCTATACAGACAAACTCTCACAAAGAAGCATACACACACACACTCACAAAAAGAGGAAAAGGGGAAAAAATCATAAATCTTGCTCTCAAAGTCCACCTCCTCAATTTGGGATGAGTCATTGTCGATTCATGTATTCCACAGCTGCAGGGTCCATCAAGTTGATTGTGGAGCTTTAATCCGCTGCTTCTGAGGCTGCTGGGAGAGATTTCCCTTTCTCTTCTTTGTTCTCACAGCTCCCAGGGGCTCAGCTTTGGATTTGGCCCCGCCTCTGCGTGTAGGTCGCCGGAGGGCGTCTGTTCTTCGCTCAGACAGGACCAGTTAAAGGAGCAGGTGCTTCGCGGACTCTGGCTCTCTCAGGCCGGGGGTGGGCGGGGCACGTAGGGCAGGGCGGGCCTGCGGCGGCGGCAGAAGCCGGCATGACGTTGCACCAGCCTGAGGCGCGCCGTGCGTTCTCCCTGAGGAGTTGTCGCTGGATCCCGGGACCCCGGCAGTGGCGGGCTGCACAGGCTCCCGGGAGGGTTGTGTGGAGAGTGACCTGTGCTCGCACACAGGCTTCTTGGTGGCGGCAGCAGCAGCCTTAGCGTCTCATGCCCGTCTCTGGGGTCCGCGCTTTTAGCCGCGGCTCGCGCCCGTCTCTGGAGCTCCTTTAAGCAGCGCTCTTAATCCCCTCTCCTCGCGCACCAGGAAACAAAGAGGGAAGAAGAAGTCTCTTGCCTCTTTGGCAGCTCCAGACTTTTACCGGACTCCCTCCCGGCTAGCCGTGGTGCACTAATCCCTTCAGGCTGTGTTCACGCCGCCAGCCCCAGTCCTCTCCCGGCGCTCCGACCAAAGCCCGAGCCTCAGCTCCCAGCCCCGCCCGCCCCGGTGAGTGAGCAGACAAGCCTCTCGGGCTGGTGAGTGCCGGTCGGCCCTGATCCTCTGTGTGGGAATCTCCCTGCTTTTCCCTCCGCACCCCTGTTGCTGCGCTCTCCTCCGCGGCTCCGAAGCTTTCCCCTCCGCCACCCGCAGTCTCCGCCCGCGAAGGGGTTTCCTAGTGTGTGGAAACTTTTCCTCCTTCACAGCTCCCTCCCACTGGTGCAGGTCCCGTCCCTATCCTTTTGTCTCTTTATTCTTTCTTCTTTTGCCCTACCCAGGTACGTGGGCAGTTTCTTGCCTTTTGGGAGGTCTGAGGTCTTCTGCCAGCATTCAGTAGGTGTTTTGTAGGAGTTGTTCCACGTGTAGATGTATTTCTGGTGTATCTGTGGGGAGGAAGGTGATCTCCGCATCTTCCGCCGTCTTCCCGGAAGCCTATTTTTAGTTTCTTTAAGGAGCCTCCATACTGTTCTCCGCAGTGGCTGTACCAATTTACATTCCCACCAACAGTGCAAAAGGGTTCCCTCTGCAAGCCCTGTTTCTTTTTAGTGAGATATGGTATTTAGAGTCTGCAATCTGGGTTCTGTGGGAACTTATTGCTCCTGGGTTGGTTACTATTTCTAGGCCTTTTAGTAAACAGAACTAGGAAATAGGTATTGCTTTTTAAAGATAAAATATATCAGGGGTTTATACTGATATTTTCTCTTAAAATAAGGTAATGAATCAATCCTATATCTTTATCTCTGTTTTCCCACATCAAAAATCTCAGTATTCAAAGATACAAACATAATTACTCATTCACCTAATCTCACATTACACACACAATCATTTCAGAATAACAATACCAACACTCCCACCAACATTATGATTACTATAAAAGTTTTAAAATTATATTATTATGATCATAATTATGACTACGATTATGAGCTTTTCTTCTTTTACTTAAGGTATAGCCTACTAGAGTTGCTCGAAGTAAAATCACTGTGTGGTTATGCCACCAACTAGATACTTAATTTCAATGTTTAATGTTACATACGATTTTAGGATTTACGTTTTTTGCTTTGAGCTAAATTTTGTTTAATTGCATATAAAATATGTACATGGTTCCAAGGCACATTTAAAGAAATCTAGCATCAATCTTTGTCGCCTCCACCCTACTTCTCCCCTCCTCCTATAGGTAAGCATTTCAACTGTTTTTGTTTTATTTGTATTTATTGTTTTCTATTTTTTTTATTTTTTGGCCTTGCTGTGCAGCTTGTGGGCTATTAGTTCCCCAACCAGGGATTGAACCTGGGCCCCAGCAGTGAAAGCGCAGAGTCCTAACCAGTAGACCGCCAGGAAATTCATTTATTGTTTTTTAAATATAAGCAGACACTTTATAGTTTATATTTTTTGTCAAACGTAAATATATGTCCTTCACGTTTTATTTACTTTTTCTCTTTGATGTCTCTCGATATTTAGAAAGGTGTGCTTTTTTTTTTTTTTTTTTTGCCTCACCGCAGGACATGTGGAACTTCCCTGACCAGGGATTGAACCTGTGCTCCCTGAAGTAGAAGAGCAGAATCTTAACCACTGGACCACCACGGAAGTCCCAGGTGTGCACTTTTTAAATGGTTATCTCTTACCTTTAGTCTTTGTTTTGCTGTGGGTAAATTCTGAACAAAACATCTTCCTTTGATTCTCATGGCAGATGTATTAGTAATTACTAATTATTGTAAGATTAGTGTATGCTTTTCTGAAATAATATATCCATCCTGTTAAGACTGTCCATTTATCCACCTGCAATCAGCATGCCTTTTCCTTCTGATGGAACAAGTGTTTCTTCACAGCAAAAGTGAAACCAGTGGAAACATCTGGTACTTGTGTCTCTATATGATTGAGGATTAAGTAAGAGTTACTTGACTTAAGAGTTACTGGATTTAAAGAAAAGCTACTAAATTGTTTTCTCTATCATGCTAGTCACTGGCATATTTTTCTCCTATTGACTGAAGTACCATTTCCAGGATTGTGGGATGCTATTTCTTAGTCCAGCTTATCTTTGTAACTTCCACTTTGATAATTTTAAACCAGAGTTAACTTTTTAATTGGTGAGGTGGGTTACGTGTAAGCCCCTTCAGGCAGTTTTCAGCAGACCAAAGATATATTATCTTAGGACCACAACAACTATTTAAGGATAAAATTTAAGGTGTTCCATTGCCATAGCATCAGTTTGGTACATGATATACTACCTTTTTATTCTGTTTAAAATTTCTTCCCTACTCACATTTTGATTAGTGATGAAAACACTACCTAATATTTGTAGAGTGTTGTAGGGTTTTTTTTACTGCTTTCAACAGGTGTCATATCTTATCTTCACAACACCTTAGCCATATGAGGTAACTGGGGTAAATAAAGAAGGCATTGTCATCCCATGTGTCAGCTAAGGGCATTGAATCCCAAGGAGGGTAAAGCAGTGTCAGGAGCTCTGCAATGGCCCTGCTCACAGCCTGGTCTTCCCAGCATACAGGTATGTGAGGGGTGGTGCAGTGGAGTGGGGTTTAAGGTTGCAGGTTGGAGAGGTCTTGTAATTTCACGCATCACAAATGTAATCTGCACACATCAGCACAGAAGAGACCCCTTTATATTTAAAGGACTGCAGAGTCCCACGTAGGCAGGGCACCAGTCTGAGGACAGCAGCTCTCAGCAGAAGCTACACTGCCTCTGGGAGCCATTTTGGAAACCTGAAGGGGGTCATTTTTAGTTGTCACAAAGGGAGACTCAACTGGCATTTGTGGGATAGAGTGTAGGCACCTAGCAATGCATGAGAAAGTCGCGTGTGCTGTGAATTTTCCCATGTACCCATGACATGGATATAGTCCTGGACATTAACGTGTAGATGAAAAACCTGTATTTAATGTTCTGAACCTAGAACTTAATTTCATTTTGTGTGTAATTACAAAGTATTTTTGTACCATTTAAATACACACTAAAAATTTCAGGAATGCCATTACCATGAGGATGAAGGGAAAATTACTCTGTTCAGAATTTACCAAGAGTTATCTATTTCAGAAAATGACATCAACCAACATCACTCGTGTGTTTGTGGTTCATCAATACAATACTCAGACTCAGTCTGATTTTCGTGGTTGTTGCATTCGGAGTGATTTTACGTATAAGTAAAATACCATATCTTCTGGTGTGATCATTGTTATTAAGCTTTGACATATGGACACATGCAATTATCTAGTATAAATTACTCTTTAATTTCTTATTATATGACTGTCGGAGCAGTATACTGATTGTTTTAAACTTATGTGTGTAGGTTGGTTGGTTATGTTAACTATAAGTTTTACTTCAGGTTAAAAGGGAAATTACAAAATATTTGTTATTACAAAGGGGCATTAGGTCTTACAGGGCTGAGACTCACTGCTCTAAAGCCATTTTCTCCAAATGCTGTATTTCACCAAATCTAAGAGGCTATCTATTGTAAGATTTAAAAAAATGAGGCCAATTAAATGATGGATTGTTTTCAATTGCAAGACACATCCTGATTTTGGAGATGTTGAAACATGAAAAGATGTGGTGCTTAGAACTGATGGAAAATAATAATAATTTGTAATAATAGCAGGTACTGTTGTTAAGCAGTGTTCTACAAGCATCATATGTATTATCTCATTTAATCCTCACAACAAATTGCAGAGCTGGCACATGAAGAAACAGAGGGATACATATTTTCCCCAGGTCACGGATTAAGTGTGTGGTAGCATTGGGATTTGAATCTGGATCTAACTTTAAACCCCATACTCATTTCTCTAGGTCACGCTGCCCACTCTCCCTCCACGTGGCTCTCAAGGTGGAAGGAGCCCATGATTCCTCTCAGTTCTTGAGAAATTCCAACATGGGTAGCAGCTTCTTTCTCGAAATCCATTTCCCCTTCCTTGAGCAGAAAGAAGCAGGTTCAATGTGGAAGCTGAGGAGGGAAGGTGCTTCCCTTTGGCCATGTAGGGTCAAAACATGTGGAGGTGTCATGGCCCCGTGCCAGGAGGACAGTCATACCTGACCACACACGACCCTCCATGTCAGTGGTTTTCAGATTTTTTTTGACGATGACCCAAGACTGGAAATACATTGTTTTCATTTTTAAAAATTGAGGTGAAATTCATGTAACATAATATTAACCATTTTTAAGTGTATAACTCAGTGGTATTGAGTACATTCACAGTGTTGTGCAACCACCACCCCTCTCTAGTTTCAAACCATTGTCATCACCCCAAGGACACTCTGCACCACTTAAACAGTCACTGCCCACGCCCTAAGCCTTGTAGCCTCTAACAGCCACTAATCTGCTTCCAATCTCTATGGAGTTACCTATTCTGGATATTCCATATAAATGGGATCATACGTTATGGAGCTTTTATCTCTGGCCTCTTTCACTTAGCATAATATTTTTGAGGTTCATCTGTGTTGTAGCATCTGACAATACTTTATTCCTCTGTGTGGCTGAATAATAATTTGGTGTGTGGATATACCACATCGTGTTTATGCATTCATCCGTTGATAACTTCTGGTTTGTTTCTACTTCTTGGCTATTGTGAAGAGTGGGGCTGTGAATATCTGTGTACAAGTATTAGTCTGAATACCTATTTTGAATGCTTCTGAAGAGTGGAATCTCTGGGTCATCTGATAATTCTATGTTTAACTTTCTGAGAAAATGCCAAACTGTTTTTTAAAACAACTGCATCATCACTTTACATTCCCACCAGTTAGGTACAAGTGTTCCAGTTTCTTCACATCCTTGCCATCACTTGTAATTTTCCATAGTTGTTTTCAAATATAGCCATCCTAATGGGTGTGAAATACACTTGCAAATTATATACATTTTACATTACAACCTAGTAATCTCACACACAAAGAAAAAATAACTAAAATAAAAGCTTCACAAAATAATATAGTACCCTGATATTTTCTATTCTATCATAATATAATTGATCCTATTTCATTTTTCTTAAAAAATGCTAGTTGCCACTCACTAAATTGATTTCATTATCCAATAAAGGGTCGTGATCCACTGTTTCAAAATCATTGCTCAATTTGAATGCACACATTTTTCCAGGGGCAGTTTTGTATTTGCCTGAAAAACAGGAATGATTTTTTTTCATGAACACTAGAAGACATCTTACTATACAGCAAAGAAAATCATAATTATAATTCATATTATCAGCAAAATAGGTTGAATATCTCAATGTTATTGGAAGGGTGCTGGTCCAAAGGTTGGAAAGCCAAGGTTAATTCTGACTCTGAACTTTCCGTCTGAAACACCTTTTCCGAGATCATTTTTGCAGCCAGTAAATGAAGGTAACGATGGACAGCACACCCAGCTGGAGGCTTGTGATTAGGACTGGATAATAGCATCATGAATGTGATTGCAGTTTGAAACAGCAAAATGCTATCAAGAGTGAATTATTGGGCTTCCCTGGTGGCGCAGTGGTTGAGAGTCTGCCTGCCGATGCAGGGGACGCGGGTTTGTGCCCCGGTCCGGGAGGATCCCTTATGCCGTGGTGGGCCATGGCTGCTGGGCCTGCGTGTCTGGAGCCTGTGCTCCGCAACGGGAGAGGCCACAACAGTGAGAGACCCACATACTGCCAAAAAAAAAAAAAAAAAAAGAGTGAATTGTTACTTAAGTGTTTCCAGAGGAGCCTGCTTGTGGAGCTCTAGTCAATAATAGTCAGTAAGTAGTAAGAGCACATTCATTGGCTACGTGCCAGGCAGGGTTCAAAGCCCTCAGACTGCATTAGTCTTCAAAGTAGCCCTCGAGGCAAGTGATGGTGACATTGGGCCCACTGTACAAATGAGGAAATCAAGGTACAAGGAAACTTGGTAACAAGTAACTTCACCAAAATTCCATCTCTAGTAAGTGGCAGAATTAGGTTTGAGCCCAGAAAGTCTGGTTCTTGTGCCTGAATGCTTAACTACTACACTACATCCCTATCTAAGGCAGAAATCAGCATTTTATATTAGGGCATCTGAGCATTTATAAAGTTTCCTGTAGCATTAAGTATCTTTGAAAATTAAATGCTTATTTCAGAATAATCAGGGAAGAAAAAAATGTACTTTTTTGGCACATTTTTGTGGAAACAGTGGCATCAACAAGTCACTACAAGGAAGGATCAGATATTAGGTAGCTTTGAAGCTTATAGACTAACAGGTTTTCTGGTGTGTGTGTGTGTGTGTGTGTGTGTTTGTGTGCGTGCATTCGCTCATGCAAGCTTCAAAGAGAGAGGCCGGCTCCCCAGCAGGAGTAAAGATGAGGTTGTCCAGAAAGGAAATCCAAGGAGAGAGTAGACCAGTGGCTTACCTGTCAGTGTCACGGCCTGCGAGCCCTGCCCTATGGACCCCACGCTGACATTAAACATCCCCATCCCTGGGAATGCTGCTCCTGGCCTGGCATCACGAAAGCCTGTCCAGCCTGCGGGGCAGAGATAAGCCTAAATCTACCCTTTGATTCTGGACGCTAGCAGAGGCTTCTATGGGTTGAAGAGATAATTTTCAGCTGCAGTGGCTAGGGAACAAGGAGCCTCTTACTTTGGTTTATTAACCAGATCAGTTTGGTTGAAGTGTCCCTGTAAGTGAATGTAAAAGACAGAGGGAAATTTCTGTAAGCCACCAATCCTTGTCTTCCGGGTCAGAGGCTGAATCCACACCAGGAGATGCTGTGTGTACAGGAAGCAGGGCTTTCTCCCCTCTGTTCGCCCCACAGGAAGATCTTCCTTCTGAGTGCCGTTCTGGGGTGGTGCCCAAAATCTATGTTTCTAAAGAATTGCGTTGCCAGATTGAGCAGAAGCCAGGCCCTTCTTTGGAAATGGGTGAACTGGGTTAATCAGAAAGAGGTCCATCTCCTCTGCCAGCTGCTTCTCCCGAGGCCAGGAGGAAAGCCCTGACCTCAGGCTCCCACGCAGTGCCTGGTGACAGTCAGATGAGGCTTGGTTTTGCCATCACCAGGAAAGCCTGTGTCTGCGTAACTGAAAAAAAGATTCTTTTGGCTTACAAACTGCTGCCTCTGTGATGTGTTGAACAGATGGTTTGTAAAGGTTCTTCTCTTTCATGATTAATGCAGAATGACTTCCTGCTGACAAATTCAGATTTTTATGAGGTTTCTGGGCTGATACCATCCTCCTCTGCCATCAGCACTCAAGTGCAGGACGTGGCCTTCACAACCCGGCTGCTAGCAGAGTGTCCATCTCTGAGCGCAAAGAGAGAATCCTCTGAACTCGTTTGCTTCCATCCTGTGAACCTCTCTGTAGGTTTCAGAATACCTGGGTCTGAACAGAGAAGGTTCAGAACACCGTCCCTGACTAGAAAACTCTTGCACGACAGGGGGAGAAAAGTTCCAAGTCCCACTTCACAGATACCTGGAATTCATAAAACCTGAGGACTTCTCTCATTCCGCTTTCAACTAAAAGTTCAAACACAAGACAACAAGGGCTCACAGAGAGAAGGATCAGGACCTGGCACCACGAGTAGATCTGTGTCACGAATCCTGAAACTCCATCATTTTCTGTTTTCTGTGGTTCATACTCGAAGACCACGGCATAAATTCTCAGATGGTTCCAAGATGAATGAATAGTTCAGGGACTTCCCTGGTGGCATGGTGGTTAAGGATCCACCTGCCAATGCAGGGGACATGGGTTTGATCCCTGGTCCCGGAAGATCCCACATGCCATGGAGCAACTAAGCCCGTGAACTGCAACTACTGAGACCACACGCCGCAACTACTGAAGCCCGTGTGCCTAGAGCCCATGCTCCGCAACAAGAGAAGCCACCACGATGAGAAGCCCGTGCACCGCAACAAAGAGTAGCCCCTGGTTGCCACAACTAGAGAAAGCCTGTGCTCAGCAACGAAGACCCAACACAGCAGAAAGACGAAGGAAGGGAGGGAGGGAGGGAGGGAGGGAGGAAGGAAGGAAGGGAGGGAGGAAGGAAGGAAGGAAGGAAGGAAGGAAGGAAGGAAGGAAGGGAAAATTTCAAATGGGCTGGCTTACGTGAATATTTCATTCTGGATCACTTCTTTTTTTAGTATTTCTTCCTATTTTTTTCCTCTCAAGCATATCTACTTCAGGAAGTGTGGAGAGAAAAGAGGCTTGTGGGAAAATCGAATCAAGTGATAATAATACATCCTGGTGGAAAAAGTTCTGGGGCAAACAGTTTCGGGGTCTGTTAAGCTAACATGAGATTACCTATCCTAACAAGATTTAAGCATCTTGTTTTTCTAAATGCTCTTTCATTTGTGTTAAAACAGGGGGAAATATGACATCTAACCCTTTTTTCCTGAGAAAATAATCACCATCCTCCATGCTTTGCCAACAAAAATCCTTTTGTTTTTTTCCTATTTATTATAGGAGTTACAATATCTGCAACTTGGAAAACCACCACTTTAGCTGGGGTGTTGGTTTGATTTTGCCTTTGGCCCTTGGCCTTTTTGTGTGTGAGAGAGACGTGTACACATGTTAAGTATGTGTATGTTTGTGTGTTGTGTGTGTGTGTTAATTTAAGGCAAGGACACTATCAGTGATGTAAGAAATCATCACAGCTGTTTACAGGGAATGAGTTCTTGGTTTCATTCTCTGGACTTTTCATAATTTTGTGTTTTTCTTTAAAGACAAGTGTCATGTGATATCGCTTGCATGTGGAATCTAAAAAAAAAAATGATACAAATGAACTTATATATAAAACAGAAATAAACCCACAGACATAGAAAACAAACTTATGGTTACCAAAGGGGAAGGGAGAGGAGAGAGAAATTAGAAGGTTGGGATGAACATACACAAGCTAGTATATATAAAATAAACAAGGACCTACTATATAGCACAGGGAACTATACTCAGTATCTTATAGTAAACAATAATGGAAAAGAATCTGAAAAACAATATATGTATGTATAACTAAATCACTTTGCTGTACTCTCGAAACTAACACAACATTGTAAATCAACTATACTTAATTAAATCAATTAATTGATTAATAATAAAGTATCAACAACCTACTATTTTTAGAAAATTGTTCTGATTTGTTCACTAGAAAGGTTAGATCTATTTAAAAAAAACACCCAAATCATCATGCGTTTTCTGCAGTTGCTGATTGCTCTTTGTGGAGCCCTGTGGAACATTTTCATGCTATCACAGGGAAACAGCACACTCCAGGGTGGATTCTGTTTTCTGTGGCTAAAATCTCTATCTCCTCTTTCCAGAAGCAGAAACACAAATGAAGTCCCATGTCCTTCTGGTTGAAAACTTAATGGAATAAAATATATAACTGTGCATGGAAATAAACACATACACACAAACAAATGAATACAAGTGAAACTGAGGAAATCTGAATAAGATCAGTGGATCGTTTTCAGTTTCAATTTCCTGGTTATGATATTGTGCTATAGTTTCACAAGATATTACCATTGGGGGAAACAGTAATAATTACATGGGATCCTTCTGTATTATTTCTTATAATTGCATGTGAATCTATATCTCAAGGTTAAAAGTTTCACTAATTTTTAAAAATTTAGAAAAGTAACAAGAGAAAAAAACTATTACTTTAAAAATATATTCAACTTTTGTATTTTGAAAGTCATTTAATTAAAAGCTTTTAAAAGACAAAGTAGTCTTTTAAAAAATATTTAATTTATAAATTGTTATAGTACCGAAAAAATGAAAGAAAAATTTGTTAGTTCAGAGTTTAAATTTTTTTTTTTTTTTGCGGTACGCGGGCCTCTCACTGTTGTGGCCTCTCCCGTTCCAGAGCAACAGGCTCCGGACGCGCAGGCTCAGCGGCCATGGCTCACGGGCCCAGCCGCTCCGCGGCATGTGGGATCCTCCCGGACCGGGGCACGAACCCGCGTCCCCTGCGCATCGGCAGATGGACTTTCAACCACTGCGCCACCAGGGAAGCCCCTAGAGTTTACATATTTTTGGTAGATTAAACTAACAAACTAAATTCTAGTGAGAAATATGAAGGTAAGTTTTTACTTATTTTTGTGTAGTTTAATGCATTGTACCCTCATGAGCAACATCTAGGTAGAACTGAAAGTTTTATAACTTTGGATGGAAAAAATGTTGGAATTAGATAAATCCATTTGCCTTAATGGCTATTTTAACAAGTCTTTGCCAGTACAAAAACAGTATGTTTGCTTTTCAGGGATGAGAGGCAGTTCTAAGAATAACTGTTAATGCTTCAGAATAAAATGTGGGTTTGAGATGTAAAGACAATAGTTACACATTTAACCAACTAACCATGTTGGTTATTGCAGTGGATGAAGAGGTTGAAAAAAGCAGAGTCTCTATGGATCTGTCTGTCAAACTCTTATTGACTTATTTAGATTATACTTTAAAACCTTTTTATTTTGAGATAAATGAATTATACATATATGTGTGTATATATACATACACATATATACACATATATATTATTACATAGGTGCATTTGAAAGAAATAATACAGAGAGATCCCCGTACCTATCCCTCACTTTCCCTCAGGGATAGCATCTTGCATAACATAGAACAATATCACAACATTGAAATGGACATCGATACAATCCACAGACCTGATTGGCTTTTAAAAAGATGGTGCTTTTTAAAGCTAATAAAACTATAGTTTGAAGGTTATTGAACCAGCAGATGATTAACTATAACATACTTTCCAAAAAACACACCCTACACCTTTCATTAGCTATTTCTAAAGTTGGATTCTAATTTTACAGGTTCAGGGGCTTTTTCTTTCCTTATTCTTTGCTCTTCCTACCTTTTGCTTGTTCTCTGCTTTAAAAAAAAAAAAGATCGCATATAGTAAGAAACAAATTGCTTTAGATACTTTCTGATATTCATTTATGTCATTGTAAAGCTGAGAGACAGATTATTTGTAGCAACATTTTTATAGACCAGACTTCATCGAAAAGGAATAATTAAATCCCCTGTGAAAGATAATTTTACTACCTAACAGCTTGTCAAAGACTTGAGGATTTATTAAATCCCTACTACAGCACAGCAAAGCTATACAGACAACCTGAACTTGAGATTTGGTTCTGATGTGCTATTTTGTAAGGTTTGGAGAAAGCAAATGATGTTGAAAGAAAAGGGTTTCCCTTTAAAATGAAGTCTTTTCCTTAAGAAAACAGCTTGGAGCAAGAAATTCAGTCTCGTTTCCATCAAAATCAGATTGACCTCTAAGAAGCAGTCCCAGGTGACTGTGGCTCTCCACCTGACGGCCTCACTCTGAGTGGTTCCTCACTCAGAGAGAACGTGGCACTTGACAATGTTGAGTGGAAAGAACACTTAGCAGAGGGGAAGGGACAGGGCTGGAGAGGTAAGAAGGGCTCACTTCATATGAGTGCAGTGGTAAACCTTGAAGGGTTTCAAGCGGCAGATGATGGAATGATCTGGGTTGTGTTCATAATGGATGGAAAGGGACAGGGGACATCATTTTGAAAGCTCTTGCAGTGGTCCAGGTGAGAGATGCTGGCTGGGTTGATGTGATTCCAACGGAGATGGGGAAAAAAGGTGGACAAATTTGGAATAGATTTTGGTGGTCAAACCTCTTAGATATGGTGATAGAATGATAGAAGGTGATGTTGCAAAGTGTCTCTGGGTTTCTTGTGTGCATGACTGGATAGATTTAAGTGCCATTAATGAGATAGAAAAAGGAGGTAGCATTGACTGAGATGAAGACAAAAGGAAGGACTCATTCTAGTGGGAAAAATCAGAGTTCAGCCTTTTTTTTTTTGGCTGCACTGTGCAGCATGTGGGGATCCCCTACTAGGAATTGAACCCACGCCCCCTGCAGTGGAAGCATGGAGTCTTAACCACTGTACCACCAGGGAGGTCCCCAGAATTCAGCTTTGAGCATGCTGAGTTTGAGATGCCCAAGAGACATTCCAGTGGAGACGTCAAGTACAAAGTTGCAAGAGAAACAAAGAGGGAAGTCTGGGTCAAAGAGGAAACTAGAGAGAGAGAGAGCATCGGCTGTGTAGGTGACAGACAAGAACACGGGCAGAGACTTGAACGCAAAGTGCCCCTTAGGCAAATGGAGCTCACCGTGGTTCAGCACGAGATAAGGTAGTAAAGAAAGTGTCTTTTGCCTATAAAACAAAGGAAGCAGAAAAAGAGCAAATGGAAAAATAAATAACTGGAGGAAGAAATCATTTCAGATATAGGTTTTTTGTTTGTTTGTTTTTAACGTAAGAGATACTAGGGCAGCTGTTCTTAACCTTGACTATACAGGAAAACCATCTGGAGGGAATTTTAAAATTCTGATGCTCAGGCTTCCTTCAGTGACAATGAAATCAGAACCTTTACAAGATGGGGCCCAGGCATCTGTACTTTTTAAAACTACAACAGGCAAGTCCAGTGTGCAGGCAGGTTTGAGAACCAGTGGAATGGATATGCTTTTAAATCCCCTGTGGAGCTTGTTCAAATGCAGATTCTGATTCAGTCAAGGTGGGACCCAGGGTTCTGAATCTCTAATAAGCTCTCTGGTGACACTGTTGTTTGTGGAGCTACAGTACATCTGGATGGGAATGATCCAGAAGGGAAGGAGGTTAAAGATGCCGGAGAGGGCTCAACCCAAGAGGTGGGTGGGAGGCTAACACCTATGCCGGGATTGGCCTAGGGTAACAGAAGGGACATCGTGAACACAGGAGAAGGTGGACGTGGTCAGGTTTGTACATTTGGTGGTCAGGGAAGATTGAGTTTAGCCCAGGGGTTTTCACCGTCCTGGTTTCTGTGGACACATTTCTTCTCTTCACTCTCTGCAACCTTAGGCCAACCTCCTTCCTGGGGACATCTCCCCTTTGGGTGAAGGTTAAGGTCAGGGTACCTGAGGGTTGGCCGGAACCCTGTAGATCATTCAGCCCTTACATGCCCTGTGTTACAGATGCAGCCCAGAGGGTCACCTGTTCACAGAGGGCAGACTCACACTGCTTATAAGGCTGGTGGTTGTGAGTCCCTGAGCGATTTTCGTGGAGATTTTGGTGTTCCTCCTTTGCTTAGACCAGCTTAGGACTTAGGACCAGCCCGAGTCGCTGTGGCACAGCTGAGCCCACAGATGTGGAGTATGTCAGCTCGGTCGCCAGGGCTGGGGAGTCAAAAGGAGGCTGGACAAGAGAGTCAGGCCCACAGGGCTGGTTGTTGGGAAGAGGAGGACTCGGGGCCATCGAGCCCTGGGGAGCTGCTCGCGACGTCACAGCACGTCAAGGGCGACTGGTCATCTCCTTCCCCGGGCCAACCCTGAGTGAAGAATCCGCGGCTGGGTACTGTAGGAGTAGGAACTGAACATAGCGGCGGTGCGGGGGGAGGGTTGCTGAGGGTATTACACGTGATCATCCACTTCTCTTAGCTAAAGACTCGAGGAAAATAATTTTTTCCTGTTTCTGCTGCTACTTGGGGAAAATAACCAGGTCAGTGTCCAGGCTGCTGTAATAGGATCGCCATCTCCTGGGCGTCTGCTTACCCTACTCAGTCCTTCCACGTGGCTCATGTCAATGTATCCTACAACAACCCTAGGTGAGAGGTACTAGTATTATTTCCATCTCACAGATGAGTAAACTGAGGCTTACAGAGGTTGAGGAGCTTCCTCAAGTCCCATTCTTTTAAGTGGTCGAAGCAGGAGTTAAACTCAAGCAGGCTGCCTTAGACCTCACACTTTTTTTTTTTCGTTTTTGAATTTTATTTTATTTACTTTTTTATACAGCAGGTTCTTATGAGTTATCTATTTTATACATATCTGTGTATATATGTCCATCCCAGTCTCCCAATTCATCCCACCACCACCACCTCCACCCCACCCCCCACTTTCCCCCTTGGTGTCCATACATTTGTTCTCTATATATGTGTTTCAGTGGTATCTGCTTTCTCTGTCACCTAGTGAAGTGGGTGCTGCTGGGGGACTATTCTTGGGTCTCCAGCAATCCTTCATGTCTTTCCAGCAAAGGCGCTAACTGCCTTTGTTTCAGATGTTTCAAGGATGTTTGCACAGCAGTCATGTAAGATAGAGGTAGTGTCTCTGTCCAGGGCAAAGGGCAGACTTGCTTAATGCCTCACAGAAAAGATTTGAGTTCCCTATGCTCGGGGTTCAGACACAACCTGCTGTGTCTGCAGGTCTCTTTGGCCCTGTTTGCATTGCCCTGTGGGAATTGAGGCTTGGAGAACCCCCCAAAATGCTGGTACTCCAGCTAATGTAGTGCTGTGAAAAATAAACTGTCCTTTTGTTACCAAGCCCAAGCTCGTACTGCTCGCTGCATGACAGGCCAATAACTCGAGAGACGAGGTGTTAGGGCAAGGCATAGAGACTTTATTAAGAAGGCCAGCAGACTGAGAAGATGGTGGACTAATGTCCCAAAGAGCCATCTTCCCCAAGTTTGGATGCTAGTTTCTTTTATAGAACAAAGAGTGGGGAGGGGAGGAGGTAAAGTAAAAAAGGCATTAAATTGTTGCAACTATTTCCTGGTTCAGGCCAGACAGAGTGGATGCGTTAATTTCTTCTTTCCTGCAGCCACTCACAGGTGGACCTAGTCAGGATGTTCCTGTGAGCTTAAACATAGGTATTGTAGCTTAAAACTCAAGCATGGGAGACAGGGTTCCCAGAGATGGGCCATTATTTTTACTTTAAGCTATAGGCAATATCCCTTTAGAGATTAACTTGCAGCAAAAGCAATAGAATACAGAGGTTAAAGTAAAAGAAACAGAACTGATATGGAGTCAGATTTGTTCTTCCCTATTACAATTTGCCTCTGACCCAAGTCCTATGTCTTCCACCAGCATCCGTGAAAAGATGGCAGGCTAAACTAGTGTGAAAGTAGGGTAAAATATAGGCCTCTTTACTGTTCTTGACAGGGGCTGTTACCTCCATTATATGGACAGGTAAACTTAGGTTCCAGAGACCACATACAGCCAGTAAAGGGCAGAGGTGGGATTTGAACTCAGGTCTGCCTCAATCCAAAGCATGTGTTTGTGCCTACTTCTTCATGAGAGTGGAAAGGGGCCAGGTTAGAAAGGGGAGGGAAAAGAGCCCATGGGCTCTATGGAGGTGATCTCATGACTCCCAGAGGGAAGCAGAGAAAAGTTTAATGCAGATCAGTGAACCCTCTGGGCTTCTTGCCCAAATCCCTTGTCTAACCAGCTGTTTTCTTTTGGATTTTGTGATGGATACTTATGTGTTCCACCCACTTCTCACATTCACAACTGAGAAACTCATTTCCCCACTGTTGGAGGTATTAGCCACTGAAGGCCTGCGTCTGAGTCTCTCTTATGAATTGTCAGGCTGAAGATTGCCATCTTATGCAAAGACAAGCCCCCTCTGTAGGTCTACAGGACGAGCTGGGAGGATGTGGGGCAGGAGAGGGAGCATATAATGTTCTGGTGTCCTTGCTTCAAGGTAGGACAGTGCTGTCTTCGCTCCAGGGCTTCCTGTAGGAGAGACTCACATTTTCCGCCTTTTTTGCACTAACATCACAGTTCAACTCCTTCCTCTGCCCAAGCCTTCATTTCCCCCACAGTGTTGACCTTGGGGACTCTTCTTAATAAATTTTCAGCACACAATCTCAGCACACAAACTGGAGAGAATTTTGCCCAGGAAAGAGGCCTGCAGCAAAGCTCTTGGAAATCATGATATGAAACAAAAGATTATACAGAAAATGTGCTTGTAAAGATTTCATGTGCTTTAATTTACAATTTTTGGGTATCTGTTGGTTTACATAAGTCATTCAAAATACCACCTGTAAGCTCAACAAAATTATAGAGTTAATTCAAATTTTTATAATTGCATTAAAGGATAAGACATTGTATTTATTAAGCATTACAGTTGTGACAATTATTTTGTTGTATGTTCACTGAGTTTTTCTGACACATTTTTCTACTAATAAGTAAAAAGCAATAAGAAAATTGTTAGCTTATTATCTAATGCCCTGATGGAAATTTTAGCACAATTGAATTACTGTTTTCCCTTGAGATACAAATGCTGTGAATGTTTCATAGATTATGTAAATGGAACAGTGGAACCATTTGCAAGTCACACCATTTAATGTGTCTGGAAAAATATTTTAACCTCCTTTCCTACAGAGAGAAGCAAAAAGACATATGCCTTGTTGGAATGGAAATGGGGTTTTGTGCTATCTCTCAAGAATAGTTTTGGAGGGGGGCAGGGAGTGAACTTGCCCCCTCCTGATGTGAGAATAAAAAGCCAGTGAAAGCAAGACCAGTGAGAATGAAGGCCGGCTGGGGCAGAACCAGTTGCATGTTACGAATCCAACCTTTGGTCAAATGGTGTCGTCAGCCTTATTCCATCTACTCAAGGTTGTACAGACACCACATCCTTGTCAAGACTTCCCTGAGGGTTAAAGCACTCATGTGGGGGGGATTGTTTCTGATTCCAAAACTCAGTGATGTACTAAGAACCATGGCCCCCAGCCCCAAATAAGTTCTGTCCCATTTGATAAGCAAATCGGGTTTTTATCCTGTTGAGAGGGGGGTTAACTTTCAAACTGTACTGAAGGGCAGGCTGTTTCTTAATTTTGTAAAAGAAAAATCAGCACTAAAATATTTTAAAGCTTATTTGGTTTAAGTTTCATATGAAAATATGCACATTTCTCATGAATTGATGCATTGTGTTTACAAGTTTCATCCTTGTAATGCAACCAGTTGAACTAGTCATTTTTAATCAAGAGAATGTCATGCAAAGTCCAGTACTCAACTTAGTCTTGTAAACAAACAAGACAAGCAAAATGTTTCCAAGTATGCTGCAAATTTAGCTATTCTCCTACATAAGGCAACAACCTTTAACTTGAGAAAGAAGTCGCAGAGATGATAAATACTGTTACACAAACATAAGGGAGTGTTTGGTTTAAACCCTCGCATAGCTTATCAAAAGTTGTGTACTGGGGCTTCCCTGGTGGCACAGTGGTTAAGAATCCTCCTGCCAATGCAGGGGACACGGGTGTGATCCCTGGTCCAGGAAGATCCCACATGCCACGGGGCAGCTAAGCCCGTGCACCACAACTAGTGAGCCTGCACTCTAGAGCCCATGGGCCACAACTACTGAGCCTGCATACCACAACTACTGAAGCCCACGTGCCTAGAGCCCATGCTCCGCAACAAGAGAAGCCACCGCAGTGAGAAGAGAAGCCCGCGCACGGCAACTAGAGAAAGCCTGCGCGCAGCAACGAAGACCCAATGCAGCCAAAAATAAATAAATAATATTTTAAAAAAATTGTGTACCATCAACAGAGTTACATTCTACTCTAAACAACTAATCTATTGCCTCATGGTCCTGGTATCTTCCCTTTCAGTCATTAGAAAAAAATTAGGTAACAGATTGAGCAGGTTTCTATACAGGAGCAGCAGAAATTCCATCCACAGGGATACTTAAGGTGACACTAAAAAGAAATTTTGGAAGTAGGCTGTTGGGAATAGTTTTCCCCGATGGAAGAAAAAGCTTTGGCATTTTTGAAATTAGAGAGATACAAGGCTCTTTATTGTTACCTAAAATCATCATCACTGCTCAATAATTTTCTGGCAGAGGGAACAGAAGCAAAACAGTCAGCCCAATGAAATTCAGGTGGTAAAACTGCAAGAGAGGGTTGAGGTCAGCATTCTAACTCAGAGATAAAGTCTAGTATGTGTGTGTGTGAATAACCAGGGACTGTTTTTTTTTAAATTGAAGTATAGTTGATTTACAATGTTGTGTTAATTTCTGCTGTACAGCAAAGTGATTCAGTCATACATACATACATATATATATATATAACTTTTTCATATTCTTTTCCATTGCGGTTTATCACAGTATACTGAATATAGTTCCCTGTGTTATGTGGTAGGACCTTGTTGTTTATACATCGTAAATAGAATAGTTTGCATCTGTAAATCCCAAACTCCCAATCCATCCCTGCCCGCCCCCCACCACTTGAGGACTCTTAATGAGACCTAAGATTCCAGAGTTCTCCTAAGCAAGAAAAGGTACATGAAATGCCTGATACATTGGCTAGAACGTGAAGAGGCCTCATTACGTATCAGTCTATGACTACATGTGGATGGAGGTATTGCCTATCTGTCAGGTTCCCTGGGTGGATTTATGACAGTCAGGCTGGGGTTGCAGCTGTAGAAAATTCCAAGCACAGTTCTTTGCTATCTGATTTCTTTTGGAGTCAATACCCCTTACGGACAGAAACTTCAGAAGCTTGTTGGAAAAATATTCTATCTGGCTGTTCTGCGCTGTACTCAGAGATCGTTTGGACGTCTTAGAAGCTGAGCAGACTCTCCCAAAAGCAAACGTTTGAAAACAATATAGAGTGACATGGAGGAGAAAGGGTGCGGGCTTCTTCCATGTGGGCGAAATAAGACAGTGATGACTAATGCTGGCTTTGCTCCTCCTTGGCTGAGACCACAGTGTTTATTCAGAGTTGGATCTCCAGTGAAAGACGGTATAAATGTACATAAAATGTTACAAGGAGAGTTTTCTTAAAAGAGATCGATTTTCATCTCAAATCCGTTACCAGCTGTATGCCCACACAATAATACACAGAACTTTCTGCCTCAACTAGTTGCAAATATAAAAAAGAAATGAGGGCTTCCCTGGTGGCGCAGTGGTTGAGAGTCCGCCTGCCGATGCAGGGGACGCGGGTTCGTGCCGCGGTCTGGGAGGATCCCACATGCCGCGGAGCGGCTGGGCCCGTGAGCCATGGCCGCTGAGCCTGCGCGTCCGGAGCCTGTGCTCCGCAACGGGAGAGGCCACAGCAGTGAGAGGCCCACGTACAGCAAATAAATAAATAAATAAAAAGGAAATGAAAACTGGTCACTACTGTCTTAGAAAAGTCTTTTTCCTTATTTTATTGCTTGGATTATGAATTTCAGTAAATGCAAAATGCATTCCTAAGTCTAGAAGTCAATTTATAAAAAGTTGTTTATCCAGAGTCTATAAAAATCATATAATTATAGAACTCAATTTATTCTACTCTTGATTTTGCAAATGAGTAAACTGTGAACCACAGAGACAGAGTTGACCTGAGTAAGAAGAGCATCTAAGACTATTAAATAGCACAGAGGAAATTAAATCTTGGCTCACTTGACCCGCATTCAGTGCTGTTCCTTTATCACCACCCTACCATTCAGAAAGCCTATAGCTCACTAAACTCCTTCATTTTGTGAAGACAATTTTGTCACATGTAAGGACTGCTATATGGGCTAGAAGAGTTCATTGAATTTGAGTGTCTATAATGGATTTTCTTTAGAGGCACAAAAGCCGTCAAAACCTAAAAACTTTTCCTTCATCGATTAAGTCTAAACGCTCCCATTAACACCATCTACCGGGGCTGCACAATGCCACTGAAGGCAATGGCAGTCTTTCCAGACTATGATTTACCCACGTTTGGTATCTCTAGTAGAAGAAGGAAACTGAGGCTTCAAAGAGACTGAGAAAGAAAGTGAAAGTCACCTTTCCCTTAATCCACAAGGAGGATCAAGTACTGACGTTGCAGGATATCATTGTGATCCTATTTGGCAAGAGTGAAAATAAACACAACTGTATCTCAGTGCTTTCTTCTGCCCACACAGTTAGAACAATGGGACTTGCACCAACCTGCTTCACAAAGAGGCACCTTCTCAGGTGGCTTCATCTTATCTCATTGGGGATCTCTATTGTTTCTGAATGGGAAACACTGAAGGAAAGGCCCATTCGAACCGGAAGAACGAGGCTCATTCCTGGAACCCAGGATATTCTTTTCCAAAGTTCAGAATTAGAAATTGTCATAAAAACATCAAAATTGGGTGGACCTGATGACTTGTTTAAATCTGACTCATGACTGTCACCACTGTCTCATTTTGCCCACGTGGAAGAAGCCCCTTTCTCCTCCATGTCGTCCTATATTGTTTTCAAACTTTTGCTTTTGGGAGAGTCTGCCCAGCTTCCAAGACTCCCAGATGTTCTCTGAACACAGCCCAGAACAGCCAGATAGAATATTTCTCCAACAAGCTTCTGAAGTTTCTGTCCGTAAGGGGTATTAACTCCGAAAGAAATCAGGTAGCAAAGAGCTGTGCTTGGAATTTTCTACAGCTGCAACCCCAGCCTGACTGTCATAAATCCACCCAGGGAACCTGACAGATAGGCAATACCTCCATCCATATGTAGTCATAGACTGACACGTAATGAGGCCTCTTCACGTTCTAGCCAATGTATCAGGCATTTCATGTACATTTCTTTGCTTAGTCCCCGTAACAACATGGTGAATTAGGCAATATTACTAGCTCTATTTTCTGGAAAGTTTAGGTAACCTGCCCCAAACCACTGGAGGCTTTACATCTGACTCAGATGGTATGGTCTTAACTACTTGGCCCATTGGCATTGATACCGAGGGTCACAGTCTCCCGATAGGTGACTCATTAAGAGTACTTTAACTCTTTTACCTTAGAAGAAGGCTTTGAATCCTCTGCTGATATGCCTGTTTCATGCCGTTTCCAGACAAAGTCACAAAAACACTCAAAGTGAAACTCAAGTTGAACAAAGCCAAGAGCGTGAGCCAGTGCCTGGAAAGAGGAGAGGAAACAGAAGCAATAATTCCAGCCCAATATCTGATTATTATTCCAAGCAACATGTTCTGGCCTTTGCTTTAAAACTCTTTTTAGAACACTTTAAAATTTACAAGTTATATAGTTGGTTGGTGACAAAACTTCCTTTAAAAAGAAGTCTTTGTAATGATAAAATGTTAAAAGAAATATATTCAAGACTAAGAAAGGCAATCCTCCCATATCCTGTTTAGTCTCCAGCATCCTTGTTTGCAAAACACAAAGTTTGGTCTACACATACCTAATTTGGGCAGCGGGTTGATTGTCTTAGAAAACATCTCAAAATCAAGTCACCCAGCTGGTGACTTATAATTCTACAATAATCCTCTGTTCGTGGATCACAGCTTCCTAGGGGAACATGATATAAGGGCATGGAATGAATTGCATGAAACCTTGAAAAGCAAGAAACCTCAATTTTCTTTCTTTTGAAGTGTTTGTAAGAAATGAGAAGTGGGAAAGGAAATTAACATTTACTATTATCTCAGTTAATTCCTTCAACAATCTTAAGGGTACTATCATCTTCATTCCCTAAGTAAAGAAAGGCTCAGAGGCTCAGAGAAGATGACTCTCTTGCCCTCGTCCGTGATTCTGGAAGCAGGTAGGCTGGGACCTGGTGCTGACTCACAGCTAGCATTGGCACTCCTACACCCCAGAGATGCAGGGGAATACATGTTCTTTAAGACTCACGTTTGTTGGACACCTTAAAATATCCTTATAATTTATCAATTGTTATTTCGGAGTAATAATCCTACTGATTCCATTGAAAACAGAAACCTTAAAATCTCTCCTCTTTGGATCACTAGTCATCTACCTTTTTTTTCTTTTTTCTCTGAGAAAAGTAAAATAATAAGTCGACTATGAGGGAGCATTGGTGCCTTATACACTTGCTTTAGACTTAGGATCTTTCTTTTTCCTTTTAAATAGACTTTATTTTTTTAGAGCAGTTTTAGGTTCACAGCAAGATTGAGGGGAAGAGACAGAGATTTCCCATACGCCCCTTCCCCCCACTCAGGCACAGCCTCCCGCATTATCAACATCTCCCTCCAGATCGGTGCATTAGTTACAGTCAATGAACCTACACTGACACACATTATCACCCAAAGTCCATAGTTTACATTAGGGACCATTCTTTTGTTGTTGTTGTTTGTTTTGTTTTTTTACATCTTTATTGGAGTATAATTGCTTTACAATATTGTGTTAGTTTCTGCTGTATAACAAAGTGAATCAGTTATACATATACATATGTCCCCATATCTCTTCCCTCTTGCATCTCCCTCCCTCCCACCCTCCCTATCCCACCCCTCCAGGCGGTCACAATGCACCGAGCTGATCTCCCTGTGCTATGCGGCTGCTTCCCACTAGCTATCTACCTTAGGTTTGGTAGTGTATATATGTCCATGCCTCTGTCTCGCTTTGTCACAGCTTACCCTTCCCCCTCCCCATATCCTCAAGTCCATTCTCTAGTAGGAGGGACCATTCTTAATGTTGTACACTCAGTGAGTTTGGACAAATGTAAAATGACATGTATCTGCAATTATAGTATCACACAGAGTATTTTCATTGCTCTGAAAATCCTCTGTGCTCCACCTGTTGATTCCTCCCCACCTGCCCTTACCCCTGGCAACCGATGATCTTTTCATTATCTCCATAGTTCGGCCTTTTCCAGAATGTCACATAGTTGGAATGTTATAGTTTTCAGCCTTTTCAGATTGATCTCTTCTACTAGCAGTATGTAGTGAAAGTTTCTCCATGGCTTTTCACAGCTTGATGGCTCATTTCTTTTTAGTGCTGAATAATGCTCCGTTGTCTGGATGTACTAAGGGATATTTATCCATTCACCTACTAAAGGACATCTTAGTTGCTTCCTGGTTTTGGCATTTATGAATGACGTTGCTATAAATATCCATGTGCAGGCTTTTGTGTGGACATAATTTTCAACTCAGCTGGGTAAATACAAGGGGCAAGATTACTGGATCGTAGGGCAAGGGTATGCTTAGTTTTGTAAGAAAATGCTAAATTGTATTCCAGAGTGGCTGCACCATTTGCATTCCCATCAACAATGAATGAGAGTTCCTGTTGCTCCACATTCTCACTGCATTTGGTGGTGTCAGTGTTCCGGATTTTGGTCACTCTAATAGGCATGAAAGGGTATCTCACCGTTGTTTTAATTTGCATTTCCCTGATGAGATATGAGTAGAGCATCTTTTCATATGATTATTTGCCACCTGTGTATCTTCTTTGTTGAGATGTCTGTTCAGGTCTTTTGCCCATTTTCCCATCAAGTTGTTCATTTCCTTATTGTTGTGTTTTATGAGTTCTTTGTATATTTTGGATAATAATCCTTTATCAGATATGTCCTTGCAAGTATTTTCTTCCAGTCTGTGGCTTATCTTCTCATTCTCTTGACAGTGTCTTTCACAGAGTAGAAGTTTTAAATTTTAATGAAATCGGGCTTATCAATTATTTCTTTCATGGATCATGCCTTTGGTGTTGCATCTAAAAAGTTTAGGATCTTTTTTAAATAACAGATTATGTATTTGTGACAGTCAAAATTCATTCACGCAGCAGGCCAGAAGAGGATTAGATCAGAAAGTATAATTTGAAATAGTTTTTTAGGCCCTTATAATAAATTGGTTTTAATTTAGATGAGACATTAAATATGAATTGATGGAAAGTGAATATTTATAACCCTTCTTTTGTGAGTTTCAGAAAACTGGCAGCAACTCCTCCTACTTCATTAGGTTTTCTGAGTCAGAGACAAAGGTGCCTTGAATTACGCAGTAAATCATCATACAAAGATGTGAAGTCAGAGGTCATATTTCACTCAGCGATTTCCGCAGCCACAGGAAGGCCAGACAGCAACCCTGTCTGAACATTTGACAGATTGGGAATTTTTCTTGCCACGGACATTTAAACATGTAATAGGTTTGTTGCCCTCGTAGATGTCATACAGAAAGGGCCCTGGCTCACTTCTAATGGATGTGCTGTAGGCTGCAGTGAATGAGTCACTCCAGGGACATGATGCCACAGAAGGGCTTTTGACAGCATAATCCTCTGAAGCAGAGAAAGCCATGCCTGACCCCAGGGACCTGCCTGTAAAGCTTTACTTCATCTGCCCTCCACTCTCTCTATTCTAAAGAACACCCCGCACGTTAAGGGCAGAGTCTTTAGGAGACTACTACAAAATAGGGCCAAGAAACGAAATCCTTAAGGGTATGAAATATTCACGTGACAGGAATTTTGTTAACAATTCAATATTCCTTGTACTATGTAACCTAGACTTAAAAAAAATAATAATTCTGAGTTCCAGGCACCCCACCCCAGGCCCCAACTTGGAAAATGCCTTGAATTCTTTCCTATCAACTCTGTCTCATTGTACAGGTCATGGATGAAATATATTTTTAAGGCAAATGCCAGCTTAGTTGGTCAAAATGCTTCAGAAGGAAAAGATGGTGACAAAGAGTTCTGAATGGGGCAACACAAAGAGGTTATGTCTCCCTCACTAAACCAATGCAGCTGCAGATAAGTCAATAAGTGAACTCAGAGGAAGAAGCCTACCCTTGTCCAGGAGAAGGACACCTTTCCCTCCTCTGGAATTAAAATTTTCCTGTGGGGTTAAATCATTGATTAAAAGTCAGGGAGGGCTTCCCTGGTGGCGCAGTGGTTGAGAGTCCGCCTGCCGATGCAGGGGACACGGGTTCGTGCCCCGGTCTGGGAAGATCCCACATGCCGCGGAGCGGCTGGGCCTGTGAGCCATGGCCGCTGAGCCTGCGCGTCCAGAGCCTGTGCTCTGCAACAGGAGAGGCCACAACAGTGAGAGACCTGTGTACCACAAAAAAAAAAAAAAAAGTCAGGGAGACTCAGACTGTCCAAGTGTCAGTTAAGATCCTTTTGATTTAAAATGGCTTAAATGACAAGGAAGGTATTCACTGAACTGGAAGTGCAAGATGGGATGGCTTCAGGGTAGGGTTGCTCCAGGGGCTGTGTGTTTTTAGCTGTCCCTCATCCTGGTCCTGCCCTAGGCTGGCTTCACTTGGGAGGCAGAACTCAGTGTGGCAGTCCTTATATGCTACAACATCCCAGGGAAGAGCCTTGTGGAACCTCTAGGACAAATCAGGTCATACACAGTGGGAGTGTCATGTACGGATGGGCTTCAGCTTGAATTCCTGGAACCAATCCTTATGAAAAGGACTCTGAGATGACCTTGACTGAGCTGAAATAATCAGGGCCTCCCTCTGGCATGGAGGATGGGGTCAATCTCCCTTCAACCCATGTCCAACACACTGCGTGAGGCATGGAAGGAGTGTTAGAGATACCATCTCAATGCCACATACATTCATGAAATCTTAGTCAAAATTTCGTATGTCAAACACATACCTAAGAACGTTATATGTTATGCGTATTTTTCGGCTGTGAAAGGAAAAGCAAAGGCAGTTACCAGCAATTCTAGGCTGTAAGTGTAACTAAGAACGTTTGTGCTGCCCTTTCATTCTTGTCCTATAACAATGGACTCTCTTGCCCTGTGGGTCCCTCCTGTGTGCCCAGCAATCCTCTGGGCCCTCCCACCACCCCTTCAACTGTAGCCACAGCTTAAGTGACCAGCTCCACAGAGGTACTGACCAGCTTGGAGCAGATGGAACCCTCCAGCTCCTGGCCAAGGGTCCACTGACTACGCCTCTTGCTTCCTGCCCTGGGGTTTCTCTGCTGATGTCTCTGGGCACCTGCTGGGCAGTGCAGGGGAGTCAACAACCGGAGGGCCATGTTTGACCAGTGGGGGATGGGAACTGAGGGTCATCACTTTCTGTTTGTCCTCTGGGGGACTGCTCTATGGCACGACTTATGAGGCTCCTCAGAAAGTCCGGTGAGTTGAGCCCTGCAGACACCTTGTATCAGCTTTTCTCTCCTTCCCATCTTCACTGCCCTGCCCCTCACCTCCACTCCCTGGGATCATTTCCTGAATAAATGCCAGCCTCAAGGCTTGGAGTCAGGTTGTGCTTTCTGGGATGCCCCCAGCAAAATGGGGCTACTTCTTAGGTGGCATTTACTTAGAAAACGTATGTGGCAAACGTAAATGTTACTTTGTAAATCCATACATGAGCCCCCAAACCTCTGCAGACTTTAGCGAATCCAAGTCTTGGCTTCTGCACAAGAAAACAGATTCCCTGTTCATTGCAGCGTCCTGGGTAACATGACTCTCTCTGCACAGCCCCCCATCCCTCTCCCAAAACAGTAGTTGTCTCAGCATTTTTAACTTTTCTTGCCCTGTGTTACTCTTATGTGTGTTCCTGGAGAATCAGAGTGGCTCAAGAGAAGGTTGAAGTGAGGGTAGAGATGAACATCTTACAGAAAAACCCAAACAAACTTTTTGACCAACCCAGTACATTGAAGGGACAAGAGAAGTGGAGGAAAGACCAGTTCCTGCCAGGAATGAGCCATGTGAGGAAGGACAGCAGCTGGAAGGTGTGCATGATCACACGTTCCTGGTCAGTCCTGGAACCCATCCTTGTTCCCTGCCCTGCTCTCCCAAGACAGGTGGTGAAACCAGATGAAGGAGGCCTTGAGGATTTGATAAAATAGGGTCTCAGAAATGCTTACAGATCCGGCACTTTAAATATTGATACTTCCTATGGTTATCTGACTATTTTCTACCTTAGATCCTCCTGGTTTCCCAAAGAGTTTAAGCCATCTTCTCCGTTATAATCTCCTAGCGGCCTTCACTGCAGGTTGTTGATACTTCATGTGAAGCTGGTCAAATACCTACAACGATCAGAACGTCCGTTGGAGATTTAGGGGTAGCAAACTGATTTTTCTCACTTCCTTCCTCCAAGAAAAGTTGACAGATGTACAAGCCATCGAGCAAATGCTAAGTTGTTCTGCCTGGAGGGTGGAAGGGAAAGAGGGAGAGAGAAGGACGAACAGAAACAACACTACCTGCACCCAAGAAGGTTGTTTGATTCGGGGGTGATGTAGAGGCAGCGTTCAGTGTCATTGTCAGTCTCTCTAAAATCTCCCTGTGATTCCCTTAAAGCCTTCAGTTCCTGCCTTAAGGAGCAGTTGCACACACTCACACAATGGGGTGTCAGAACATTTCATCTTACCCAGCATTTTCTCCCCAAGAGGCCAGTATAGAAAAAGAGACCACAAGTAGCACAGTGGGCATCCACGGTCTTTTAAGAAATATTTTTATTTCTACTGAGGGTTAGGAGGCAGGCCAAAAGCATTTTAAATGATCTTACCTTTTCTTTATTTATTTTCAGATCTTAAGACCATATACGTACATCCCTTCCCCACCCTCCGCAGCTTTATTGAGGTATAACTGACAAAATCGTGTGTATTTAAGGTGTACTATGTGATGATTTGTTACACGTATACATTGTGACATTATTACCATAATCAAGTTAATTAACACGTCCATCACCTCAAATAGTTACCCTTTTCTGTGTGGTGAGAATGCTTAATATCTACTCTGTTACCAAATTTCAAGTATTTAACACAGTAACATTAACTGCTATCACCATGCTATACATTAGATTCTTAGAGCTTATTCATCTTAAAACTGTAAGTTTGCACCTTTTTTTTTTTTTTTTGTAAGGCAGGCTGCCTTTTTTTTTTTTTTTATTAAGGGAATTCCTTTATTTTTATTTTTTATTTATTTATTTTTGGCTGCGTTGGGTCTTCGTTTCTGTGCAAGGGCTTTCTCTAGTTGCGGCAAGCGGGGGCCACTCTTCATCGCGGTGCGCGGGCCTCTCACTATTGCGGCCTCTCTTGTTGCGGAGCACAGGCTCCGGACGCGCAGGCTCAGTAGCTGTGGCTCACGGGCCTAGTTGCTCCGCGGCATGTGGGATCTTCCCAGACCAGGGCTCGAACCCGTGTCCCCTGCATTGGCAGGCAGACTCTCAACCACTGCACCACCAGGGAAGCCCAGTTTGCACCTTTTGACTAGCATCTTCCCATTCATCCACCAGCCCCTGGCAACCACCATTTTACTCTCAGTTTCTGTGAGCTTGACTTTTTCTTTTTTTCTTTCTTTCTTCCTTTTTTTTTAGATTTTACATATAAGTGATACCATAAAGTATCTGTGTTTCTCTCTCTGGCTTATTTCACTTAGCATCATGCCCTCCAGCTTCATCCATCATGCGTTGTTGCAAATGGCAGGATTTCCTTCTTTTTATGGCTGAATAATATTCCCTTATATTTTCTTTATCCATTCACCCACTGACAGACACTTAGGTTGTTTCCATATCTTAGCTATTATGAATAATGCTACAGTGACGTGGGAGTGCAGATATTTCTTTGAGATACTGATTTTGTTTCTTTCAATTATATATCTAGAAGTAGGATTGCTGGATCATATGGTAACTCTATTTTTAATTTTTTGAGGAACCCCCATAGTGTCCTCCATAATGGCTGCACCAGTTTATATTCCCACCAGTGGTGCACAAGAGTTCCTTCTTTTCCATGTCCTCACCAACATTTGTTATCTCTTGTTTTTTGTGTTTTGGGGTTTTTTTTGATTATAGCCATTCTCAAGGGTGTAGGATGATATCTCATTTGTGGTTTTGATTTTCCTGTCCTTGATGATTAGTGATCTTGAGCACCTTTTCATGTACCTGTTGCCCATTTGTATATTTTCTTTGGAAAACTGTCTATTCAGGTACTTTGCCCATTTTTAAATTGAACTGTTTGTTTTCAATAATGGTGTTGGGAAAAATGAATATCCACATGCAAAAAAAAATGAAATTGGACACCTATCTTACACCATACACAAAAATTTATTTGAAATGGATTAAAAACTTAAGATGTAAGACCTGAAACCAAAAAACTCCTGAAAGAAAACATAGGGAAAAATCTCCTTGACGTTGGTCTTGGCAATGACTTTTTTGGATATAATACTAAAAGCACAAGTAATAAAAATAAACAAATGAGACTACATCAGACTAAAAGCTTCTGCACAGCAAAGGAAACAGGCAACAAAATGAAAAGGCAAGCTACGGAATGGGAGACATCATTTGCAAGCCATATATCCGATAAGGTGTTAATATCTAAAATATGTAAGGAACTCATACAACTCAATAGCAAAAAGCCCCAAATAATCCATACAGATATTCTTTTTTTTTTTAATATATAAATTTATTTATTTATTTATTTATTTTTGGCTGCATTGGGTCTTCGTTGCTGTGCACGGGCTTTCTCTAGTTGCAGCGAGCAGGGGCTACTCTTCGTTGCAGGACGTGGGCTTCTCACTGCGGTGGCTTCTCTGTTGCAGAGAACTGGCTCCAGGCACGGGGGCTTCAGTAGTTGTGGCACATGGGCTCAGTAGTTGTGGCTCACAGGCTCTAGAGCGCAGTAGTTGTGGCGCACGAGCTTAGTTGCTCGGCAGCATGTGGGATCTTCCCGGACCAGGGCTCGAACCCGTGTCCCCTGCATTGACAGGCAGATTCTTAACCACTGCGTCACCAGGGAAGTCCCATATAGATACATTCTTAATACAAAAAGAAAGGTTATTCATTAGCTTATCTTCCAATTAGTTTGCATGCACTTTCTGTTCACCTGCTGTCATGTTTAGTGGTTTTATTTACAGTATTCATAAAAATAAGTGATATGTATATTTCTTATGACATAGTAAAATTTTTTCTGAACACCTTTGAAATCTGGCAGAAACTATTTGTAAAGTTTGAGCTGTTGCAATTATAGGCCCAAGAAATACTCATTCTATTTCATTTGTGTTGGGAAAATTGTGAGCAGAATTTCTCTTTATTTATCATTCATTTGAGATTATGCCTTGGGGCCCTCGAAGCTACTCATTTTTTTACAAAGGCAACCTTTGTAAACCTGTTTACAAAGATTTACAACCTCTCCCAGGTTTAAAAGTCCTCTGAGTGAGGAAAGAAGGCATCCAAGACCTATGGAAAATCTCCTTATCTTGAGTGGTCATTAATGGAATCAAAATAATGCCTAAAGTCTGCTTTCTTAGAGAAAATGGTTAGGACCACACAGTGACATCACACTTCAGCATTGTTCGCCAAACTTTGCTATTTCTCACTCTGAGTCTTAGTAGGAAATGTGAGTTAGTGAAAACATGAAGGGAAGTGATGATTTATTGTTGCTCTTTCTATCATTGGAAACAGAAGACGAATAACATTTAGCGTTTCATTATGTGCTTGTCTTGTTTTTCCTGTTTGATAAATGAACTAGTAGGATTGAAACAGTGAACAGGAATATCTGCATAGCAGAAGACCTTCTAGAAGGGATAGAGAAGGGCCTTTTACGGAGAAAGTGGTACTCATTCCAGAAGCAGCTCCTGTAGGTGTCTCCTTCCTGTTAGCGGCAACTAGTAAAAGGGGTTACTGGGGCTCGGTTCTCTCAGGTTATGTTATTTTCCTGGTCACCATCACTAGTACTGAATTGAAACTGCAGTTTCGGGTATAGCATCCGAGTATAGAAAATTGAGCCTTAGGACTAGACAGGAAGAAATTCTAGGAACCAGTGTTTTATAAACAAAAAAGAAAATGTTTTGGTATGGCAAAGCAGAGTAGCACGTAATACGCTCTTTATAATTAAATGTCAAATGGCAACAAAACCAATGGGAAAAGCAAAACGAAACCTCAGTATACACTCCGTATTAACTTTTTAATCCTAACACCTTGCAACTTTGGCCTCTCCCAGCTGCAAGTCTTAAGTCTCTTCCCCTTCCCCCCTTTCTATTTGATTTGTAGATAAAACCAAAATCCACTTAAAATTCTGAAATTCCAAGGTAATGCCTCTTATCTACCCATGTAGATCATCTATTCATATAATCTATTAACATCCACATAATGAAAAATATCTCCAATCTACTTCTTTTGGACACTCTACAGCGCTGACCTCCTCCTTCTGAAATAAGTGCAGTAGATGTTCCTCTGGAAGCATCCTCTCCTCCCTTCTTCCCTGAATCACTATGTTTTTAACATTTTCGCTCCTTTTCCTGGGCCAGTGTTTCTGCTTGCCAGACCACACACAGCCTGGCTTCCACATCATGGTAGCAACATTGCAAGTTACTAAGGCTCTCTAGGCCTTAGTTCCTACATCTATAAAATGGAGAAAAATAATAATAACAGCTAGTTCATGGGTCATTGGGATTAACAGTTACGTAATAGCTAACATTTACTGAACATCTGCTGTGTCAGACATAGTCCTATTGCTTTACCTAGATTATCTGGTTTATTCCTCATAACTATAGCATTTACCTCTGAGATAAAGGCTATTATTATCCCCTTTAACATACAGAGAAATTGACATTTAGAGAGGTGAGCTACCTTACCCTAATATAGCTAGCTAGTAAACACTGCAGTTGGGTAGGAATTCAAGAAGTCTGGCTTTCAGGACTTCCCTCATGTTTTCCCTCATTATACTCCCGTCAAGAAACTATATTCATTAACGCTGTAGCAGAGGGCTTCCCTGGTGGCGCACTGGTTAAGAATCCGCCTGCCAATGCAGGAGACACGGGTTCGAGCCCTGGTCTTGGAAGATCCCACATGCCAAGGAGCAACTAAGCCCCTAAGCCACAGCTACTGAAGCCTGCGCGCCTAGAGCCCGTGCTCCGCAACAAGAGAAGCCACCGCAATGAGAAGCCCGCGCACCGCAACTAGAGAAAGCCTGCGTGCGGCAACAAAGATCCAACACAGCCAAAAAAAAAAAAAAAAACCTGTAGCAGAGTCTTTGGCACACAGCACTTGCTGGGTAAATGTTTATTATTTTCTTCTTTCACAACTTTATTATATTTTTTAGAATTCAACCCAGGCGGCCAGAGTGGAGGATTGTCCAAATGCTGTGGGTTTCATAGGCTTCTCTGGGCCCACATGGCGCCCTGGGCATTCCCGTGAGTAAGATCCTCTTACAGGGAACTAACCCCCTGCTAGTTTAGCTGCCTCTCCCACTGGCCTGTCCGTTCAGTGAAGATAGGGGGACATCTCTCTGCTCTGCACCCTGACTGCCTGACACAGTTTAGGAATTCAGTAGACACCTGATGAATGAGGGAACATACGAATGTCTGGCAAACGAAACAGCTCTCTCCCTTTGATCTTTCTCTGCAGCCAGCGGTTCCCTCCACATTTCTGTTTGAAGTAAGCCTTTGCCTGAGCACATCTCTGCCTCATCTTGTAGAGATCTTAGGTGATATTAGAGGGAATAAAGACAAGGAGATGTATGATAATGTCTTCTTTCTAACCAACTGCAAACAAACGCCTCAACATTTAACTAGTAAAGCTCTGTAAGTTTGTTGTTGTTTTTAAAAAAACACCCAAACTGATATTTTAATGATTTTTTTCATAATGTTAATGAAAACAGAATAGATCTCTTCAAATGTTTTGTCTAAAACCCAGATGAATAAATTTCTGAAAGTTCACAATCTTCATCTATTGCAGGGTCAGGGTACTTCTTCAGTGAGATGGGGGTGATTCGTACAATGTGATTTGCAGTTGCCAGTAATGACCGGGCCATGTGCTAACACTCTCATTTTACATCGTGTCTTAGGAAGAGCTGGGGCAACTGTGTGTTTCTAGTAGACAGAGTTGAGGACTGTCATATTCTCCCACCTTCTTTCACTTCTGTGGAAACAATTCTGAAAAATGGATAACTTAGAGATTTATTATTAGTTCGGCCGTTAGTCATTCTGATGCGTGACACCGCTGTGCTTAGTGGGAATCGGGATTATCACGAGTGACTCAGAGTGAATCCAGATGCAGGCAAGTCCCAAAACCCAGTCTCAGTTAGCGTGCTTCTGCCTCCTTTCAGCCTGCAGTCACGTGCCACATCCCCACATCATCTCCATCACCTCCGGGTTCTGGGATCACCACACACCAACCACCACACACCATCCAGTGGTCTGCAGAGTCAGCTGCCTAGATCCCAGCAGGAGTGCAAGAAAGAAAATTTTAGAACTTCTATTTATGGTTATATTAATACTTTTTAAGTTCAATTTTCATATATCCTTAAAAATACACATAATAATTCAGAAACTAATAAATATTTATAGCTTATACATAAATACACATGTATTGGAGATGCTCAAAACATTTTTACCAGCAGGGTGCATCCCCAAGTAAAAAAAAAAAAGAGAGAAAAAGAGGGAGAGGACTCAATAAAATTAGAAATGAAAAGAAGGAGTTACAATGGACAACGCAGAAATACAAAGCATTATAAGAGACTACTACAAGCAACTTTGTGCCAATAAAATGGACAACTTGGAAGAAATGGAAAAATTCTTAGAAAGGTATAACCTTCCAAGACTGAACCAGGAAGAAATAAAAAATGTGAACAGACCAATCACAAGTAATGAAATTGAAACTGTGATTAAAAATCTTCCAGCAAACAAAAGCCCAGGACCAAATGGCTTCATAGGTGAATTCTGTCAAGCATTTAGAGAAGAGCTAACACCCATCCTTCTCAAACTCTTCCAAAAAATTGCAGAGGAAGGAACACTCCCAAACTTATTCTATGAGGCCACCATCACCCTGATATCAAAACCAGACAAAGATACTACAAAAAAAGAAAATTACAGACCAATATCACTGATGAATATAGATGTAAAAATCCCCCCAAAACACTAGCAAACAGAATCCAACAACACATTAAAAGGATCATACACCATGATTAAGTGGGATTTATCCCAGGGATGCAAGGATTCTTCAATATACGCAAATAAATCAGTGTGATACACCATATTAACAAATTGAAGAATAAGAACCATATGATCATCTCAATAGATGCAGAAAAAGCTTCTGACAAAATTCAACACCCATTTATGATAAAAACACTCCAGAAAGTGGCCATAGAGGGAACCTACCTCAACATAATAAAGGCCATATATGACAAACCCACAGCAAACATCACTCTCAGTGGTGAAAAACTGAAACCATTTCCTCTAAGATCAGGAACAAGACAAGGATGTCCACTCTTCGCCACTATTATTCAACATAGTTTTGGAAGTCCTAGCCATGGCAATCAGAGAAGAAAAAGAAGTAAAAGGAATACAAATTGGAAAAGAAGAAGTAAAACTGTTACTGTTTGCAGATGACATGGTACTATACATAGAGAATCCCAAAGATGCCACCAGAAAACTACTAGAGCTAATCAATGAATTTGGTCAAGTTGCAGGATACAAAATTAATGCACAGAAATTTCTTGCATTCCTATACACTAATGATGAAAAATCTGAAAGAGATATTAAGGAAACACTCCCATTTACCACTGCAACAAAAAGAATAAAATACCTAGGACTCAACCTACCTAAGGATGTAAAAGACCTGTACTCAGCAAACTATAAGACACTGATGAAATTAAAGATGACACAAACAGATGGAGGGATATACCATGTTCTTGGATTGGAAGAATCAATATTGTGAAAATGACCATACTACCCAAAGCAACCTACAGATTCACTGCAATCCCTATCAAATTACCAGTGGCATCTTTTGCAAAACTAGAACAAAAAACTCTCAAAATTTGTATGGAGGCACAAAAAACCCCGAATAGCAAAAGCAGTCTTGCAGGAAAAAAAACGGAGCTGGAGGAATTAGACTCCCTGACTTCAGACTATACGACAAAGCTACAGTAATTAAGACAATATGGTACTGGCACAAAAACAGAAATACAGATCAATGGAACAGGTTAGAAAGCCCAGAGATAAACCCACACACATATGGTCAACTAATCTATGACAAAGGAGGCAAGGGTATACAATGGAGAAAAGACAGTCTCTTCAATAAGTGGTGCTGGGAAAACTGGACAGCTACATGTAAAAGAATGAAATTAGAACACTCCCTAACACCATACACAAAAATAAACTCAAAATGGATTAGAGACTTAAATGTAAGACTGGACACTATAAAACTCTTAGAGGAAAACATAGGAAGAACACTCTTTGACATAAATCACAGCAAGATCTTTTTTGATCCACCTCCTACAGTAATGGATATAAAAACAAAAATAAACAAATGGGACCTAATGAAACCTAAAAGCTTTTGAAAAGCAAAGGAAACTACAATCAAGACGAAAAGACAACCCTCAGAATGGGAGAAAATATTTGCAAATGAATCAATGGACAAAGGATTAATCTCCAAAATACATAAACAGCTCATGCTGCTCAATATTAAAAAAAACAAACAACCCAATCCAAAAACGGGCAGAAGACCTAAATAGACATTTTTCCAAAGAAGACATACAGATGGCCAAGAAACACATGAAAAGCTTCTCAACATCACTAATTATTAGAGAAATGCAAATCAAAACTACAATGAAGTATCACCTCACACCAGTTAGAATGGGCATCATCAGAAAATCTACAAACAACAAATGCTGGAGAGGGTCTGGAAAAAAGGGAACCCCTTGCACTGTTGGTGGGAATGTAAATTGATACAGCCACTATGGCGAACAGTATCAAGGTTCCTTAAAAAACTAAACATAGAACTACCATATGACCCAGCAGTCCCACTACTGGGCATATACCCTGAGAAAACCATAATTCAAAAAGGCACATGCACCCCAATGTTCATTGCAGCACTATTTACAATGGCCAGAACATGGAAGCAACCTAAATGCCCATCGACAGATGAATGGATAAAGAAGATGTGATACATATATACAACGGAATATTACTCAGCCATAAAAAGGAACAAAATTGGGTCATTTGTCGAGACATGGATGGACCTAGAGACTGTAATACAAAGTGAAGTAAGTCAGAAAGAGAAAAACAAATATCGTATATTAACGCATATTTGTGGAATCTAGAAAAATGGTACAGATGAACCGGTTTGCCGGGCAGAAATAGAGACACAGATGTAGAGAACAAACATATGGACACCAAGGGGGGGAAGCGGCAGGGGTGGTGGTGATGGTGTGATGAACTGGGAGATTGGGATTGACATGTATACACTAATATGTATAAAATAGATAACTAATAAGAACCTGCTGTATAAAACATAAATTAAATAAAATTCAAAAATAAAACAAAAAAGAAAGTGAACTGGTTTTAAGGAATAAAGGATGTTAGAAGCTAGTGGTCAGCCAGAGAAAGCCAGTTGGTTTTGACTTGGCTAGATGTGATGTGTATACTTTTCCTCCTACAGGCTCAGGCAAGTGAGCCTGTGTAGACCCTGGCAAGCAGAAGCTCTGTGAGAGATGGTGAGGGGATCACGTGACTGGCAGAAGCAGGGGGTGGCGTCCTGGGCACTTGGAGAAGTGAGAAGACTTTATCTAGGCAAGAAAATGGCAACACACTCAATTTCAGTCCTTCTGAAAGGTGATTCTGCTGCAATTTAATTCCTTGAAAAGAAGAAGAAAGTTGTCCTTAGAAAATTTTAGCAGATTATCTACGGGAAAAGCAAATCTCTATTTTGAGTACTGTTCTCTTTATGAAAATTCCAAAACGGTACAAATTCCCAAGCTTAATCTTTCCTGAAAATCTCCCATATTATCATTACACTGCAGAACATGATTGTGAGGGGAATAAATGAACTTGAAAACCCAAATCATTCTGAAATAATGATTTTGAAGCTCTTTATTTCTATTTGATACTAGGAGAGAGTGGTGACGCCTTCCAAGGAAGCCCTAAGGAGATGAAAACTCGGGTTGTTTTCAGATTCACTTTCCAGGACCGTACAGGAGGACTTACTTCTAATCACACCTTGTGTGTTGGGCGGCGGCGGGGAGGCTGGGACGACTCCGAGTGGCAATGAAGAATAGGATGGAACAAACAGGATAGGATGTCCTTGGGTGCATTGGTTTCGCATTGTCTTTAGAACTAGTTGGTTGGACAACTCCTTAATTGGCATATCAGTTATTCTCCCTAAGATGCAGACTCTTAGCCGCTTATACATTCCTTTCCTTTTATGTGGTCACTTAATTTGCCTGAGATTTTATTACCAAAGGCAGAAATTATTGAATAAAAATCCTTACTTGATCCTTATTTTTCCATTTAAATAAGAAAATCTGAAGACGATTTTTTTTTTTTAGTAAAAGATTTCTGTCCAAAGAGGAAGTATATGAAAGTAGATATATAAAACTGGCTCTTTATTTAAAAATAATTTTTTTCAAAGATGCTCCGGTGTCCCAAGGCCAGATATTTTGAACCTTGTTTCCAGTATCAAGCAGGAAGGAAATCTGCAATTTAACCCTGTGTAAGAGTAAGGTTATGCAGTTTTAGAAGTTTTGAATGGGAATCGGGGCTAAAATAATATGAGTTATAAATCATAGAAACACTTACCTCAAATGTCAGGGAGAAATTCTCAAAGAAGAGAGAGACAGGGGATAGAATAGACTAAAGTACAATTTCCTCCCAATCTGTTGGACTATGAAAGCTATTTAACATGAAATCATTAAGCATCTGATCGTAAATAAGAGCGATTCACTGCCAGGAAGCTTGTAATATAGTCTAGGACACGAATAAATGAGTCTTGGTTTAATACCATGCAAAGAAAAATTTAGAAAGCCTGCCAACATTTCCAGACCATTAAATTTACATTTGATGAATGGACTGAGAGGAGAAATTTAACACAGAAAAGGCCAGGGCTACAAATTTACCGTGTGGGTTCACTTGGCTTTCTGTCCATCAGGATACTATGTTTCAGAAGGATGACTGTCAGTTGATATCTCTTCAAATAAAAGAAGATTTATCACTGAGGTTCTGATAAATGCCTTTAAAATGCACTGGGAAAACCACTCTTTTGTTTATTTTCTTACCCTTAAGAACCAGTATGATTTCAAAACAAAAGCCCCGTACATGTGGCTTCGTGTGACGGGATGAGAAGGAGACAAAGCCTGTTTAAACTTTCAGGCTAGTCTGTCTTTAAGAGCATAGGAGTGTTTCATAGAAATCACAGTGCGGAGGCTTTGGGGAGAACTGGCTAGAAATGATGAAGCAGTCCACACAGCTTTCGCCTGTATTGTAGATTTTATTTTATGTTCCTCCATTTCCTAAGGCTTTGATCTTTCCTCCACACCTCCTGAAAATCATTTAGTTTTGGGGAATGAGCTGCTCCTTTGGAAATGCAGCTACTCAGCAGACTGGCTGGAAGCAGAGGCATGATAGTACCTCCCAGCAGAAATGGCTCCATGCTTTCTGAGTTCAACATGCAACACCCAAGTAAGAAGGGCACTGTCCACCACTGGACGACTTCAGAGGTCGTACAAGTTTTTACCCATCCTCTTCCACAATCTATGGGCAATTTTAGAGCCACAAACCATGTTTGAAATTTCTAAGCTTCTTCCCACATCAATGGTTAGAAGCCCCATTATTTGGCCACTTCTAGAAATAGGGATTTTGTTGTTGTTCACAACTATAAACAGGCCAGTTTTGCTGGGGCAAATGCTAGGATGGTTCCTTACTATGGTGAGGAACTACGTCAGACGAAACAGAAGAAATCACCAGTTGGAACAATATTCCAGGGACCATGTCAGTATTCCTTCCACATACAACTTTTTACAGAAACCCAGTGTGTCTGCTGACAAAATAACATAGCTCTGTGTCTTTACTGAACCTCTCTGTTCAGAACCCCAGAAGCAGCCTTGATTCCTCTTTCATCCTCACTCAATAAGGAGTTACTGAGAGTATATTATGTAGCAAGCAATGTGCCAGCTGCAGGAAGGGTCATAGGCCCTAACACCAAATGAAGGGGAACCTATTGCAGCCCATCCTATTGCTGTCTGATGCTCCAGGTCACGGGGTGAGATTGGCACATGCTTGTTCATAGGACACAGTTACAGCTGGATGGCTGAAGTCATGGATGGTAAGAGCCCGAAAGCCTGGGCTCTTTCTACCCACACTTCCTCCTTCATCCCCACCTCCTGTCAAGTCAACCATCAAAGTTATCTATTCCCGCTGCCCAAGTCTCCCCCAGATCCACCCTCTTTAGTCTAGACGCATATTGGTTCCCTGGAATATTTCAGTATCCACAATCTGGTCCTTCCCTCTCTTTCCTTCCACCTGCCCTGCACACCGCTACAAAAGCATCTCTCATCATCACAGATTGAGAAGGCATTTCTTTCTGGGTCCCCAGTTTCTCCTCTCTACGACCCAATTTATCATTCCCGGAGTAGCTATGACTACCGTCTGCAGTTCAGCACGCTGCCTACTCAGTCTTTAATCACATTTTATTTTTTCCCCCTTTCCATGCCTGTCTTCTTTCTGTTCACTCTTCTGGGAATTCCAACATCACCTCATCTGAAAAGCCTTCCCGTGACTTGCCCACCCTGAGTTAGTCTCCCAGAGTCCCTTGAACAGACCTCGATTATAGCACTTAGCACATTGAGTTGTAAGTCTCCCAACTGCTACACTGAAAAATCCTTCAGATGACGAACTTTCTATGCCCAGCCCACCACAGGGGCCCTGGTATAGAGTGGTATTCAGCATGTGTATGCTGGCTTAGTGAAGAAATCATTTAATGTGCTAACTGAGCAGTCAAAACAGACAGTTTGCTGTTTGTGTCACAATGAACGCTTTAAAAGAGACTATTTCTTTTAAGAAGGCTACCCTTTCATGATACCTGAGAGGAGTGTGGTATATAGTATAGAAAATCACTGGCATATTTCCTGAGAAGGTAGAGATATGCATCCTAGCACCCAGACTGTAAGTATCACTTGGGTTTTGGTTCAAATATAAGTTTATCTTCAATAAAAATCTTAAAAAAATAAACGATGGTGGTGTGAAAATTTAATTGCTTGAGATGTTTAGTTTCCCCAGAAGTGAAACAATAAACAGAACAGAAGTGAATTCATTCAAACATTCCAGCTGTTTGTGGATACCACCACCCAAGGCTTAAGGCAGTGGTGCTAACCAGCTCTCCAGGAGAGAAAAAAGAGCACCAGGCCAGTATAGTATGGACTGGGATACCCAGAGAAGGCAGAGAAAATGCCCCAGATTCCTGCTTCTCTGTGTGTTGCTGTCCTTGTCATTTGATTGTTCTTTGTTTGTTTTGGTTAAAAAGATGGAGTTAGGTGTCAGACCAGCCTGGCAGGTGTACAGGCTCTGCCTTAGAGGTTTGGTGATGGGCAAGTTGGTTAAGCCCTCTAAACCCCAGCCTCCCCATCTGCAAGTGGGACTCGTAATACCAATGCTGAAAACTTGGCCTCTGTGAACCAGTGCCAAATAGAATCTTGGAGACAGAGTTTTGGGTGAAGTAGAAAAGAATAGCTTTATTGCTTTTCCAGGAAAAGGGGGAAACAGCGGGCTTGTGCCTCAAAAACTGCCTTCCAACCCAGGAGGATTTGGTGAGGAGTTTTACAGCAATGGTTTAGGGGCAGGGTTGCTGATAAAGATCAGGGTGTGTGCAGGGCCTGCACTCCTTGAATCTGGCCTCAGGTGATCTCCTGATGAGCTTCGTGGTTATCATACTATGACCTTCTCTCTGGTACATCTTCCATTTGGAGTTTTAGTTCCGCAGAAGAGCTTAAAGATATTGTCATGTGTATCCCTTGAGGCAGAACCAGGACCTGCCCCAAGGCTGCACTATTGTTTCTTAACTGCTCCTCCCTTATCTCTGCATCCCCTCCCTTCCCTGATTAGCAACTGTTCGAATCTGCCCTTTGGAACTCAGGGAAGGTCATGGGGGCTGAAATCTATTCCCTACAAACAAGAAATGGGGGACACAGAAAGGCTTCTGTGCCCAGGAGTCCACAGGGTCCTGCTTGGTTTCAGTACTAGTAAAAACTTTACAGCGTTGCTGGCTAAATCACATGACCTGCAAAGGGCTTATACAGCACTTGGCACTTAGTGACAACTCAGCAAATATTATCAACTGATGTTGGTGACGATGCTAATAATAACATTCCTTTGTTCTCAGCTGTGGGTGAGGAGGGGTATTTCCCTGGGAGTCAGGTGTTTAGTTCGGGGCTAGTATCATGTTTACTAGCTCTGTGGCTTGCCCCTTCTCTCTCTTTTGCACACCTTGCAAAGAGTCCACCTTCAATTTCTTAATTAAAAATCCGCCAAACTCAGGGTAACATCACAAATTTTATCTCCTTTTATTATCCTTTTCTATTAGTTAATCTTTTTCTTTTCTCTACTTTCTGTCTTTTCTTTAAAGTGCTTTGTTACATGGGTCTGACATTTTAATCCTCCTTTGATGCTCAGGGAATTTGTGTCTGTCCTAGGCCTCTGCACTTACTCAGCCTCAGCAGCTCACCACCTATGGGAATTTGATAAGAAATCAGAGGGAACCAGTCTCAAACTGAGAAAACACTATCCGTTAGTCACTTTCTGAGTAAATAGTACTGCTGGAAATGCCGTCATTCCAGAATCCACCTCTTTGCAGATGTGAAGAGTGTGAGTGAATCCATAAAAGCAGCTTTGGCACTGAACACACAGAGGAGAGTGATGGTGCAGGAAGGCAGAGGATTCTTGGGACTGTCGACTCAGTACTGTAGACATCGCTTCACACAAAGGGAGCACTCACAAGCCAGAAGAAAAGAACACGGTTACGGCTTCTCTGGTGGCGCAGTGTTTGAGAATCCACCTGCCAATGCAGGGGACATGGGTTTGGACCCTGGTCTGGGAAGATCCCACATGCCACAGAGCAACTAAGCCTGTGCGCCACTACTACTGAGCCTGCGCTCTAGAGCCCGCGAGCCACAACTACTGAGCCCATGTGCCACAACTACTGGAGCCCGTATGCCTAGAGCCCGTGCTCTGCAACAAGAGAAGCCACCGCAATGAGAAGCCCGAGCACCACAATGAAGAGTAGCCCCTGCTTGCCGCAACTAGAGAAAGACCGTGTGCAGCAATGAAGACCCAATGCAGCCAAAAGTAAATAAATAAATTTATATATATAAAAAAAGAACAGGGTTATTATCGTGTAAGCGTGAAAGGAATTCCAAATAGAAGGGGATTCTACTGTATTTTCTGCACGTTATCTTGGCTCCTAATGTGACTTCACGGTTGGGCTGTGAGAAGCTACACTTGGTGTTTTTCCTTAGCAGTTAAAGACTGTTTAACTGGACTCCGATTTTTTTTTTAGTTTTTATTTTATATGGGAGCACAGTTGATTAACAATGTTGTGATCGTTTCAGGTGTACAGCAAAGTGATTCAGTTATACATACACATGTATCTATTCTTTTGCAAATTCTTTTCCCATTTAGATTATTACAGAATATTGAGCAGAGTTCCCTGTGCTATACAGTAGGTCCTTGTTGGTTATCCATTTTAAATATAGCAGTGTGTACATGTCAATCCCTAACTCTCAGTCTATCCCTCCCACCCTCCCCCAACCCTTCCTCCCACCCTCCCCCAACCCTTCCTCCCAGAGAATAAGTTCATTCTCTAAGTCTGTGAGGACTTTGATTTTTAAAGCTGAAGAGTTCAAATGCATTCAATTAAAATAGAAAAGTACAAACCGATGCCTCTACTGCAAAGGATTCTCTGTACTGTTGGTGTACATATGTATATAAACACTTTCTAAATGGACAGTGTTCTCCAACCATAACTGGATGTTTACTGTGACTGTTTTTTGTTGGATCTTATCTTGTTAACCCCACAAGCATCTCTTTTTTTTTTTTTAACATCTTTATTGGGGTATAATTGCTTTACAATGGTGTGTTAGTTTCTGCTTTATAACAAAGTGAATCAGTCATACATAAACATATGTTCCCATATGTCTTCCCTGTTGCGTCTCCCTCCCTCCCACCCTCCCTATCCCACCCCTCCAGGCTGTCACAAAGCACCGAGCCAATATCCCTGTGCCATGCGGCTGCTTCCCCCTAGCTACACAAGCATCTCTTTTTCTGCCCTCACGTTAGAGGAGATACAGTGAGAGGGGTTGGTGCTCACAGATGAGTATAACGGGGGACGTTCTCTGCTTCTGTTTCTAAATGTCAGTGGTGTGCTGAATGCTGCTCAGCACGGGGTGCCCCACAAGCGCCCGGTGTGTGCCAGGAACAAGACGGCCTCCGGAAACTTCCAGAAGCCCAGGTGCTTGTGGCCAGTGAAAGTGGAGGCTGTGGAAGAGGGTGGAGCAAAGGGATGGAGAGGAACCATTCACCCCACGCAGGAAATATACTGGGGTGACTAACTCACTGCGTCCTCTGTCTGCGAGGTGTCCTACAGACAGAAAGTAAGTGAATCCAGTCCCTGCCACCCGCAAGGTCACCCTCTTCTTGGAATCCTGGGTGCTCACACTCGTGTTTTGCAGTGTCCCATGTCCAGCCGTGTAACATTATCAAACTGTGCATTCCTTCATTTGTTCAACAAGCAGGTGCTGGGAACCTGGTAACGGATACCTTTTACAATCTCCCAGCCTAAGTCCAAGGTAGCCCCTGCTTCTCCGTGTCTCTGGGTGTGTGCAGTGTATACAAACACAGGGCTGTGATGATACAGCTTTGGAGCAGCTAAAGAGAGTCCTCAAGGCCGTTTAAAGGCCCATCTTCAGGAAAGGGGATTTCCTCTACAAATAGGTAGCCAAACAAATCTGAACTCCCAGAGCTCCATGTGCGTAAAATGCGAGTTAGAAACTTAGGTAAAAAATCAACCAATCACCATGTGCCTCTGTTTCCTTAGGGAGGTGTGTTCCGGAAGAGAAAGCATTAGCATCCTGTCCATCCAAGTACAGAGCACATTGTTTTATCTCTTTCCCTGGAAGTTTCAGGAATTTCCATTATATCCTGTGGGAACTGAAACATCCCTCAAAGATAATCTACTTTGTGTTTCATCCTCTATCTTATCTACCATACATTCCTTATGCTTATGTTAAGAAAGAGATCTTTATTTAAAATGATATTGTTTGAAAATCAACAATCTGGCATCAGCTGACAAACCCTCTCAGTTTATTGTAGCCTAGAAAACCCTAATGTTTCATAACATCTATTTGGACTTGTGATAAAGTTGTGAGTGTATGGTTACCAGATGGCTGGTTGCAGAAACTAATGGCCAGTGTGTCTGATGTGATATATGTCAGGGCGATGATTGGCACCCCCCGAATCGTGTTCATCTGAGTTACGCTCTTTTGCATTGACAAGACAGATCTCATGTATGTGTCGTAAGTGTGGCTTTGGGGAATGTTGATATGGGGATTGCAAATACTAGTGAGCCAAGGGTAGATGAAGAAGTACAAAAAGGGTGGAACCCACATAGTACAACCATACATGGCTGGGAAGTCAGGAAAAGGAACTAGGGTTGGTGTAAATAAGAGCAGAGAGAATCTGCGATTAATCAGAGCAGAAACTCTCTGTGCAGTTTGTGGATATGCACCTGGCTAGGGGTGGGTTTTAGGTGGGGAGCTCAGGAAGACAGACCAACAGCCCAAAGATTCTGGGTGTGGATTATTTTCCTCTGGTTTGTGCCTGCTGTTTATCACCGTTAGCGAAACGATATCATTCACTAGAGGCCACTAGTTTCAAAATAAGAACTCCCTTTAAAAAAAAAAAGTATTCGTTGAATAAAGATGTGGTACATATATACAATGGAATATTACTCAGCCATTAAAAATAATGAAATAATGCCATTTGTAGCAACATGGATGGACCTAGAGATGGTCATACTGAGTGAAGTCAGACAGAGAAGGACAAATATCATATGATATCGCTTATATGTGGAATATAAAAAAATGATACAAATGAACTTATTTACAAAACAGACACAGACTCACAGACTTAGAGGACAAACATATGGTGACGGGGGTGGGGGGAGGGTGGTGGAGAGGGATAGTTAGGTAGTTTGGATTGACTTGTACACACAGCTATATTTAAAATAAATTACCAACAAGGACCTATTGTATAGCACAGGGAACTCTGTTCAATATTCTGTAACAACCTAATTGGGAAAAGAATTTGAAAAATACTAGATACATGTATATATTCTATACATGTATCTATTATTCAGTACATAACCGAATCACTTTGCTGTACAACTGAAACTATCACAACATTGTTAATCAACTGTACTCCAATATAACATAAAATGTTAAAAAAAAGTATTGGTGCTAGAAGTTCAAAATCTGTATTATGCATTATTAAAAACGCTAAGTATTATAGATTTATTTTCCTCAAATCCTGGAAACTTTTTCAGGATGCTATTGGGTGTATTGCCTTTTCTGTTGTTCAAAATGATCAATTCAGGGGCTGTACCTTAGTTCATTATCATTCTGATATAACAGGCTAAGAAACGCTAACATGAAACCATTTTTCCAAAGAGTAATCATGTTCATTTATATGGTGGCCTATGGGCAAAACATGGCCCACAACATTCTGTAATATTTGATTTTGGCCCCTCAGTGTTCTCATATAAAATGTTGGATACAAATGCCTTTAAGCTGGTCAGGTTTTCTCAATTCCTACAAGGGTTCCTCCAATTCCAATCAGTTTAATCCATGCAGATTCACACATACATCTAAATTCTTATAAATGCTCAATAAATGCATAAAACTAGCTGACATTGATTGAAGGCTTATTATGCTGCAGGCAAAGCCCTATGAAGTATCATTTTACCTTCTGTTCTATGTACAGAGAGTCTAAGAAAATTGCCCAAGATGGTAAACGGCAGAGTCTGGGCTCCAAGCTCAGGGGGCTGGTTCCACCTTCACAAAGTAGTAAATGGCAGGTGACACCCCTCCTTCCACTGCATGAAATGTTCATATTCAGACTGGGGTCCCAGCACAGCCTGAGCTTTACCTACCTGGAGTTCAGATTCAGAAATGTCTGGAACCCTCAAGTGTGCTTGCAGGGACAGAAGAGTCTGGAATCTGAGAGACCGACCAGAAAAGACCCTTCTCCGCTAATAAGGCAAATTCCATTGCCAGCGCCACCTACAGGGGTTTGTGAGGCCCAGTGCAGAACCAATAGAACAAAAAGGCTGAGTCAGAGAAACCCCTTCCTGTTTGACTGCCCTGAGCTGGGACGGTATCTTCCGGCTGTCAGACTTCAGCTGAACATCAGCTCTTCCTGGGTCTCCGGCTGGCCTGCCGACTGCAGACCCTGGGACTTCTCAGTGTCCATAATTGCAGAATCCAATTCTTTATTATATTTGTATAATTTATGTGTAATTTGTATCATATATATAATTTATCCAGTAGGATATATGTGTGTGTGTGTGTGTGTGTGTGTGTGTGTGTGTGTGTGTGTATCATTATTGGTTCCGTTTCTCTGCAGAAAATGACTGCATTTCTGCACCCAGATTACTGATTACTGCACCCAGCAATCATTTTTACCCATTTTTAAGTCTGACCATTTTCCCTGACCACTGTGCAGGAAGGAATGGACAGGGAGGTGTGGAGGAGAGACACTCACATGCCGTTTGTCACCGTGGACACGGAGGGGAGAGGGAGATTCAGAGGTGGAGTTGGCCAGCGTTGTCTCCTTTAGACGGTTGTCAGTGACCAGCAAAACCAGACGCAGCTCAGAACCTCTCCCTTTCCGGCTTTGGGATTAAGAGCCAACTCTCTCTTCTAAAGGGTCCAAACAGCTGCTGGCTATGTGAACATATTAAGCTTTTCCACTCATTTGCAGCTTGCTCGAAGTCCAACATGGGCTGTGAGGTTTTTTATCAGAGGCACTTCCTACTTAACAAAGGCCGAAGGCAGGACAATGAAGAAGTGGGATTGATGGGGGAGGGGAGGGCCTACTTGGTATTTATCTGCAAGGTTATAGGAAATTCTCTCTCTCAGTTTCTTGTGGAGGTCACAGCAACCCTACGAGGTGAGAGCATTAGCCCCCATTTTTCAGGGGAGGAAACTGACACATGCAGCTGTTTTCTCAGGGCAAAGCTGGGGGAGGCGGGGATTGAACTCCAGGCTTCGTGCTCAGACAAAGAGCCAGGAAAGGAGGGCAGTGTGGGCCTCGGGCCAAGGTGCGGTCAGGGCTCTGAGTGTCAGGGCTGCAGATGCCCGTGGTGAGGGGAGGTGGCAGGTGCGGAAGACTTTACTCTGGCCTTGGCTGTGGTGCAAGGATGCTTAGTGGGGGTGTCTAGGGGTGGCTTCATCACTGGGGTGGCAGGTGGGCTAGTGAATCAATGCGAGTGCCATTCCCAGCATGCTGCTTACAGCCCCAGAGGAAGTTGCTTCATTTCGCTGAACTTCTCTTACCTTATCTACAAAACTACAGTGGGTTTGGGCAAGAATACTTCCCAGGTCTTTTCCAGCAGTAGTGCTGTGTGACTCTAAGAAACTCACAAGGTAATTGAGAATAGTAATGTGCTATTGAAACCAGCTTGTTACAAACACTAGGGAAAAAAATTTTATGTTAAAAAAAAGCAACTTGCCTCCAAAGAGGAACTCAACTACTGTTTGGTAAGTCTGCCAAATATCTCTGCCTGGTTAAATGCAATCCTCTTCAGCATTTACTCCCCCTGCGTTAATAAACATTGAAGATTATGATGCTTTTCTGATGCAGTTCCTTGTTAAGCTTCTTAAGGGCGTCTTTGACATTGGTCCTTGGTGTGTCTGCAGGGCAAAGAGGTTGTGCCTGGCTCTTTGGATGCCACAGACCTGGGGGTTATTTACTGTCCAGCTGTGTCCTCCGGTTACTGGCGATCTCGGGCAGCCCAGTGCTATAGCCAGCCTTCCAGGTCAGCCCAGCGCTCTCACCCGCCTTCCCTTCCGCTGTCACTTCCCTTCCGGTGCAGGCTGGCTCAGACTTTCATCTTCACTGTTGATCACAACAGCTCAGTTGGAGGCTCTGAATGCAAACCTATAGGTGATCTTAAAATGAAAGGAAAGTCAGCCAAGTGGTGAGGTCAGCGCTTGAGAAATCCAGGACTGGACCTGGGCAGGGTTTTCACCACATTTCCAGGAGCAAAGCCTCCAGCCAGTCTGGCCAATGTCACGTGGCATGAATGTCCCAGCCCCAAGCAGCCTCAGTCTCCGTTCTCTGACTCCAGCCCTCAAACCACTGAGGGAGGGCACGCGGTCAGTGTATCAACTGATGAACCGGAAGTGCCAAGGAAATCCTTCCTTTTTAAGGCTTCCCTAAGCCCTGGCCTTCTCAGGCACTTTACCTAAGAAACCCCAGGCGCTCAGCAAATATCATTAGTCTTAGAAGGTGAACCCAATATCTGACAAAAAACTGGAGATCCATCCATTCATCCAGTGACTGTTTAAGGAGCACCTACACTGGGCCACGCACGACTCCCACAGCAGGTGATGCCACAGCAAAAGTCCCTGGCCTCCTGGGACTTACATTCTACTGTGGAGAGACAGACAATAAACAAGTAAGTGTATGACATGAAGAAATAAGCAAGAAAATAAGGCAGGGAAAGGGAGAAAGGATGATGGAGGGATGCTATTTTACTGAACATAGATGGCCTGTCCTATTAGGTGGCAGAGATCTGAATGAAGGAACAAGTTGCCCACATCTAGGGAAAGGGGTCCAGGCAGCAGATGCAGAGATCCTGAGGTTAAGTTGTTGTCAGTGGAACAACATGCAGGCCACTGTAGCTGGAGTGGTCAGAGAGAGTGGAAGGAGATGAGGTCAGAAGAGAACTGGGGGAGGGGAGGTCAGAAGAGAACTGGGGGAGGGAAGCTCAGATCAAAGTAAGCTTCTGGACCATAGTGAGGACATTTGCTTCTAGCCCTGCGTGAGAGGGAAAGCCACTGCAGGGCTTGGGGCAAACGAGTGACATCCCCTGACACATTTTTAAAAGATTGTTCTGACTGCTGGATGAAACATAGAATTAAGAGAGGCAAGGATAGAAGAAAAGAGTCAATTAGACTGTTGCAGTAGTCTAGATCAGAGCATCTCTAACTTTTATGTGCAGACGGACTCCTTAGGCAGCAGATAAAATGCAGTTCAGGTTCATTTCGTCTGAGGTGAGGCTGGCACCCTGCATTTCTAACAAGCACCCGGGTGAATTGGTGCTGCTGGGCCACAAACCACACTCTGAGTAAAAAGGGTCTCAGTGAAATAGAACCGTGGCTCCTGAGAGGAAGTGGTGAAATTGACGAGAAATCTCCAGATTCTGGCTGTACTTTGAAGAAAGAGCCAACAGGATTGTTGATGAATTCAAGGTGAGGTGTGAGAGGAGCCTATGGTGTTTTTGGACCAAACGCTGGAAACAGAGAGAGGTACCAGTTATGGAGATGGGAGAATTCAGGAAGAACTGGTTTGGGGTTAACACACACACACACACACACACACACACACACACACAGACACACACACACAGACAAGTTTAATTTTGAACATGTTAAGTTAGAGATGCCTGTTAGAAGTCCCAGTGAAGGTACTGAGTAAGCCTTTGGGTTTATAACTCCAGAATTCAGAGGCGAAGTCTGTGCTTGAGAGAAAAATTAGAGAATCACCTGCTTATAGTTTAGATTTAAATTCCTGAGGCTGCACAAGGTCATCGAGGGCATGAGTGTAGACAGAGGAGAACACTGCAGACTGAGCCCTAGGCTCCAGTGTTTGGAAGTTGGGAGGATCCAACAGGTGTCTGAGAAGTAGTGTCCAGCCAGGGAGGACAGGAGATGAGAGAGTGTCTGGAAGTCCAGTGAACAAAGTGTTTCAAGAAGGAGGTTCATCACCTCCAAACAACCAATCCTGCTGGAAGATCAATAAATGAAGATTGAGAATGGACCATTGGACTTGGCACCGTGGAGGCCACCAGCGGCCCCAGTAAGAGCAGTGTCAGTGGAGGGGTGGGTCCTGGTTAGAGTTGGTTCAAGAAAGGATGGAAAGGGTAGAAGTATAGGCAGAATACTGACACCTCTTTTTTTTTAACATCTTTTTTGGAGTATAATTGCTTTACAATGGTGTGTTAGTTTCTGCTTTGTAACAAAGTGAATCAGCTATACATATACATATATCCCCATACCCCCTCCCTCTTGTGTCTCTCTCCCACCCTCCTTATCCCACCCCTCTAAGTGGTCACAAAGCACCGAGCTGATCTCCCTGTGCTATGCGGCTGCTTCCCACTAGCTATCTATTTTACATTTGGTAGTGTATATATGTCAATGCCACTCTCTCGCTTCAGTGACAGCTCTTTAAAGCAACTTTGCTGTAAAATGGAACTGAGAAATTAGGCAGTAGTTGGAGAGAGATTTTTTTAATAAGATGAGTGAGGCATTACAGCACACTCTTAGTCTGTTGAGGATACTGCAGTATCGAGAGAAAACGATGATTCATGAGATGGGGGCAGTTAGAGGAATGATTACCCTGGAGTAGTTGAGAGGGCAGGGCCCCAGGTAAGCACGCGGGCCATCCCGTCATCTATCAGGAGAGAAGGCGGAGGGCCCGGTACAGATGCAGGTGGGTGGTGGATTTGGTCCTAGAAGCACGCAGAAGTTCTGCTCTAATTCCTTCCACTTTTTCAAATCAGAAGCAAAGCTCATCAGCTAAGAGTGAGGCACAGCCAGGAAACAGGATCAAAATTAAATAAAATAAGGTCCTGGTTTTCACAAGGTCACTGTTGCAAGTGTGAGACAAACCTGCAAACAGACCACCGCTGCAGGAGAACATGTGAAGGGCTGCGGCAGCGGAAAGCACGGGAGCTTGCTAGAGCCAGGACCGCACGTCAGACAGAGCCCCCGGGAAGGGTGACGTGTGATGTGGGAGCTGAGACGGGATGGGAGTGGCCTTGTGGGGTGAGTGCGGGCCTGATGAAGAGGGGCCTGCTGAGGCTGAGAGAGCCCAGTCTGTCCAGCAAGAGAAGCCAGCACTGCCACCGTGGGGTGCAGGTGCTTCGCTGGAGAAAGTGTGGGTGAAGCCCAGCCCGGGATGCTAGCCTGGCTGTGTTTCCAGGAGGTGGCATTTGTCCCAAATGGGGCACATGTTTCTAATTTGTCCACTTGGAGAGGAACCTTTTGCTTGTTCTAATTGGTATAAAATGCCTACAGGCTGGGAGAACCCAGTTACATGTCATCGGCCTTTGAGTACACTGCAGAGTATTTCCTCCGAGAGCTGCAAACCATTGTACTGAGAACTGTATGAAAGAAGCAAGTCACTAAGCTGCTATAAGTGAGGCAGCAAAGGCCCACAGTGAGCCGACCCATCTTGGACAGGGCCCTGCGTCCAGGGCAGCTCAGTGTTAGAGGGGCGGAAGCTGGGCCTGAGCTGGAAAAGGGGAGGCAGCCAGGATCCCTGGGACGGGAGGCCATGCCAACCTCTCTTGGCTTCGGCCTGGTCTGCCAGCTGGGAAGCTGGGAGGGGACACAACCATGCAGTAAAAGGGGTTTCAGGCTCCCAACAGCAATGCAAGACCACCCGTTCTCCGTTTGACCACCAGAGACCTGCGGGATCCTTCGGACCTGGTCATGGACGCAGCTCTCAGGCGGGATGACCTGAGGGGACCAGCAATGCACTATCCAGTCCACAGGGTCAGGGACCAGGGAGCCGGCACAGGGAAGATGCTCCATAAGCATCTGTGGAGTGAGTGGGGCGGGACCCTCCATTCACTGTGGAGTGAACAGCGGCCAGACCAGGTGCACCTCCACAGGACACAGCTGAGGGCAGGAGTGGGGCTATGGGAGCAAGGGGCAGGGAGCCATTGCTCAGGATGGGACGTTTAATGTTCCAGAAATTCTCAAGGGCTATTTTTTTTATTATTATTATTTTTTTGTGGTACACAGGCCTCTCACTGTTGTGGCCTCTCCCGTTGCGGAGCACAGGCTCCAGACGCGCAGGCTCAGCGGCCATGGCTCACGGGCCCAGCCGCTCCGTGGCATGTGGGATCTTCCCAGACCGGGGCACGAACCCCGTGTCCCCTGCATCGGCAGACGGACTCTCGACCACTGCACCAGTTCATGGGAAGCCCCCTCAGGGGCTATTTTTATTGTCATTACCATTACCTGCACGTTCTCCCTGGAAGGCGTATTGCTTGCAAAGCACTGATAGCCAGCAAATAATTAAGTTGTTTAGAGCTTGGAAAGTTTGTTCTCCAGCTAATTAAACTTCATGCATCTGGCTGTTCACTGAACATTATTCTAATACCGCACCATGAACATTACCACGTCATGGGCCATAGGCACCGTTAGATGGTCATTAGTACCCGCTAGGGAATATTTTCTGATGTGCCCTGATAAGCTCCCAAGACTGATGAATCCGAGACACGTGTGAGTCCCTCGTAAAACAAACCTTATTGGACTTTCCTCGTGAATGTTTTGGCATTCACAGCGAAAATGGTAACGCAGCCTAGTTTGCGCAACACGTAAAACTCCACAAGGACTTGTGAGACCTACATCTTTTTTATCAGCATCTGAAATGCCAGAAAAATAGAACTATTAACATATACTGTATAGCAGTTGAAAGTAAATAGTTTTACAACTCCAGCTGTGAAATACCCTTCAGCCAGAATTCTGGGACAATCCTGAAAACTTCAAGTGTCGGTTTGTCAATGTCACTTAAGAAAGAGTTTTTGAGGATTTGTATTTTTTACAGAGCTGATAGCCACCAGATAATATGTAAGAGTAACGATAGTCCTTTAAAGAAGAAGGAGTCAAACAAAAGGCACTATATACTTTTTTTTTTTAAAGGATCTTTTTTTTTTTAGGTGTTGGGGGTAGGAGTTTATTAATTAATTTATTTATTTTTGCTGTGTTGGGTCTCCATTTCTGTGTGAGGGCTTCTCTGGTTGTGGCAAGCGGGGGCCACTCTTCATCGCGGTGCGCTGCCTCTCACTATCATGGCCTCTCTTGTTGTGGAGCACAGGCTCCAGACACGCAGGCTCAGTAGTTGTGGCTTACGGGCCTAGTTGCTCTGCGGCATGTGGGATCTTCCCAGACCAGGGCTCGAACCCGTGTCCCTGTATTAGCAGGCAGATTCTCAACCTCTGCCAAAGGCACTATATACTTTTAAACATCAAGCGTATATGCTAAATAAAATAGGATCATACTTATACAAATATGTCAATAATGACATGTTCCTTCAGAACACATTGAGGGGACAGGCTAGTTTCCTGTCCATCCTTAGAGATGGCTACTAGGCATGGCATATTGGTAGCTTTCTTTTCCACACAGACATTTCCTCAGAGAAGCACTGAAAAGGAAAACTGTAGAAGCCTGCACAAATACCTCACCTGCCTGCAGTTCAGCCCAACACTCCCTTAAGGCAAAACAAAAATTCATTAGTTATTTTCAACCCATCAAGTTTTCTGTTAGATGGTTACTATTATATCGGTTGAGGTTTCTAAGGAATTTTGAATAACTGAATAACAACATAATTTATAAAATATAATGAGGAGTCTCCAGAAGCTGCTTGTCATATTTTCCAGCTAAAGGTTGGGAATTAAAGAAACTTCCTTGGAATGAGCTAATAATACCCCTGAGAGTGACAGCATGGTGGTCACCTGGTGGACACCTCAGGGGACATCCTTCCAGCATCACAGAGGGGGTGAAGCCATGCCGCTGGGTTTGCAGTCCTCACCCACACTTCATCTGCATTTTCTAGTTCTCTGAAATCTCCAAAGCACAAATTTCCTGAGAGCAAGATTTATTTTTAAAATATCAGAACTGTAGTTAGAAAATAGATTTGGCACGTGGAAATCATAACATGGTAGTTTGAGTTGGCCAGAATCTTGTCTTCCTATTAAAAAAAGCATTTCTGAATGACAAGTTAACATAAAAAAGTACAACGCTCTGTAAACATGGCATACTAAAATCTGAGTAACTGCATCTCTTGGCTTCGAGAACTTCCCTCTGAGCCGTCCGAAACCTCATCAATCTGTGTACTGCAGAGGAGCCGTAGTCACTGGGACAGCTGGCGTTTTAAAGCTCTAACAGGAAAAGCGACAATCACCAAAACGCAAGTGAAACTGAGGATGGAAAGGAATCACCAGATAGAATGCAAGGGAAGAGAAAGTCTATTTATTGAGCACTTACTGTGTACCAGCAGCTTTGTAAACCTTGCCTTCCTTTACCTCTCATAATAACCCTGTAAGTTGGGTTTTAGCGTTCTCAATTTACGGATTGGGAAACTCCAGCTTAGAAAATTTTGAATGAGTTGCCCAAAGTTACTCCCATTGGCGGGTGAACACCTAGGTGTGAGGATTTACGTCTTATTAATTACTCAGGAGTGTAACCCATTCTGCCATCCCCTATCAGCAGGGAAGAGAAGTCTCTGTATCTTTGCGGTCAGTGAGTGCCTCCTCAGGACAAGGCATTGTGTTAGGCATCAGGGTCTAAACAATAGATGAGGCTCAGTCCCTGAAGATGCAAAAAGATTGCACCAACTCTTCTTCACTGCAGTGAGCAACCTCTGAATAAATCTCAGCCTTCTTCCAATAACTATAACCATGTCCCAAGGCATCCAGGGGCATAGAAAGACAGCTGATGTGTAGGGAGTACTTAATCTGAGCCTATTAGCTTCTTTAGAGAATACAAAAGAAACAAGAATTTGAAAGTACGAATACATCTAAAGATTGAACCACAGGATCATTTGAAATTTGCTACAGTATGGGGGGGAAAAAAAAAAAAGCTTGGTAACTTCCTCCATGCCTGAATATACAGCATATGAACGTTCTCAAATTGATCCACACCACCTGCCTGGTGTGGAAGCTTGGGAAAGCCAGAGCTCCAAAACTGGCACCATAAAAAGCTTTTTGTCTACATACTACAGAGAAAAGAAAACAGCGTCTGAAGTTACTGTAGATACGGCCCAATCTCTGTTTTGGACAGCAGATTTGGTTGATAAATGGAGATACTCTATACATTTCTCCATGAATTCTGGACTTTTCTGTTGGCTACCTTTCAAGCTCTGATTTCAAAGGGGAAAATAATTTCAACTTTTCAATTTTGTTTATTCAACCAGGCTCTGCAAGGGGATTAGGAGGCAACCTGACATTTACATTTTAAGTGCTCATTATGTTAACAATACCCCCATTGTTTTCCAGAATTACAGCAACTGCTTGGTTTCTAATCAGTGATTTTCCTCCAGGACTGTTTTCTCTTCCTATCTACTGAGACATACTATTGGTTTCTCTCAAGATTCTGTTACCTCAAAGTCACCAAGGACAAACCAAAGTTGTTCTTTCATGAGGCCTTTAAAAATATTTTGATGATGTTGCAGTGGTTTCCTCTGATCAAAAGACTGAGGGGATGGGGTTGGGAAAGGGAAGTAAATATAAGATGGAAACATTAAGCAGAACAGTTGTACGGGTGAGAAGCAGCCCTGCTGGTATGCGGCCATGGCAGGGATGGCCTTGGGATTCCTTCCACTAGCCCAGGAGTGTCACTACCAGAAGCCCCCCCCCCCCCCCCGCTCCCTCACCTGGTTGGGTAACTGAGATGTCCCGAACCCCCCAAAATGATCACCAAGAGAATCAGCAACAAGCAGCGTCATGTTCTTCTGTGGACCATGAGAAAGACTGGCAGGGAGAAGGCCACTTAAATACACAGCATTCCTGTGAGGCCCAGGCACTTCCTGGCCGGCCTCCTATGCAGCAGCTGCTCGGCCACCTGACAGCTGAGGGCTTAACCAGATGCGCTTGTTTCCGCCACATCCAGAGGTGACAAGGACAGCAGTTCCCGAGGGCTCAGTGCCAGCACAGGAATGACAGAGAGACAAGGAGAGGAGGAGAGCCACCACCCGTGGATAGCTGAGGCCTCCATGGAGCTCAGCATTCAGCCGACACCTCCTGAAGGCCCTGGGCCGTTGGTTCTTTGAGTTACTTGTTGGGTCACAGATTGCTGTCTTCCTTCCACCCCTCCGGTCAGATTTTAAGCAGATTGTGAGTATAGTGCCATTTGTTTCACAACTACGTATTAACCTTTTTTTCTTGTGCCTGCACTGGGCTGGTGACACAAAGGATTGAGGAATCGTCCTGTCTTGAAGAAGATTCTAGTGGTGAAACTGACACCAGAAGAGAGTAAACAATACGATTGGGGCCAGTATGAAGCACTTAGGATCACAGGGAGAGCAGGAATAATTGTGCCTCGGACTTCACGGGGCTTGAGTAATGATGAGGCTGCTGCCGGCTGGGTGTGGACTCAGCTGTCCGGGGGTGGGACGTGGAACAACTGTGCTTTAACGTGGGTGCCGGCTGAGCCACAGCTTCGTCCCAGCCACTGTGTGATCTTGCTGGCCATTAGCATCTCGGCCTCCACTCTCTTTCAAGATGGAAGCACTGGACACTGAAATCTTTTAACCCCTTTTAGCTCAAAATGTTACAAGTTCGTAAAACTCTGCCATCTGTCTGGTATGTACAAATACTGTTGACGTTTGTGTGGCTGGTGGGAGTTTGGGGGCGCTGCGGTCTGAAAGGGTCACAGTGTCACTTACCGGCCCTTTCCTTACTTTCTCTTAAGGGCAGTAATGGTTACTGAGCTCTCAGGAGCTGCAGTAAGCACTCTGCTCACAGGAAACCCCTCTAATCCTCAACGACCCCATGGGAAAGGCGCTGTGACTAGAATCTTCAATTTGCAAAGGAAGACACAGAGACCTCAAGAGGTCAGCTCTCTCGCGCAAGGTCACACAGCCACTGAGGCAGAGCTGGGGTGGGGATGGAGGCTGTCAGACCGCAGAGCCTCTGTTCTTGACCATCAATTTATAAGGTTTCCCCGAGTTCCCTGTAAGCACCCAGGATGGATGCTAGTTCCCTGCACAATAAGAAGCTGTGCTCTGAAACGGAGATAAGAAGAAAGACGAAGAGAGTTTGCTAATAGGGTGCCTAAAAACACTTCCTAGGAGCTGGAATGAGAAACCAAGAGTACGGAGAATCAGAGATTAGCAGAGTGCTGACATGTGCAGTCTCACCACTAGGAATGTTACCGAATGCGAGTTCTTGTGCCCAACACACAGTGAGGCCAAGCAATACCGAAACGTTGGAGTTTGGAACAGAGAAAGGTTTATTGCAGGGCCATGCAAGGAGGACGGGTGGCTCATGTCCCCAAACCCCCGAAATCCCCAAAGGGTTTCAGCAAAGCATTTTTAAAGGCCAGGTGAGGGAGGGGCATGGCTGGCTGTTGCAGACTTCTTGGTGTCGGAATCCTGAGTTCTTGCAGCTGTCCAAGTAGGTCAGGTCAAGATGTTCCTGTAAACCTCTGAGGAGACAAATGTTATTCTCTGTTCTGCAACTTTTTATCTTTACATGAATGGAAAAGTGTTATACACTTAAAGGTCAGAGCCTTGAGAATGGGCTCTCCTGTATATTTCAGGCTATAGGCAACATTCTTTTACAAAAGGTGCAGAGCCAGCAAGACTAAGCACAGGCAACAGAGCACAAAGGTTAAAGTAAAAGAAACAAATCTAATATGGAGTCAGAATGGGTGGAGCAGTCCTGGCACTGACATGTGACTTCAGATCTTCATAGTGATGGGACATGAGATGTCAGGAATAGTATGAAAACCTGCACCCGGCTCTCTCTAATGCATGTATAGGCCTGACACAAGCATTCATTGTCACTAACTACACTAAGCAAGTTTGCTGCAGGGAGTTCCTCAGCATTCTGATGGGAAAGGAAATACCTGGATAAAATGTTTGGCCACAGTTCGATTTAAATTTAATAAACATCTGCTGAGAATCTAATACAATTTGAGTATTGTGACGTGATTTGATACATGCCATTTTATCCTCAAATTAAGCATGAAACGTCAGTATGAGTAGAATGTAGGCTGACTCATTCTCTATCATGATGTGAATTTAAATTACTACTGTTTATCCAGCATCAATTTTGCAGGAACTTTAGATATATCTTGTCATTTAACCCCCAAGGTAACCCCATGAGGCTTGAACAATCATTCTCATTCCGTAGATGAGGAAACAAGTATAAAATAAACTAAGTTCTTTCCCAAGGCCTTAAACTCAGTGGGGAGGCAGGGGGGCGGTGGAAGAGAGGGACTTTAAAACAAACAAAAACAGAATTAAATACCTACTGAGAAGAGATCATTTAAAAAAACAAAAATTGGTAAAAAGTTATGGAATCTTGCCAAACTGTCATTTCCCTGCATGACAGGAGAAGAAGGTTCAACATAGCCCAGAAATAGACCCACACAAATACAGTCAGCTGATGTTTGACAAAAGAGCAAAAGCAATTCAATGGAGAAAGAAAAGTCCTTTCAACAAATGGTGCTGGGACAACTGGACATCCACATACCAAAAAAAAAAAAAAATGTTGGGGGAAATCTAGACACAGACCTTACACCTTTCTCAAAAATTAACTCAAAGTGGATCATGGACCTAAATATAAAACACAAAACTGTAAAACTTGTATAGCATAACATAAGAGAAAATTTAGGTGATCTTGGGTTTGGTGATAACTTTTTAAGGCACAATACCAAAAGCACAATTTCTGAAAGAAAGAATTGATAACCTGGACTTCATTAATATTTAAAACTGCCCTGTGAGAAATAGAGACACAGATGTAGAGAACAAACGTAGGGACACCAAGTGGGGGAAAGCGGCGGGGGTTGGGGGGTGGTGGCGTGATGAATTGGGAGATTGGGATTGACATGTATACACTGATATGTATAAAATTGATAACTAATAAGAACCTGCTGTATAAAAAATAAATCAAATAAAATTCAAAACTAATAAAAAATAAAAACCACCCTGTGAAAGACACTGTTAAAAGAACAAGAAGACAAACTATATCCAAAATATGCAAAACTTAACAAAAGGAAGGCAAACACCTAAACTAGAAAATGGGCAAAGACCTCTGGCTGCCTCACCAAAGAAGACATACAGATGGCAAGATGCTCCACATCACATGTTATCGGGGAAATGCAAATTAAAACAACAATGAGGCAGCACTACACAACTATTAGAATGGCAGAAATCCAGAACACTGACAACACCAAATGTTGAGGGGAATGTGGGTCAGGAGGAACTCTCATTCAGTGCTGGTGGGAATGCAAAATGGTGCAGCCACTTTGGAAGACAGCTTGGTAGCTGCTTACAAAGCTAAACATTTTCTTAACATAGGATCCAGCAATGGTGCTTGTAGGTGTTTATCCAATGAAGTTGAAAAATCATGTCACACGTGAACCTGCACACAAATGTTTATAGCAGCTTTATTCATCTCCCAAAATTGGGAGAAACCAAGATGACCTTCCATAGGTGAATAGACCAACAAATTATTCAGTGATTAAAAAGAAATGAGATATTAAGCTATGAAAAGAAATGGAGAGCTTAAATTCATATTGCTAAGTGAAGCTAGTAAGAAAAGGCTCCATATCGTATGAGTCCAACTATGTGACACTCTGGAAAAGGCAAAACTATGGAGAGAGCAAAAAAGATCAGTGATTGCCTGAGTTTCAGGGGGAAGGAGGAGTGACAGAACATGCAGCATTTTTAGGTCAGTGAAACTATTCTGAACTATACTCCAAAGGCAGGGAACAGGACCCCTGGTCCTAAGGTAGGCACTCCAGAAAGGGCAAACCCAAGGGAACTAGTAAGACTACATTTTTTTTCTACAGACTTTTTTTAAAGGGCTAAAGGACACTTTTCTTTTGCTTGCGGCAAGTGCAAGACCCAGCCTGACTCCAGGTCTGTGTGATTTGAAAGCCCGTGCTCCCCTTGAAAGCCCCCAGAGAAGCGGAGGTTGGTCATTGTAGCCGTATCTGACCACTCTGGGGCAGCCACATGAGAGCATAAGAAAGGGAACCGGCAGCTTACAGAATTCATTTCAAACATCTGACAAGCTCTTCCATTGTGCAGACTGCATTCATTTTAGAAGTTACAGGGATGATCGTGGAGCTACTTGCTCTGTACGTGCAATAAGACATGCGATCGGGACCGCTATATATATCCCACCCCGCTAGGTGGTCACAAAGCACGGAGCTGATCTCCCCGTGCTATGCGGCTGCTTCCCACTAGCTATCTGTTTTACGTTTGGTAGTGTGTATATGTCCATGCCTCTCTCTCGCTTTGTCATCGCTTACCCTTCCCCCTCCCCATATCCTCAAGTCCATTCTCTAGTAGGTCTGTGTCTTTATTCCTGTCCTACCCTAGGTTCTTCATGACATTTTTTTTTCTTAAATTCCATATATATGTGTTGTCTTTCTCTTTCTCACTTACTTCACTCTGTATGACACACTCTAGGTCTATCCACCTCATTACAAATAGCTCAATTTCATTTCTTTTTATGGCTGAGTAATATTCCATTGCATATATGTGCCACATCTTCTTTACCCATTCATCCGATGATGGGCACTTAAGTTGTTTCCATCTCCGGGCTATTGTAGATAGAGCTGCAATGAACATTTTGGTACATGACTCTTTTTGAATTTTGGTTTTCTCAGGGTATATGCCCAGTAGTGGGATTGCTGGGTCATATGGTAGTTCTATTTGTAGCTTTTTAAGGAACCTCCATACTGTTCTCCACAGTGGCTGTACCAATTCACATTCCCACCAGCAGTGCAAGAGTGTTCCCTTTTCTCCACACCCTCTCCAGCATTTATTGTTTCTAGATTTTTTGATGATGGCCATTCTGACTGGTGTGAGATGATATCTCATTGTAGTTTTGATTTGCATTTCTCTAATGATTAATGATGTTGAGCATTCTTTCATGTGTTTGTTGGCAGTCTGTATATCTTCTTTGGAGAAATGTCTATTTAGGTCTTCTGCCCATTTTTGGATTGGGTTGTTTGTTTTTTTGTTATTGAGCTGCATGAGCTGCTTGTAAATTTTGGAGATTAATCCTTTGTCAGTTGCTTCATTTGCAAATATTTTCTCCCATTCTGAGGGTTGTCTTTTGGTCTTGTTTATGGTTTCCTTTGCTGTGCAAAAGCTTTGAAGTTTCATTAGGTCTCATTTGTTTATTTTTGTTTTTATTTCCATTTCTCTAGGAGGTGGGTCAAAAAGGATCTTGCTGTGATTTATGTCATAGAGTGTTCTGCCTATGTTTTCCTCTAAGAGTTTATAGTTTCTGGCCTTGCCTTTAGGTCTTTAATCCACTTTGAGCTTATTTTGTGTATAGTGTTAGGGAGTGATCTAATCTCATACTTTTACATGTAGCTGTCCAGTTTTCCCAGCACCACTTATTGAAGAGGCTGTCCTTTCTCCACTGTACATTCCTGCCTCCTTTATCAAAGATAAGATGACCATATGTACGTGGGTTTATCTCTGGGCTTTCTATTCTGTTCCATTGATCTATCTTTGTTTTTGTGCCAGTACCATACTGTCTTGAATACTGTAGCTTTGTAGTATAGTCTGAAGTCAGGGAGCCTGATTCCTCCAGCTCCGTTTTTCATTCTCAAGTTTGCTTTGGCTATTCGGGGTCTTTTGTGTTTCCATACAAATTGAGAAATTTTTTGTTCTAGTTCTGTGAAAAAATGGCAACTGATTTTTGAACTCACTTTATTCTTGGTCTTACTATATCTTCTATTTTCAAAAGATTTTACCATTTTTATGTCAAAAGATTCAGTGACTTTTGAGTAATCATTTGAGTCTAAGTAATTTCTTTTACAGTAAAGATGAAAGCACATTCAACATAATGAATCAAAATAATCTTAATATCCTTTCACTTGGCAGCTATAGGGCCATCATGATGATCTATGTGCTTTCCACACAGGTAAATAATGACAAGAAAACATTAGGAGCATGGCTGGTAGCAATGTATTTTAAGTGATTATCCTCAAACAATTTTTCACAAGGAATATTCAATTAGATTTCCAAAGGACATGAGAAAATAGGGTTCTTACTTTTCAAAACTAAAGGCATTGTGCAATGGTTTACTTAACATTTTTCAAGACACTATATACCTGTCTGTTAGGGAATATGCAAATTCCTCAAGAAGAAAGGGGCATAGTACAAAAAGATCCCATTTGGATGTCTGTTTCAATCAGATTTCATGGTTTCCCAGGAGGCAATATTTTAGTGGCAGGCTTCCCATCTTTCCATGTATTTCTCCTCTGCACAGCTCCAACTGCTTCCCATGTTCCTGAACCTCCAGCAGAACTAAATTCTCGAACAAACTCCTCCTTTCCTTGTCCTTTTCTTCAGCCCCATTCTCTTCTCACCTTCCCATGCCACCCAGCCCTACTCATGAGCTGTCATCAGAAGGACTTAATCTCTCAATAAACATTGAGCCTAATTCAGACTATGACAGTGACTTCATTCCTTAGACTTTTGAAATAGCCTTTGTCTTAGTTTTGGTCCCCCCAGACGCCAACCCAAAGATCACCATTAGATTGCAAGTAGTTCATTTGGGAAGTGATTCCAGGAAACACCAGCAGAGGAGCAGAGAAGTAAGATGGAAAAGGAAAAGAAACAAACGAAGTTTCATTATCAAGCAAATTACCATTGTAAATCCACAGTCATGGACGTGACAGCTGTTTAAGAAGGAATTACTTCTGAGGGCTGAGGGAGTTGAGATATTTATACACCAATTCCCACCAGCCCTGCAGCCATTTATTGTTAATTCCCAGCATTTCTAGACTTTCGTATGGAGGTGGCAAAGTGGCTTCCTTTAGTTATAGAAGACTCTTAGGCAAAGAAATCCAGGTGCTTGCAGCTGGAAGTTCAGCAAGTGTACACTGAGTCTGTAAGGTCAAGGATACGTGGGCGGAGCATGGCGGGGTCTGCTCCAATCCTTGTGGTGATTACTTATGTGAGTGGATTCCTCCAAAGGCTTCACTTACACCAGCCAGTGATGGCAAATATACTTCATTTAGTGCACCAACTCCAATCAATGACTAGTGGTTTTGTTGAGAAGGATTCTGCGATTAAATTAAAGGTCAGCAGGAGAGAGAGCCTGTGGTTGACCAGAGATCTCTGCTGGGAAAGAGTTGGATAAAGTCTGGTGATGTCTTGCCTCATGTTTGTCGTCCTGAATCCTGGAATTACACCTGAAAGCAGGGGTGGGCACAGTCCAGCCCCTCAAAAATCCCATAATCTAGGGGGAAAAGGCGATACATGCCTTATCAAGATATCCTGAGAGAGAGTGGTGGTTAAGAGCACAGACTCTCTGGATTCTAATCCTGAGCCTGACGCTTACTAGCAGGGTAACCTGGAGAAGGTATTTCATCTCTTTGTGCCTCGATGTCCTCATTCGCTACCTACTTCATGGGGTCGTTTTGGAAATTATATCTGATAATAGCTGTAAAGTGAAAATAGTGCCTGATGCATAACCAACAGTCAATACCTGTTCATTCTTGGCTTCTCCCATGAGAGCACACATTAGCAGCATTTCACTTCCTGTCTGGAGAATCAAGAAGACCCAGAAGAGGAGCTGATACTTGAACTGGGCACTGGAGGATGAACAGGATTTCAGCAGTGGAAGCAGGAGGGACCTCCAGGCAAAACCAGAAACACATGCAAAGGGGCAAAGTAGGGAGGGCAGGGGTCCAGGTAAAAGCCTCTGCTGACCGCCACACAGGAGCGGAGAGGATGGCGCAGTCTCTTTTTCCCCCAGGCAATGGACGTGATCAAAACTATATTTTAAAAACGTGATTCTGGCAAAGGAATCTATGAGTATATGTGAATCACTATAAAATTCCCTCACCCATCTCCCTCCGATTTTACCAGATAAGCACTGAGTCTAAAACAAAAACACACCAACCTGAATTTTCCGAGTAACTTAGCCCAGTTTGAATCCATGCAGCAGGGATGCTGGCATGGATCCGTAATACCTCCGACAGAACGGAGCCACTCTGGACCGCGCTCCTCCTTGGAGCTCACACAGCCAGATGGGGCAAAATGCCACGTGCCAGGATCCCTGGTGCCTTTTGTCTGCCAACACGTGCAGGAAAATCAGCAGCTTCCACTAAGACAGCTCTGGAAATTCAGCTAAGCTGACCTCTTTGAGTCTGATTAACAAATTATTACTTGCATGGATTTTGGTTACATCGAGTCCAGGAAAACAGGTTTTGTTGACATTTATGTCTGACTTTGATTACAGCACAGCTTGCAGGGGGCATGTGAAGGACAAGGTGAGGAAAAGGGAGCAGGGGGTTATAAAATATACCAATCCCACAGGGAGATCTCTCCGCTGTCTTAATCCAAAATGGGCAAATAATGGCCCAATGATCTACTGTTCTGTTGGTGCCGAAAGGATGCATCGCCACCTGAGGGAACTGGGCCCCTCAGGAAGGACACTCAGCACCCATCTCCCAGCAGATTATTGGCAGATCCAGGACTAGAATCTCCACTGGTCACTGTGGGAAGAAGTTACTCTTTTAACTGATTAAAACACCATTTAGAGCTTACACACTGATTTCATGATTGTTTTCACAAAGGTATAGACCAGCACTGGCCAATAGAAATACAGTGCAAGCCACACACATGATTTTCTGTTTTCTAGTAGCCACTTTGAAGGAAGTAAAAAGAACAAGTGTAACTAGTTTTAATAGTATATTCTATTTCATTTTCTATTCATTTCATTTAACCCAATATATCCAAGATGTTATTTATATATGTAATTGATCTAAAAATTAGTAATGAGCTATTTTACACACCTTTTGTTACTAAGTCTTTGAAGTCCAGGGGATGTTTTACACTTAACAGTGCATTTCAGTTTGGAGGAGCCCCATCTCAGGTGCCAAGAGTCACCTATGGCCGGTGGCTGCCATATTGAGCAGCACAAGTTTAGACCATGGAGCTTCACCTGCTCCCCAGTGAGGGTTTATGAATATTCATTCACTCATTCAGTGAATATACAGAGGGATCCTACTTTGTGCTTTTCTCTGGATGTGAAACAGACACATGTATTTTCTGTTTTCAGTCTAGTGCAGGAGACCAATAAAATGTTGGCAAACATATATGTGCACGGTATGTACAAATGTATGTATATGCATATGCACATATGCAAAATTAATCCATTAGTTTCAAAGTGAGGGAGGTACTAAAAAGGAAAGGAACCGGGTACTGTCAGACATCAGTGCTCCTTTAGATCACAAAGTCAGGGATCACTACTTCGAGGCTCCTATAGCTAAGCCCAAACCCGAGGGAAAAGAAGCCAGTTCTCTGGAGAACCAGCCAGGGGAAAGCATTCCAGCCTGAGCAAGAGACCTTAGGAAAAGAACCAGCAAAAGGCCAACTGGCTGGAATGAAGGGGAAGCCCTGGCGATTTCTCCTATGCTAGTTCGCATGTTACAGACAATGATCACATTTCATACACTTCATTTCTCTGTTGAAAGTGAAAGATAGTCATGACCCGACGAAGGAACAGAACGATGACCCAGGCCATGGGCAATTTCAAGAAGAGGCTGGCCCATCCCAAGGCCACAGCTACCCTTGAAAGTGTGGAGGGTCTGAACATAAATGAGGTGAGCTTCAATCACGCGGTGCTCTGTTGGGGCGAGGCCCCTCCCTATGAGAACCCCTACCCTTCGGCACTAGATCAAAGCACCAGGGGAGTGATGCACCAGGGCTGCCTGGGAAAGCATTTTTGCTTTGCTATCAGATCTTCTAGATCTTTGCTCCTATCAGTCTAGAATCTTTGCTCCTATCAGTCCAGAATTGTCTGATCTCAGGACCAGAAGAGGCTGTAGGCAAACTTCTAGAGCAGTCACTTACCATCGGGAATAACCACAATGAAATCATTTCAGAGAAATGCATCGTCTTAAGCTCTAGGGAAAAAGAGCTCATACTTTCCTTGAATGATGGCTTCAAGGAGTTTAAGCCTTTTCCAGGAAACCTCCCTTGATGTCTGATTCGACCCTCCCGTCAGAGTTTGGCAGCCTACTGAGTGCTCTGAAGACAAAGTAGGTGCTTTAAAGGCACACAGGAGTGGATGGACAAACAAGCCTCTTACAAGTGTAAGCCTCTGCTGCTTGCTTTCAGTGGAACACAGTGGAAATGCATATGAAAGTGACTCTCATTTTCTCTAGATAAATATTCACGTCCCCTGTCGCCCACCCTTTTAACTCCTCCTGTGACTCTGTGGAATTGTCTAATCAATCGTCTTTATTTTCTCCGTAACTTTTTCAGCTGTAAGAGGGCAGAACAAGTTCCTGGAAAGTCCATCAAGAGAGGCGAGTCATTGAAAGATGGACTGAGTTTCCCACTAAATGGCACGAAAGAGTCACACCTCCAAAATACCATCCCTGGAAGCCACAGGCACTGAGATGCCACTTGGGAGGAAAGACACCTTAGGCTGTTAACCAGCCATAGAACTTAAGTTTGATTCTGGCAGTCAGGTTACCCAGCAGGACCCCAGAAGCGGGGGCGGGTAGTGAGCTACAGGACAGATACGCTTTGCTAGGGGAAGAGGGGGTTAGTGGTGAAGTGTTAAGGAAGAAAAGGGAAGATTCAAGGCCTCCCACAGAGCTGGCCTGCGAAGGCAGGGAGGGCTTGCCAGGCCTGCGAAAGTCAGAATGGGGCATTTGGGAATGTGAAGCTTGTGAAAACCTAAGGCGAGCTGCCAAAAAGGGAGAGAGAATTCAGAACGTTTTCTAGCGTTAAGACAAACTTCATCCACTCACAGTTTTCCGTAAGGCCAGCCTGCAAGAAGTGCAAACCTCACATGATGTCTGAGACGCGGCCTTGTTTGCAATGATGCATTGGCAGTCCATCACTCAACATGCATTTATGGTGGTTAAGAACACAAACTGTGGATCCAAGCAGCATAGGTCTGAGCCCCACCCTGCCATTTACTAGCTGTATAAACTTGCTCAGTCATCCCCTGGTGTTCGCGGGGTATTGGACTCCTGCAGACACCACACTCCAAGGATGCTCAGGTCCCTCACATAAAATGGCAAAGTACAGTGAATGCGATTGGCCCTCCATATCCGCAGGTTTTGCATCCACAGATTCAACCAACTGAGGATCCTTCTGTGTCTCAGTGGGGTCATCAATGGAATGGGGCTACAAATAGCCCCTTCCCTACATAGGATGTGGATGAAATCAACTAGCTAATATCGTAAAGCACGCAGACTGCTGCCTGGCACATAGGAGGTGATGGATAAATACTAGCTGCTATCATTTCTAGTAACATATTAATGAAAACCAGTAGTTACTACAGAACTATTCTACAGTTTTATTTTCAAAAACGTTCCTATACCAGCTAGCTACCATAGCTGAGAGAGAATTGTTTGCATTCTGCCTTAAGGTCGTCACGTCTTCTTTTGTGCCAGAAGTCTTATGGATCAAAATTTGCCTCGCCACTTAATTTCCAGTAATAGAATAGTTAAGAAAAATATGCTGTCCTTACTTAATGGTATATTAAGCAACTTAAGATGATGACAAGAGGACGACATGCCCAAATGGAAGCATACCTTCAAAATAATAAGTGAAAAAAGGAGGGTGAAAAATTGTGCAAATACTATGAGGACATGCATATGAAAAAATGGACTGGAAGGAAAAGACCGAAATTAAAAGTCTTTTTTTTTTTAAACACTGTAATTGTTTTATTTTTCAGGTTCATTTTGAAAGGCAGTGTTCATTAGGGTGTATATTTTGGCAGTTTTTAAGAGGGACTTTTTTTAAAAAAAATTTATTTTATTTATTTTTGGCTGTGTTGGGTCTTCGTTTCTGTGCGAGGGCTTTCTCTAGTTGTGGCAAGCGGGGGACACTCTTCATCGCGGTACGCGGGCCTCTCTCTATCGCGGCCTCTCTTGTTGCGGAGCACAGGCTCCAGACGCGCAGGCTCAGTAGTTGTGGCTCACGGGCCTAGTTGCTCCACGGCATGTGGGATCTTCCCGGACCGGGGCTCGAACCCGTGTCCCTGCATCGGCAGGCGGATTCTTAACCACTGCGCCACCAGGGAAGCCCAAAACAGTCTTTTTTTTAATAACCTGAAATTATGGGTGAGTTTTTCCTTTATTTTTTTAACATCTTTGTTATATGATTTGATTACTTTTTTACATTATAACAAAATAATGCGCCATCCCAATGCTTTCTGTAATTTACATAAAAACAAACAAGACATCCCTATAGAACCTGTTATAATGATTTTAATTTCACATGTATGCGAGAGGGTGAGTTTTGTATGAAATAAAGGCTAAGGGTGTTCAGGAACATCAGGGAAAATGAACGAAAACCTTTTAGAAAGAGTAAGAATCTAAGTCCTTCCATAAAAAAATAAATTTTCCTTAACCGCTAAAATTGGCTGTCTGTGCTGAGAAAACACTGGAGGGGCCAGGAGGAAATCTGAGGCTGCTTACATTTCCACTGTGGAAGGACTTCTGACTGATGGAGGCTTCCCCTCCTTCCCTTGTGCAAGCCTGCAGGAACTCTGCCTGAATCCGGGCCACCGAGCTGACGTGACCCCTCCCCCCCCACCCCCGGAGCCCGCCCCTCCCACCCCTGGAGCCCAACCCTCCTGCTCCTGCAGGGACCCAGGTGGGCCTGGTCTCTGCAGGCTCCCCCTTCTGCAGTTCTGGCCTTGTCCTCCTCTCCTCTCCCCACTTCCCCTCCCCTTTCCTGACATCAGTAGGTCAGTTCCCAGATGTTACTGGAAACAGGCAAAAATGTCTCCTGCCACTGGGCCCACTAGTCATGGAGAGATTCAAGAGTCATGGCCATTCGTGGTGGCCAGTCATCGTGCAGCATAGCAGTCACGCAGGAGCTCTGGCTTCTGAATATCTGCTTTGAATTCACAGCCTCACTTCTTAGCAGCTGGTTTCAAACATGTTAGCTCCCCATCGGGAAAGCTGGGATGGTGGTGACGTCATCTGTCTTCTAGGGCTCCTGTGAGGAATCAGCAAACTGCTGTAGAAGGTGTCGGCATGGTCGATGCTCAAGGAAAGTTAGCTACTATTCCTATCTTTTTATAGACGTTTCAGCTCAAGTTTTGCCCCTGAGATAGTTGCCTCAGCAACCTTTTTCTGAATCCTTTTTTGCCTTTCAACCAGTTGCCTTCCCTCCCCGCATTTTCTCCCCCAGCTTCCACTGGATAGTATATTATTCTGTAAAGGCAGGAGAAAGTGAGCCCGATAAACTTCTGTACTTTGATATCTAGAGGAGGCCGCAGCTATTCACCAAAAGCCTGGTGAGAGCCACCACTGGGTCCCATCTAAACCCGAGTGTTTATTTCCTTCCTGGGAGACCCCGAGAGATTAGGCAAACCGCCCAAATCTCTGCAACAAAGTCGTGGATCTGAAACACAATGAAACACAAACCATGTTTGTCCGATGACACCAGGGTCCATGTATGTCCGAAATATATATATTTAATTCTTTTCTTTTCTTTTTCTTTTTAAGAGGATTGACTGAAATTCCCAGGAATTGGGTATCATTAGGGGAGGAATTAGGGTCACACAAGTTACCCCTGAATCCCAGTGCCTCTCATCTCACACCACTTAAGAGACCTGCCAGGCTGCCCAGGGGCAGAGCCTGCACCTGCGGGTACCAGGTGGCACCCACAAACCTGTGTGAGATTGGGGGGAGGAGGGGCAGAGGGGAAAGCCCAGCCATCTCTTGGCCACCTTACTTTACACAAATTTCTTAAGAAATTGAGTATAAATCATTGTAAATTGGATCATATTTTCAATTGACTTTTAATTTCAACAACGAGGTCCCCAAAGAAAGAAACTGGTCCCAAGACCACAAAAGAATGCAGTAAACCATTTACAATAATGCATTTCGACAAAAAGTATTATGAACTATTTTAACATAACCAATTAAGTGAAATAATGTGATAAAAATAGAGCAGAGACCACCAGAAACTGTATAAAAAGGAAAAAAAAAATCATTTCATTGGAGCGGCTCTCGGGATTTGCGGGTATATATTTTTCTTTTTACACCAAAATTAGTCTCAAAGGTCTATTTTTCCAACAACTCTTCCCCCGACCCCTCCCCGAGGTTTTAGGTGGCTCCCTCTCTCTTATTCACTGGCCTCATTGGAGACATCACCACCTCCGGCGTGGAGCCCCCATCCCAGCCTCCTGGATTCTCTGTGTGACTCAATACCAGCGGACATGAGCACATAGAAAAGCAAAACCTTGGAAATTTAGTTACCTTAGTAAAATAGGTGGACAGGAATGAATGTTTTTGCCCAGTATGGACTCCAAGAGGTATTTGACCAATGAGACACAGGCTGGGGTCTCCTGGGAAGCGAGCTGGCCGCCTTCTGTTCCTCCCCGACCTGTCCTGTCACCTTGAACGCTACCTCACATCCTGTGTTCACCAGTTTGGACTGGTGTGCCAGAGAGGGTAGTGCTTTCTGAAGAATGGGGAGAGAGTTAAGGAAACCAGAAGAAGACAAAGAATGAAGAGGCTGCATGCTAAAGTATCAGCACGACTCCCACACATTATGCTACGTGTGGTAGCCAGGGCCTAGCTAAACTACGTATTACTTTCTGGGAACTAGGCCTTGTCACTCAAGTTTCTGGGCCTGTGAATAAAGGATAGAAGAGGGGGGTTTTAGCACATGGGGTGTCACAGAATATTGGGACGCCTCCACTCCTGTGCAGTTTACTGCATCAGGGCCAACTCTGCTCAAAAGGTGAGAATCCCCGAAGTTTATCATTGGGATCCACTTCTGTTTCTGAGCTGATTATCACCTGCCTCTGTCCTCCCCGCCCCCCCAGTCTCCAGAGCCTGAGTCCTATAGAACAGCCCCTCCCCCAGACCTGTCCTCCCCCAGGGTGACCCACACTGGAGTGGTCCATTTCTCAGCATCCACTAAATTCATCCCGGTGTCAGGAGAAAAAGAGCTGATTAACTCAATGTGTCCTAATATCCAGATGATTAATGACTACTTAACTCTTCAAGAACTTTACTCATTTTGGGGCAGGTCGAGTACGGACCCATGAGAACTTTCTGGTATGCAGTGAGAGAGGAAATGTGTCCCCAGGAGGCTAACTCACTGGCAGGCCCGCTCTGACTGCCCAAGTACCTTGGACCACTTCTGTTTTCTTCCTCCATTGATGAGTCTGCAGTTTCTTCCCAAACTCCAGGTTACTATGGTCCACCCTGGTTCTGGGAAGTGGCAATGGAATTGCTACTATGGTCATTATTTTTTAAATACCACCTGTCATCTCCATGAGCCTCAGTTTCTTCTTCTGTAAAATGGGGTTTAATAATGTCTACCAAAGATTATCTCAAAGATTGAAATAGTAGGTGGTAGACAAATGTTAGTTCCATCCTGCCAAAAATCCAGTGTTCTCAAGCCAAGCAATGACCTTTACTTCATGGGAGATACTCAGAGCTCTTAGGAGAAACACGCCTTTGAAAAAGAATCTTAGTGGACAAACGCCGTTTTTACCAGACAGCATCTAGTCCCACCTTTTCTGAGCCCATCGTGACTGCCCCCTCTACCCTCCCTGTACATAGACTGCACAGTCTATTGTGCTTTGTGTAGAACTGGTCTTTCCATTTCTAAAGATGAGCATATGGTGAGCATATGAACAAAGCTGAGAGGGAGAGAGTAAACAATGTCACTGGAGACTGGTTGATGTCTGCATCCAAGCATCCCTGACACTGGACCTGCCCTTGATTTTAATTTTACAAATCTGGGAATTCCTTTCTTCCTTTACTATTTTTCCTAACTTAAGGGAGTTTGAATCCTAAGACTCATCTCCTTTTTGTGATTACTACCTTTTTTTTAAAAAAAAACAAAAAGGTTATGTAACCTGCAGCCCACTGGTAAATATGTAAAACTAAATATGGGCACTTGGCAGTGCTGATTTAAGTCAGTGTCTCTGAAATGTTTTTATTGAAGCCACCTACCCAACGGAAGAGACTTAATGCTTCTGAGGTTTGCAAGCCCCCTAAATGTTAAGATCTTTGTAGCCTTGTGTTCTATTATATAGAGTGGGGATTTTGCATCCCACTTGAAAATATAACCATTGTTTTTTTAATTATAAATACATTTTAAGTTATAAGTTGTATTGCCTTCATTTCTCCTCCGCCCTCCCACACATTTGAGGAAAATTGATGCCATTTATCCTGTGGATTGCTTCATATCCTAGAGGTACATGTAAATAAATTTGAGACACACACACTAAAGGAAACCAAGACGGGACCCAGAGCCTGTGAGCTCAACCCCGGAAATGTCAACCGTCAGAGAAGTCTGCCCTTCTAGCTAGCAGTCCACTTAAATGTGCATATTTACTTTAATGGGCATAAATTTAAAGGGACATCCTTTAGCTATGGCACCTGCAATGACATTGGCATAGACAATCAGGTCCTGTCGCATTCCTGCCGTGTGACAGTGATGGCGGAGGCAGAGAGCAGAGTCTGGGCTGTGTGAGAACACGCTGGTGAATATCACCCAAAGTACAGAGCCGCTTAAGAAAATATTCATCTCATGTCTCTGTCTTAACCTCTTCAGGGCTCAAAACAAAGACTGAGCAATATATAAATGAGAACAAGGAGTGATTAGTTCTAAAAGTTAGAGCTCTACCCTTTCCTAGCTGTTATCTCATACCTTGGACAGTTGCCTGTTTGGCCGCCATCCCTTTTTTTCTTTTCTTCAGTCTTCTCTTTTTAATCTGCCCTTTCTCTGTGAGGAGTTCATGCCGTGGCTAGCCAAGCAAGGAGAACCCGAGTTGGAGGTGGAGAAGGTTATGTCCTTCTAGAAGGATCCATGAGTTTAGCCTCCTTTTGCATTTTAAAAACCACACCTGGATTTGCAAACCTTTCCAAGGTTGTGAAGTTTTCTGTTGACGATCGTAGCATTTGATATCATGTGGCAAACACACACCAGTAGCAAATGTTAACAACTTCATGGAATCCTAGAGGCTGTGATTTCAACTAACTAAATAAAAAGATGGGGAGGGTGGAGATGGAGTCCTTTGGGGTCAACTATGACATGACAAACCTGTGAAAAGGCTTACTTACATCTAGGAACTATTCAAGAGAGCTATAGTTTTGGCCAAAAGATTTGAAAAAGTACATTAAGTTGAAATTCTTTACTTAAAATGGGATAAACTGTGTTTGACGTTTGGAAACTGCTGTTTCGGCAAAGATAAAGGTACTAAGATTTCCAAATGTAAGGGTGAGATCAAATGTGAAGGCTTCTTGAGATTCTGAAGTACAATTTAGGAACTTGGAACAAAAAGGGTTTCTTGGAAGATGCTTGGGGAAGAAAATATTTCTCTTGGCATGATGTGCTTCATTTTTCTTAGGGAAAAACTAGAAAAAAGAAAAGGCTGAGGAGGGCCAGTTTGCATAAATGGGGCAGAGGCTGAAATAAAAAATAATAAACAGTCCAAACTCATTCCTTTTTAGCTTCAACAAAGTAGGAAGGAGTAAGCAAAGAAAAGAAAATAATTTGATCAGAAATTATTTTAAAGCAAAAGCCTTGGGACTTCCCTGCTGGTCCAGTGGGTAAGACTCCACACTCCCAATGCAGGGGCCCCAGGTTCGATGCCTGGTCATGGAACTAGATCCTGCGTGCATACCGCAACTAAGAAGCCCACATGCCACAACTAAAGATCCCACATGCCGCAATGAAGATCCTGTGTACCACAACTAAGACCCAGCACAGCCAAAATAAATAAATAAATATATATATTTTTAAAAAGCAAAAGCCCTATGAATTCTTACCAAAGGAATTCTGGGAGGGCTTAATATCATAGATTAACATCCTTAGCAACAGAGTGGGCTCGAAACTGAGCGAATCCATCAAAATACTGAACCGAAGAACAGAGGATGCCTGCCTACATGAAAATGCAAACATCCCAGTCTTCCTAGATAGAAACAAAGAAACTGCAAAGTGTGTACAAAATCATGGCTGGCCGTTTTCTGTTCAAGTTTTCCACTTACACAGAAATGGGAACCTGTCTGTCAGGTTTTGGCCCTAGCATGTCTCTAGAATAAAATTGTAAAGCTAACAATGGAAGTTCATCACAGCAACTCTGTCAGAACTTCAACTACAGTGCTTGGAACCAGCAGTTCTGGTCAAGCTCACAGACAGTTTCAGGATACAGTCTGGTTTTTAAAGTCTTTTTATTCGACTTGAAACTGAAAGTTCATCTCTTCCTTATTAAATTGAAAAATGAAATGGTACCAAATCGCAGGATTATAGATATCATAGGGTGTTAAATTTTCTCAGACAAATCTCTTACTTCACTTTACACTTGAATCCCAACATGCTTATTACTTTAATTTGGGGAGTCTCCAAATCCAGTGATTTTCTGAGCTCCACTTCAGCTACCCCACCCTTCTGAAGAGCTGGGGACAGCTATGTCTGACCACACATCCATCTAGACTGAAGCAGGCATCAAAGACATGCTTTTGATGTTCGTAAACACACAGCCGTCAAATGAAACATTGTGCAGCAGTGAACTTGATGTCTGTCTTTGCAGACAGATATATAAAACTTTAATTATCAAGAGTCTAAGGAATAAGAAACTGCAAATAACTGAACATTTTTCTGTGTACAGACCAAAAAGCCAAGGGCAAGAAAACACAAGAATTTTGAGATTTTAGTCAAAAGACCATTTCTAGCTCATGCTTCAGGCTGGTACACGTTCAAGTCACCTTTCTTTCTATTTAGAGCTGAGTTTTAAGCCTTGCTCACCTCTGTTTACCCACAGATGTCAGGCCCATATGCTCTCTCAATTATTACTCTCAACTCTCTCTGTGAACTAGTACCATCATCACGGGGTTCAAGCTCTGGTTAGATTCCCAAGTCGGTGCTGGTACCTTCTCAGGTGACACGCTCTGTAAGCCACCAGTAAATGAGGAATGGATTACATCAAGGTTTCTCATTTTTAGAAGGCGGTTTGGTGTTTTGTTTTTTTTTTTGACAAATGTAAAAATAAAGCTTATCTTCAATGTATCTGTCAACTATCAAGAAAATTTCTTGAGCTATCTTTTCTGAAATTGATATGAATATAATATAAAAGTATAACATCAAATTTGCATCCAATATTTAAAAAGAAAAATATATTCGATATAAACAAATTCAATATTATGATTTTATATATGTAAAAATGAAAAGCATACCTATTATAACTGTGCCCTGAAACTCAGTGCCACGGAAGGGACAAGCAGTTTTCAACCAACTGACCAGCCAAAGAAACGAACAAGAAATAAAGAAGAAAAAAAGAAAGGGAAAAAAATCTGCACTAAAGTAGAATGCGTTTGCAAGCCCCCTCTTCCAAGACATTGAAGTATTCATTTATTTGGGAATATATCAGGAATTAATCCCTCCAATTCCTGTTGACCTCCTTGTGGAAAATTCGGGTAGGGCAGACACTCACATGAGAATTTAGAAGCGCACTGCCCTGTCTGAGATTTGCTGCCCTGGCTCATTGATTGGAAGGTTGGGAATCTAGTAACATGAGACGTAATATCAGCAAATATTCCAACTGACCTCAGCATACCCCTTCCACAATCTTCCAACAGCTAGGAGATTTGCATGGCAGAGGTAACTAAGGACATCAGGGGTTTCTAGTGACATCGTTACCATGAGTGCTGCTGGAGAAAAATAGATGGAGAGGTGCTAGGGTAAGTCGTTTGAAATCTTATTAGCGCTGCTCTGTGACCAGGGGATTTCATAGCATTTTTTCTGAACTCCATCTGCTACAGTTCAACAGTTTGAAATGCAACATCCCTTTGCTTCAAACATTCTATCAAATTGCCCTGATGAGATGGGTCCTTTTGGAGGTTCTAGGCTGCATCCTCTGATTTACTCAGTTGTCAGGATGCCCGGGTTTTATCACTTAAGTTTCGTTTTTATTAAAGATCGTGTGCAGAAAATCTTTTCTTTAAAATAGCTTAAATATATATTTAATCAGCAATGAGAAATGACCTTGGGAGCAGTTGTTCTTCCCCGGCGTGCTGGGACGAACACACAGTGTTTGTTGTCATTCTGACAGGCTCTGGATGTTCTGTCCTAGCCAGCCTGTTGTGGGGTACTGTGGTGATCCATGGGAAGTGCTATTTATTTGACCTGTGTGGAATGTAAAGTGCGGTGGAAGGGGTCTCAGTGTAAGAGCAAGCTTTTAACTATGGTAATTCAAGTAAACCAACTTTTGAAATGACTTGGTCTTAAGGTCAAATTCAATTTGCTGTATTGTTTTTCCTTTCAGTAAAATGCTTGGAAAATCTGTCTTGAAGCAGATTGTGAGCTGGGCAGTGAGTGGTCTTTCATCTTTGGAACTAATTCCTGATGAATATGATACTGAGAATCGTGCTCATATATCAGTTTTCTCAAAATCCTTCAATAGATTTAGCTCTACTTAATTTTTGCTCTAGAGAAAAAAAAGATATGACAAGTGTTATTATTAATATCGATTTAGCAGGATGACCCCTGTAACCAAAATCACTGTGATTAAAGAAGCCATGATGAAAATTCGACGCCTGTCTTTAGTGCTGCTAAATTCCCACTTAAACTGCTTCCATTTTCTCTGTTACTGGGGCAGTTTTGTTGCTGCTCATGGTTGAAGAAAGTCTCATACTGGAGCTGACAAAGCCCTGTAAAAAGAGCAACTCTGAACACTGTCGATCAAAGTGACCAAAAGCCCAACTTTGTTTTGTATGACCTCCAATTTTTCCCTATAGAAAAACTGCATCAGAAAGACAGAAAAAAATCTGAGTGCCTTCTTTGCACAGATGTTTTATTTTCATCATCTCTGTAATCTTCTCACGGAGACTATGACTTATCATTACCGTTAATTTACACTTTCTGAAAATGAGGAATGGTTACAATGCCAGTTTTTTGTAATCCTGTTTTCTGGCATGTTGTCTCATAAATCACTGAGTCTCTCCTCATTTTTTTTTTTTTTTAAGAATTTCCCCTAATCTCTGGGTCTCATTTTCGGTAGATTCTATTACTATTCCTTCAAGTTTATTGGCCTTTTCTTTTGCAGTGTCTAATCTTCTATTAATCCTATCCAGTTATTTTGTAGAGATATTTTTTCCTCAGAACTTCATATAAATGGTTTCGTTTATGTCTGGCATTTAGTGTTTCTAATTAGAAGATTGGTGCTATTCTCTTCTCAGTCCGTTTTGGAGACCTGGCTTTCTAGAGTTCTCTATCCCCAAGGTATTAGTTGTTCTTTTCATTAGCCTTGTTATTTGGTGATTCCAGTCTGAAGACTCTTGTCTCTTTTTTTTTTTTTTTTTATCTCCAAGGATTTTCCTTCTGTTACTTCTTTACTTATTCTCTTCCATTTTTTCTTTTCTTCACAGCTGGAACTCTTATTGGAAATATTTGGATGCCCTGCATCTATCTTTCATGGCTTATAACTTTAATTATTAATCTCCTTGTTTTCTGTTCAATATTATATTTCCTTAACTTTGCCTTCCAGATTAATAATTTTCCTCTTTAGTTTTGTCCAAGTTTTAAATCCAGCACATCCACTGATGTATGTATCCATGTATTTTAGGCAACAGTATTTTTTTTATTTCCAGGCAAACTTCATTAAAACCTCGACCCAATCAGAAACTAGTTACTTCTCATTGACTTTCCTGGTAATGTCCAGACCTAAACCATCATCATCCCTCAACTGGAATAACTTATATCCCTTGCCCTCCCTCTCTCCAGAGTTTGTTCTTCACATACAAGTGGTCTCTTTAAAATGTGTTCCCATCATTTCATTCCTCTGCTTAAAATACTACAATGGCTTTCCATCTCATTCAGAGTAAAATTTAAAGTCTTTACCATGGTCTACAAAGTCTTATTTTACCTGGACTTCTACTTCTTCTGTCAACTCTTCTACTTGTCACCCCCTCCCACACTGTTGCCCCAGGGCATTTGCTCTTGTTCTTTCTCATGCCCTGGGACACTCCTCCCCCAGATTATACATGTGACTTCCTTCCTCAACTCATTCAGATCTCAGCAAAGCCTTTCCTGACCCCTCTGTTATGGACTAAACAGTTGAGTCCCTCCCAAAATTCATATGTTGAGACGAAGTCCCCAGTCGAATGGTATTTGGAGGTGAGACATTTGGGGGGAGGTTAGGCCATGAGGGTGGAGCCCTCAGGAATGGGATTAGTGTTCTTATACAAGAGGCTCAGGAGAACTTCCTCCCACTAACACCACGTGTGCTTATAGCAAGAGGCTATCTGTGAACCAGGCAGCAGGTCTCACCAGACCCATAGTTTTCCTGTACCTTGATTTTGGGCTTCTCAGCCTCCAGAACTGTGAGAAATAAATATTTGTTGTTGATAAGCCAACAGCTGATGGTATTTTGTTACAGCAGCCCAAACAGACTAAGACACCTTCTGTTTAAGATCCCAACCCTCTTGTTCCCTCCCTTCCACCATACTCTGCTTTATTATTCTCCATATTATTTCATTTACTTATGACATATAATATCTGATTGATTTCCTGTGTGCCCTCGTGTAAGTTCCAAGAGGGCAGGGGGCTTTGTCTGTTGTGGTTAGTGCTATACCCCCGGCACCTAGAATAGTGCCTGGCAATGGTAGGCAGAAATAATACATGTATGGCAAATTGGTGAATGAATAAGTAAGCAAATAAACGCTTCTCCAATTTTTATCCTAATAGCCTCTGGATTAGAACTTCTCTGAAATACTGGTGACAATTTTGTGTTCACCTTAGTGTATTACTTGTTCTCAGTTTTCCTCAAAGATCTGATTCTTCTTGGTAGTGTGTTATTTCTTCAGCTACAGTTTTCTCTTTTTCCTCTGCTATAAATTTTATTCCATTCTCTTCCACCTTCCGTATAGTCCTTAATATTTCTGGGCCACTGATGATACACTTATGGTTGCATAGTTTAAAAAATATATTTATTGTAATTTCAGAGGGACTTTGGTGGGCAGCAACAGGGATGTGAGTGTTCTGTCCACCATCTTGAATAGGAAACCTTGGCTGTAATTCTTAAATCTGATAAATTTATTCGTAATGCCTGCAATTTGTCTACTTGGCTTTTTACTCGAGGACATATCTTAATATGATAAATATCGTTCAGGGATTGTTGGGTAAAATCTGTTTCCCTTCATAAATATTTTTGTCTCCTTTCCTAGGCTTTCAGGATGAAACAAAACCAAAAAACCAAACAACGAAGGAAGACTTGTTAATTGAACATATGTCTTTCTGTCTTGAGGCACATGTTTATAAACTCTGCCACATCAGCATTCTATGAGTGCAATCTTCCACTTTTAAACATCATTGAAACGTTTTAATATTAACTACTTGAGCGTATTTTCTGCTTTTGTCTTATCTTTTCATCTTAAATATGAAAAAAACACCAAGTGACATTTGAAGAGAACCATGACAAGTTTATAGGAGGAAAATATGGCATCATTTTATGTTCATTTATTTTCTATTTCCTTTTGTTTATCTTATTTTTATATTCTTTGAAGCTTGAATTAACTGTGTCCTCTGAACTCTGGGATTTCTACCAGATGGGCTATTTAATTAACTCACAAGCCTTCATAGAACATTTTGAGTGGATAAATCATCCCAGAAATTAAACTGGCAAATTAAAAGTGATTTTTGGTATCAAGAGTTTTGGGCCTAAGATTATTTTCAGTTGATAAATAACATTGCAAAATAGTTGAACCTGCAGTTGGTTATCTGAGCCTTTATAGTTTCCCAGTGTAGTAGGGGCAAATATGATCCAGAAAGGAAGACAGAAACTGGAGAAAAGCCTCAAGCGTGATAGACAATATCTGCAATAATTCTGTACCCTTTTAAGTGATTCAAAGGCAAAGTTAAATGAACACACTCTACAAATACATTTTGTCCGTTATTTATTTAGTATAAAAAAGAATACATTCTAAAGAATACATTTTATTTCCAATTTTTTTGTCGGTCTCTATAGATCTAAATGAAATGGTACATTCTACATTAGAATGAACCACTTTGGATTACTGTCAAATACATGGAGATGCCAAAACTTCCTCATAGCTTGAAGTGATGGCATAGTCCAGAGCACTCATACTTAAGGAATCATTTCCATTTATTGTCCTCTCATCTTTGTGAATTCTTGTGAATTCTTTTCCTGCATGAACATATTATTCCCTACTGAGGACATTACCATTTTTCTCTTTCCTTACTCAAAGGCTGTTAAAATCAACTGAGCTACTTAATTACTTAGTTAAGAGAAAACATCTTAATTGGAAAGTATCTCCCTTCTGCAGCCAGTTTTAGAATTTAGAGCTTCATAGCTACAGCTTAAGAGAAATTTGCCAAAAGAACCTCAAGATGCTAATTATAAGGGTATATAATTTACATCGATTTACATATACATTTCGATTTTTTTGAGAATTAATGGAGTGCAAACTGATGAGGGTAATCACTGGGGTATTTTAAGATTTTCCCCTGTGATCAACCCAAGCACATCATTTATTTTAAAAATGTGTATTAGTTTGTTCTAATGAAAAGTATCTCAAATAGACATAAATTATTATTATTTAGTATTCATGAGACCACATGGAAGAATTCTTTAATCGTGAGAATTGTAGTCTGGTGGGTCTCTAGTCATCTGGATACAGAATCACGGGGGGGAATCTCCGAGATTAGGGATTAGTTACTCTGGAGTGTGGCCTAGGTCTTTGTGTCCTTTCAAAGCCTCCTGGGTCATCCTTCTGAGCAGTCGGGTAGAGTCAACAACTAACGTGAAGCATATCACATATCATTTTACAAACACTGCCACCAAAATTGTCATTGAGTTATACCATTAACAAACTTCAGCAGGGGCAACGTAGTGAGCATTTTTAAAATTAATGATCCCCTTAGAAAATCCTTGTTATAACAAGGAAAATTCTTGTTACCTGAGAAATCCAAATCTCCAATTTTCCCTTCCTTCCTTCCTTCCTTCCTTCTTTCCTTCCTTCCTTCCTCCCTCCCTCCCTCCCTCCCTCTCTCTCTCCCTGCCTTTCTTCCTTCTAGTCATACTTTGGTAGCATTCAAAATGATATGGTCTTCCTAGCTATCCTAAATGATTAGGAAGAAATGTCCATAAACTTTAGTATTGTCTTTATGTCTGATATGTTTTTATGCAAAATCTAAGTAAATTCCTATACATTCCCTGGTACACTAAACAGGTTCAATGTTATTTCCATACACAAATGATAAGGTGTATGTTCTTTAGTATCAAGCTAATGAAACCTAATATTGGATTGGCTAAAAAGCTCATTCGGGTTTTTTCCATAACCTCTTATGGTTATTGGGTTTTTGGCCAACCCAATACTAAGGAATACTAAGGGCTTCCTAACTCTTTGTCTTTTTATTCTTTTCTCATTAAATTGACTCCTTCTAATCAGAGTGGTCTGAGATCTGTAATATTGCCTAGTGTTAGTCACAATCACAAAGTCAATTTTTTCAATATTAATGTTTCTAATCATTACTTGATAAACTACCAAATACAAGGTTATACCTGGCTCAGGCCCAGGACAGCCACCAGAAACATGTATGTCCAGTTGCCTGTAACTCTGGAAAGCAAATTTTGGCCATTTTAATTTTGGTTCTATAAATATAGATGCATCTTGATCTAAGAAAGAAAAATGCACTGAGGTTTATGACACTTGAGCTTATATTAAATATTCATATTCAGGTGATCGCAGCATAGTTTTTTCATTGACTTGATGTACATGTTTTTTCCAAAACCACTGAGCAGAGTCACTGATGATTATAAAGAGCTGATCTTAAAATTAAAGACACACACAAAAAGAAATCACGAAATGACACCTAAATATCTCTTGACAAGATTAAATATCTAACCCTTTCAGGTAACAAACGAGAAACCTTATATTCTTCTGGTAAAGAAAAATCAAAATTACGGAACAAGCAGGTAGGGTGGCTGTGTTATCTGAACTTCCGAAATCTTTAAAAATGGCTGAGTCAAACAAGTTTGTGTCGGTCTCTAAGAAATTATTCTAAAATAGGAACTTTTGGGAAGGTTCAGACATTTTTCTATTATTCCTGTTTTTGCCCCTAAAATTATGTCAAAAAAAATTTCCTCCACAAATGATATCAGGGAAGAAACAGTGAAATAATTCCAGTCTCTGCTTGTAGGCAAGCCAGTTAGTTGACTGCATCTACTAAACGCCAGGTGGCTAATTGTACCCAGAGTGGTTTATTTTGCCAGCATCAGACTGCTTTTGTCCATGATCATTTTGGTACCAAATTTTGCATCTGCAAATGGACAAATTATGAATATAAATTGGAAGTTTATACTGTGTAAAATTCACCCTAAATGTAGAAACTAAGTTTTTTATTTTGATGTGTGTCCAGACCTTATTTTCATCTGAATTAAGACAAAACATGTGCCTAAAAGCCATCTCAGCATGTCATCACTTCACACATGTGACACCAATACCAGTGACCTTTGGGGAGTGCATCTGTAGCAATTAAATCATTTCTTCATTTTATGTAGTGTTTCCTGAAGTACATTCCACGAAATTTTAGAACATCCTATGTGGAAAGCAAAAGGTAAGGGAGAAAAGGAAGACTTGGTCCTGAAAGTTTGGGAAATATTGTCTTCAGTTTTAAAATACAGTGCTTTTAAACTCCTTTAATGAACAAGTATTCTTTATGGATCTCCAAGATCAGAAAGTATAGCATTTCCCAAATGTATTTGACCTCGTAGGACCCAGTGAAATGTAGAACCTACAAAAATGCTGCTTTAATGAATCAAAACTACACATTTGTGAAGATAATTTCCATTCCCATATCCATGTTGTCATAATTATTGCTCTTAACTTATATCACAAACTTGTCTGCATTCCAACAGTAAAATAGATTTTACTTATCTCCTAAGTATATATGCTAAGACAGTTGCAGTGGTTTAAAACAGCTAATATCTCCAGGGACTTTTCCGGAAGCTGATACTACCCCAGGATCTAGGAGTGAGCCGGTTACATGAGGTGGGTCTTATTAAGTCTGGAGAGCCATCTTGGCCACTGAGCTGAGCTCATTTATATATACCTTGTTTCAAATAGTCATTTCTATGCCTAAAATTTTACAATCTTGCTATTAATAACTTACTAGATACAATTTAGAGGCAGCTATAATCCTGCACATAGCCCTTTAGATAGGACCTACTCAGAAATTAACTATCAGGCAGATGCTGGTTAATTTCCCATTATATTAGCCAAAGCATTTTTTGTTCCATTAACCACTGTCAAGTACACACTTAAGACACTCAGGTATTACCTGCATTGCTTCCAGCTCCTGTTGAAGACGGGGTTCAACTCACCCTGAGCAGTCCAGGCCCCCGAACTAGTAGGGTTCTCTGTGTCCCTCTGGTGGACACAGAAGGCTTCCTCACATCAGGGTCTCTGGAGGCAAATGGGTAACTGCTTCCAAGGTGTATCCTGATACCCTTTACAAAATCAACTTTATTGAGATATAATTTACATACAATAAATGCAGCCACTTCAATAAGTTTTGACAAATCATAAATCCGTATAACTGCCACCTGGTGAGGATTTGGGACAGTTCTGTCACACATGTTCTCTTTGAGCATCAGTTTCTTCAACCCCTGGCTCATTGTAACAACTGATCTGTTTCCTCTCCCTCTAATTTTCCCTTTTCCAGAATATCCTATAAATAGAATAATACAGTATGTACTCTTTGTGTGTGGCTTCTTCTGCTTAGCATATATTCAACATTTTGAGGCTGATCAGTGCTGCATATCTCAGCAGTTTATTCATTTTTAGTGCTGAGTAGTATTCCATTGCATGGTTACACTACAGTGTGCTTATCCACTCACCTGCTAATGGGCATTGGATTGTTTTCAACTTAGAGCTGTTATGAATAATATTGCTGTGAACACTGGTGTTCAAACTTTTGTGTTGCCATATGTTTTCAGTTCTTTGGAGTGAATGCATCAGAGTAGAATTGCAGGGTAGTACAGCTAAGAGTGGGTTTAAATTTCTAAAACTTGCCAATTTTCCAAAATGGCTCTACCACTTTACATTCTCATTAGTGATCTATATGAGTTCCAGTTGCTCCACTGGAGCAACTATTAATAACCAGTCTTTCTTATTGCTTATTATTGTCAATGTTTTTTGTTTGAGTCTGCATTTTCTGATGACTAATTTAACATTTTTCATTGATTTCTTCACTAACATTCTTATTTAATATGAACCAAAATTTATTTTTAAAAGTTCAGTGCTAAATAAATTTCATGAGCTCAAATGTATCTTTTTTTTTAATAGATTTTTAAAATTTATTTATTTATTTATTTTTGGTTGTGTTGGGTCTCCATTACTGTGTGCAGGTTTTCTCTAGTTGCGGTGAGCGGGGTCTACTCTTCATTGCGGTGCTAGGGCTTCTCATTTTGGTGGCTTCTCTTGTTGCGGAGCATGGGCTCTAGGTGCGCAGGCTTCAGTAGTTGTGGCACGCAGGCTTCAGTAGTTGTGGCGCACGGGCCTAGTTGCTCCAGGCACGTGGGATCTTCCCGGGCCAGAGCTCGAACCCATGTCCCCTGCATTGGCAGGCAGATTCTTATAACCTCTGTGCCACCAGGGAAGCGCCATGTTGCCATCATTTTTTTTTTTTTGCGGTACGCGGGCCTCTCACTGTTGTAGCCTCTCCTGCTGCGGAGCACAGGCTTCGGACGCGCAGGCTCAGCGGCCATGGCTCACGGGCCCAGCCGCTCCGTGCCACGTGGGATCTTCCCGGACCGGGGCACGAACCCGTGTCCCCTGCATCGGCAGGCGGACTCTCAACCACTGCGCCACCAGGGAAGCCCCATGTTGGCATCTTTTGTCAGAGATTTTGGCCCTGTCACTGGATACAAATTCTGACCTCCTGCTACAAAGTACAGGGGCCCTTCCCAATCAGGAGGAGAGAAATGTTGTTTTCAGGGGGGAAAAGAAAACCAAAACATTTTATTTCATCAAAGCCTGGCTATCTCCAGTGGGCAAGTGTGGGAGAGTGACAGGTACCTGCTCAATACCCAGTCTCTTTTTCTTGCTTTGTAAGAAGACCCTTCTTTTATTCATGCTGGCAATGTGTCCAAGTAAAAGACTGTATTTCCCAGATTTCCTTGTAACAAAGTACAGCCTTGTAATGAGCACTGGCCAACAGAAGTAAGATGGATTTTTGGATGTGATGTCCAGGGAGAGTGTTAGAGGGAGCTGTTCCACTTTTTCCTTCCTCTCTTCTGCCTTCTCACTGCTTGGACAGTAGATGTGATGGTGAAGCTTCAGCAGTCCTATGATGCTCTTGAGGACAGAAGTACTAAGCAAAAGATGCAGTTAGAAACAGAAAGAAGAAACCAGGGGCCCTGAGGAATTTGTGGAGCTGCCTACCTGGCCCTGTTTGCCTAACTCAACTTTCATGGTGTGAGGACAGTTATAAAAGAGAACCATGCTTATACAACTGTTATTTGGGGTTTTCTCTTTTATGCAGCCTGAACTAATCCTAAGTGCTACTGCCAGCAGAGAAGAGGCATGAGCACTGCGGCCACCTGCAGTGCCCCCATCCCTCCCTGAGAATTACCAGCCAGCTGCAAAGGGGAGGGATGAAAGCCAGCTGGAAACAGCAAGTAGCCATAGCAACTCCAAGCTCAGTAGGATGGTCCTGATCTATTGTCTGGTCTTGTTTATTCCAGCAGAGAACTTTTCCAGGCAGTATACTAAGTCTGTGAGCACTCTGGCCATCTGAGTAAAATAAGTAAATCAATAGACTTATTTCATAAAAATCATTCCAGGCAATCAGCGTGGTTTAAAGAATAGGGTATTGAACCAACACTCAAGAAATTGGGGTTCCAGTACTGTTTCCACTTGTAACTAACTCTGGGAAAATTGTTTCTGTTTTCTGAGCAGTAAGTGAATAACTCCATTGCTATTAGGAAGGTTAGTCTTTAATGTGATCCTTCTTTTCTCTCCAGTGATGGTCCAACTGTGACTCTAGGTGAAGGTGACTGAAAGTTAGTGGTAAGGTAAAAAATCATAGACAGAAGGCAAACAAAACAAGCTAAAATTATGATTTTTACATAATATCCTATGCTTATTATATATAATTTTATATACTATTATACACGAAGATGACTTGAGGATGTTAAAATAAACTACAGAAAGCTTATCTTGGAATTGATTCTGTTGCAGTAGAATGGTAATAACGAAGTAGCCATAATGCCCAAGCTTCTCTTTTCTTTTCCACCTTCAGTATATTTATTTTGTGTCTAGGCATAGTATAGTATCTGCTTTAGGTTGTAAAAATGGACACAGCTCCTCCCCCTCCTTACACGTCTGCCAGGTATTCTGCTACTGCCTCTGCCTGCCCAGCTGACAGCCAGCCAGCCCCTAGAAGCCAGCTGCCCCCAGACACACAAGTGAGCCCAGTCAAGGCCAGAGCAGCCCAGATGAGCCCAAATTGCTGACTCACAGCATCATGAGCTAAATAAACGGTTGTTCTTTTAAGTCACTAATTTCTGAGATTGTTTGTTATTCAGCCACAGCTAACTGATACTTATTCCTGTGACTGTTTGAAACGGAATTTCCTTCTGTATCTTTTTTTCCTTCTTTAAACATGAAAAAAAAAAATAAGGAGGCTTTTCAATGCAACATTTTCCCCCAGTAAACTATCATGTTTGGGGTGACAGAACAATGGAAGGGATGTAGATCTCTTTTGTGTCCACCTTAAGGCCATCAAACTAAACAGACTTTTTTTTTTTTTTTTTTTTGCGGTACGCGGGCCTCTCACTGTTGTGGCCTCTCCCGTTGCGGAGCACAGGCTCCGGACGCGTAGGCTCAGCGGCCATGGCTCACGGGCACAGCCGCTCCGTGGCATGTGGGATCTTCCCAGACCGGGGCACGAACCCGTGTCCCCTGCATCGGCAGGCAGACTCTCAACCACTGCGCCACCAGGGAAGCCCCTAAACACATTTTTATTTTGTGCTGAAGCAACTACCTGGACATCACTGTATTTCTCCTATCTTTATAATGAGGTTTTATTACTTTTTAGTGCCCTGGTCAGCTTTACTGGGATCACATGAATTGATGTGAATTGCTGGTGCTGGAGGCACCTGGGCTGTGAGGTCTCAGAGTGAGTGAGGCATTATCCACCATCACTGCCCTGTGAAGAGTGAAGGTCTTCAACGGTCCATTTCCCAGCCATGGGCTCCTGATGTGGGCTCACCATCTCCGCCCCCGATGCAGGAAGATAGCAGGCTGCTTTCATTTGCAAGCTTCAAAATTAAGTTTGAAATAATATGTTTGTCTTCCCATGAAATCCTTGAGGTTTTCGTGGGTAAACGCAGGTATTGGCTAATTAAATAATCTGTTTTCTGATGCCCCACCTCATCATGCAGAGCACTGACTGCAGTGGCTGCAGGGGTCTTGTCACAAGTTGACAGATTAGGAGCCCTGCACAGGACGTAAATTTAATGGTGCTGTGAAAATTCCTTCCTCTCCCTCAAGCGTCTGTCTCATGCTTGTCACCACACCTGGATTCACTCCATTAGCTCGTTATTTCTTCTGATCTTAAAGTTTTTTTGATGTCTAAGTGTTCCTCGTTAGAGATAAACCTCCCTGGCATCATCACTTAGCACATCTGCGGAATTAACTGATAGCTAATGAGGAGGAAGACCCTTGTAGGATGTAGGATAGGTCCTGAGAGAGGTAGGTGGTGTCATTTCAGGGACTTCGCCGAGTATTTGGGGGGACTGTCACTTTTCGCTTTGGAGCTTTTCTTTGGGAAGCTCTGCCGATTGCTCACCACCACCTCCAAGTCTCTTTCACACTCAGCAGATGACAATTTACTTCTGTTCTTTGAGATGTTCGTGTTCCCTCATTATTACTTTGGAAGCAGCTTTATTTCACTGTTGAGTTTTGCTCAAGTCATAGAATTTCATAAGCATTCTTAGAGGTCATCTCTTCTGATTCTCCCTCCATCCTGATTTTATAAACCAGGAAGCGAGGATCAAAGAGCTCAAGCGAGTTCCCTGGGCTCTGAGATTCCCCACTAACTGCCTGGTTCCTCTCCTTAAATACACACACACACACACACACACACACACACACCCCTCTAAGGATCCTGGGATTTGGAGGAGTCAAGCCTGGGGTTACAGGGAGAAAGAAGGAGGGAGAGAGAGGGAGGGAAAGAAGAAATGATAAAAAGGAAGCAAGGGGGGAAGGAAGGAAGGAAGGAAAACATACATGTCTGGGAAAAAAGGCATTAGGAGTACAGATTTTGCCAGATATTTAGATCCTCAAAGCTGATGGAGGCCACCTCTCTGGGCCTCCAGGAGGTCAGGGTGGGGTGGGATTTGTACTCTAGTTACAGACATGTCCGGTTATAGTGAATGAAGTAATAGTCTCCATTTCCTTCCCCTTCTTTTAGGTATAGAAATCTTGAGTGTGAGGGGAAATTAGGGAAGTACATCCGCAATTATCCCCACGGGTACCTACAAGCCACCAAAGTTTTCTCCTTGCTCTGTTTAAGGACAACATCATTTTTTGTGTGAGTCAGTAACACCTTAGCCTCCCTTTACTGGCTACTGTGGCAGAGACCCTTGTGGGGGTAATGAAAGACGCTCTGAAAGGAGGAGATTCAACAGGATGTAAAGAAATTGTCTTAGTTTGGGTCTCCCAAGAGCGGGGCCTGAGATGAGGCTGGGTGCAGGGAGTTTATCTGGAGGTGGTCCTGGCAAAGAGCAGTGAGGGCGCCTGTGCAAACCCGGCAGGATTTCCCCACCCGAAGGGCCTGAAGTGGGGTGTTTCTACACGCGTCCATCCGCTGCAGAGCAGGTGAAGCCAGCGGGTGGAGGGGCGCAGGTGTGGACGCCGTGGATGTGGACTGAGCTGCCGCAGCTATGCGCAGCATCTCCGCAGTGATACCTGGGCTTGACTCGAGTCGCAGACAACGTCTTAACTCCCTGATTCCCTCCTGAGATGTGGGAGACGAAAGTAGGCTTCGTATTGATATGGTTCCCAAATGACAGCAATCAGGACCTTGAAAACCTGTAAGCATCAAGTTAGAAGAGGGACTGTCCCCCAGTATGCCCTTTGGGTTTGATTGACAGATGCTGATTGGAGCCAGGACTGGCCTCCACGTCTGGACCCCGGGATCCCGGCTCCTCCCACCAGCCTTGCCTGGCAGGTCTCTGCGTTCTCAAGTTGTACCCTCTGATCATCATATCAAATTACGTTTTTCCTTAAGAGAGAAAATAGTGAAGTTGTTAAACATTCGGGTTTAGTGCCAGACTGCCAGCTTCAAATCCTAACCCTGCTGCCCACCAGCCATGTGAGCTGGCAACTCCAGCTGTTTGGGTTTCAGCATCCGTAGAACAGGGGTAATAATACAAGAGAACCTACCTCCCGTGGTCGTTGGGATTCAGTGAACACAGCGGGTATAGAGTACAACTGTTCCCAGCACTTATAAAAAAAAGCCAGCTAAGTAGTAATTGTGGATGTTATGATTCCTTATGTTTTAGGCAGACTTACTCTTGTCTCCGCAATTCCCCAGTGTTCCTTCTTCTTAGTATTTAACTTACTGTGTTGGGATTGTTTGGCCGCCTTTCTCCCTGCTAGTCTGTGGGCCCCTGGAGAGAAGACTGTCCTCTTTCTTTTAATTTTCAGAAACCAACACAGTACCTAGCACATAGTAGGTCATTTAAAATCTTGTTTGATTGAGTGATTCAATGATTTCATTATACTCAGAATAAAGCCCCCATTTTTTTTAACATGGCTTTCAGATTCCTTTTATTTTTTAATTTTCAGATGCTAACACAGGACCTAGCACATAGTAGTTCCTCTAAAATATTGTTTGAAAGAATGATTCAACAATTGCATAATACTCACAGAATAAAGCCCAAATTTCTTAATATGGCATTCAGATTCCTCCAGAACATGACTACGATGTCACCTTTTAATCCCCTCTAAACCTCCGTGTGTCATGTTCCATCCACGGATGCGTCATGAGCTACTTGCTGTCATAACGTGTCCTGTTCCTACTCTCACATCCAATGTCCGCCTCCCCTTGCTTTGCTGGGTGGCTTTCTTTACTTCCTAAGGCCTTTCTTGAATGTCACCACTTGTGAGAGTTCTTCCAGGCTCCTTCAACTCTACAGGAAGAATATATTGCTTTTTTTTTAAAATGTGTTCTCCAGGTTCTTTGTTCTTCCGTGTAGCGCTTGTGAAAATAAACTGTAGTTGGTCACATGCATGTCTCCCTCCTTTAGTTTGCCAGCTCCTCCTGGAATAAGAGAATTGAGGCTGCCAGATATTCAATAAATATTTGTTAAAGGTTAATGCCTATGACTTTGCTGCTTTGGGTGATGTTTACATGTCTGTCTGCCACATCTACTCAAGGTTCAGGAGGTGATTTCTCCAGGCCAAGCTAATCAAAGGCATGCGACTAGGTGGTCTGCGCCTGGTGGAGTCACAGATCATTAAACTTCATCCCTGGTGTTCAGTGAACTGTTGAATAAGCCAGGTGTTCCTTTCTTTGTCCTTCTCTGTACCGACTCCTCAAGCTGGAGCCTGTGGATCTGGAAGATACTTACCCAGGCGGGGGTGGGAGTGGGGCTGGAAACCAACATGTTTAACATCCTATTTGAGGTTTCCCTTGGCTTATTTTTATTGATTGATTTATTTGTTTGTGGGTGGGGAAACATAACTTTATTTTTGCTAATGTCAAACTAAAATCAATCATTTTATTCACATTGGAATGAGGATGACAAACCGCTGTAATATTAACAGTCCCTGAGATGTTGGCAAAATAAGTCCCAGGTATTTTCATATGATATTTCACATGTAGCAGATATCATTTATGCTAGCATTACTTCAGAATTACAGGGTGTAGTGATTAGTTGGTCCAATTTTTTAAATTGTTAAATTTTTTTAATACAATTTTAAAGGTTACCTTCCATTTACAGTCATTACAAAATATTGGCTATGGGACTTCCCTGGTGGCGCAGTGGTTAAGAATCCGCCTGCCAATGCAGGGGACACGGGCTCGAGCCCTGGCCCAGGAAGATCCCACATGCTGCAGAGCAACTGAGCCTGTGCGCCACAACTACTGAGCCTGCAGTCTAGAGCCCGTGAGCCACAAGAACTGAGCCCGCGCACCTAGAGCCCGTGCTCCGCAGCAAGAGAAGCCACCACAGTGAGAAGCCTGCGCACCACAGTGAAGAGTAGCCCCTGCTCGCCGCAACTAGAGAAAGCCCACATGCAGCAACGAAGACCCAATGCAGCCAAAAATAAATAAATAATTGGCTATATTCCCTGTGTTGTACAATACATCCTCGAGCTTATCTTATACCCAGTAGTCTGTGCCTCCCCTCCCCCACCCCTAAATTGCCCCTCTCCCCACCTCCCCACTGGTAACCACTAGTTTGTTGTCCATATTTGTGAGTCTGCTTCTTCTTTGTTATATTCACTAGTTTGTCGTACAATTTATTTTTAAATGCTGGAGTTTTTCCTCATTCTTTGCAGAGAAGAGGGGATTTTGATATTTGTTAAGAAACTGTAGATTCTTGTAGGTAATTTTTGTTTGTCTGTTTCCTGGATGGATCCTAACACTGTCTTGCAAAATAAGCAGTTTAGTAGTCTCAGATGGATATTAATCTGAGAGTCTTTATGTCCATACAGGCACTGACATTTAGAGCCAGGTTTGGGGACAGAGAAAGAAGAGGAATGATGAATAAATGTCCCCTAAAGAAGGGCAGTGGAACACCCAGTGTGACAACTGACCTGTGTTAGCTGCCTATTCTCTTCAGTTGTCTCGGGTCAGAGACCAAAACACCAGCCACGTCCCAACAGCTCTGTTCCCAAGCCTCTGTCTCTCTTGACTTTTATGTGTCCCCCTCCTCCCTCAAAGCCTAAATGCTACATCAAAGGTTTCATGCTTAGTCACATGAAACCAAAGGAGAAACAGGTAATCCTCTTCCACATTCTCTGAGGTCTAATTATTGTCAGGCAACTCGTAGATCTAATCATTAAAACTATGTGCATTTACACGTGTACACACAGACACACGTGGAAGAAAGTGCTTCAGTAAGATACGGATGTAAGCATCTACTTTTGTACCTGGTATTTCCAAACTATTTTCTTAAGTGTTAGAGCTTTGTACGAAGAAATATAGTGTGGATTTAAACATTACGTTGCATTGATACATATGTTAAATCAAGTTGCCAAGTTTTAACTTCAAGTATAGAAATGAGGAACATACTATAGTTTAAAACTAGTATTCACAACATGAAATAGATGGACGCAGTATCTGTTTTTATGACAACTTCAACTGTGTAGCAAGATCAGGATACATGTAGTTCAGATAGTCTGCCAATGGTACCATTATGATTGTAACAGTCCTGAAGTAACAATAGGTTATATTTCCAGAGTGTTGGCTGTCTAGAGAGATAGCAAATGTGCAGCCTCATTTAAATCCTACCTTATCCCCATCAGGGAAATATCACTATTCCCACGTTATAGATAAGGAATGGAGGTTTAGAGAACTTGAAAGTAATTTGCCCAAGGTTACAAACTGGCAAATAAATCTGAACTCAGATGTGTCTGGCTCCAAAACTCATGTAGGCACAGCTATGTTACCATACTATCTTCTCCAATAATAATTGTTCATATTTAGCACCTACCTTCTCACTTCCAGATCCTGTGAACAAAGCTAATCCAGTGTTTAAATAGAGATGGCTCAAAGGACATTCAGGGGAGTATGGACTTCATGAGTTAAATGTACTTTATCTTTTACATGCACCCCTACGTTCATAGCAGCACTATTTACAATACCCAAGACATGGAAACAACCTAAATGTCCATCAACAAATGAAAGGATAAAGATGTGGTACATATATACAAGGGAATACAACTCAGCCATAAAAAAGAGAAATAATGCCATTTGCAGCAACATGGATGAACCTAGAGATTATCATACTAAGTGAAGTAAGTCAGAAAGAGAAAGACAAGTACCATATGGTATCACTTACATGTGGAATCTAAAATATGACACAAATGAACCTATCTATGAAACAGAAATAGACTCACAGACAGAGAGAATAGACTTGTGGTTGCCAAGGAGGAGGGTGGTCAGGGGAGGGACGGATGGGTCTTTAGGACTAGCAGATGCAAACTATTATATATAGAATGGATAAACAACAAGGTCTTATTGTATAGCACACAGAACTATATTCAATATCCTGTAATAAACCATAATGGAAAAGAAAAACATTTTATGTACTTTATCTTTGATACTATGTCTTAAAGAAAAAAATCTAAAGAGATAAACTTAAACGCATAAGTTCAAAATATATTTATTACCATGACTTACACTAAACCTTCTTGCTCCTGTGTGGACTCTTACCACAGTCTCCTCACTGATTTCTGAGTCTCAGTCACTTCATCTCTGATCTGTTTTATATTCTGCCTCCAGGTAAATCTTCACAATGCATGATGCTCTGCTCTTCAAAAACCTATGGTTTCAAAGTTCAGCTTTCTTATCCCTCTGAATAACTAGACTATGTTGTTTATATTACTCATGTGATACTTATCTCATACCCTCTTGTGATTCAGCAATATGTACACAGTTTATATTTCTTTACAGAATGTAAGCATTTTAAGGGTTGAGCCCTGAAGTAGGTAGCCAAAGTAAACAGTAAATAATTATCAGATTTGGAGTTTTCCAGTAGGCAGCAGAAAATGCATTATTTTGGTTCTGTCGCTGGCTTTTCAAATGAGCTCAGCTCAGGCATGCTGTTCATTCCTGAGCAACTCAAAAACCTGCCACCATCTCATCTTAGTTATTTACCCAGATCTCTGCCCGCTTCCTTTTTCTCAACCCCATATTCCTTGGTCTTTTCTTCCACAAACATTTAGCTCTGTCCTCTAGTCACTAAATCTTCCTCTGGCCTTGCTGGATCGGAGGGTGCATTTGAGCTTCAAATATGATCCTCCAACTCTGATTCTTGGTATCCTGTCTTGAACCAGTCATTGTCAACAGTCTTGTAACTTGTGCCAATAATTGTACATATTCCTTCCTTCACAATATGTCCCGTGGAGCTAACACCTGAGCCAGCCTCCCTGAATTCCTGCAGGGGAACATGGATCAAACATATTGTCTGAAATACTTATTAGCCACTAGGTACGGGGTGGGTTAACAGATGAGAAATCACAGGGCTTCTCAGACAACAAAGTGAGGGTTGATTAGAATGCCTTCGAAAGCCATGCCTCCTTGAACTGAAGGGGATGCAAGAAAAATTGAACGTGAAGCATAATAGAAAGAGCCTTAGCTTCAGAGTCCAGATGTAGAGATTCCATTTCTTAGGACTGTCAGGTGCAGGTAATAGTATCTGATGTGTCCCTTGAGGGCTGTGGAAAGAACGGGTCAAATGAGATGATGAGTATGAAAGTTCTTTGCCAACTGTAAGTGTTATAAGATAGAACTAAAAGACAGAGGCCCTTCTCTGTGACAGTTTCCCATGTGGAAAATGAGGATGTTGGACCAGAGCATCCTCGACCTTCCAGGGCTACAAGACACAAGCTTACGTCTCTCCAAGGCTGAGACACCTTCCAGTCTTGTGTCTTCACACTGGGACAGTTGGGAAATTACTCTTTCTTCTCTTCTGTGGATCCACAGATGCAGGAACCAGAGTACAAAGTCACATGGCCAGAGGTGAGGGATACCCATTCCCTCCTCTGCTCCTGTGACAGTTGCCTGGACCCCTGGAAGAGCTGGTGTCCGGCAGCTCCTGGAGGGACTGTGCCCCCCAACCAAAAGTGCGGGGAAGATAGGTCCTCATTGGGGTGGTTTAGAGTTGAGGAGAAGCCTGCCCATAAAATGTTTACCCTTCTTATCCCCAGTGGGACAAAGGGGCTTCAAACAGCATCTTGTCTGTGCCCCACACAACAGAGCAGTAGTTGTGTTTCCTTGAGAAGCTCTGGACAGCTCGGTCATGTACCACTTTACCTCTGCTTTCCCTCCTTCCCTGCCTCACTTTCTTCTTTCCCTCTTACTTGCTGCCCCGAGATTACATTCCCGGGTAGAACACTGGCACAAGAGCTTTGCCTTAGGTTCTGAGTTTTAGGAACCTGGGTTAAACAGATTCCCAATGTAGAGATTTTTGACCAGGCCATATCTCATTTCGGGCAGTGACATGGCCTAGTTTCTGATCGCTTTGCTGCCTGTTAAAAAGATTATTACCAAGAGGCATGATCACACACACATTTTCCTTAGAAAAAGTACTTGGTGGCAAAATATGAAGTCACACCTAATAATTTAACCAATAATCACTCAGTTAAAAAAAGCTACAGCATTTTGCATTGAAATGATAGCGCTCAAATTAAATTGTCAAATTGCATGTGTTTGGCATGCTCTTTGGAGAAGTAATTTAATTTAGAAAAAGGACACTGGAGGATCATGTTACGTAGTTTCTAAAAGATCCCCACTCCAGTGTTTTACAATTTAGAACATGCAACCTTTTTGATACTCACATTTTGTTTCTTAGCATTTTTGAAGGAGTCACTATGATTTTAGGAAAGAAAAGAGAACAGAAGCTGGGGCAACGTCAAGAGCATCCAGGGCGTTAGGAGCCTGGGAGTCACGTGGAACCACGTGGTTCCACGTGGCTCCCAGGCTCCTAACGCCCTGGATGCTCTTGAATTTGAAACCATAGCCACAAATTGAAATTCAAAATTCAAATTTGGAATTTGAAACCATAGCCACGAATACATCACCACGTAGCCAGGAGCAGATTTCCTGGTTCACACAGTGATGGAATTACACGGAGGCATGAAGAGCCTGGGTGGGAAATGATGAAGTAGCAAGAGCTTGGGTTGCCAAGGGACTATTTCTGACAGTGGGACTCAGAAAGTGTTAGGACCAAGGAGCTGTGCTGTCGTTCTGTTTTAAGATTGATGAGCATGTTTTTATTTACAAGTATTTATTACATTTAATTTTTTTATTGGTCATCAGGAACTTACGTATTATCATCATTTGTTACAAGTCCTCCTCCTTTTTTTAAATTAATGCATTTTTAATTGAGATATAATAGACATATAACATTGTATTAGTTTTAGTTTAGTTTAGTACTAGTTTAGGTATAAATCAAATAATGATTTGATATGTGTATATATTACAAAATGGTCCCCACAATAAATTTCGTTAACATCCATCACCACACATAGTTACAAATATATTTTCCCCTTGTATGAGAGCTTTTCAGATCTACTCACTTAGCAACTTTCAAATATACCATACAGTATTGTTAACTGTAGTCACCATGCTGTACATCACATCCCCAGGATTTATTTATCCTGTAACAGGAAGTTTGTACCTTTGGTAGCCAGGAGTTTTTACAGCAGAATCCAACCTGAAAGTAGAGAATCTATCCTTGGGTAACGCACAGCTCTCTAGCTGTGTCGCTGAGAGTAATCTGGTGGAAACAAATGCAATTAACGTTGAGATTTCCAGGGACTTGTGTAATCCCTTGTAGAGTCTTAGAAAGCTAAAACTATAGGAGTGGTCAATGAAGTGCCTGTACTGCAAGCCTGAACACTGAGAAATCACAGCTTGAGAGAGATGAAGGACCCCCAGAGCCGCTAGGCAGCCCCAAACCATGTGCTTATCCGCGGGGAGTAGGAACCAAGTGGGGTAAAGTTGACAACACAGAGGGAAGTCTGGCTAAAACTCTGACGCCAGATTCCCTTTGCTGCACTTAATGGATGGAGTATTTTGGCAAAAGGCAGTACCAGACCCACATCACACAACAGGTTTTGTTTGGAAGTAACTGTAGGTTTGAACTGTATATACTTTATTCCGTGGGATTATTTTAGTCGTTTTTATTTCTCACTTAGTCCCTTTGGTCCTTTTTACAGAATTCCTAGGCAAAGATCTTGTTAGTATAGGCTGAATCATGATCGTTGGAAACAGGAAAGACCCCGCTGGCAATAGTGCTCATTCTGCTTTGAGGTGAGGGCCAGGGGAGGCCTAGTGGAGGCCAAGCACAGAGCCCTTGGCCTAGATGGGCTTTGACAGAGAACACTGGGTGGAAAGTTGTTGGACTAAGCATGCTGTTCTGCTCTGCCCAAAGACGGAGAGGAGAAAAGTAGTCAGAACAAGGTTGTTTGTAGGAACTGACGGCTGGAGCTGATGAGGAAGGGGGAGGAAGCGTTCAGTACACAAAGATAGGTCAGATGATCAAAATACAGACATGGTGGCAGATCGCCCAAGAGGAAAACTGTCACAAGCAGCCAGTCAGGATTAAGCCCCTGAGTGCCTTCTTTGCAAACATAGAATCCGGAAGATGCTACGTAGCAGAAAGCTGAGGCTATTTGATAAGGATGGTGGTGGTTTGCAGCGGCGAGGGTGTCCAATTGAACGTTATCCGACAAGGTGATTTTGCAACAGCTCGTGTGTTTCCATCTTTGCTGATCTAACTTCATTCTTTAAAGAGCAAATGATGTGAAATCTGACACCCAGTTTCCTGTAAGTAGCCTCCTTTATGGAATGGTGCTCAAATAAAGCTTAGATTTAAAATGCCTTTACATGTGTCTGATCAGGCTCCTGACTTATCTGTTGTGAAACAGCAAACTTGGGCCGTGTATCTTTCAAACTTACATCTTGAGGTTTTCCATGGTAAAGCAAACTTTTATTCTTTCACTTAGGTGGTGCTGTTGATCGGGAGAGTGGCTTTCCAGGGTAGGGCCTCTCTGCAGAGCCTAAGCTAACTTCCAGAGGAAGGAATTTAGAGCTTTTCCACCTATGGGAAGATGCAAGAGTCTGGGCTCATTGAAACCATTCCTTTGATACGCACCTTAGCTATCTAGGGCCTGTATCCTGTTCTTTCGCATCCTGAGTTCCCACAGGGCTCACGGTCAGGGGCCTGCAGTGGCTGATGGCGGCAACATCCTTTGTTTATTGATATGGCAGGCAACATTTTTCATTCACAGCCTTGATTATCTCTCCCTCTTCCATTAACTTTCTTGTATATGTTTTTTTAATCTTCCTCATTTTATTCAAAGAGGCAGAGTATACATGTTAAGATAAATTTCTTATAGGACTTCCTTCGAATAGACTGTGATCTACAGGACTCCATGGATTGTGCCCTGGGGTGGAATTAGACACTGGGGTTGTCACCCTGTGATACAGTCAGCCTTTCTCAGGACCGAAACTCACCATCTTACAGGGCTCAGTTCTCTGCTATGTCAAGACTCATTTTGTGAGCTGGAACCACTTAGGAACCAACTTTCTTGTTATGGGCGAATCCCCAGGAAATAAGATCATTAACATCGAAGTGTTCTGTATACTAAATTGCTATATCACAAACGACCCATAACAAGTAGAGAAAAAAAAAGTCCAAAGTAACGAGCTAGTTATTATGCCATCTCTTCATCATTCCTAATTATCTCAACAAATTGCTAAATCCTTAGAAACCCCCCATGTAGTTGTCTCCGCACTACAGAAAAGAGGAAATTTGTGGTTAGAACAATAAATCCCTAGTTTAAGGTTAATGTAAACCAGAATGTTAAAACTCCTATCGTTTCGACAGTGCTAAATTATAAAGAGTTCTAACTTGGAATTGTGTATCCCTCTAGGGGGTCATGGGTTTCGGACACTATTCTTAAGCAGAATTAGGTCTCATCTTGATAGTTTTCTCTACTCCCAAGATCTCAGCATCTTGGTGAAAAACAGATACTCATTTCTCACTCAAGCCACATGTCAATGTGCAGTGGGATTGAGGGGGGTGCGGGTGGGCCTGGGGAGGTTCCCAGAGCCCTTCCATCTTCTACCCACTTTCTGTCCTTGGTGTCCTCTGTCCATTTTGGTTGCAGGGAAGATTGTGGAGGAAGCTTTCCTGGGTCAGACCTGTAGGTGGCATCCTTCATTCTTCCCAAGTTCTGGGTCACAAGGAGATATCCGTGTACAGGTGAGGCTGAGAGCCCAGAAAGGAAAGGAATTAGGACTTAGAACAAGGCAGTCTCCCTCTCATATTTTGTTGCCCCCAATTTTCTGTCTTCGTTGTATCAGCAAATTTGGACAGAATTTACCCCACGAAGGAGCAATTTGTTCAGTGTGGGTCTTTGATTCCATGTTTTCAAAAGTCTCTACCTTCACCACTAACACCTTCCACCACTTGTGATTCATGTAAGGTTCTGTTGGTTTGTTTCTCTCAAATCAGTTCGCAACCAGGTTTAAACCATCTCCATCAGAGGAAGAACTCCCATGCCTCTAGGGGTCAGGGGGGTCAGGCCACAGATTGTCGTGGGATGGATGTTAAGAGACAGTGAATTGCTGAGGCTGTGCTAGCACAGGAGTTGCATCTCATGTTTTCCATGAGCCACTGTGCAGCCCCTTGCCAATTGTTGCCAAGAAGGAACATGGTCCCAGGGTTGTAAGACCGTCTACTTCTGTAAAAGACACAGATATCCAGATTTTTCCGTCAAATGTCCTCATTTGGAAACGTTAACCTAACTAAAAACTGTCTTTAAACCTCTGAGTAGGCCATTCCAAATGTATCCGAAGGCCAGACTTGGCTGGTAGGTTGCCATTTTGCAACCTCTGTTTTAACTTTTCTGCCCTCGTGAGTGAAGACAAGGATTCAGAAGAAGTCAGAGCAGTGAACCGCAGCCCTTTCCCAGAGGAAGGAAAAGCTGCCAGCTGCTTCCTTAAAGGCCTGGTGTTGGGATTTTAGGGACAGTCATCTCTGCAAGGGTAATTAAGACTCAGAATTCTACATGTTGAACACCCTTGTTATTTCTTTGCAAATGTTACAAATACCAAGTATATGTAAAAATGTTGAAGTTCTTTTTTATGGGCAGAAGGAATAGGACAGTGCATCCAGATTTGATGCTGCTGAGCAGGAAACTGATGTGTGTGTGTCTGCATTGTGGTGTGTGTGCATGTGTGCATGTGTGTGTATATGTGTATGTGGTGTGTGTGTCTGTGTGTATGTGTGTGTGTATGTGGTGTGAGTGTGTCTGTGTGTCTATGTATTGCAGTGTGTGTGTGCGTGTGTGGGTGTGTGTCTGTATGTGTGTGTATGTGTATGTGGTGTGCATCTGTGTGTCTATGTATTGCGGTGTGAGTGTGCGTGTATTTATGTGGGTGTGTGTCTCTGTGTGTGTGTCTGTGTATGTGGTGTGTGTCTGTGTATGTGGTGTGTGTCTGTGTACGTGTATGTGGTGTGTGTATGCTGTGATGTGTGTGTTCATATATGTGCATGTGTGTGTCTTTGTGCTCACATATCAGTGGACCTTGTCTAAACTTAAAGTGGCGTATACTTGCAGTCAAATTAGCAAGAGTGCTCGGTAGAAATAGTTCTGCAGTGTTTTGTTTTTAAAATGTTTGTTAAAGGGTGTGAAGAATGGTGCGGGGAGGAGTGGGGAGAACGAAAAGAGCCTGGTCAAGAGTACAGGGAAAAATATTATCTGAGGAAACCACTCAGTTGTCCACAAACAGACCTACCAGAGTAGAAGAGAGACCGGGGAAGGTGGACACACAGACCAGGACTTTCCAGCGGAGACTTGCAGACTTCCCACTTCTCTAACCCACAAAGCCGAAGCCCAGCGTCCTTTAGGGGAAAAAAAATAAGCCAGGAATCCCTCATTGAGCAGGAGGTTGGAGTAATGGCAACCCTGGACATCTGGGCCCATTGGGACAGAATTTGCAAAGAGAGAAAGAGTCAAGTTATGGCACAGATCAAGTCCCAGATTAAAAGGACATAGAAAAATATTCAAATAAATACATAGACCCTTAAGAGAATGGATGTGAATTAAGAGAGGGATAACAGATAGGAATTAAGGAAATTGAGATTAAGGAACACCAAATGCTATAAAGTCATAAAATGAAAAGTGTGTGTGTGTGTGTGTGTGTGTGTGTGTGTGTGTGTGAGTGTGTACATGCAGATTGTTTCTAGACATGGCTGGAGGTCTGACCTTTGTGCACTTTGCAGCCATGTTTCTTCTTGTTCAGGAGTTTTTGCTACACGTGGTCCAGAGCTCAGATTTCCAGCCTCAGACATGCTGTGCGCATTCAGTAACAGATGTAGTATTATTTGAATGAGTTGGCTTAAAGTTATTTTGTTTTTATTCACTCACTAGCACTCCCCTTTAAACATCATTTATCATAAACAGAAGTTTTGCACACGTCTTATGTACCATGGAGAGGTTTTATCCTATAAATTTTTTCCCTGTGATATACCTCCAATTTTAGGAATCTTTTTTTCTTTCTTTTTTAGTTGAGATATAACTAACATATAACACTATATTAGTCTCAGATGTACAACATAATGGAAATCTTTCCTTTTCTAAGAGACTGGTCTGCTCTTAACAATAGAACAATAGACTTTGTATTTTGTAACTAGCCACTTTTTAGAGTAGGCCTTTGATAAAGTGTTTTCACTTTCCTGAAACTTATTATTTTTATTTATACTTCATTTTTAAAGTATGTTATGAAACTTAGCATAGGCCTGGCCCATGGTGACATGAACCTTCAATAATTAAAATGTAAGTCATCAGTCCTGATTTATTTAATTAATCTAAATTTAATCAATTAAGTTTTCTTTTCTATAAATAAACAGATAAACATTTAAAATCCCTACATACTTATGGAGACTTCAGAAATTGCTTAAGTTTCATTAGATAGTGGTACAGATTTCTGGTAAATATATAAGAACCTTATAATGGCAGAGATATTTACCCTAAAATCCTCTGTGGAAAACAGACAGGAATTTTCACGAACCTGATCTGTTTGAGACTGAATCCCGTTGGCTTTTTCTTTTCTTTTTTTTCCAGAAGTTCTCTTGCCTTCAATTTTCCAAGGCACTGGATGGAGCCAGAAAATCAAAGATCAACTAAAACTTAAGGTAGATCTTCAATTCCTTCAGTTATATACCAAATTTGATTAAGGCAAGTGAACTCTTCTGAAAGGAATAGACAAATGTACAATGCCAAGGAATTGAGTTGAAATGGGGAATTCACTTCTTTGGGCCCATTAACTCTGTCAAGGAGGGCAGCAATGAGAACCATATAAAGGCAGAAAGCACCTAGTGCTGAAGGTGGGTCTCTGCCTATGGTTCTAAATGTTCCACATGGACAAAGAAAACAATCTGGGGAGGCACTCTCCTAAAATACCCTGGGTCTCCATACAAATTTGGATTCCTTTGATTCAGGAAGGCCTGAACTACATTTGGTGTCGGTTTCTGGCTTACGTTTAACCTTTGGGTGTGTAAGGCAAGGAATGTCCGTTAATCACCTTTAGCCCCATAAAATCTGGCGGCTTAAAATGTTGACACTGTTTTGGAGCCATGAACTCCAAAACAGTAAAGATTTTATATAAATGTAAGCAAATATCACAATAACTATTTTCATTATTGTTTAAATTAATATTCCACAACATAATGTTGTAGTAATGGTCTTGTGGGATGCTTCTCTTAGCTTAATTCAGCAAAATTTTGCTGTATCATAGTGTCAATTTAATGTGAATTCTTGAGATTGTTTGAAAACTTTTTGAACACTTAATAATTTAGAATTTGGGACTAAATAGTACCTCTTGGTATTACAGGCATTTCCAAAACTCTTACAAATGGACCTTGAGTACCAACTTTCTGGTTCTAAGACAGCCCAGCGACTCATCCTCTTTTAACCAAGGTGCACATTTTTAACCTAGGAAGGCTCTGCCCTTCAGCAGAGTTTGCTGCTGTGAGGGAGAAGAGGTCCAGTTCCTGACAGGCCAACCCTGTCCAGGGTTGCAGATGTCACAGCCAGATCACCCTCAGTCTGCCGAAGAGGAAAGTGTATGACTAAGGCACGTGGCAGATTGTTGCAAATTGGTTTCAAGGAAATTTCGCCTGCTATTCCATTCCTCTGTTCACTTATCCATTCCTTTACCCCTGGTTTCATGAGTTGTCTATTGCTGTCCATGTGTCTGTCATCTGCTCAGAGCTGAAGACACAATTCTGAAGAGTAAAAAGAAGAAAAAGGGAAAGAAAGAAAGAGGAGGAACAGAAGGAGAATAATAATAAGGATAAAAAGGCAGCAGACAAATAATTATTGAGCATTTATTACATGTCAAGTCCTGTGCTGAATGCATTATCTACTATCTATAGATGCATTATCTCACTGAATCCTCTCAATTCTTGAAGCCAATACTGTTATTTGTTCCCAAGTTTCAGATGAGAAAATAGTTTCATTCAGAGCAAGAAATGACCCCAGGTCCAATAGCTAGTAAGCAGTGACTTTGTTCTAGAACCCAAGACTCTGATTTAAGAGGCAACACCTTATTACGATAAAGAGCATGGTCTCTGCAAATAACTGCCGAGGTTCAAATTATGGATCTGCCACTTACTGGCTGCGTGACCTTGGGATAGATAACCTCTCTCCGCCCCTGTCTCCTGTGGGGTGGTTATGAAGATTAGATGGCGTTCGTCTACGTAAAGCACTCAGAATAACACTTGGCGCGTAGTATGCACGGCAAAGCCCATGGGCATAGCTATCACTTGCCTGTCCTCATGGAGCTTAGAGTCTAGCAGAGAATCAAGGTCATAGTACAGACCTAAACAGCCTGCTAAGGGCTCAGACAGGAGAAGTGAAAGGCGCTAAGGGAACGTGCTGGTGGTCTCGAATCCAGACCTGGAGTTTCAGGAAATGCTTCCTTGAGCAGGTGGCATCCAAGTGGAAAGACCTGAAGAAGGAGAAGGAGGAATGAACTATATAGCCCAGGGAGTTGGGACCTGTGTACCAGGAAGGCTAATTTTTTTCTGGGAAATGTAAGTGTTAAAAAAATTAATTCAGGGAATTATTGCAAGTCTTTACTAACATTTTCCTGACTATTGAAGCAGGAAACAGCACACTTGACAAAGAACAGTGTAAATAAAATTTACAAATAGATGCTAATTATTGGATCTGGAATTAGCTTTTGCATCAAGAACTTTAGAAGTACTTTTGATAACCTTTGATTGATATTCAGCACCATTAATATCTGTGTAACAGAATGCACAGAAAGGTCAACTGTCTCACTCTTTGCCTGTTGCCTACTAGTCTTTTTTTGTCCTTCCCTGTCTGTCCTCTCTGGTCCCCCATAGAATTCCCCAGTGACAATATTCACATCAGGTCTAAGTGCCTGCTACAAACCTCTGTGTCCTCTCAGTGTGCTCACAGCCCCAGGGTCCCCGGCTGGGGAGAGAAGACAGCCTAAATGATGGAAAGAAAGAGGGAAGCAGGTATGTTCAGGGAACACGTGGCCACCTACCTTCTATCTAGCATGCTCTGAGGATGTAAGAGTTTCTCAGCACTCCCGCCTGCCTGCTCTGTATGAGGGAGGATGCTCTTTGTCTCATCAATATCTTACCTTCTATAAGAACGTCTCAGTATCCAAAATGTAGTACTTTCACTCCAAAACAAAATTAATAATATAATATGATTTCAATCAAGTCTATTATGAGGTGCAGCCTAATCCTAGATACAAAAACCCAGGCACGTGAAACCCATGTTTCTTCACCTCTTAGCAAGAGAGGGCATTGCACTTAATCACTTAATCCAGGGTTATGCAATCCATACAAAAGCAAAGTGAGAAAGATTGCTTTCATTAGCACTTGCTATAAATTCCCAACTACTTTAAGAAGAAAAATGCAGCATCCCCTCCCCTGCAGCAGAAGAAAAGCAAGTGCTAAACGTTTCCATTATAAAATTTCAACCCCACAGAATGAATTTTTAACTTAAATTTTTTTTTTTGGTTAAAAAAAAAATTGTGTTTTTTTTAAAAAAATGTCTCTCAAGAAAAGACTGTCCCTTGTGAATGCTGCCTAACTTTTTATAAGCGTTACTTTGCCAGCTCGAAGTTACCCCTGTTTCATTTTCTGTGGCTAATGCAGTGAGGGCTGAGGTGTAGAGTCACATCCCCCTGTCTGTGGGGTTTTCAGGTGTGGTGCTGGTTATAATAGTCTTTATCTCTACTTTTCTGTGAATGCAAAGAAAAAACCCTTGTTTGCCAAGTCCAGACAGGATCCCTGATTCTTTTTGTTGATCTTTCTATGCTTTTGCTCATTAGGAAACAAACTCATCCAAATCATCTTTCTTTTAGTGGAACCTAATAGCACACTTGCAAAATCACCGTATAATTTTGTGAGCTATATTTAAAAGCTGATTACATCCTACTTGACCAATTTTTTTCCACAAGAAACCTAGAAATGTCTCCCAGTATAAATACGAAAATGCTCCAGGCCAAAATATATCATTGTTTTAGCCATATTTTCACTTGCAAGGCACTGTGCACTGAAATTGTGTTCTTTATTTCCATCCTATTAACTCATATAAATACAAGCAATGAGAATAAAACTGGGATAACCGAGGAGGGTAGATAAATGGATGAACCTTCTCTCCTCCGAATACCTAGAATTGCTGCCCATACACTTCACAAGTGGCAACTCACAGCCAATCCACAAAAGCACTGAGAGCCGTAGGTGGCCCCAATACACAAAGCACAGCTGGAGGATGTGGATTTGGGGAGCAAATAATAAATGTCATTAAGACATCCATTACTGTACTTTGCCATCAGCGCTACTCCCCTTAGAAAGTACACTGATCCAATGGGAATTGGCCCCAGACTTCAGTTTTCTGATCATGCTTGCTTTATAGCTTTGCTGTTTCCTCTTGGGCTATCATAATGTCAACAATCGCTACTTCACATTACTTTCAATTGGAGTTTTAAAGGTCTTTCTGAATTTGAGGTTCTTAATCTTTTGTAGAGCTCTAAGTGAGGACCATTTCTATTTTAATGCTCAGGAGCATTTTTCTTTTTCGCCTTTGATTCTCATTGGTGATTTGGACAGTTGAGGTTTTTGGATACATGATGGATCTGCTGTATGAGGCTACAGTGTTTGAAACGAAAACTCTGTGCCTAAGAGTAAGTAATTCTGAATGTGAAAATATGTTTACTATTAAGATAATCTGGTTGTCCATATCTTAGTCATACCAAGGCTAAAATTAATTCTAATTCTTCTTTGACATGAGTTTGACCAAAATCAAATGTTCTTCCTATGAAAACATATCCCGTTATAGTTTTCTTTTCACTTGATGCCAAGCGATTATTAACTTATTTCTAAGATCTTTTACAGAGCTCATGTTACAAGAATATGGCTATGGAAATACACAGCTTTTATTTCTCAGCACATGAACCTGATTTTAGATAAAAACAAAGCACATATTTCAAACAAATGAACAAAACATTGAAGCATGTGAACAAAAGAACACAAATTATCATGGTTATTCCATCAGTTTGTGATTAGGGCAAAACATTTCTAGTATAAAACATGTGTTGAACACATGCGTGGCAGTCTTCCAAAATATTTTCATAGAAAAATCAAGAGGGCAAAAACTCAAAGTGCTTTTCGCATTTTTAATACTCAGTTTCTGCTAAAGGCTACAACAGAGAAATAATATAGAAATACCAAGTAATAATTAGCTATTTCATTATCATTTGATTTTTACATGTAGGGTAAATTTGAAAATGCCCCAGATTAAAATCTGCTATAAAATATTCCTGGGAAAACTGAAGTATAGGAATATCTCTGAGATATTGTATGTAGTCCACACTGAAGGTGATTCTTTCACTAAATCTCTATGCCTCATTTTCTAGCCAATTGCTACTTTTGAAACAGAATGAAGAACTAAATCAATTAGCCAGATTATTCTTTTCCAAAATAAAGGTAATTTCACTTTTCTTCTGATTTTAATTATAATATATACTCCTGGCTTTTTATTTTGGTGAAATCCATGTCACGGAAAAATCAGGTAATTTTAACCTTGAGCAAGTTCAAAACACTCTGAAGAAAGTAAACATTACTCCTAATCACACCACTCAGAGTTAGGCATTCTAAACCTTTAGGGGACCGTCTCTCTATACACATACATACATATACATGAGTATGCAATTTCAAATAAAGTGAATTATATGTATTGTTTCATAATCTGCTTTTAAATCAAGGTGTCATATAGATCTTTCCCTGTCTATGAATGTAGATATACATCATCTGTCAAAGGGTTACATAGTATTCTAATATATAGCCAGACCACAGTTTATTTAACCAATTCTGTATTAATGAAGTTTTAGATTGCTTCCAGGATTTATTATTTTAAAAATGAAATGTTGGGCTTCCCTGGTGGCGCAGTGGTTGAGAGTCCACTTGCCGATGCAGGGGACACGGGTTCGTGCCCCGGTCCGGGAAGATCCCACATGCCGCGGAGCGGCTGGGCCTGTGAGCCATGGCTGCTGAGCCTGTGCGTCCGGAGCCTGTGCTCCGCAATGGGAGAGACCACAACAGTGAGAGGCCCGCGTACCGCAAAAAAATAAAATAAAATAAAAAATAAAAACATAACTTACTTGAAAGAGCAAATAAAAATTAAACATTGACAATTAAAAAAAAAAATGAAATGTTGTGGTGAACATCCTTGTACCCTTGTAAATCTGGCTACTTATGGGAAACACTCAGAAAATTCCTTGTATGGGCTGGAAACCCTTGGTTATACCTGAGCAGTGATTTTTCTTTTTTCATGGAAAGTGGAACTGACATTGATCATCGTCTATCACCTTAAGCAACTACTGCAAAGATCCATGTGGCCCTTTCCAGAGTAGAGAATACATACTTACAGTGAGAAACAGAGCATCTAATGTTTCAAGTTTCCCTCTGAAAAGCCCTTTTTTTGTGTACATGGATATAATTTTCCTTTTGTATGTGGTATTATATTGACCTTGGAGAGAAGTAAAAAGATGCATTTCATCTGACACAGTTCAGCTGAATAATGATGGCTTTGAGTGTGCTTGTCTCCTAAGAAAGAGTCTTATATTTTAAGGAATTATGTTTGAAGAGTAATGTTGTGGTCAGATAGACTTTTACCTCTCAGGAAGAAAGGGTTTTCTTTTCTCTGGGTCTTCTTGTCAATAAAAATAAATCAAATATTTGGATTGCTTGCTTTTACTTGCTTTAAAAATAAAGAGTGAACAAAAATGTGAAGAAAACTTTTCTGAGACCATTGAGTGGTTTTAAATACTAGAATGACGGCTTTATGCTAAAGGGGTAAGTAGACACAATTATGCTGATTTGTTTTAAGAAGCTCCAAAGGGAAAAGAAAGTGATTACTCTGAGACTGATGTAGAGAAGCCAAGAATCATTTAGAGCTTCCAGAAAACTGGGACAAAATCAATAGGAAAAGGGGTCTTTGTTTATAAGGGAATTTGAAATTTAAAAGTAAAAGTCACTAAAGTCTCTGGAGCTCCCCAAAGAATTGCTAAGTGAGTGAGTGGGTGAGATCTGGTGAGGCAAAGGGGAGGAGATGAGAGGGAAGGAGATGTAATAAATATTGCGCAGTTTCAGTGAAAGAGGAAGCCACCAGTAATTCCTTTACGTGACTAGACTTTATCATGGGAGATACTCATGAGTGTTATATAAGAATTTTTCTAGTTTTTTTCCATTCCTTCAGGTCAGCTGAGTTTTGCCTAATGCCCAGTGGAGGTCCTTGATCTCCAACTTAGGGTAGCCCCCTGCTATGACATTAGAGACCTATACAGGACATGCTGACCTCATGTTGACCTCTACTTTTGAGCTGATTATTGAAAGGTAAGATGAAAAGAAGTCTCTAAAAGTCACCCAGACCTTCCTTTTCTGCAAACGGCCAGCTAGATTATTTCAATCAACTCTCTTGCTGGAAACAATGAAAATGAGGCTAGTAGTTTTGGCTTCTGGGGTTCTGACAATGTTGTCTTTCTTGATCTGAGGTTTCCTTGGTAGTAATTACATTTCTTGACCTGGGTGGTGATTACTTGTTTTTGCATTGTTCTGTATGTAAGTTATATGTCACAGTTAAAAAAAAAAATGTAATTACCTAATTTGGCCTTCAGCCTTCAGGCAGGTAGGTTTTGCCCACTCAAGGTATATTTTCACTCTCCATGAATAGAAGTATTATCTTTCTTTAGAATCCAAAAAACCCTTTGTCAAATCCCACCTCCTAGTGGCATTAGTCATCTTATATATCAAATTGAAAGCTGCAGGTCCCAAACTGAAAATAGTGAAAAGACTTCCCTGAAAATTTTTGTCTAGAACATTAAAGTTTATGAGGTTGCCAGTTAGCATCATTTATAGTGGGAATAGTCTTCAATGTTTCTACTACAACAATTTTGTTTTAGCAAAGAATTCTTATTCCTCTCATTCAATTTCTTTAAATCCTGCATTAGGAAGTTCTGGTCTCTGAACATTTCTCACAAATTAAAAAGTAATGATGTGGCTTTTAATAATTGCATCAAAAGTTTGATTCTCTGCATCTAGCCAAAAATATTTGGAGTAGGAACTCTTTTTTTTTTTTAACATCTTTATTGGAGTATAATTGCTTTACAATGGTGTGTTACTTTCTGCTTTTTAAGTGTGTTAGTTTCTGCTTTATAACAAAGTGAATCAGCTATACATATACATATATCCCCATATCCCCTCCCTATCCCACCCCTCTAGGTGGTCACAAAGCACCACCGAGCTGATCTCCCTGTGCGATGCGGCTACTTCCCATTAGCTATCTATTTTACATTTGGTAGTGTATATATGTCCATGCCACTCTCTCACTTCGTCCCAGCTTACCCTTCCCCCTCCCCGTGCCCTCAAGTCCATTCTCTACAGCTGCGTCTTTATTCCTGTCCTACCCATAGGTTCTTCATAACCTTTTTTTTTTTTGATTCCATATATATGTGTTAGCATACAGTATTTCTTTTTCTCCTTCTGACTTACTTCACTCTGTATGACAGACTCTAGGTCCATCCACCTCACTACAAATAACTCAGTTTCGTTTCTTTTTATGGCTGAGTAATATTCCATTGTATATAAGTGCCACATCTTCTTTATCCACTCATCTGTCGATGGACACTTAAGCTGCTTCCATGTCCTGGCTATTGTAAATAGAGCTGCAATGAACATTGTGGTACATGACTCTTTTTGAATTATGCTTTTCTCAGGGTATATGCCCAGTAGTGGGATTGCTGGGTCATATGGTAGTTCTATTTTTAGTTTTTTAAGGAACTGGAGTAGGAACTCTTAAGCTCATTATGGAAAATCATTGTCATCAGAATAATTTCATCAACCACAGCTAAACTTTATTGAACACTGACTATGTACAGACATTCTGCTAAGTATATACAAGCATTATTTCATTTAGCACACACACAAATCCTGTGAGACAGGGAGTGGAATTAGTCAGTTCCAATTTTTAGACCGGAAACCTGAGAACCATAAAATTTAAGTATCTTTCCCAATATAAGACAGCTACTAAGTAGTAAAGCTGAGATTCAAATTCAGGTCTGTCTGACCTCAAAGTCATAGCTCATAATCATTGTTGTCCTACGGTCCTATGTCCTACGGAAGTCATAAGCAAATTGATGTAGAATCATTGGTGATTGTATTATATCCTTAATAAAGATTTTTTTCCCCAAAAGATAAAATTGAAAGTAAGAAAAAAAATGATTAAAGTCTGTTGGGCCATTTTCTCTTCTCTGTATTTCTTATACCCCTGCATTCTCTAAGTCCACATTTTTCTTGAATATTCCATTACTCCTACTGTTTTTCCTTTCCATAATTATGATATTATCTGGTTAGTCAGTCTTTCCTAGGATATAAATGAATATTTCACTTCCAAGTTAAATTGGAAATAACTACTTTGAAGAAATGAGAAATATCTTTTGTTTAAGTATGAAAGTGGAGTAGATTACAGTAAAGTTATCTAACTCTTATTTTCCTAGGTGATATGATGCTATCATGTCAAATTTGATTCCATTGAGACTAAGTTATTCAGTTTCCGTCTAGTCTTAAATTCAGTGGTACATCAACCAGAATTTAGTTAACAATAATTTATGTAGAGAATATGTGATAGTGATTGGCATGTAAAAATTAACCAATATTTAGAGGAGGTAAAGTCAACGTTGGATAAACTGAAGTGTTGCACCATTTTATAGGTGTAACCTCAAAACAAAGCAGCTTCCGAGAGGGTGAATGCGGCTGAGACTGGAGGGAATGATCTTGGGCACCCCACCCTCAGGGACCTTATCATCCCCCGCTCAAGCTCAACACACAGGATAAACTATGCATGAATGAGAAGCAGTTCCTTTCAGACTGCGATCAATGCTGTGTGTCACACCATGCACACCAGTTTGCTGAAATACACAGAGAAAATTATTGGCTCAGACTGAGAGAGAACATTGCAGTGGGAAACGATAAGCCAAGACATACAAAAGGTCCCAACTTCTCTCTGGAAGTTCCTGGATAGTCATGTCAAATTCATTTCATCCTCTGTGTACTGAAACATTTCATGTTTGAGAAAATGATTCAAATTGCATGCAAATAAAAGCTGAGAAAGAAAAACTGCCGTTTCCTTATTTGGAATAAAAATCCAAACAACTCTGAGAAGTGACTTAGAAATATCTGAGATTGGCTTTAAATTCTCTCTCTGTAGTAAGATAAAAAGCTACATAAAAGTATTTTCACTAATGAAGGGGAAAAGTAAGATAATTTTTTTAAACCCTTGAAATAAAATACTCAGTAACCAATCTCTATGGAGTACTGTATCCTATAAATGTATGTGTGTTTGGGTAATTTTCCTTTAATAAGCGGTTGCAAAAAATTATATAAAGTAGGTGCTTTCTAGCTTAGGCAAACTTCTCTCCCTGCAGAATCAGCAACACTAAACTTTAGCATTAGACCACATTATCAATTATAATAATGGACATGATAGGTCTTGTGAAAAATGGCTTTTCTTTGAGGATAGTGACGGACACACCAAATCATTGCAGTTTCTCTTGGCACAGCTAAATTGACAGACTATTATTAATCACGTGGAATTTGTTGAAATGCTTTTTGTGTCAAGTAGGTACAGCACTGGCCTATTATAGTTACTGTCATGCTCTTCATTTTATTTTTAATAAACCAGATGTTCTCAGAAGAAAGCAGAATGGAATTTGATGTGAAAGGAATGAGTTTACCATGCTAGTTGTGATAAATGAACCACATAGAAAGATATAACACATTGGTAGAGATTGAAGCTTAAAATATCTCCAGAAGGAAGACCAAGAATTACAAATAATGAGCACCCAAAAGAAGGAACATTATTCATGTTAATATCCTATAGAGGAATATTATTCAGCCTTAAAAAGGAAGGAAATTCTAACAGGCTACGACATGAATGAAACTCGAGGACATTATGCTAAGTGAAATAAACCAGTCATGAAAAGACAAATATTGTATGATTCCACTTATAAGTACTTAGAGTAGTCAATTCATAAAGACAGAAAGTATTGGTTTGGCCAAAAAATTCATTTGCGCTTTTCTTAAACTTTTTGGCCAACCTGATAGAATGGTGGTTGCCAGGAACTGGGTGGGGAGTTGTTATTTAAGGGGTATAGAGCCTCGATTTTGCAAGGTGAAAAAGTTCTAGAAATTGGTTGTACCGTAGTGTGAATGTACATAACACTACAACTGTATATATACATTTAGAAATGGTGAAGATGGTGAATTTTATGTTTTGTGTCTTTTACCACAATTGAAAATTTAAAATGTCTTATTGATCCCAATTACAAACATTGTATTTTTCAGAGGAAATCGTAAACTCTTCATTCAAGTGTGTTTGATTCTCAAAATAATGCTGTTGGGAATTTATTATCTGTGTTCTTCATCTGGAGAAAACAAAAGAGAAGAAGGGTTAACTAACTTGTTTAAAGTTACAGAGCTAGTTAGTGTCAGAACTGGGACTGAATCCCAGGTCACCTGTTTCTAAATACAGAGCTCAGGTTGCATATTTATGTACATTCTATTCATATATGTGTATGTTATGCATAGCCATCAATTGTGACCACAGTGAACCATTCAGTTCAATTCAAAGAATATATATTTTTTAATTTTATAAAAATTTTATTGAGGTATAGTTGATTTACAACATTGTGTTAATTTCTTCTGTACAGCAAAGTGACTCAGTTATACATATACATATTCTTTTTCATATTCTTTTCCATTATGGTTTATCACAAGATATTGAATATAGTTCCCTGTGCTATACAGGAGGACCTTGCTGTTTATCCATCCTATATATAATAGTTTGCCTCTGCTAATCCTAAATTCCCAATCCATCCCTCCCCTATCCTCCCCTTCCCCTTGGCAACCACAAGTCTGTTCTTCATGTCTGTGAGTCTGCTTCTGTTTCGTAGATATGTTGATTTGTGTTATATATTAGATTCCACAAATAAGAGATATCATATGGTATTTGTCTTTCTCCTTCTTTTTTTCTTTTTTGCTGTGTTGGGTCTTCGTTGCAGTGAGCGGGGTTACTCTTTGTTGCGGTGCATGGGCTTCTCGCTGCGGTGGCTTCTCCTGTTGCAGAGCACGGGCTCTAGGCACACGGCCTTCAGTAGTTGTGGCGCGTGGGCTCAGTAGCTGTGGCTCGCGGGCTCTAGAGCACAGGCTCAGTAGTTGTGGCACACGGGCTTAGTTGCTCCGCAACATGTGGGATCTTCCCGGACGAGGGATCGAACCTGTGTCCCCTGCATTGGCAGGCAGATTCTCAACCACTGTGCCACCAGGGAAGCCCTGTCTTTCTCCTGACTTACTTCACTTAGTATGATAATCTCTAGGTCCATCCATGTTGCTGCAAATGGCATTATTTCGTTCTTTTTGATGGCTGAGTAACATTCCATTGTATATATGTACCACATCTTCTTTATCCACAAAGAAAATTTAATGATCTCATACTAAACTTTAGAATTATAGCCCCTTTCCTATATCTTAAATTTGTTTTCCCCCGAAAATGCTTGCAAATCATTCTCTGTATATTCTTAACAAAACGTGTTAGGCAAGCAGTCAAAAATCTATTACCTTCACATATTGGCTGAGAAGCAGAGAGGGTCAACGCAGTGCTTAAAATCAAATGAGCTAAAGACCTGGGGAGCTGAGAAGAGTTTAGGGCTCCTGACTCGGTGCCAGGTTCTGTGCACTATGCCCTGGGAAATCTGTGTGGTTAAGACTGTAATAATCATGTAAAGTCAGCATTCTTTCCCTTGTGGAGTCCAAATAACCTATGACAACTTGAACTGTGTTTGGGTCTGTGTTTGAGTGAATCTTCCAGAAGTCTCTCATGCTCACCTGCCGGTGGTCACATCACTTCTGCTTCATTACAGCCACAGTCTGTGTTGCAACAGTGTCCCTTTCATGTCTGGCCCATCACAGGGCTGAGATGAGAGCATAGTTCAATACTTGTCGACGGGCTTAGCCTAGAACTTCACTCCTGCTGGCCTTCTCCTGCCACTCCATGCCAAAGACCCTCTTCATGCATCTCCTTATTTAATTCTTTTTTTAAAATTGAAGTACAGTTGATTTACAAAGTTGTGTTAATTTCTGCTGTACAGCAAAGTGATTCAGTTATACATATATATACATTCTTTTTTATATTCTTTTCCACTATGGTTTATCATAGGATATTGAATATAGTTCCTTGTGCTATACAGTAGGACCTTGTTGTTTACCCATTCTATATATTCCTTAATTCTTTATGATACCATCATTATCATCCCCATTAAATAGGTTTGAAATTCACTTGCCCAATTTGTAAAGTTGTGACTTGACAAAGCCAGGATTCAAACCCGGTACTCCCGAGCCCTGATACTTAACCATCATGTTACTTGCCTTGAGTTTCTACCTGGGAGCCATGTGATTGTCACTTCTGTCAAGCTCTACATAATAAGAATGCTTCTTTTTCTTCTGGTGCACACGCTTCTCACCTTCCTCCCTCTCAATTCAGTTCTCTCCTTCTGCATCAATCATTACTGGATAATGTTTAACCTAAGAGGCAGAACCCAGTGACAGTTCTCATTTTCTAAGAAGACTCATGGACTTGGTACAATATTTCCCTTGTGTAAACTGGTATTTGATCTCAGGCTCCTCAAGGCTCACTGCCAGCCCCTGTGCTTTGCTGACTCTGCAAAGCAGCAAGTGATAAATTGCTTGCTTCTTTGGCTTCTGTGCTTTAGAACACAGTCATCCGTCCACATCCTACAATTTCTGTGTCCTTGTCAATGATACAGGATAATGTTTGTAATCTGGTAAGGTGAACGAGTCTCCCAGATGTCAAAATATATATTGTGACACAGCTTTCTACATCCCTTATTACATTCTCAAATACAACAGCACAGAAAATGTTGAACAGAACTGAACATAATACACAGTCTGACTTCACTCAATTCTTGTTGGACATTGAGTGTTGGTCAACTTTTCAGGCTTGCCAAGCTTCTGAAGAGTAGTTGCCAGGATGCAGTTCTGCTAATGGTTGCCAAATCCTTTGTAGTTTTAGGAATGCATTTCAGAGATTCTTATGCTATTTTCTTCACATTTCCCGTGCATTAAAACTATGTGTATTGTAATTTGCCTTGATCTTAAACACATACATAAAGCTTTACATTAGCTGGCTCAGGGGTTTCTAACTAGGGTTTGCATTTTCAGTGTGAAGGTCATTGTTTGAAATGGGTAATATTTTTCAATGTAAAATATCCAGCAATGATTAGCACTACAAGTGACCACGAACATTTGGTACATGAAAATTTGAATTTCTACCAAGGCACCTGCTTCTAAATCTGTAGCTCTGTTACCTATCCAATGATAGATCGATAGATAGATAGATAGATAGATAGACAGACAGACAGATAGATAGATAGATAGATGGATCTCACTCTGGGGAGCCAGAAATTGAATGTATTTTAAGGTATATACATCTATCAAATAGTCCTGTTTACACAAAAATCATTAGATTTAGCAATAGAAGGATCAGAACTGTAATTTGTTAATTTGCTTATTGTTCTTCTGAATTTAGTCAGCATGGTTTGTTGAGCTTACCCTACTTTGGCATCACAAATTATGTAAAAAAATTATAATGGTTAGACAGTCTAGACTGGATATTGGAAAGCTAAGTTGCAAGAAGAAAGACTTCTTTTTTAATTGGAAGACTCAGATATATATAGAAAATATCTAGTAGACAGTGTCAAGAGTGGAGATAGAGAGGCTATTATAGCCTAGTGTTTGGAGTTTGTGAGACAGAGCACCTTTTGCTCTGAGAGTTAGTGAAGGTTTCCACTCCCTTTTAAGCTCAAGTTCTCAGAACCTGCTACTCAGCCCGACCCTGACTAGCTCCTTTGAACTTAAAAGTCATTCCTTGGCCTGTGATCAAGTCCTCTTGGTCATGACCTTCTGGATTCAAACCCCCACCCCCCCCCCCCACCAAGAAGGAGGGGGTTTCACCACTATTGGACTTGGGGATGGAGAGGGGTGTAAATCTTGAGCTGGTCCTTTAACTCTCAACCATGTCCAGGTGGTCAGGACTTTCCCTTTCACACCACCACTGCCACTGGGGTGTTCAGTGTTCCACCCATGGTGGTCCAAGGATGGAGAAAAGTCTCTAAGTACAGACAGGAATCTTTCCTGCTGGGCCACACACTGCTCTGTGGTATCTCAGGACAGGAGAAGGTGGGTGCTCACTCAGATGTTGACAGACAGTGGGCACCAGAATGGCCTCTGACAATTGTCAGGGTTTGCCGGCAGAGGCTGAGCTAAGTACAGTTGTGCCTTGGTACACAGATGGGGGGTTGGTTCCAGGACCCCCTCAGATACCAAACTCCCCAGATGTTCAAGTCCCTTATGTTACATGGCATAGTATGTGCACATAACCTACATAACCTATGCATGTCCTTCCTCCCATATATTTAAAATCTCTCTAGATTACTTATAATACTAATACAATGTAAATGCTATGCAAATAGTTGTAAGTACTATGTAAGTAGTTACCGGTGCTCCACAAATTCAAATTTTGCTTTTTGGAACTTTCTGGAATTTTTTTCCCAAATATTTTAAATCAAAGGTTGGTTGACTCCTCGAATGCAAAACTGGTCAATATGATCTTAATTTCTCTCTGCATCAGTGCTCCTCTGCACAGTCCTCCTTAGGTGGGGTAGGCTGGCTCTACTCTTTCAAACTATTATTTATATATACTCCTTAGAGTGCTTTTAATTCTTAAAACACATTTCCACCCTCTATAAACAGAAGCAAAAGAAAAACATACTCCCAGTTCTTATCAACCAAAGCTTACCAATGCTAGGCAAAACCCAACCTGCTGACCCCGCCTTCTTTCGAGGCTGCCCCGCCCCCCGAAGACGCCCCGCCCCTGCTCCCAGCCGCAAGAACGGGCGTGTGTTGGAGGGAGATCGCTTGGCCTCTACTGCGCAGACTCAAGAGCCTGAGGCCCTGAGAGGCAACTAACAGCGCCTCGGGGTGTCGCGTACTCCTCACCACGTTGACCCAGACGACGACGAAGACGACGACGATGACGACGGACGAGGATGTGAAGGACTTTGCCCCGAGTTTCCCGGTCTAAGGAGAGGAAAGGGCCCCAGAGAACCATGAAACTGCCCAAGCCGGCGGGGCCGAATATTCCATCAGGAATCCAAGGCGGGCGAGGGCCGGGCCTCCGACGGAGAACGGCGGCTCCTGGGACTCCCGAGACCCGAGGCCGGGAGCGGCCCGTCCGAGGGGGCGGCCCGGCCGCGGAGGGGGCCCAGGCCCCGGCCACTCCGGCCCGGTCCCCGCGCGGCCTCCGGCCGGTCCCCCACGTATTTCCTCTTCCCGGTTATTTGCACCGTCCCTTCCGCGAGTAAATGACACCCATGGCCCCGTGACAGTGACCGGGAGGCGTGCACGCGCTGGACCCGGGCTGGGCCGGGGCTCGAGGCGGCGAGGCTTCCAGGTGAGACCCGGGGTCAGGGAGCCAAACCCGTGGCTTTGGGAGAGAGCGTCCTGAAGTTCCCGCACAGATGAGGCTTTGCGGGTCAGAGGGAGGGGATGGGGAGCCTGCTGTCCTTTGTCCCTGTTTTCAGAACCATTCTGGTGGCCTTTTAGGACAGTGCCTCTCAAACTTTGGTCCAGGATTTCTTCACACAGCTAAAATTTACTGAGGACCCCGAAGAGGTTCTGTTCATCTGGGTTTTTATCTGTTAATATTTACTGTCAGAAATTAAAATGGGGAAGTTTTTAAATTTCAATTTATTGAAAACACAGTAATGAAACCCTTACACGTTAACATGTTCGTGTAAAGTAACTGTCTACAAAACAAAGAAAGCATGGCATTGTGTTACATTTTTGTGAATCTCTTTAATGTATTCTGTCTCTTTCAACATTCAGTCTCTTGTGATATCACATGTCATCTAGTCTGTAAATAACATCTTGGTATTATTGTGAAAATAGTTTTGGCTTTGCAGCCTGCCTGAAGGGATCTTGGGAACCCCGGGGTCCCCACTTTGAGAACCTCTGGATTACAGAATTGGGAGATGCCATCTGACCTCCACGGTGAAATGGATCAGGGTACTTGAGTTTGGCTGCCGCCTGTAGCACACACCCGGAGAGACAGGTCCTTTGACAAATCACCCTTTTGATAATATTGTTATAGGAAAACTAGTTGCATCTGGCATTGTGTGTCCCTGAGACACATACTCCCTAAATTTCCATCCAGTGTGAGAATTTAGGTAAGATGGGAGGCTTTGGTTTCATAATGCTCTGCTAAGGAAGGAGTCGTTTATCCCACGCAAATCACTGTTTTCCTCTGTTCTTTTAACTTGGGGTATCATTATAGATCGTATGAAATGAAGTTCTCCAGGTTTCCCTCAACCTCCTTAACTGCCCTTTGTCAGTCTCCTTTGCCTGCTCCTTCTTTACCTAAATCTGCAACGAGGAGTGGAAAAGAGGAATCCCACCCATGGTAGTTTGAATGGACTGAGTGAATTTTCAAAGTACAAACAGGCATCTTCCCAGCCTGACTGTGGTCAGCTTTCTGGTTGCAATGAGGAACACTGGTAAGGCTTCTCAGAACAGGAGAACTTGCAGTGCTCTGAATGCTCTTTCTTTATGCTTTCTCCCTAGATTATTATTTCATCCAGTCCCATGGCTTTGACTGTTTCTAGCTTCAAAACACATTGCTTCTAATCTGAATTCCTGGCTCAACATTTAGCTGTACATATGATGTCACCACTTTAATGCCTTGAGGACAACTCAAATATAACACAGACGAAACTGAGCTTCCAATCTTCTCCCCCACAGTATATACACTCAGGCCTGATCCTTCTTCAGTTTTCCCATCTTAGAAATTGGCACTGTAGCCTTCTAAGTTGCTTAGAATATAAATCTGAAAGTCATTCTTGAGCTCTATTCATTTGGACTCCGTATGTCCCAATCTGTTACCTAGTCTTGTTCATTTAAATTCCAAATTATATCTCTAATACATTCTAATACATTAGCTTTTTCACTGCTACTACCCTAGTCCAAGTTTACCATCATTTTTCGCCTAGTCTACCCAACAGCATTCTTCATATCTCTTCTCCTTACATTCACATAAACCATTGCTCTCATTCCAGTCTGTCACCAAATAATCTTTTAAAATCAGAAATATAAATACATTACTCCCCTGCCTACAGTTTTTCCATGGCTTCTTAGTGTTCCTAAGGTGAAGCTCAGCGTTCTTAACAAGGACTCTGAGATACCATGTGACCTGCCTCTGTCCACTTCTCCAGCCTTTTCTCACACGCTTCTCTCCAGTACCCTTTATTCTTCACCTGTAGTGGGTATCATTTATTCAGTGGTTAACATTTATGACCAAGCATGCACCTTGTGCCAGATACTGCTCAGGGACCAAGGGTACAGTGGTGAACAAGGGCAGGGGTCCTCTTCTCACAAAAAATATAGTCTACAGTAGGGAATTAGGCTACAATAAGTTCAGAGATAATTTCAGATGGTAAAAATGCTACAAAGAAAATGAAACATAATGTGATAGAAAGAAAGTGATGACTAGCTACTTAGAAGTGGTCAAGGAAGACCACTCTGTGAAGTTGAGTTCAAAATGACAAGAAGGAGCCAGGTCAGCCGTGTTAATATGTGGGGACATAGCAGTCCACGTAGTGATGACCATAAAAATAAAAGCTCTGAGGCAGAAACAAGTTTGTTCATGGAATAGGCTAGTATGTCTGGTTCATTGTGAGGTAGTATATTAGTTTTCTATTACTGTGTAAAAATTACGACAAATTTAGCGGCTTAAAACAAAACAAATTTACATTCTTCACAGTCCTGGAAGTCAGAAGTGTGAAATGGGTCTCTTTGGGCTAAAATGAAGGTATCAGCAGGACTGTAGTCCTTTCTAGAGGCTCTAGGGGAGAATACATTTCTTTGCATTTTCCAGCCTCTAGAAGCTTCCCACACCCCTTGGCCCATGACCCTCTGCCTCCATCTTCAAAGCAACGTGGATTGAGTCTTTCCCACGCTGCATCATGTTGATGACCTTGCTGCTGTAGTCATATCTTATTCTCTGACTCTGAGTCTTCTGCCTCCCTATTCTACTTTTAAGAACCCTTCTGATTACATTGGACCTCCCAGATAATCAAGGATAATCCTCCCATTTCAAGGTCAGTTGATTAGCAACCTTAATTTCATCTGCAGTCGCAGTTCCCTTTAGCCATGTAAGGTGACATATTCACAGGTTCCAGGGGTTAGGATGTGGGTATCTTGGGGAGGGAGGCATTATTCTGCCTACCACAGTGTGGAAGAAAGATAAAAAGTGTGGAAGGAGATGAGGTTAAAGAGGTGGGCTTGGGCCAGATTATGAAAGGCTTGTAGGCTAGCTTAAGGAGTTTGGATTTTATTCCAAGTGAAAGGGAGAGCCCCTGGAGGATTTCAAGAAAGGCAGTGAAGTGATCTGAATTGCGTTTTAAAAGGAACGTTCTGTTTGCCATGGTGGACTTGGATTTAAAGAGGGAAGGAGTGGCTGTAGGGAGACTAGTTAGGGAATATGTGAACTTGTCTGGGCTTGGTTAGTCAGATTAGGGTGATGGTAATAAAGGTGGAGAGAAGTGAATGATTATAGGATGTATTTTGGAGATAGAGACTTGTTAATATATTTACATGGGGGTAGAGTAAGGGGAAGAGAAGAATGAGGGGTGAACCACTCATTTACTAAGATGGAGAAGACTAGAAGATGAGCAGTTTGGAGGGGATGGGAATCCGCTTTTTTTCCGTAAGTTTGAGAGGCCGATTTGGTATACAAGTGGAGACATGAGGCAATTACATATGAATCTGAATCTCAGTAGAAAGGCCAGGTCTAGAGGTATGTATTTGAGATTGACAACATAGTGGGATTAAGGCCATGGGACTGGGTGACAATGTCTTAAAGATGTAGATAGAGAAAAGGAAAGTGCTTAGGATCCAACCCTATGGCTCCAATATTGAAAAGTCAAGCAGCAGAAGAAAAGCCAGCAAAGAAGACTGAGACGGTGAACCCAGAGATTGTTACCAGCTTTTTAAAGAGGGAGGGGGTATGATTAGCAATTTGAATGCTAGTGAGAGATTGAATGAGATGACAGAGAAGTGCCTGTTGGATTTACAATATGGTGATCTTTGCTGACCTTAAGAATAGTGAGTGGAGTGGTGGAGATGGGAACCTGGCTGAAGAGTGTTAAAGAGAGAAACAGGTGAGAAAGTAGAGGTGGCTATTATAGACAATTCTTCCATATTCTAAGATGTGCTATGCTCTATCCCAGTTCGAGTCCATTGCTGCACACTCTCTTTCTTCTGCTTGCTATCTCTTTGCTCTTTACTATACCCTCCTCCACCACACCATTTGTCCTTCTTAACTCATCTGCATACTTTGAATCTCAGCTCATACATCACTTCCTCAGAAAGGGCTTTCCTGATTATTCCAGTCTGTCTGCTTAAAAGAGATCTTTCTGCCACAATTTTCTTTCGTAGTACACTTCACATTTTATAATTGCATAGTTATGTGTACTTCCCCCCCCCCACACACACACACACGCACACTAGACACATGACAAACAGTAAGCTCCACGGAGGTGGGAGGATTTCACTTTGGCTCATATTGTAGCCCAATGTACAGCACATAGTAGTTGCTCAACATTCAACTCGTTTGTTGAATCAATGTATAAATTAAATTATCTTTTAATACCTTGGACGAATGATACGGTCTTGTGTTTATGTTTTGTGTAGCTCATTGTTCGCATGTGATGTTTGGCAGCCATTAATGAAATAATATATAGCTCTATCAGGAACACTCTGATTAACAGCTAATGAACATTTTGGCCTGAAACAGCTAATAAACATTTGGCCTGAACATCTTTTGCAGCAGATTCTTGGTGAAGAGCTTCATAAGTCAATTCAGTTTTGACGTTGAGAAGCTGCATGCTGTTCCCAAAGGGTAGTGTTCCCAAAAGCTAACAAAAAGCTGTTCTGAAGGTTTGGAAACATTCTTTGTGTTTCTTATTATTTATTAGCTGGGTCACAATGGGAGACCCCTTAAACTCTCTCAATGTCTTTATCTGTAAAATGGAGGTCAGTGCCCTTATTTTGCCCACCAAACAGGGTTGTTGTAGTCAAATGAAATAGAATGAAATAGAATATGTGAGAACACTTTGAAAATTCTAAAGCACTATGAAAATCTAAAGTATTATTACCAGTATGACTCCTTTTCAATACAACTCCTATTACCAAAATGGAAAGATGAAAATACCCTCTCTTGCTTTCCTCCTTTTTAAACTGAGTATCCTCTTAACGGAACTTACAGTAAGAGTAGATGGCATTAAACCTTTTATCGCTTGTTCAAGAGCCAAGCTCTCTAATATTTTTATTTGGATCCTGTTTTTACTGTAATGCATTATCTGTTCCTTTTGTTCATTTACCTCTCATGGGAAGAAAACAAGTCATTTGTGACTTGAAATCTGTAGGCATAAAATGTGCCTTTCTTGTCTGTTCAGATACAGAGAATCTAAAAACATGAAACTTGAGATGTTTCTTCAAGGTGCTGTGAGATTTGAGGTGAAGAATTTACAAAAGACCAATATTCCACCAAACAAAAATCTGTAAATATGAAAATACCTTTGTGCTACAAGAAATCTTTCTAATTTATCCACACAGTATGCATAGTAAAAATAGAGTGATTTTCACAAACAACACAGAAGAATCCATTTCATTACGTTATAGCTGTCCATTTCTAAATGTGTATATATAGTAATACCATACTTAGTGCAGTGACTGGTGTCTTTATAAAAAGGGGAAATTTGAAGAATGACACATACACAGAGAAAAATAAAACATTTGAAGATGAAGGTAGAGATCAGGGTAGTGATTCTATAAGCCAAAGAATGACAAGTTGGCTACCAAACCACCAGAACCTAGGCAAGAGGCATGAACAGATTCTCCCTCACAGCCCTCAGAGGGAACCAACACTGCTAAGAACCTTGACCTAGGACTTCTGGCCTCCAGAACCTTGAGACAATAAATTTCTGTTGTTTAAGTCACTCGGTTTGTCATACTTTGTTTCAGCAGCCTTAGCAAAGTAATACATTTCCCCACTGGAAAATGAGTGAGAGCAGCCAGATAGAGTCTAGGAGGCAACAGCATAGGCAGGCACACCAAGGACATTCTCGTGTCCTTTCTCTCACTGACCACTACTGAAAACCTACTTACCCTTCCAGGCTAGTCTAAAAGCCATTTTCACCACAAAGACTTTCCCAGTCTTCGGGTCAGAAACAATTGCTTCCCCTTTTGTGCTCACAACCGAGAGAGGCAAGCATATTTCCCTAGTTCATCCTTTCCCTCCAAAATTCATTATGCTGATGAAGCTAGATTATCTCACTTAAGACTCACCCTTATTATCCTAGATATGTTTTCACCCCTGTCCCTTACGCATTCAATTCTAAGGATTTTGAGAACAAAGGAGGTCTTATTCATTGGGGTATGTCACTTCCATCCCCTACCAGCTAATGAAGAATGCAATGCTAGCCTGGCACATACAGTGGATGCTCAGTAAATATTTGAGACCTCGAGCTGATTTTCCCATCACTATTTCTTCATCTTAACGGCACTGTGAGAGAACCTTTCAGAGGGAGGAACTAAACTTAGTCGGAGGACCAACGGTAAATACCTAAAGGTAAGTACCTAAAATATGTTTTTTTTGTTGAGTTTTGTGTAAAGGGACCTTGTGGCCAAAAAGCTGCCAGAGGATATTAGGGAGTTCAAGGCACAGAGGCAAGCAAACTAATTTTGTTCAGCTGAGGTGGAGGTTGGGATTGGATTGATAGCCTGGAGAGCAGTTCAAGGCTGGAAGTCTGAAGGCTGGTCAGGGTGGGAATCCTGGCTATCACAGCGAGAAGGAAGGTAAGGTTATGGAGCCCAAACAGATTGGAGCTGGGGGTTGTCTGAGTGTGGTGGTGGTTGAGAGGAAAATGATAGGGGAGCCAAAGGGTGTCCAGCTACTGGTCGATGGGGAGAGGAACTGGGACCACAGCAGGAGTAAACCTGAGGACTGGGTACAAGTAGGCTTGATGACGACATTTTCCAAACCAAGAGTCAGAACATGCGTTAAATACGAATGAATGTATCCGAACAATAGTTCAGAATATTTGAAACTGGAATGATTCAAGAAAATTACCACATATGGTTGCTATCATAATAGAAATGATAATTAGAGTAAGTCTGAGGTGTTGATCTTTTCTTGCTCCTAGGTTTTGTCATCTTTTCCCCTTGTCTAGCCTGAATACTGAACTGAAGTACGTTTTTATATGTTTTTGTCTTAAGAGCAGGAGAATTGATTTTCTATTTCTCTTTCTTAAAATGTTGATTAAATTGTTGGTTGTCTATAGCCCTCAATGGATTTTTTTCCCTCCACTGCTTAAAATTTCCCTTCTTGCTCTAAGGTCTCCTTATAAGAAAATTTAAATTCCCTTTTTTCATTTCCCAAGATCAAGAGAATTTCTCCTTCGCTTTGGGATACTCTATATCTGTCTTAATGGCTTATGGAATTTTGTTCACCTCTTCCATTATTCTTATAACATCTACATGAATAGGACTTGCAAAGACATTTTTTCATTGGATACTTCCATCCAGCACAAGAATACTCATATCACTAATGCCTTAAGTTTAAATTAACTTTAATATATTTTTATTTTTAGGCAGTGCTAGTTATCAAGGGTAGGGAGTGCAGTTGATAGAATGAGTATAGTTTAGCTACAAAGTACAAGATATTGTCCCTGTCATTGGGCCATTTTCTCAAAATAATTGTAAAATAGGCTAACCACAGGAATAAATTATATAGCAATATAACTTTGTCTCTCACATTATGTCTTCAAGTGTGTAGACCATAGGTTACATTTTACAAAATTTCTGCTATGGCGTGTTCCCTGGCTTTCACGTGTCTCCTATGGGCATCTACTGGAAGTGGGCTTATGTTTCCATCTGTGTACCTCCAAAATTCTGTCCACAAGCAGTGCTCCTATAATCTTCCAGGAGCCAGCTTGTGTGCTATATTGTGAATAGGTAAGCTTCTAGCACATAAAATGAGATGAACTTACCTTATTGAAAGAAAAAAGCCAATAAACTTGCAACATTTTTTTTTAGTTGATGAATCTTTGCCATTATAATATGTAGCAGATTGAGAAAATTTTCTTTTACCCCCTATATTTTTTCAGTAAATGAACAGTTAAGGGTCCATCCATGAACCATTAGGAATTGTATATTTAGTTCAGTTAACTTATTCTTAACTTTCTCTTGACCCTTACTCTGAAGACTGTCTTTTATGTAGATTTTAAGAACATGTTCAAAGATACTTTTTAAACTGACATAAGCTTAAGTTGATTGATATGTTTAAAATATGGCATTTAGCTATATAGAGAGAGGGAGTTTATATTGTGAGCTGTAGCATAACTGAAGCATCAGAGGAGTTTAATAGAGAGGTGGCAGAGTATAATAGTTAAGCAGCCCCAACCTGGGTTCAAATCCCACCTCTGCTACGTACTAGCTGTGTGACCTAGGATAAACTATTTACTATCTCTGTACCTTAGTTTCTTCTTTAATAAAACTGTGGTGTTTCATTACGTGGTAGCCTATAGTAGCTACTTTATAGGTTTATGATGTTAAATTAGTATTTATAAAATAATGAGAAGAGTGCCTAGCTTATAGTAGGTTAAAATAAGTGTTAAGTAAGATTCGTCTCATAATTTAACAATAAAAGTATTTTTGGTGGCATTTCAGCGGCACATTTCTTTGGATAAGTATTAAATAACTACATTCATGTGAGTCCTTTTGAAGAACTCTGAATCTTGTTTTGGGGTCTGGTCAGTGAGAGATTATGAAAATACCTAAGCCCATTTATTCTGAAGAGCTCTTTACATTCCCTAGATCAGGTCTCAGACAAGGGCCAAATGCTACTGACCCTTGTTGCTTGAGGTTTCTGAATATTGCTTGGAATGAGGGGGAAACTCTGAATGAGAGGCGGTAGTAGGAGAACATTTCATTTCTGCTTTTGTGACTCAAAGTGAATTGAGGCATCAAGCAGTACTTCCCCTGAAGTCCTGTGATGTTACTGGTATGTGTGGATATGTGGTAGGAAGGTGGATGTGAGAAAAACAAGTATTCCTGAAAAATAGCTGACAGCACAATACAGTACTACAGTATTATAAGGAAAATCAATCAGCAAGTTAGAGAAGCATGGTAGGTTAAACAAAGAATTAATATTAGTTTTGACATTAAATTGGTGGTTCTAATCTGGTATAATATTAGCAAAATCCCTCACTCTGCTGAATTTAATGGGGTAATAGGGCTGACTGGGAATATGCAGCTCCAGAATCCATGATGATCAAGAAGGATGAAGATTGCATCAGCTACCCATGACAGTAAGATAGACCTGATTCCTTAGGTTGGGTTTCAAATGCCTATGTTACTTCACTTCAGTTTATTTCCCTTAGCAAAACTCAGTTTAATATACTCATTCTAGAACATATTCTTGTAACAGTGGAGCACCTCATAAGAACACAATAATACTCACTAGACTCAGCTTTGATATTTTGCCTCACTTGTAACTGCAACCTGATCAGTGCTTTCTTTTCTACAATATTGTAAGAAAATAAGGCTTATTTTGGAAATAGCAAGATTAATGACTGGCTTTTAACTTTAAAAAAGTTGTTTGGTATCTTTCTAAGTTTTTAATGTTTCTATTTTCAAGTTAAAAATCTAATCTCATTCTACATGTCATCTTAGTTTCATAATCAATTGTGATCTGTCATTTAAATATTATTCTTCAAATACCTAAATCTGAAAGTCTGATTTGCTACTTATGACACTATTTAAAGGATTCATTCTATAAATACCAGGTATAAGATGGCTTCCAAAAAGCATTTAAAAATCATTCTCAGTTATCTTCTTCGTACTTAACTGTTAGTCTACTATATTATGATAGCAAGTATCTTTTAGCTTTTTTTTTTTATTATGGGAAGTCTCAAAGATGCACTAAATAGAATAGTATAATGAAGAATTTCATCTACCTTTCAACAATTATCAATCCATAACTAATTTTGCTTCCTCTACAACTTACCTATATCCCTTTCACCTCCATATTATTTTGATGCAAATCCCAGACACCATATAAATTGGTCTATAAATATTTCTTCATGTATCTCTAAAACAGACACTTTCTTAAGTGTTATCACAATACCATACCGCTTCAAATCAATGGTAATTCCTTATATTATCATTTCCCCACTATTTCCTTTTTTTAAAATTTCTTACTTATTAAAGAAATCAGGTTTGTCCCATAGAATTTCCCTTGGTCAGTGTATCATTGATTGCATCTCCACGGTGTCATTTAACATATTCTTCTATCCATTGCATTGATAGTTAGGTCTAGATTGATCAGGTATAGGTTAGTTTTTTGTTTGTTTGTTTTTATTTTTGGCAAGAATATTTCATAGGTGGTGTTGTTTACCTTTACCTAAAAATATAATGTCTAGTTTTTCTCTTTGTTGGATGCTAGTAGCCACTGATGATCAATGTCTTAGATTCATTATATCACTATATGTCATAAAGAGGTGGAATTTTAATTGTATTATTTCCTCCTTAATTATTAGTTGGAGTACTCCTATAAGAAAAGATTCCCTTATTGACTTTTTTTATTTCCCTCAGGTAGAGTTCCTATAATAAAAGGCAGAATAAATATTAATTTTTTAAAATATACTATAAACAATTGTGAAATTTTTGCAATTCATTGATTTAAAGATATTTGATGTGTTTCAGTGCTCTGCAGTTTTTATCCTTATTGATAACAAAATAATATTGATATTGTTTCATCTTTGGCAAGTGAGGGGTTATCAGGTTGACTCCTGAGTCCATTTTTGGTAAGGCTCAGTAGTTACAGATAGCTTCTAGTGTGATAACACTGCCATCAACAATATGATTACTAAAAATAAATTTTTTTTTTGTCCTGCTAGCATATCCCACTAGGAGTGTATAGTCAAATCACTGTGTTATAGGGTCACATGGAATAGTTCCCCAAAGAGAATTATGCTTTTGAGTGAATGCAGATTAGGTTAGCTTGTTTTATTGTACATTAAATTTTTAGGGATTGCTTGTATAATGTTTAATTTTCTTTTGTAATTATGTGAAATAGATATATATACCAAATAAGGTATATGCAATGAATCTAGCTTCCATCTCTGTACCTTCTGTTTCCTCTTTCTTCCTATATATAACTACATTTTAAAATAATTTTTCTTTCGTTTAAAAATAGCTTTCATGGTAAACAAAATTAGCTAATTTTATTTTTATCACTTGATGCCTTCCAAAGAATGTAACACCGCTACACACTGAATCACATGTAAACACCAGTATGCACAAGATATAGACTATTTTCCTTAACCTCAAAAAGTTTCTTTGTTCCTCTTTGCAGTTATTCCCTTTTGCCTCCCTCTGGTCCGTGACAACCATTGATGTGCTTTCTGTCACTATAATTTGTCTTTTCTAGAATTTTATATAAATGGAATCCTATGAAACAAACAACACAATTTAAAAATGGGTAGAAGAGCTGAATAGACACTTTTCCAAAGAGGAAATGCAGATGGCCAACAGGCATATGAAAATATGCTCAACATTGCTAATCATCAGGGAAATGCAAATCAAAACCACAATGAGATATCACCTCATACCTGTCAGAATGGCTATCATCAAAAAGAACACAAATAACAAATGTTGGCGAGAATGTGGAGAAAAGGGAACCCTTTTACACGGTTGGGAATGTAAATTGGTGCAGCCACTGTGGAAAACAGTATGGAGGTTTCTCAAAAAACTAAAACTAGAACTACCATATGACCCAGCAATTCTATTCGTGGTTATATATCTGAAAAAAACCAAACACACTAATTCTAAAAGATACATGCACCCCAATGTTCATAGCAGCATTATTTACAATTGCCAAGATATGGAAACAACCTAAGTATCCAACAACGGATGAATCGATAAAGAAGATGTGGTATATATATATACAATGGAATACCACTCAGGATAGAAAAAAATGAAGTTTTGCTATTTGCAGCAACATGGATGGAGTTGGAGGGTGTTATGCTAAGTGAAATAAGTCAGAGAGAAAGATAAATACTGTATGATATCACTTATATGTGGAATCTAAAAATATGACAAACTAGTGAATATAACAAAAAAAAGTAGACTCACAGATATGGAGAACAAACTAGTGGTTAACAGTGTGGGTGGGGGGCAATATACAGGTTGGGGAGTGGGAGTTACAAACTGTTGGGTGTAAGGTAGGCTCAAGGATGTATTGTACAACATAGGGAATATAGCCAATATTTTGTAATAACTGTAAATGGAAAGTAACCTTTAAAAATTGTATAAAAAATTAAAATTTAAAAATGGAATCATACAATGTATAGTCTTTCATGTCTGGCTTCTTTCACTCACCATAAGCAGGTTGCATAAGTCCTTCAACCTCATTATTTTTTAGAAATGTTTGACTATTCTAGGCCTTACCTTTGCCATATAAATTGTAAAATCAGCATGTCTATTCTGCAAAAGCTTACTTGACTTGTGATTGGAATTGCATTGACTCTATAAGTCATTTTGGGGAGAATTGACATTTACCAATACTGAGTCTTCATGAATATAGTATATTTCTACATTTATATATGTATTTTAAAATTTCTCTCAGCAGTAATTTTAAGTTTTCAGTTTACATGCCTAACACATATTTTGTTAAATTTATCCCTAAATAATTAATATTTTTGATGCTATTATAAAAGATAATTCTTTTTAAAACTCTTTTTCCAAATGTTACTTATATATAAACACAGTAGATACTATATATTGACCTTGTATCCTGCAACCTTGCTATAGTCGCTTATTAATTCTAGTAACTTTTTTTGCTAGATTCATTAGAATTTTCTATTTGACAGTCATGTTGTCTATAAATAAAGATACTTTTATTTCTTCCTTTCCAGTCTATGCCTTTAATTTCTTTTTCTTCTCTTATTCCACTGTCTAGGAACTCTAATATAATGTTGAATAGAAGTGGTGAGAGCAGGCATCCCTGTCTCATTTCTGATTTTAGGGGTAAAGCAATTAGTCTTTCACCATTAATTAATGAAGGTACCTGTAGGTTTTTCATAAATGCCCTTTATAGGGTTGAGGGGTTTTCCCTCTGTTTCTATTTTACTGAGAATCTTTGTCATGAATGGGAGTTGAATATTGTCAACTACTTTATATGTGTCTACTGAGACGATCATGTGATTTTTCTTTTTCAGTATATTGAGTTACACTGAATTTTTTTTTTTTTTTTTTGCGGTACGCGGGCCTCTCACTGCTGTGGCCTCTCCCGTTGTGGAGCACAGGCTCCGGACGCACTGGCTCAGTGGCCATGGCTCACGGGCCCAGCCGCTCTGCGGCATGTGGGATCCTCCCAGACCGGGGCACGAACCCGTGTCCCCTGCACCGGCAGGCGGACTCTCAACCACTGCGCCACCAGGGAAGCCCTACACTGAATTATTTTTAAATGTTAAGCCAACTTTACATTCCTGGAATGAACTTCATGTAGTAGGGATGTGTTATCCTTTTTATAAATTGCTGGATTTAATTTGTTAAGGATTTTTATTTCTATGTTCATGAGGGAAATCAGTATATAATTGTCTTGTAATGTCTTTTTCTGGTTTTGCTTTTATGGGAAAGCAGACCTCATAAAAAAATACTGAGAAGTTTTTCCTCTTCTTTCATTTTATGAATAAGTTTGTTTTAAGTTAGCAGTATTTTTCCTTAAATGTTTGGTAGAACTTATTTATGAAAATATCTGGGTCTGAGGTTTTCTATGTAAAGGAGTTTTTAACTATGAATTTAATATCTTTAATTGATATATGGTTAATTAGGTTATCTACTGCTTCTTGAGTGAGCTTTCATAGTTTTTTATCTTACAAGGAATGTGTCCATTTTGTTATAAATTATCAAGTTTATTTACATGAAATCATTCCTGATATTCTTTTATTATCATTTCCATACTTGTAGGATCTGTAATGGTATTCCATTTCCTCATTTGTTCCTTATATGGGTATTTTTATTTGCTCTTTTTTATTCTGGTGAATCTGGCTACAAGGTCAACTTTGTTGACCTTTTCCAAAAGAACCAGCTTTTGTTTTCATTTATTTGTCACTATTTTTTGCCTCGTTTTTATTTTTATTTATTTCTACTCTTTTATTATTTTCTGTCTTCTGCTTATTTTGTATTTAATTTTCTTTTTCTAATTTTATGAGGTGAAAGTTTAGATCATTGATTCAAGATTTTTTTTTCTTTTCATTATAAGCATTTAATGCTCTAAATTTCCCTATAGTTACAACTTTATATGTATACCACAAATTTGATATGTTGTGTTTTTCATTTCATTCAGTTTAAAATGTTTTCCAGTAAATTTTAAGGCTTTTGATGTATTTAATATATTGGTTTATTGTATTCATATGTAAGGATATGTAAATATACACATACTTGTGTTCAGAAATGTATTATCAATTTATACTCCCAGTAGTAGCATATGAGGATGCTAGTTCCTCTAGTTTTGATAATATCAGTATTATAAATTTTGTAATATTACTTGCTAATTCAATAGATGAAAATGGTAAAAAGAAATGTTTTCCATTTTCCCTTGTGATTTCTTCTTAGCCCTTTGGGTTATTTAAAAGTGTTTAATTTATAAACATCTGGTGATTTGACAGATATCTTTCTGTTACTGAGTCAATTTAATTCAGTGTGGTCAGAGGACATGTTTTGTATGAGTTTAGTCCTTTCACATACATTGTTACTTGTTTTATAGGTCAGCATATGTTTTGTGTTGGTGACTGTTCCATGTACACTTTCAGAAAAATGTGTTTCCTCCTGTTGTTGAGGGCAGTATTCTACAAATGTCAGATTGGTTGGCAGTGTTATTAAAGTGTTTTCTCTCCTTATTGATTTCTGTATTCTTGTTCTATCAGTTACTGAGAGAAAAGTGTTGCATTCCCCAACTATAATTGTGGACTTGTCTATTTCTCCTTTCAGTTCTTTAAGTTTGGCTTTGTGTATTTTGAAACTCTGTTATTGGGTGCATACACATTTAAAATTATGTGCTGTTGATGAATTCATCTTTATATCGTTGTGAACTATTCCTTTTTATTCCTAGGAAATATTCCTTGCCCTACAGCATACTCTGTCTGACAGCCACTCTAGTTTTCTTTTGATTTGTGCTTGAACATTATGCTTTTTCCATCTTGTAAGCTTTAAACTATCTGTGTCTTTATATTTAAAATGTGGCAACATATGTTTGCCAATCTGATAATCTCTACCTTTTAATTGTCTGTTTAGTTCATTTACATTTAATGTAATTATCTGTACGGATAGGGTTAAGTCTACTATCATACTACTTAATCACTATTTGTCTCTTCTGCTCTGTTATTTTTTTTCTCCTTTCTTGCCTTCCTTTGTATTAACTAAGTTTTCTTTTTCTTAATGATTTCAGTTTGTTTCTGTTATTGATTTATTAACCATGCCTCTTTTACTTTTATTTTTTAGAGATTTTACTGAGGTTCACAATAAATCATTTTTAACTTATAGTCTATCTTCAAGCAGTATTATAACTACTGAAATAGAAGAATTATACTACTATTTCATCTTTCAATACGTTGTTATTATTTTTTTGCTTTAAAGAGTCAGTTATTTATTAAAGAGTTTAAAAATGAGAAAAATACATTTTATGACTTCCTGCATATTTTGGTACTCTTCATTTTGTTGTTGTTGATTTAATTTTTTTATCTGTTGTCATTTTTCTCTTCTGCCTGAGAAAATTTATTAACATTTCATGGTATAGGTCTATTAGAGATAAATATTTTAAACTTTTATTTTTCTGGAAAAGAACTTGTTATCCTTCCATTTTTATAGATATTTTGGTAAAGAAATCTAGGTTGACAAGTTTTCTTTTTTCTTTAAATACTGTAGAGATGTCTAACTATGGTCTCATTGCTTGAATAGTGTCTCATGAAAAGTATACCATTATTATTATACTTGTTCCTCATTATGTAATGTGCCCTTTTTCTCTGGCTGATTTTGAGATTTTTCTCCTTATTACTGGTTTTCAGAAGCTTGATTAAGATGGGTGTGGATGTGGCTTTCTTTGTGTTTCTTTTGCCTTTGAGTTTCCTTGAACATAATTGGATCTATAGATTCATAGTTTTCAGTAAATGTGGAATATTTTTTTCTGTCCTCCAGGCCCCTTTTCTTGAACACCAATTGCACATAATATTACTCCCAAGGTCACTGATGCTGTATTAATTTTCAGTATTTTTTCTGAGTTTCATTTTGGATGAATCCTATAATTAATCACTGGTCTTTTCTTCTGCAGTGTCTAATCTGCTTTTATTCTCATTCAATGTATTTTTAATTTCAGCCTTTGTAATTTTCATCTTCAGAAGTTTTATTTGGGTCATTTTTATATCTTCAAATTTCTCTTCTTTGTTGTCATGTTATCCACTATCTTCTTGAACATCAGGAGTATATTTATAATGGTTGTTTTAATGGATTCATCTACTGATTCCATTATCTCTGTCGTCTCTGGCTCTGTTTGCATTGATTTACTTTTATCCTGGTTATTTTTCGTATTTTGCTGCTGCTTTTTTGTGTTTCATAATTATTGATTATATGCCAGAAATTGTGTATTTTATGCTGTTGGTTGCTGGATTTTGTTATATTCCTTTCAAGATGTTTATATTTTGCTCTGATGTTTAGCTAATTTACTTAGAACCAATTAGTCCTCTTTCGTATTTACTATTTTTTTTTTTTTGTGGTACGTGGGCCTCTCACTGTTGTGGCCTCTCCCGTTGCGGACCACAGGCTCTGGATGCACAGGCTCAGTGGCCATGGCTCACAGGCCTAGCTGCTCCGCGGCATGTGGGATCTTCACGGACCAGGGCACGAACCCATGTCCCCTGCATCGGCAGGCGGATTCTCAACCACTGTGCCACCAGGGAAGCCCTCGTATTTACTTTTAAGGTTTTTTTTTAGGGTAGGTGTAAACAACCCTTAGTTTAGGACTAATTTTGTCCCTCTAATAAAGCAATACCCTCTGTAGATTCTACCTGATTCTCAACATACTGTAAGGTTTTCCAGTTTGGCTAGTGTAAACATGAACTTTTCCTGGTCCTCTGTGAACTGCTAGGGACATTTCCTTGTTCCTTTCCAGTAATTTTTTTTTTTTTTTGCGGGGGCACTTTGGGTAAATTCTTCTCATGTATTTGCACATCAATACTCAGCCAAGGATAGGGGTGAACCCCTCTGAAAGTCTTTGGGCTGCTTCTCTATGAAGCTACTTCTCTGGTATTCTGGCTCACAAATTCTAGCTGCCTTTGCCTCTCTAAACTCCAATCTCTATTTCTTCAATTCATCAAAATCACCAGGCTATGTTTGGATTCCCTTTCCCTGAACTGTGACCTGGAAACTGCCTCCAGTGTTTGCCTTGTTTCCTTTCTCTTAGGGATAAAACTCCTGAGCTGCCAGTTCTCCAGTGTCTGAAAAGTATCACTTCATATTGACATATTTGCTCAGTTTTCTAGATATGAGATTAAATTTGTTCTCCCTTACTCTGTCTTCACTTAAAATGGCTATCTGCCTTTTAAAAAAAAGTATACGCAAATGTATATATTCATACCCTGTCCACATTTCTTAAAGAATGCTATACACACATGCCATATGTACTTTTCTCTACTTTGCTGTTTTCAGTTAACAGTATATCATGGAAATCTCTCCATAGTAGTATATACAGGTATCCCTCCTTCCTTATTAAAACTGTGTAGTTCTCCATTGTGGTCTCAATCAGTCTGCTATTGATGAACATTCAGGTTGCTCCTGTCTTTTCTATTACAAACAGTGGCATAAACAATAGACTTCTACATATGTCTTTCAGTATTTTTGCCAGTGTTTCTTTGGTTAGATCTTTATACATGAAACTGGTGAGTTAGAAAATAAACGCCTGTGTAGTGTTGCTGGGAATTGCCAGATTCTCCTCCATAAGGGTTGTGCCATTTTCAGTTCCTACCAGCAATATCCAAATCCCTTTTCCCCAAGGTTTTATGAACGTATTTCAGATTTTGTATTGTTGTCAATTTATTAGGTGAGAAATATCTGACTCTAGCTAATTTGCATTTTCTATTATGAATGAGGTTGAGCATTTTTTATATAAGAATTATTTGCATTTTTTGTAATTTGTTAATGTCTTTAGCTCATTTTTCAATAGGGCGTTGGATTATTTCTTCTCTATGTTTAGAAAATCTTTTTATATTCATAATACCCCTTTTCCTGTGATAGAAATTGCAAATATTTCTCTCTCAGTTTTTCATTTTGGTTTACTTATGGTACCTTTCCTATCTATAAAGTCTTTAATTTTAAGATTTTATGTAATCACGTTTACCAATGTTTTCTCTTATTGCTTCTAAATTTTGAGTTATGGAGTTTTTTATCACTACCAAGTTATAAAGGAATTCACCCAATTTTTTAAGTACTTGTGTGATTTCATTTTTTACATTTGATCTCTGATCCTTTTAGAATTTATCTTACACTGTAAGCCAGGCACTGTGCTTTGGGCCAGCTGGGAAGTGGTGGGATGTCTTGGATTGGGGATTTGGAGGCAATTAAATGCAAAGTTTAATGAGAGAGTCTCTCTGCATCAAAGTGCTATTACTAGAAGAAGAATCAAAACAACTCTTAAGAAGAATTGAATAAATGGATACTATGAATGTGTATGGTAAGATAATATGGTAAAGAAATCAGTTCTCTCCAAATGAATTTATTGATTTACTTGTGGACACAAAAGTATTCTTAAAAGATAAGGTCTGACAAATGCATAGAATAAGATGATACAAAATAGTTTATTTCATGGGATAGTCAAGAAAAGAATTGCAAGTGAAGTGACACCAGAGATGGGGTTTTTAAGGATAAGCAGGAACACAACAAAGTTAAGGTGAAGAAGGAAGGTATTCCTAGAAAACAGAACATTTGCATGACATGAAAGTACATGCCATGTTTATGAAAAAGTGGAATAGTTCCCTTGACTTGTCCATCCACATATGTGTTGTGAGGAAAAAGGTATGAGAGGACTGACTCAGTGATCCTGCCGGAACAAAGGTCAAGAAATGTTTTCTTAAAGGGCCAGATTGTAATATTTTAGGCTTGCCGAGACCATATGATCTGTGTCACAATTACTCAGTTCTCCTGTTTTAGCAAGAGAGCAGCCATAGACAATATGGAAACAAATGAGCATGGCTGTGTTCCAAAGAATTTTATCTACAAAAACAGGTGGCGATCTGGATTTGGCCCATGTGCCATGGTTTGCCTTTCCCTGAATTAAGATTGGGATTGGAGAGCAGATGGGGAGATGGGATGTTAGAAACACAGAAGAGTTTAGGAAGTATAGGAAAAAATTCAAAGCAACACAGTCTCTTTATTTTAGCATCCTCAAAGAGCTAAGACTTCTAGTGTGGCAATCACCACTATGTAATTTTACAAAAATAGTTTGTAAATTTTAGATCAGAATCCTTTTGACCTTTTATATTGAAAAACATGAATTGTAAAAATCAGAAAAGAATGCTGATCTCATTTTGCCTTGCCCAAGTGGGAGCAGGACAAGCAAAGTCTTCCAGAAACTTGGGTAATCTTAATCCAGTTACAAGCAAGCACCACCCTGTGCTGGAATTCTCTGAAAGTGGGGAATTTTGACATTGGAAATCAGCCTCTTAGTGTGGTAATTAGTCAGCCTTGTCATTTTGGTAGTTGAACTTACAGAAAGCTTAAAGGCTTCTCAAGCATTATATAAAAGTCTGATGGGGCTTCCCTGGTGGCGCGGTGGTTGAGAGTCCGCCTGCCGATGGCAGGGGATGCGGGTTCGTGCCCCGGTCCGGGAGGATCCCACATGCCTCTCCGCAATGGGAGAGGCCACAACAGTGAGAGGCCCGTGTACCGCAAAAAAAAAAAAAAAAAAGTCTGATGAATTAGATCTGAGAGCAAAAGGGAAAACCTCTTGATGATTGGGATTCCTAAATTGGGTCTGAAGGTGGATTAGACAGATTCTAAATATTCTTCAGACTTGCAGATTCTATACAAATAAAGGCAACTTCATAACAGAACCTATCAGAATGTTTGTTTTTGACCAACTGCTAAATAATAAATAATAGAGAAGTTCAATTGTGTGGATGCATCTTCATTTTGGTAACAGTACAAATAAATATTAATTATGTATTTCAAATAATCCAACAGTCTGAATACAAATATATATATATATATTTTTTTGCAGTACGCGGGCCTCTCACTGTTGCGGCCTCTCCCATTGCGGAGCACAGGCTCCGGATGCGCAGGCCCAGCGGCCATGGCCCACGGGCCCAGCCGCTCCGTAGCACGCGGGATCCTCCCGGACCGGGGCACGAAACCGTGTCCCCTGCATCGGCAGGCGGATTCTCAACCACTGCGCCACCAGGGAAGCCCTGAATACAGCTATTTTTAAGTCACAAGGGTAATGACTATAAAAAAATTCTTATAATCTTAAAAAAAGTGACTCTACATCTCCAAAGAAAAAAGTCTAAGAATTACTAAAGTAAAGATGGTAACTTTCATCATGGAGCCAATGATGTTTCCATAATTATTGGTTTACATAAGTGTTTAAGTCATTTATATAATTACTTTTTAATTTTTAGAATTCACTAGACAGAACGAAGATAGTTATTGAGCAGGATACTTATTGAGAATGTTAGCCTGAAGCAAATCACCTATCAACAAGATGAAAGTTTCAGGTTAATGCTAACTGAAATTCTCTAAGGTAGGTCCGTACATTATGGTATATGCTTTTTGAAATATAGAGATAAATAACTTGGTCCTTCACATTATTTCTTTTTTCTTGTTTGTTTAATTTTTCAGTAAAGAAGCAGGCGTGAAACATGTTTTCCCTTTTTTCCCAATTATTTCTCACTTTGCTTGCTGGGCTCTTTTTTTTCTCTCTTCACTATCCTCAACAAATAAGGTTGTTCTATGTGATAACATACGTTTAAGTTCCTCAGTAATTAGTGGTTTTGTGACCTGGAAAGTGATCCTTGCTTAAACTATGTATATTTTTGGAAGCTTGTATTTCACCTCCTGGGCTTTTACCTAATGACTTAATGATGATTCAGGGGGAGGTATGCTTGGTAGAGGTGAGATTTGAGCAAAGGGATAGAAAGTGCTTATGAATACTATGTCCCAGTCACTATATTAAACTCTTTTCATACATGATTTCATTTAAGGAGGTCACAGTCCTGAGGAAATGGGAGGAATTATCATTAAGATGTGTCTGATAAAACCGTATAGATTGCGCTCCCCTCTTGTTTTAACGCATTGGCCAGGACATCCAGTTAGATGTTGAATCTGTGTTTTATATTTCATTCAAAAAATTAATGTTTATAAATATAAGTGATCATTTCATAGCATTGCCCAGATCTTCCTCTCCCTTCTCCTCCACTCCCCACACACCCACCACAACCCAATACCTAACCAAATGTACATACTTAAGAATTTCTTCATATCAATTCTAATATAGCATGTAAAAGGAGATGAGACAGGTAAGCAGTGTCCAGGCCACGGGGCAGAGGGCAGGGGGTGATGGTGGTGGTGGATGTGCCATTAGTGAACACGATAATAGGGACCAATAGAAGGACCACGCTCAGGAGAGTGGCGTGATCTGACAATGTAGGAGGTGGGCTTTGGGGAGCCAAGACTGGTGGTCAGGGAGAGTGGTGTGAAGACTATTGCAATGTCCATATAAGGAATAGTGAGGACTGCACTGGTAGAAGGAATGGTGACATTGGCATAGATTTGAGAATGATTCAACCATTACTATGTATGGGGTAGAGGAAGAGGGAAGAATCAACAATACTCCTTAGATTTCTGGCTTGGATGACTGGGTGGATAATAATGTGCTGAACTAAGGTAGAGAACACTTCCTGGTTTATTAAACAAAGCAATATTTTCAGCTTTCAAGTTCAGACATGAAGAGTAATCTTATATAGGACTGTCCAATATAAATCTAATACAAGCCACACTTGAGAGACATATATATAATTTTAAGTTTTCTAGAAGCCACATTAAGTAAAATGAAACAGGTGAAATTATTTTTAATAATATACTTTATTTTTCCCAGTGTATTCAAAATATTGTAATTTAAACTTTTAACCCGTGTAAAAATTATTAATGATTATTTTCCATTTTATTTTCATATGAAGTCTTCAAAATCCGGTGTGTGCTTTATACTTACAGCACTTCTCAAACACCCTAGTCACAAATCAAATGCTTAGTGATCACATGTGGCTACCATATTGGACAGTGCAGCTGTAAAGCATCCTAATACACTTAGATAAAAGCATTCTTTTTCATAAAGAACCATATAGCTCTTCAAAATTGACTAGTTAGGGCTTCCCTGGTGGCGCAGTGGTTGAGAGTCCACCTGCCGATGCAGGGGACATGGGTTCGTGCCCCGGTCCGGGAAGATCCCACATGCCGCGGAGCAGCTGGGCCCGTGAGCCATGGCCGCTGAGCCTGCGCATCCAGAGCCTGTGCTCCGCAATGGGAGAGGCCACAGCAGTGAGAGGCCCGCGTACCGCAAAAAAAAAAAAAAAAAAAAAAATTGACTAGTTAACTAGTTAAGATAAATCCTCAAGTATAGCTCGTAAAGAAACCATTTAGCTTAACAAGAGAACAGATTATCAGGAGATGTGGCACCTGCTTTGGGTTCTAACACTAAAAGTTGTGTGATCATTGGTAAGTCAATTTTTCTGCACCAGAGTGAATCTAAGATCAGGTACTCTTTGTACAGTTTACTTTAGTATCTGTAAGTCAATGAATTGACTACTTTGTGTTGCAGCCACAATTATAGTAATAGTAGTGGTAATGAAAATGGCAAACCTTCTACTGTGTGCCAGGCACTGTGAAGTGCTTTACACATATCAATTCATCTAATTATCACAACAACCCTATGCAGTAGATTCTGTTCTAATGTTTATTGAATAGATGGGGAAACTAAAGTACAGAGAGGCTATCTAAACAGATAGCAGAGTTGGCAGTTTGCAAATTTGGGTTTAAAATGCATGTATTCTGATTCTCAGGTCCAAACCTTTAACCACTGCACATACCATTTTCTTAAAAAGTAATAAATAAATAAATAAATAAGCTGTTATTTTCTTTCAAACACCACAAACTTAAATCCTTTTCAAACTCATAAAAATAATTTCAAAGCCACACTAATACTTTTTGGAATGTGTTTGAATAGCACAGATAATGTGGTGTGTACATATTCATCCTTAAACTGTAATAAAATTTTAATTGTAAAGAAAATAGAAAGGTAATTATTGCCTTCTCTTTCCTTGTAGTAGCCCTTAAGCCAAGCTCCTGTGACACTGTAGAAAACAACAAAGGGCCAAAAGGTAGAGATATGAAATTGGACATTTCTCACTAAAGAGAGGTAACTGTCCTCTCTAAGAGTAAAAACAAAACTAACAAAAAAATAAAAATTGAACGAATCGCTTACTTTTCCTAGATGAGAGAGAGGCACGTGTAGCGGTATGCTGATAAGTGTTTGACAACTGTCTCTCTGGAAAAGAATGTACTTGTTCTATAAATAAGCTTATTATACATTTTATATATAAGATGTATACCACACAATTTATAAATAATAATAAATATAACTGTGCCCTTTATTTTAAGCTCCATACAGCCACTGATTCTTATAAAATGCTTTTATTGTTTGTTTGTTTTTTTTTTGCTGAACCCATGTATCTCTTGGTAGCCTTTGGTAACAACTGATGAATGAGTGTAGTTTGGACATGAATGTTGACTGATATTTGCATTTATGTTAACCAACAAGACAACAGAGAAACAATCAAGACATAGGTTGGAATGTCACTCTTTTGTAGATGACATGAGTCATTTTGCTGAATCAGAAAATAGTTTTTGAATACTGAAAGAATATTTCTTCATTTATTTGTGTTATTTACAATGGAATGGCTATGGATACTGCATAATTTTAGGATTAATCTATATCATAAACACTTCCACCTTCATTTTTTACATTCTAGGCAATCAACAAACAATCAAGCCCTCATTTATAGTAGTTTGCTAATTCCCTTGGTGTAAATACCCCTCACCAAGGCCACTTTCACACAGCAGACATAATGTCACTGAAAGGAGAACTGGGAAGAGATTCTCAGTATCTCAAATACAAATGGTGTATCAAATACACCATTATATTTTATTTCCACTATACAGGAACAGTACATGTAAGTAGCCTCAAAGGCGTAAAAAATAGTAAAGTGTAATAAAATAATTAGAAAGTATTTCTTACCTTTGTTTTAAATATGATTTATTTAACTGTAAGTTTATGTAATAACAGCTGTGTCTAAAAACTGGCTCACAGAATTCCTAAAATCTTAATAATCATCTTTTATGGGCCACTACAAATCAACTGCAGCACATCACTGACACAAGTGGGGACTTTATATGCTGACTTAGAAAGGAGTGCATGGAGAGAATCACATCTCCCAGCTGAGATACGCAAGAGATTCAAAACCACCACGAGACTGTACAGCTTGGAAAGATCTCAGAGCATAGGAGCTGTAAAAGCATAAGTAAGCATAGCCCATTTAGCATGCTCATCAAAAAAATAAAAGTCCTTGCCACTCCTTACCAGAATCTTGACTTTAATAACCAGTCAGGATCCATGCAGACGGGCATATTTAACTTAGATTTTTATGGAAACGTCAAAAGCATTTGTTGAGAATGACTATACCCATACTCTGTAATAAGACCTCTTACAATTTAGAACATGTAAAAGTAACTATAAAGGAAGCGGAATGTGTTTTTATACAAGTGTCTGTTTCTTCCTTGCCAAGAAATTGATGACAGTGCTTTATCTATTGTGATTAAATGGCCTTGCTGGCTCCAGCCACCTCTTCTGCTACATGCCCCCAGTTGTTGCCATAATTCAAAATCCGTTCTGTCATAAGATGTCTGCTGCTTCCTTCAAAATCATGGGTACAAAGTAAAGCCATTTTTTTACCTTTTTGACAAACCCTACCCTAAATTGTAAGATTTCTCTTGTCTGACCTAGGAGTGCAGGCAAGGCTGCAGCTCTTTGAGCCTTTCCCAAGCCTCCTCCATGTGGACGGTGTCTCTGTGCCTGGGATTTCACTGGGGAATAAGCATTCTTCTACATCGCATCTGGGTTTTCTCAGTGTCTAATTTTAAGGTGCTTTGGAGGAAAATCCCTTCTTGACTGGGGTCTGTTCTGAAAACAGATCCTCCATAGCTGGGACATTTCCTGGGCAACACCAGTAAACATACTGTATGAACTTTGCCCACCCCTAGCACATAAAATACAAAGTACCTGGAATCTTGTCACTTCTGATATCATGTGGGGTTTATTGGGTCAAGAAAATTGCCAGTATAAATCAGACCTTCCTTGGAGCTATCTAACTCATTTTTAAAATTTTTTTTGGAGTGAGATTGAATAATGGTTTATGATGGTTTCAATGTTTTTTAAAAAACTGATAGACTTCATTTCTGTTCCTTCTCAGCATTTGCATTTCCTGACTAGTTTATCATATTAATATTTCTTTCCATAGAGCATCTTCCTCAACCTAGTGATCACTTAGATTGTCCTTTAGCGGGCTTTCATCCAATTGTTTTTCTCAATTGGCATCATATTTCTGCAGTAGAATGTTAGCTCTTCTGGCCCTATAGCCTTTTTCTATTCTCACTTTAGCCACCCCCCCCCCCAGGCCCAATTTATAAGCATGAAATGTATTTATTCATAAAATGTCAACATCAATCATATGCAAAATTAAGGCATGAAATGTATTTATTCATAAAATGTCAACATCAATCATATGCAAAATTATAGGGCAGAAAACTCCTGGGTTCAATACCTCACCTTATAACACACCCCTAGATTATAAAGTTCTTGAGGCAGGAATTTTATCTCATTCATCTTCATACAGTGGGTTTTACATTTCAAATACAGTCACGAGTCAGAGGTACAAAAAGTCTACCTTTACTCAACTTAGTTCTATTCTATCACTTCAAAGACATTCAGTATCTTCCAACTGAAAGAAGTCTTTATTAGGAAATTACTAAATTCAGAATTTAAGCTCAGTCAATTCATGCCACAGCTTCCCATCACGGTTCTTCTCTGTGCCCTGGTTCTCCTTCTCCTTCTGCTTGATCCTGAGATTGTGTCTGGGTACAGGAGGCTTTATGTAACATTGTAGGGGTTTTGTGCTGTCCTCTAGACTTTGATCATCTGCTTTACTCTTCGGTAAGGGGCTGGCGTGGCTGCCCCCACTGCTGGAGGAACTCCTTATTCACTCTGTCCACAAAGGCAATGCTTGTCGGGAGCTCTGACATTTCCCCCATGCTCCTTAGGACCCTACCTTAGATCTCGCTGGCCCTGCAGACCTCCTGTGGCCTGGCTAGACCTACTCTTTGTTCCCCAGATTGGGCTGTCAACCCTGAGGCCCTCTGCCATAAGGTCTTTTCATCTCAGCTATAATGATTCCTCTGAGAGTTTGCTAGTCAATACTTACTGGGGAACATGGGAGATTATCGATCTCCCCCATGCCCTCCGTGATAGCTTCTGGGAGGCGTGGGTCATCTCAGGTTCTCTGCAGGACTGCCTCATCCCAGACTTTCAGGTGGGGATGGCACGTAATCTTCTCCATCCTCTACTACTCAAGCCTATCTCTCATGATACCCTGCATTCCAGAGATTTAACCCAGGAAAGGGCAGACTGGATAGTTCCTCTTGAGTATAATTCTCTTCTCTCTTTGACATCTCTCCCAAGCCATGGAGTTTTCAAGTCCCCTCTGTATGGAAGCAATGCTGCCCTTCTCTTGACATCACAGTCTGTAGCTTTAAAAATCTCCACATTCAGTCTCCCAAACTTTTGTTTTTCAGATTAATGGGGAGTTTTTAGAATTTAGGAAACTCAAGTGCCAAGCTCTAGTCATGGAAGCCTAGTTCTCTTGACTAATATATCTAGAACGTCCTTCAAGAGCCAGTCTTGAAAGTCAAAGTAAAGCGTTAGCCATTTCTCTCTTCCAGCTATAACAACCTCTATCAGTCTCTACATCTGCAAATGTAAAATGGAATTACAGGACTGTTATTTCACTGTGACTTCTTCTAAAAAATAGGAGAACTCAAAAGCATAGGAGAGCAGTGCCATTGGGCCTCAAAAGTAGAGAATAAGATGCTGTGTAACTTATACCTCTAGAGTTGTGTGATGCAGCCCAGTTACAATAGCTTTGAAGACAGGAGTGTAAGGCTAAATTAAACAATACTTGTAGTAATAAAACTTGTGTTGAAGGGAGAGGACAATTCTGATCTCTGTGTGTCATCCACTCGCCTTGAGACCATGTCGCACTTTTGTCTATTCCAGATTCACCTGTGGAGAATCCACACTAAAGCATTTGAAACCTCTGGCTGTATAGGAAGAACATCATATTAGGATATACAAAAAAGAAAACATATGAATAAATTTCATAGTGTTATTTTACTATATTTGTATCCTCAGAACCCAGAATGGTGTCTGGCATATAGCATCTCAAGAAAGGTATATATTTATAAACATATTTAATTTATATTTAGTGAGATAAATCGGGGTGATTGTTCCCTTCAAAACCCACAGCCAAGTGACAGTACCCAGAAATGAGCACAGTTCACTTCTCCAGGGGGACCTGGGGGAGCAAACCAGCCAAGAAGAGGGAAGTGGCTAGTTTGTCCTTTGTCTGCAGAAAACAGATTCAAATAAGAACGGGGAAGCTGCAGGGAGGAAAAATCATAAAAGAAGCAGACTCTAAATGACTGCAGTTACCTGAAGGTAAATTGCTACTAATCAAATTACCTTTAGAATTATATTTCATTTGGATCAGATTTGTGATCTGTAGATAACAGGACTTCATCTACTTTAGGAAATATACCCCTTTCCACCATTAGCACGTTGAAATGAATTCAGAACAAAGGGATTCTAAACCTTTGAAGCACTGTGGTTAAGTGTATAATAATTCTTTCTCAAGTATCTCATCATCTTCAGCCTCTTTTCAGTCACTTTGAGAGGATTTTTAAAAAATAGCCAGGCCTCAAGTGACCATTTATTCCTACATGTGATGGCAACAGGGACAGATACAATCAAGTCATCAGGTCCAAACTGATGGTCCATTCTTTCTCTGTGGAAATGAACAAAACTGTTACTTGCTTTTAGGGAACAGACTATCATGATTCTTAGAACCCAACTTTTTTCCCAAATCCTCAAAGCTGTTTTGTAATAAACTCGTTTATTCCCACCCACCAAGCACCACTCAGAATGAAGGAAATGGAATGAAGTAGTGAATAATTGCAAGCACTACAATCACTACTATTTACTGAGAGCCCACTCTGATAAAATGTTGTATATTTGCTCCTTATGTTGGAGGCTTAGAGATGGTGAATTCCTTGCCCAAGTTCACAATATTTGTTTGGGCAATTAAGAGGCAGCATGGTGATGTTGCTAAGTTTCTAGACCCTGGTGCCAGATTACCTGGGTTGAATCCCAACTGTATCTCTTTCTAGATCTGTGACCTTGGATGAGTTAACCTCTCTGGGCTCCCATTTCCCCTCTCAAAATGGAGAGGATGATGATAATAGTGCTACCACATGAAACTGAGAGTCAAGTGCCTAACATAACACGTGGCATTTACTAAATGCCATGTGAATGCTGGCTGTTCTTATTCTGTGGTTGCAAGTGATAAGAACCCAACTCACACTAGCTTAAGCTGCACAAGAAAAGGCAGTAGTATTTGCTTCAGACGTGCCTAGGAAAGAGGTTCAAAATCGCCCCAGCATCTCTGCTTCTCCTTGGCTTCAAGATATATCAGAGAAGGTTTGTGGTAGTAAGATGGCTATTTACAACTGCAGGGCTGCACTATCCTTACAGAGAATGAAAAAATTCTTGTTATGAAGATCTGGCAGAGGTCCCAGGGGAGTGAGGAAGAAGGGCTAGGTATGCTCAATCCAAACCACAAGGCCTGAGGAGAGTTCCTTGTATGAAGGCACTTAGGGTGATTCCTGAAAGGAAGGGCTCAGGAAGAAATATGAATAAGTATTGTGTATGCATATCATCTCATGGCTGGCAGGTGACAGAGCAGAGATCAGAACTGTCCTCTCCCTTCAACACAAGTTTTATTACTACAACTATTATTTAATTTAGCCTGACCTGCCTGTCTTAAAGCCATTCTAACAGGGCTGCATCCCGCAACTGCAGGGGATAAGTTACACAGCATCCCATTCTCTACTTTTGTGGTCCATTGCACTGCTGTCCTAAGACTTTCGAGTCCTCCCACTCTTTTGAGAAAGGCACAGTAAGGTAGCAGTCCTGTAATTTCACCTTATATTTGCAGATGTAGAAAGCAAGGATTGAGTAGACCAGGGCTTCTTATTCATTAAGTAGTTATATAAGCCTACTTTGTACCAGATGCTATACTAAGTCTGCTAGCAGCCTTCTGAGAGCCCAACCAGAAATGACTGATCTGGAATGTCAGTGCTGTGAGTCAAGACTTCCTCTTCAGAGGCCATGCCAGTATTCTGGCCTAGTGATGCCAAGGCAGTCAGGCTTTCTGTGAATTTTTTGAACTGGATGATAATAATAACTAGGTACATCACTGAATAATGTTTCAACCGATAAACAAACATCAAGTTCTCACTATCTGCCTATGCCTGCTCAGTTTCAAAGGATGGCTCTGTTACAGTCATGACCCTTTCTGAAGAAATATTTATAGTCTTTGGAGTATATTGAAATGTCTTTGCTATAAGACTAGCAATGGTGGCTAGAGTTTATTGAATTCCCTTGGAAGCTCAAATAGGTACTGCTAACAAAGTAGAAGGAAAAATAACAGTGTCTTGGAAGCATAGCAGAATAAAAGGAACCTATGTTTATTGAACATTATGTATGCAGTGATCCTACAAGTTATCCTTTCTAAATCCTGGCCAACAGCGCTGTATGTTAAATGCTATCTCATTTTACAGATGAGAAAAATCAGATACCAAAGAGATTAAATAAAGGCTTATAGTCTTATGGCACTAAGTGGAAGAAATAGGGTGTACTGGCATGTCTGTCCTGCTTCAAACACTGCCTTCTTTCTACCATCCTTTAACCATCCATGATTAACTTACTTTAAAATTATACTTTCAATTATTCTTCTGTGGATTCAGGTGACTCAGTTCAGGTCATGTAAATCTTAATGAATGATGTAATTTGGGACATATTTGAGGACTGACTTGTCAATATGGATTTGAACCTTGCTATTCTCATCACAAAATCACAGGTCCATTTGATTGTAAACTTCAGGAAATAAGACCCACCTCCCAACCTTTGCCACATCTAGACAAAACTGCACAGTGGGCAGGTGTGTTCTTTCTTTATCTCACTCTGTGAAACTCCTTCCTTTCTCAGCTATTGGATATTTTTACCACCCATGACCCTTACAGAAGGCAATGGGGTCCCTGAAGGCCATGTCACCAGACCATTACTTTTAACACCCAAGGACTGCCAAGTGGAAGGTAAGCATGCAGCTGAAGCACAGACAATCTGATGCAATGTTCTGGAAGTCTGTATCCTGAGAAGAATGAAGCAAGGATGGGAGAAAAGTTAAAATTGGTTAATTTTATAAGAAGCACCGAGGCAAGACTGTATTCTGGCAAGATTATGTTCTCATTCCTGCCCCAAGTCTTGTTTTCAGCTTGACCTTCACAATCCTGTGATATTCCCAGGACCCTTCTAAAACATTCTTCCTTGTTTCAGAATCAGAAATGTTTTTGTGGTTTGCAACCAAAGAACTCTCATAATAAATCTTCCCTCCCTGTTGGTAGCCCTACATGCCACATCTCTCCCTAAGCATCTCACTGTTGTGTTCTTTCTTCGCCAACTCAGTGGAAACCTAGTATCCTTATTCCATCACTTTCCAGGTCAGGTGATCTGTACTGCCCAGGGTGACTGAATGAATCAGGTAGCTTATCTCTAAGATTGAGCTAGTAACATAGAGAGGGGGTTGATAGATCCCTTTCCTCAGCTTCCCCTCTGAGGCACTTACATAATTTATTAAAGTTCTTCTCAACAACTGTTTGAAATCCATCTGGACTTTGTCTTAGGATTCTATCTGGAGCTTAGCATCTGGACATTTATAATTGGCTTTCTTCTTTCCCAGGCTTCAGTGTATACTCTTCTCTAAAGGAGGCTGGGAAGCACAGGAGATGTAACTCAGAAGAGTTAAGACCACACTGCGCAGAACCCAGGAAGGACCATCTACAAGCACAAGTAGACCTTGGTTCTGTGCTGTTGGGAACCTACAGTGGATTTCCCATTTGAACTTCTCACTCAGCATTCAGATCCCCCCAGTGCCTGGCCTCTGTAATTTAGCTTCATCTCTAGCCTTCTCTCCTTTACACTTTATTCTCCAGCAAAGCTAAACTAAAGTTGCTTTCCTGTATGTGCCAAATTGTTTCTTTTCTTTGGGCCTCTTATTCAGTCTATTATCTCTCTGGAATTGCTCTTTTTCTCATCCCCTGCAACTGCACTCACCTACTCCTGAGCTGGCCGATTGTTATTTATCTTTTAAGACCTATCTCTAGCATTACCTCCTCTGGGTTCTGTGATGACCTACTCTCCATCCCCCGCCTCTACCCCTTGCAGGGACTGTGCTTTCAAACTCTTAATCATTTTTATATTCTTAGTGCTTAGCATTATAGGTGCTAATGATGATTGTAGGTTCTTAGGGTGGATGGATGGATGGATGGATATAGCCTTTGTATAACTGCAAAGCATGGCACTGTAGAAAGTATTCCATAATGCAGATCTTTTTGGACAGTAACTTCATGTCTGTTCCCTTCCACCAGTCTGCCTGGCTCTATTAGTAGTGATTCATTTCCAATCAATAATGATTCAGTTTATTTGTAAAAGTCACCTAAGTCACTCAGTTATGTCACTTTAGTGGCTCAGTTATGTCCATCACATAAAAAACACAAGTCTTGACCTGGCTGACAGGCTCTCATGGTGACATAGTCTGCTTAACCTGATTACCAAACTGATCATAGAACTCAGAACAATTACTGAAGGAAAATAGGCCCTAAAATCTTTTTAAAGATCTTTTAATCTTTATGCTAAGAGAACAATAGGAAAATCAGAGTAGTCTAAAAATTCTGTGTCCTCTTGAGAGCACTCAGAAAATAAATTTGTATAATTTAATTAGTGCCAGTAAGTTTTAAAAACTATTTCAGGGTAGAAATTCAAGATTTATCAGCTGACTCAATGATGAAGAATTTACTCATTACTTTCTAAATACTTTTAAAATAGTTGTTTCATTAAAGTATTTTCTCTTTACATAAATGAAATTTTGCATTAATTCCCCCTAATTTTACCCAGTCTTTCTAGAGCATTTGGGGGAAGTGGTGAATGTATGTAAGGTGGAGTTTGACAGAATGCACATGTTTCTCTAGGTAGGTAAGAACTGTGCCTTCATTTCCTGCAAGATAGGGCCAGTAACTATGAAACTTCAAACCCTCTTGCTGAGAGGATGGCAGGCAGCGGCTACAAAGACTCCTGCAGCTACAGCTGTTTTCCTTTTCTGGTCCTAAACCATTATCCTAGCAGATAAGCAGCCAAAGCCACAAGAGACACTTTTCTTTTGTCCATGTTAAGCTTTTGCATAAATGCCCTGTTTTCTTGCCTTTCCTGGTGGGGTTGAATATGCTGGAATATCTACATACTACATAATACTTACTGCCGTGTCACTTACACTTGCGTCCCAGAGTTTGTGAGGCTTTCTCAGGTAAGCTTCATTATGTGAATTAAGTCTGACTCATCCCTCAGTATAGGTTCTGAAACACCTTTGGAATTCTGAAGATCAGGTTGTTTAGTCTTGAAGGTAGAACTCAAATGATGCTTCTGTAAAGGCTGAGGTAGAGGACAGGGGACAGGGGATAGTGAACAAGAGAGAAGGGAACCCACATGTGCTGAGCATCTATGATATGTTTAGCACCATGACTGGTGTTCTCAAGATGCTATTCAACTCTTGGAGGAGATACCCCACTTTTCAAATTAAGAAATTAAAACAGGGAAAAATTAACACAGAGAGTAGGTAGCAAATTCAGAATTCAAACTCAAACTCAACTCTGTCTGACCCTCTTTGGTCTACCACTCTGCCTCCTCTGTTTATTTGGAAAGTGCAGAGTCTTTGTGCACCTGCAGATCACGTATGTCACTACCCTTTAATACCTTATATATGTGATTCCACTGACAAATTTACAAGGCAGAATGAAATACTGAATTAACCTTCAACACATTCTTAGAGCAGTTAATGAACTGCACATACCTATATGTGTATATATATATATATATATAAATAAAACATAAACTTTGAACTCCTTATTATTGTGCATTGAAAATACGTGTAATTCCTTCTTCATTTATTACATTTTCATTGTCATTATTATATGCTAGTGATATCTATCCTCCAATGTTTTAAACAGGTTTATGGAAAGTTGCCACAAAGAAGCATAAATCCTACCCATCTCATTATATTATAAAGGAGGAATGGGCTTTGAATCTCAACAAACGTTTTATGAAAGAGAACTATAATACTTACGAGCCTGGATTCAGGGAGCCAGACTCCTTGGGTTTGAACCCTAGCTTTGGTATGTCCTAGCCTGGGTGACCTTGGGCAAGTTACTAAAGCCAGTTTCTTCAACTGTAAAATGAAGATGCTAACAATATTTATCTCAGTAGGCTGCTGTGAGTGTTTCATGATTGGTGTTCTGATGCCTAGAACAGAACCAGGCACATGGTAAGTACTCAGTAAATGTGGGCTGTTTTGTTTCTCTTACATGTGAGGAAACAGGTCTGCAGTTCAAGCTTGCTCAGGTCCGGGTGTTCTGTTGTGGCAGAGTTGGTGCTGACACCCAGGTCTCCTGTTCTCAGTCCACTGCTGGGCAGTGCAGTGACCACCAGAGCGGTGCAGTGCAGCAAATGAGAATTTTCCCTCTACTGTTGCCCCTAGTCTAAGTAAACTGAAAATGCTATTTCTGTGCACTGAATGTCTACTGTCTACCATAAGGGCAATCTATCAGCCCAGTTCCCAGATGGAGAATCTTTCCCAGGGTCCCTGTTCACCGCCGAGTCAGCGGTCACAGTCTTGGGCTGTCATCCCCCAGCCCAGTGGTTCCCAGCAAGCCACAAAATGTAAGCAAATGCTACCAGGTCCACAATCCCATATCTGTAATTCCGAAATCCAAAAAGCTCTCAAATCTGGAAGCTTTTTCTTTTTTTTTTACATCTTTATCGGAGTATAATTGCCTTACAATGGTGTGTTAGTTTCTGCTTCACAACAAAGCGAGCCAGTTATACATATACATATGTTCCATATCTCTTCCCTTTTGTGTCTCCCTCCCTCCCACCCTCCCCATCCCACCCCTCCAGGCGGTCACAAAGCACCGAGCTGATCTCCCTGTGCTATGTGGCTGTGGAAGCCTTTTCTTAACTCATTTGACTGTAAAACTCTTTCAGACCTGAACTTATTTGGCGACACAGCACCTGAACTGACATGAGTTTATTTATCGTGTGTACCTATCCCTCATAGTGTGAGTCCTCGCACAGTTGACTGCAGATGTGCTAATGCTTTTGCTCACAGGGTACTGCCCAGATCTCAAGGGGATACCTATCAGCCAGGGTCTTGGCAGGAAGGGATGGGGTACTGAGCCCAGGTGAATGAGCAGAGTTTATTAAAAGGACTGTCTGTAAAGGTGTGGGTGGGGTGAAGGAACAACAGGGATGTTGCAGGAGGGCAGAAGGAGGGATTACGTGATGAAGCAGAAGCTGTTACCACCCCTAGGCATGAAGGGCCAGATGGAGGTAGAGTTACGGGAATCCAGAGAGAGCAGCATGGGAGAAGGCTGCAGTTAGGAGCTCTGGCCTTGGGTAGAAGGAACCAGCTGGCAGCAAAATAGAGAAGAAGCCTGGGAAATAAATACCCAACCTGGTTTTTCCATCTCCCTCTAGATCTTCTGCTGGAGCCTCTCTTTGATCGCACCCTATCTGAAGCCAGAGGCAAGAGAGCTCACAGATGCAGACCATAAAGTGAGCCACTGGCACCAAGCCGGGGCATGAGGGTGGCAAGTGGATCTGAAGGGCAAAAGGTGAATATCTTGTACAGTGTATTCTATAAAATCTAATACGTGCTCTCTACCACATTTATGAAACTTGAAAACTCACGAATGCTTAAAGAGTTGTCGTTTATTAAGTCAACAGCGTATATCCACACTCAAAAAATATTAATACATACATGTGAAACTTTTTATTAGTTTGCAGTGCCATAGAGAATTATTATAAATGAATCATTTATAATAATTCCTTGGCTACCCTGAAAATTGCAACTATCGCACTCAAGAGGGCTATCTCATTCACTGTTTCATTCATTGACTCATATATTCACTCAACAAGATTCCTTACTGAGTGCCAACTCTGCAAAACATGGGCTCTGGGATGTAAAGATAAAAATGTGACACTAGCACTTTCAATAGCTTACAACTTAGGAAAAGACACTAATGTTTTGGAAAATAGTAATACAATCCTAGCATAGTTTCATCTCAAATCTACCTTGCTGCTGTGGGCTCCATTCTGAGATTTTGTGGCCACATCTGGGCTTGGTGGGAAACACCACTCTGCCCTGTTAGCCCCGTGTGATGAGTGCACAGGAGCCAGGCGTGAGCTCAGCGCACACAGGGCTCTGGCTGACTGTGCTTTCACTGTAGGGCAGAGTGGGGTGGTCCCCACTGCAGGAGAAAGAGCAGTTTCCTCAGGAGGGCAGAAGGAGGGGTTCCTTTGGTTTGGAACACCTGAGAAGGCTTCGTGGGGGTAGGTAGGGGGTTTTGAGGATTTCCAGACAGGAAAGGACAGAGAAGAGCAAAGGCAAAGGTAAGAATGCAAGACAGGCTGGTGTAAGTGGGCCACGGAGACTTGGGAGTAAAAAAGTAGTAGGTGACCAAAACAGATTAATGAGAACCTATTCTAAGGAACTTGGACTTAATTTTGTAGCAAGTGGGTTACAACTGAGGGTTTTTGAAAAGGGGAGGTCCTATGTTTTAGGAAAATCACTTTCCCAGCACTTTGAATGTCGGGGAGGGTTGAAGAGGAAGGTGATTGAAGGTAACCTGTGTCCAGGGAAGCTCACTGTCACCCAGGAAAGAGACGGTGACGCTAGAACAAGGACAGTGGTGGTGGGAATAGAATTGAAAGAATGAGAAAAAAATGACAGATGTGATCACTGTTTGGAGCGAGGACCCCAAGGGACTCCAGGGTGTCTAAAATATGAACACTCAAGAGAAAGCGGAGAGCCGCTGCAGCTGGCATGAGGGAGAGCTCTGCAACATTGCACATGAGTTATGGAAAAAATATTTTCAAGGAAGTACCCTGCAGGTATTTAAAATTGTGAGTCTGTAGTTCAGGAACAAACAAACAGAAAATGCCAAGGAGAAGTTCCATGCCCAGAAAAGGTTCCACTACTATAATTCCTTATGGTGATTCCAAAATTCAAAAAGCTGTAAAATTACACGTTTTTAAAAGTTTAGTGTCAAAACTTGCGTGGTGACAAACCTGACCTTCATAAATGTAAAGGTATTAACAGACTTTATTTATCCCACTTAGGGTCCATTTATTTGCTGAAGGAATAATATATTTGAATACAGGGTTCTGTCCCAAATCGCACTGGACAGGAGGTGTTCTATGTTAAATGGTGCATGCACCAAATTACCTTTTAAAAGTAAAAAGTATTTATAAATTCTAAAACATATCCCATTCCAAGGTTTTAGATGAGGCATTCTGGACGTGTATCAATACTTATACTATTTCTTTATTTCATATTTTAAGAAAGTATTCTCTTAGTTTCAATGTATTTGGCATTGAACACAGTCGGTAAACAGATGCCTCTTTGTAGCTGCAATTTTTGGAGAATGAAGCATTCTTTGTGCCCAATCCATGCACTGATGCTTCCCAAGTTTGTGTATTCAGAAAATTGAGATAATAATACTACCTACCTTACAGAGTTGTTTAAAGAGCTAATGTATAGGATCCAACACACAGCGAGTAAGTATTTTAGTAAATGTTATTATTATCCCACCCTTTTAGTCAACAAAACATTTTCTAAAAAGCATTTTGGATGATTTTTTTTTTTTTTTTTTTTGCTTTCCCAATCTCTGGAAGTGCAGTGAAAACAAATGTCTCCTTTCTTGATGAATGTGAAGGAAGCAGCAGAGGGAATCAACATTTCTTGAGAGCTAGCATGTACTTGATGCTTTTGACCCCACGAGAAGAATATTATTCTCCCCGTTTCACAGATACAGAAACAGATTCTGAGATGTTAATAGCAGGATCCAGGTCACCCCTCAGCGAGGGGTGAACTCAGTTCTCCTTCCAGTCCGCCTGCTCCCAGCTGAGCGTAAGAGGCAGAAGGTAGAATGCCTTGTCGGGGTGGGCCTCTATGTAGCATTCTACTGCTTCTCTTTTTCATTGGCTAAAAGAATGTTCTTTCCATATGTGCTGTTAGTCTGATGGAGGTAAAGACGTACTTCAGACCCCAGATGTCTGACTATGCCCCCTTTTATCCACCTCCCTGCCAGACCCCAGATCCTCCCTTAATAAAGCCCTCTGGGAATAACAGGCTCTCTTCCCAGAGCGATCAAGTCTAATTTGCAGGCCAGCTGAAAGCAGGATGTGAATTTGAGCGGCATGGGGAGGACGAAAGGGATGTGGGAGTGAGCTAAGACCCTGATGGTTGGGGCACCGAGGGTGAGGGAGGGAAGTGTCCTGCTTGTCGTAAGAGGGCATTACCTGCCCGCAAGGAAATCACGTTGACTGGAACTGGACTAAGTAAACAGCAACGTGACCCGGTTCTTCAGTTTTTGATGTGGAGGCTTTCAATGAGACGGCGTCGCCTCTTCTTCCTTTCCTCGCCAGCCCGCGCACGTTGGAGCCGGCCCCTCTGCTTCTCAGCCGGGGCTCCCCAGGCGCCCTTTCTTTCTCTGACTTCGGGCTGCCCAGCAGGAAATGTTCCTAGCCATGGGACAAGCCTCCCGTTTGAAGGGGTGGGGCTGGGGGTTGAGAAAAGGAACAGGAAAAGAAACAAAGCAAGCAAAACTTTACTAGAGTAGCCAGCCCGAGCCCCTAAGCATCGCGGCGGGTTTCTAGTTTTCTAGACGCAGGGATCCCACACCCCACTTCCCCCGTCCTCGGCCGCCTGCACCCCGACGCCCCGCCTCGCCCTCCCCGCCCCACCCCACCCCAGGGGGCCTGGTGGGCGTGTATTTGAATCCGGGCTAATCGGCGGCCGGCGGGCGGGGCGGCCTGCCCGCGCCCCTGACAGCCCAGCGGCGGGAGGAGCCCCTCTGCCCTGGGAGCCGGACGGGCCGCGCCTCCCCGCCGGTGACCGGTCCGGTGCGCTGGCCCATGCTGGTCCCCGCCTTTGTTCTCGGGCCGCAGCGGAGACATGCGCGGCTGACGATGGAAGTAGAGGACTCGGGCGGCGTGGTGCTGACCGCCTACCACTCGTACGCGCGACCCCAGCCGCCCAGCTCCGAGCCGCGCTGCGCGCCCCGGGCCGCCGGCAGCCACCCAGGCAGCAGGTAACCCACCGCGCCGAAGGGGCAGAGGTCTCCTGGGCTGGGGTGGGGGGTTCATATGCAGCTGGGTTTTCCGACGGAGCGTAGGACCACCGTCGCTTGATTGTTGTTTCAAGTTTTGGAGGACTGGATGAGTGAGCCTCCCGTTCTTTGTATTTGTCCTTGATGGGAAGTCTCAGCCGGCAATGGCTAAAGACGATGGCTAGGAGAGGTCAGCAGCGGAGTTGCATTCTTGGTACAACTTGCTGATAATAGGCATATGCCTGATGTCTGCCAAATTCACCTACTGAGCTATTGGAGAATTAAAAAAAAAATTTTTAAAATGAAACAGAAGGGGAAAATAAAAAAAAAGTAAAATATATTATCTTAATTCTCAGACACTATCGAGAATGTATTTAGTAACTGCATTTCACAGGAGCTAAAGCGCAGCTGGAGAGTCTCCAAAAAGGAAATCTCAGTAGACTTTTAAAAACAATTTTATTTCTAGATTTAAAAAAACCTTCCAATTGTATACATTGGTGTCACTATTATTGCTAATGTTGACTCTGTCTATAAATGCAATTATAATTTTCCTTTGGATCAAAAGAGGTTTGAAGGCTTCTCACTATGTGCATTTTAGATTTAATATCTATGTTAATTAATTAATGTTAGTCAATCTATCAGTGTTCATCTATTTGATGCAAGATCAAGGCCAATGAGACTTCTATTAACTAAATGAAAATGTTAGACCATTAGGAAGTTTCCTTCTGTGGACAAAAATATTCCACTAAGTGAGATGATTTGATATCTGACACATATTTAGGAGAAGTATTATTTGTTTAAATGTGACTATCTGCAATGGATCCATTGACAAATGGTTTTCTTTACGAGTGGGGAGATTTGAGTAGTGTGCTTTTTGCATGTTTATTTTCAGTCATTTTTTCCTCATACTTTTATCTTTAGTTATGTGATAAAGATTACTTGTTTCCTAATTTAATTGACTTGCAAGGCTTTCAACAGATTGTGACTTTATTTCAAGAAATATCCTCTTGGCTAGCATCCATGCGAAGAGCAAACTGCATTGGCATGAGATCTGTGTTGGGCTTGGCTAACAAAGAAAATATTGTTTCTTCCTAAAAGAGCAGCATGAGTGATATCTAATTTTTATATACAGACAATGAGAAAATAACATTTTTCTTCCAGTTTTAAGAGCTGTGCACATTACTTTAAAGGCTACTTGAAGGTACAAACTTGCATTTGTCTTTGGAGTGTTTTCTTTTCTAAACATGATCCTTGACTATAGTTACTCCTATTATGAGTAACTAAATAGATATACGTGATTTGGTGAGAAGTGGGGGCCAGGTTTGTGCATTTTTAGATGGTCCTGGTGTAGCTGTCCTGTCTGTAGCTCCCTGCAGCTGTCTGGGAGCAAGAGCCAGATTGTGCCATTTGGGCAATCCGAAATTATATCCCTTTCCATAGCAAACTGGAGAAGTTCCATTAACTCAGCATGTGGTCTCGTGGAATAATAATATACGAGAGCAAAAGAGTTGCCTGTCATAGTGTTTTACCATACATTACCAATTAGATTTATGTTGCTCCAAGTTTGCATTTTTGGTGACTGCCCTGTACCCTCTGCATGGGAGCCTTCGTGCTACTCACCCTCTGATGCAGGAGATAGACGACCCCCGCCCCCTACAACTAAATTGTGAGAGAAGAGCTTAATTCCTTGGTTCTCAGTAACAGCGATCAAAAAGAGGTTCCTGTATTTACAGGGAGCCTGAGGACACTATCAATCATGCGTCTGGTAACAGAAGTAATCAGGCCTGAGTTATTAACCTTTGACTAACTACTGATCAATACTCCCTTTCAAGCCAAGGAGCAAGATTGTATTGTTCCACTTATGAAGAGAGCACTCTCTCTTTCAAGAATACCCTTTCCTTTAAATTGCTTACGTATGTGTAATGTATTTGTGGAGTAGTGACCAGTATGGCACTAGGAAGCATGGGCTATTGTATCTGACTTTCTAAGTATCATCTTTCTTTAGCTCTGAGTAGCATAGTTTCATTTCAAAGCAAGCCATCTCCTTATTTTCCAAGCCCACATACTTCATCTAACTTTATGTGCTTTTGATTTTTTTTTTTTGGCCTATTTTTTCCACTAAAATATAGTCTCTCTCTCTCTCTTTACTATTCTCTTTTCTTCACTATTGTATCCCAAGTGCCCAGAGTACTGTCTGCCCACTGTAGTAGCTCAATAAATTAATGAATTCCTACCAAATGGCCAAGATAAAATGGAAGGATTTTTAACAGTATGTCAACGTATTTGTACCTACTATGTGCCAGAAACGCAATAGGCATTAGTGATACAAAGAGAAATGAGATGAAGAGCCTGCCTTGAGAATGTAGCCCTTGACCTTTCAGACCAATAGGATTTTTAGAAAAAAGCTTGAAATAAGTGGCAACATTTCAAAATCAAGAAGCTTCAGATATAAATCTGGACGTCAGCTTCCCATTAAAAACAAACAAACAAACAAACAAAACCCCCAAAGGATCCAGCAACTGAGGCTTCCATGGGCTCCATTACACACCTGTCCCTGTTACTCTTCAACACTGAAGCTGGGTGTCCATTGTAATTTCTTTTGGGGCCTGCCCATTTTATTTTATTAAAGTGAGTTGCCAGTTACTCAGGCTTGGGGTCAGACTGCCAGACGCTGTTCATCACTTACACCGTTTCCTACCATGTGACCTTGGGCAGCCTGCTTCAGCTGCTTAGACTAGCATCCGACACCAAGGAAGCACCTGATAATTGTTAGCTGCATTATTACTGTTACCGCTTTTAATCACAGCTGTTGACGTAAAGAGGAATAGAACATTTTTGGTACCTATCCCCCAAACTTACTCATTCAGGGAAGAGACTCAGGAGTACTAAGCATTTGTTGCGAGGAGGGAAAGCAATTCCTTATTTCACAAACATTCTATATTTGCATTCTGTTGTAAGGATAAAAGAGAACGAAGGATTACAAATTCTCAGTTCTGTTGAAACAAATGGTTGGAATTATCTTTAGAATCATGTGATTTTTAGAGAAGCTAAGCTCCTAGACCCTTATTCAGAATCGAGAGTGAAATGTTAACATATGTTCAAAATGATTTCACTTACAAAATGAAAGGTAGCTGAAGACGAAGCTAGAAATCTTGTTTTTCAAAGATTTCCTAAGTTATATACAAGTAACATATACAACATTTTTTAGTGAAGGTATAGTATAAAATGGCTATGAGTATTTCTGATGTTTATCTCAATATACCATAAACTTCCTGAAAGAGGACAAAAATAGAGGAGGAAAAGAGCCAACTGTTCCTGAAAAACAAATATAGAAGCTTCCCGAGGTTATCCTAGGAATTCTAATTCTATAGCAATGTTAAAACTTTTGTCAAGGGCATATTGTTTCCTAATAGCATAACTGTTCATTATAATGGGAATGATTTGATTAAAATGGAATTAGTGATGAATAGAAAGTAAATATTTTGTTTGTGGAAAAGACTAGAGTTGGCAACTTCTCCCCTCCTTTAAAAAATGTTTGGAACCATGGTCTCTATATTCTGCAGCCAGCAGAGGTGGGACCGAGCCATACCTGCCCTTGAACTCCAACCCTGTATGGCCTTCCCTCTCCAGTAAGTGGGTTTCTTTTTTTTAACCTTGGCAGTGTGCAGAGAAAGAGAGGTAACACCCCCTATTCCTCTGCACCAGAGCTCAGTATTTCTACCATGTAAGCAGGGATCTTGCTGGGGCTGGGGGAGCCAGAAATGGCAATAAAAGTTTGTTGACCTGGGCTAAAAAAAAAAAATCCAGGAATGTACCACATATTTAGTGGTACATTCCTAGATTGAAATTAATTAATTAGAAAGACGTTTATTTCAAGGTGCCAACTCTTGTTCAGTTAAGCATTAATGTAGGTCTGTGTGAGCTTACAAACATATACACAGGTACACCAAATTCTGGGACATAGTAGGTATACTTTTCTAGAGGATTCAAAAAGAGTAATGGAAATAGGATTCTTAGGAGAGAATGAGGTATTTATAGGTCGTTCTTTATGTGATAGCTGAAACCAGAGTTGGTGGCTCTGGTTTCTTTTTACAGTGGGGTCCCTGCTGTTTGTAGGTGCCTCCATACGTAGAGCTGTTGGAAAACGTCTGGCACATTTCCTTTGATCGTGTCATTTGGCTTAACATTTGGCCAGTTGCTCTGTCCATTTTTAACCTGCTCATTTCCCCCTGATCATTAATCCTTAATGTATCTGAAAAAATTCAGGGAACTTAGAGTGTTGTAGAATCATTTTCATGTGGATGAAAATGATAACTTTCCCTTAACTTTTTATTTTGATGTAATTTTAGGCTTCCGAAAATTTGCAGAAGTGGTGCAATAAGTTCCCATGTAACCTTCTCCAGCTTCCCTAACCTTCCCTAAGATTAATATCTTGCAGAACTGTGTTCTATTATCAAAACCAAAAAATTAACACTGCTACAGTGCTATTAACTAAACTATAGACTTTATTCTGATTTCACCAGTTTTTCCATTAGAATTGGAATTTTTCTGTTGTAGAATTGAATCCGGGATCCCCCATTTGATTTAGTCATGACTCCCAAACCTCCTACAATCCATGACAGTCTGTTGTCTTTTGTGACTTGGCACTTTTGGAGTACCAGTTGGTTGTTTTGTAGGAAGTCCCTCAGTTTGGATGGGTCTTATGTCTTCTCATGACTGGATTGAAGTTATGTGTTTTGGGTGAGAATTCCACAGAATGATGTCAGGCCTTTCAGTGCATCATTTGGGGGGTTCACGATGTCGCTGTCTCGTTAATATTGATGTTAGCTCTGAACACCTGGTTAAGGTGTTGTCTGCCAGGTTTCCCTATGTAATTAATAAACATCTTGGGAGAGATACGTTTTGACTGTGCTAACATCCTGTTTCTCCTCAAACTTTCCTCCTCTGATTTTCACGTCCATCTACAGATCTTGCCAGTAATATTTATTACAGTGATGTTCTTAATAGTGATTTTCAGTTTTTCTCAGTCTTCCTATGTTTGACTTATTTTACATACTATAAAATCCACATTCAGTATTCTCTCTAATTTTATTATTTGTGGCTTCTTTTGCCTTTAAAAAGTCAACCAAATGTAATCTAACCTACTGGTTTCACAGTTTTGCCACAAAATACAATAAAATGGCTTAGTTTTATCTGGTCTGAGTTCATGAAACCTATAAATTCCCTAATTTTAAAAATCTATGATTTTTTGAAAGCAAAATTTTATTACAGGCTTAATAGAAAAAATAATCAGAAAGTTGCTAAATTAAATGCTATGTTCAGAGAGGGTGGTTATTAGGTCCCACTTTGCCTGGCACTTGTTACTGAGGCTGTCCTTCTGTTTTCTTGGTACTATGCTTGCATCTGATGGGAAACATTTTCCCCTTACCAGTGTTCCAGAGATGTTACTTAAACATTTACAAATGTATCATAACTAAAGCAAACATTCTAATTTGCATATAATCAAAATTTCTTCTTGCTGCATCCTAAAACCAAACTATTTCACTTTTGAAGTCATATCCGTTCTCTGTTTTCTCAGTCTGTGGTCTCTAGATATCAGTTCTAGCAAAGATTAGAAGTAGAATGTTATATAGAAAAGCAAATGAAGGGAGTAAAATGTTCCTCAGAAGAAAATTTTGGAAATAAAGTTTATCCACTTAAACAGTAGACTTCATTTTGTTTTTAAGCCTCTTTGGATGAACATATGAAGTCAAATCTATCTTTAGTGCAGAAAAGAACCTTTTCTAAACGACTATCATCAAGTCAGTAAGAATTACAGTGCAGTGTAGTACAGGCACTGATTGAGATGTGGATGTTTTGCTTTACTAGTAAATAGCCTGAGAGTGGCATGGACATATATACACTACCAAATGTAAAATAGCTAGCTAGTGGGAAGCCACCGCATAGCACAGGGAGATCAGCTCCGTGCTTTGTGACCACCTAGGGGGGTGAGATAGGGAGGGTGGGAGGGAGGGAGACGCAAGAGGGAGGGGATATGGGGATATATGTATATGTATAGCTGATTCACTTTGTTATACAGCAGAAACTAACACACCACTGTAAAGCAATTATACTCCAATAAAGATGTTAAAAAAAAAGTAAATAGCCTATATTGGTATATTGTTTTATTGATTATATAATTTAAATATTATTTATTATCGTTGTTGTTTTCCTTCTTTTCAGGCAGACCTTAAAGCCTTTAGCAGTACTTTAGTTCTTTCTAATATTGCTATTTTTAACATGCTTTGTAATTTACTTTTGATTAGATAATCAAGCTTGTTTTAACTGTTGTAAAGAAAATGCTGCTCAAAGAACTAAAATGTATAATCTAACAAAAGGTTTTGATAGCATTTATTTCAGTTTCCTTGAGAATTTTTTGGTTTGCTTGTTTGCTTTCAGTTTCTTGCTATGTTCTGGTTACTTGAGTTAGTGAGTTTTGTATAATGTGTTGTTCTTTGTAATGGGGAATTTCACGTATCCATTTCTTTGTGATTATTAGAGGATGTGCATCAAAATATTAATATTGTGTCCAAAAGTGCCTAAAGTGGGAACTAAAGAAAGTAGTAGATTGTTTTACTATATATCATCTTCCTAAATATCTGTGGTTTATGACACCTTCTTTGAGTATCAAATGTGTTATATCAGTCTTCAATAAATGAATATTATAGGTAAAACTATCCATTTGACAGGCATTAAGTGCCAAGTAATTCCAAGTGTGGGAGGACGTATGCTAATATCAAGTTGAGAACCAGCTGTGGTGTCTCATGTTACTCTTAAAAACTAATTAAACCTATGCATTCCATTTCTGATCTCTTCGATGAATAGATGATGACTGCACACAAACACACAATACCAAAGACAGGAAGGAGAAGGAGAAACTGGAAACCAAAGGCAGAGTAGTATGTAGTAGTTTTAAATTGTGAAACACTTGAGATACATTTGTACTATTTTAATAATTCTAAGTTGTGGTGCTGATTATCTTTTACGTATAAGAGATAAATCTTTATTCCTATGTTAAATTTTGTGGTCAGACACAAAATTTGCTTTTGTACATCTGTAATGTATAAGGACAAGAATTCCTTTGAAGTTTCCTGTTCAGTATTCATTTATGAAAATCAGTTTAGAAAACACTGGACAGTGCCTTTGGCTTTATACAAAGGCCTATCAATGGCTTTATATTTTTATAGAGCTGTAGAGAAACCTGACAGGTGTTTAGAAAAAATGTTAAACATACTAAAATGACATTATAACTGATAATATGATATTTGATCTCTTTCCTCCCCACTCTTCCCTGCCTTCATTACCATACTGAAAAATTCACATAGTAGCCAAAGTTAACAGGTCAGTGGTTGGGACTAAACCCATATTTAAGTGGCTGCGCTGTAAAGGGAAAACACAAGAGGATAAATGTAGCTAAAGAAGTAAGGACTAGACCTCCTTTCTGAAGACTTCCTTCACAGTAGTAGCCAGAAGGGTTTTTACCTACCATAACAATAATGATCCGTTGGTAATTCATCACGCACAGTCCTGTGGTGTCAATTCTTTAAAAAAAAAAAGGTGCCAGGTTTTATTGATAGCTTACTGAGCCTGACATGCACTATCTCATTTAATCCTCACCACAATCCAGTGACATGGGAGGAATCTGAGGCACAGAGAAATAACCCAAGATCACACAGCAGGATAATGACAGCCCTTCTAAAACTGGTGCTTTTAACCCGTTATTTAAATCTTGAAACATTATTTAGTATATCGTGGATTTAGTCTTTTTCTGCCGCAATTTGGTTATAAGTTTATTGAGAGCAGGGACAGTATTATCATATCCCTGCCTAGCAACCAGCAATACTAACTTTCACATAGTAGATATTATACTCAGTTTTGATTTAGTCTTTCCTTTTGCAGTCATGTCTATTCTGTGTTAATGGAATGAGCATGGAGCGAGTTAAATATGAACGGATAGAAATAGTTTGAGAAATTTTGTTGCCACTTGAAGTAAAATAATAGGATTTTTTAAAATTTAAAAGCTATATACTTGACCATCTTGCAGTCTTATTTAGGTAACTATATTTTAAAATAGACAGGGTTTCCCTGGTGGCACAGTGGTTGAGAGTCCGCCTGCCGATGCAGGGGACACGGGTTCGTGCCCCGGTCCGGGAAGATCCCACATGCCGCGGAGCGGCTGGGCCCGTGAGCCATGGCCGCTGAGCCTGCGCGTCCGGAGCCTGTCCTCCGCAACGGGAGAGGCCACAACAGTGAGAGGCCCGCGTACCGCAAAAAAAAAAAAAAAAAAAGACAAAATGTGCTACAGAAGTCATTCAACTTGACCAGAAAAGTGAGATCCAAGCAATGAGTTATAGGAAATCTTCCTTAGGGCTCTTTTTTAGGCAGAAGGAAGGGAGGGCAATTTTTAATCCTCTAACCCTTAGGTTCATGTTCTTAGAATTTTTCATGTTAGTTTTATTAATCATTTTCTTTAACTACTAAGATAGATTTCTATGGTTAAAAACATATTTTTCACTTTGTTCCTTCCATGTGATTTATAACATAACAGTTCTTAATGAAGGTTGAGAAGCAATGCTCCGTGAGAATTAATGGGGTTTTCCTCTCCTGTCTCCTAATATTCAATCATTTTCACCTTATCTTGATTTTGAAGCCAACCAAGGGACAGGCAGGTCCTGGACCATGCCTTTGTGAGGACCAGTTCTGTTCAAAATGTTACTCAGAAACTTAGGATAAGATAGGTTGTGCAATCCAGTCCGACCCCGAGCCATCCCTGGTCTCCCATCAGCCTGAGCACAGTCCCTATCCCTCAGTGACCTTGGAGCCATGGATAATGCTGAACCTAAATTGGGCTTCAAGGATTTCTGTTTAGGAAACAAACTCAGGGCCCATTGTAGTCTGGACTTGAATCTTCCGGAGAGGTCAGAATCAGAGTGGCCTCCAGGCACTTGTGTTCATTTTCCGAGGTATTCATTTTGATAGCTTTGTTTTTTAGAACACTGTAACTACAGAGGCTGGACAGTTATTTTAGTTATACCTAAACAGTGTGGTCTGGACTTCTCTGCCAACTGCCATGTCATTAGAAGTCTTCTCTAACTATTTTTAACTAGCCAACTTGTTCGGACCGTATTACTAATAGGAACTAAATATCATGAAAGACCAGTAATGAGTGAGGACTAATCTCTGTCGTACAGCTGGGAAGCAAAGTATGGAAAAGTGTCTTGTTGAAAACCTCACAAGGAATAACCAACTTGTTGAGCCAGGCTCTGAATTTGTTCTGCTGACCCCTCATCACCTGCTTACATTACCACGGCACCTACTGAGGCCCACAGCATGGACCAATGTGTTCTGGGAGCAGTCAGGCTGCCAGCAAGGAAAACATGGAGGAGGGGAAAACTGGCTTGCAGATGGGAAAACATTAAAGGTCTAGGACTGGAGAAAAGGTGGTGACCGTTAATGAGAACGACATTTCCTTAGCTTCCTTTCAAACACTATTACAACTCCCCTTGCACGTTATCTCACCAAACGTAACTTGGAGAGTCTCGAAAACACACTTGCTGTGACTTTTCATTGGCATCTTAAAGAAAAACATTTGCTGACCTCAATAGAGTAAGCAATTAAATGGGAAAAGAGCTGACTGTAAGTTTCCGTAGATTCTGTTTTCAAAAAACAGAGGATGCCTGGCCCCTGTGATTTTTAACATACCACAACTTAACTTCTCTCCTCCTCATTTACAAAGCTCAGTGATTACAAGGTCGACTTGGCAACTGTTTTTGTAAAGTCAAAATTGTGCTTAGTTGCAGAAGGCTCCACTCCAGAGGACTCCCACCTCTTCAGTTGCTGGAAGCATGTAATTGGAAAAAGCAGGCCCTGCTCTGCTTGTTTAGAGCTGTGTCATCCTTTGTGGGGCAGTGAGTCAACACCAGCTAAAACAACATGAGTCATTGCTTAGAAGAAGCCCAAGTGAAGCTGATTTCAATTATACTTATCCTAAACAAACATGATACTTCTCTTATCCAGACTCTTAAAAAAGTTCTTATTGTGGGAGTTAAAAAAATTAGCACCAGTTCTCTTTAGTATTCATGGAAGTACTTTGCACTCAGAGGACTTTTTAATGGGTCTTAAGGAGGAACTCTCTTCAGTTAATCAAATTTTACACTGATTTATTCTCTCTTCTGTCTCTTCCACTCTCCAACCCCACCCTGCTCATACCCGATTTAGATCATTACTATTTTAATCTGGTTTCAGAGCTATTGGATTAAAATCCACAAAATCAAAATTGTGATCTTGTAACTGTTTGCTCCTTCTGTTCCAGGATCCCCCAGTGTCTTTTTTTCTCTGGAGTAAAACAGGTGGCTTTAAGGCGCATCGTGACTATCTGGAAGGCTAATGCCCTTGTCCAAGTAAAGATGATGAGAGCCTAGACTAGGGTCGTTCGAATATGGATGGAAGGAAGTAATGGAGTCTTTGGGACAACAAGCAATGAAGGTAGTATGATTTGGTAATTAAATGCATACTGGGGACCAGGAAAAAAATCTTGAGTTTTTGTTTTAGTGTTATTAACTGAAATTGAGAATTCTGGTGGATGAGCAGATTGTGGATGGGAGAAGTTTAGCCTGTGAAATTTTGAGCTCAGTGTGTATACCCAGCTGATAGCTGGCTATACAAGTTGGAAGCTTGGGAAGGAGATCAAGGCCAAGACTTCTAAGCTATTTATTCGTGGGAATCTTCAGCATTTGAGAGGTAGTGAAAACTGGGACTGGATGAGATCTGGCAGGAGAGAATAGAGAATAGAGTCTCTATAGAGACAGCAGTGGAGCACAGATGGAAACCCGAGGAGCAGTGCCAGTTAGGGAACAGCAGAGCTGTGGGAGCCTCTGATGGAGACCCAGAACGGGGCATTCTGGAAGCCAAGGCATTAGGTTCAGAATGAGTGGACAACCATATCAAGATAGCTAAGTGACCAATAAGGTCAAGACTAAAAATTGTCCCCCGGATTTGTAGTGTGGATAACAATGAAGATCTTTGCGAGCATGGGTTTAATGGAAGTGAGAGGTGGAAGCCTGTTTGCTGCAGGTTGAAGAGTGAGTGTGAGGTAAGGAAATAGAGGCAGCAAGTGGAACCTGTTGTAGAAGCTTAGCTTAGAGAAGGTGAAGAGACCAAAGGGGGGAGCTTTTAAAACTTAGCAAAAAGAGCTGAAAATTAGCTAAACATCAAGAAGGAAACCTAGCATTTCTAAAATGCAAGATTTAAACACATTTAGTCTCCTATTTATAATCCTTTGATAACATTTTTGCATTTAGGATGAATCTTTATCACTAGCCCCACAGTAGTGCTTAAGCACTTCTGGAACAGGAGCATTGTCTGTCTTCTTCATTGCTGAATCCTTCACTACCTTCCCCCCCCGCCCCCCCCCCCCCATTAAAGGGCCTGGCACTCAGCAGAGTCTTAACAAATTGTTGCTGACTAAACACAGTGGGGGCTGATTTGTGGAAATGTGGCCTCTTCTTGGGTTGAGAAGCATCACTTCCTTTGTGAGGTCTTCCCTGACTGCTTCCTCCTCAAGCCGTGTTGGTCACTTCCACCTTTGTGCCTCCTCTACCTCTACATTCTTCTAGTATTGCACTTACCCACTACTTATGGTAGTACTTACATAGCTGACCTGGAGTTTGTTGATGCCCTGGACCATGTCTCATTCATCTCCGTGTCCCTGGCCTAATTCAGTGACAGGTACATATTTGCTTTTTGAGTAAATTAACAATTTATTCATTAAATAATGGTGAAGGTAATATTCCTTTTAAATATATGATGATAGTTTCATAATTGCTATTATTTTTGACCCTGGAAGTATTAGAAATCTTGGATTGGTGTTGTGTTGGAGAATATACTGTTCTGACCTTGCATACTACCTGCTTTCCCAGAATCTGATAAATTAGCCTTTAGTCATAGGATAACATAAACTTTTGGTAATATGCTTTGAAGTAAAAAATGATTAATAAAAATCAAAACTGGCAACAACTGTAAACGAACATGCCATGACACATAAAACTGAGAGCAGTATGGATAATTAATAGAAGGTAAATATACCCTCCATTGTTTTAAAGATTAAATTCTGCTCAAGGGTAATTTTACTCATTAAAAGAAGAATTTGAACTCCTGATTTTTACAATAAAAGTGAAATTGAACAGCCATCTATTGAGCCTCTGTATGCCATACACTCTGTCAGGTTCTGGGGCTGCAAAAATGGTTTAATAGTCCTTCAGTGAGAATAGATGGACTGTTAACAGGCGTTTCAGCTGCATCTGAAGTGCAGCTCCTTGAGGGTACAAAGGAAGTCTCTCTCTCTCTCTCTCTCTCTCTCTCTGTCTCCCCAGCGTTAGCCCACTGGCCCAGAGCAGGCACTCAGTATTTGAATGGTTGAAAGAATGATTGAGGAAAAACGCATGAGGTGCTCTGGGAAAACAGAGAAGGTGTAACTAACACTCGGGGCTCAAATTGATGTGGGTAAGAAAGGGGTCAAGGGAAGCATCTGGGAGGAGTCATAACTACATTAAGCCTTAAAGAATGAGCATGACTTAGTAGGAAGAATAAGAGTGGGAAGAGTTTTTGGCAGAAGAACCAGTCTGAGGAAAAGGGACAGAGATTGTAGCCACAGTTGCTGGTGTCCTGAGGCCACGTAATATGAGACCAGCCAGCGAGGGGAGAGACCACTTACTGTGCATTTTGGGTAAAACGATGAAGGTCAGACTGAACTCAGTTACATGCCGAGTTTCTTCATTAGAATAATGAACGGCTTCCATTAGCTGACCTCTAGATCCCTTCTAACACGTAAATTCTCTTTTTCTCAATTGTTAAGTTGGAAATGAAGGTAATTAGATAATTCTAGATTTTTTAACCAAAACATGGGTTCAGACCTGTACTAATTTTGTAATAACACTTTTCCCCTTCTCATTTAACTCTGCCAATTTAAATGATCTCTTGGGTACTTATGCTGTCTGTGCAGTAAGCATGTATTTTTGCCTAATTTAGTACTTTGATTACTCTTAAGTAGAGTTTGGTTCATTTCAAACAAGCTACCAAAGTCAGATTAATATATCAGTAAGGTATTTATTTGTCTTTCAGCTTTTCTTTGAAAAATATAGCCTGTCCGATAAGCAGAACTGATTTTTATTTCTCAGATGATTGTAGACTGTAGTAGCCCAGTTAATAGGAATGCTAGATACTGTTGAAGAATGCCATGGCACTTCCTTGTTTTTTGTTCAGATTTAAAAGAGCATTTATTAATAACAATGTTTTGAAAGATACATTTTTATTCGTATACATATTTATTTATTATATGTAAATATTTACATATTTATTCATTATATGTAAATATTTACATATTTATTCACATTTTTATTCCTATTCAATATCATATGTGCTAGATTTAATACTTCTATTTGGCACAATATTATAATAAATTTAATGCAAATTAAGTAAAGCAGAGACTTCCAAGAAACATGTGAGTGTGTTGTTGTATATCTTCTCTGTGTTTTTTAATAGTCCAACAACACATACATACAATTTAAGGAGACAAATCTGTTTCAACTATTTCCTCATTTTCTGCTTTTGAGTTTTTGTGAAAGACTAGGTCCCCAAACTGAGATATCCGATGACATATTGCAAGAATGTGCCTGTGAGGGAAATGGGCACAGAGGCCAAGAACCACCTTCCCTTCCGCTCACCCTCTTCACCATTCCTATGGGGGGAAATTTATATAATGACAATGATCCTAAAGATCTTCAAGATTTCTGAAGACATATCCCCAAACAAAAAAAGCCTTTATTTAGTGATAATAGTCACTTAATACATTTTAAAGTTGAGATATACTTATTATAGAGTAAAATACACAGTTAAGGATTCAGCTAGTTGATTTTTAACCCGTGTAACTGCCATCCAAAATAAGATGCAGAACATTTCCATCACTCTGAAAATGTCCTTCATGCCCCTTTTACTTCCTGCCAGTTTCTGACTTCTATCACCATACCTTAGTATTGCCTATTCTTGGAAGTCATATGAACAGAACATTACAGTATATATTGTTTTGTGTCTGCCTTCATTTCCTCAGAGTAATGGCTTTTGAGATTCAAACACATCATTTCCTCAGAGCCTGAAAGTGGGAAAAATGTATGTAGACCCTTTGGTGGTTTTATTTTATTGTCGTACCTGATTGTCATCCAGCTGTCCCATAGGCATTGGCTGTTACATAAAAGAGGGGCTAGGTGAGGGAGCAGGTTTAGATGAAAACCCTTCACAATATCAAAATCTAGAGACTCATCACTCCATGGTGGACCCAGGCAAAATTGGGAAGTAAGCAAATTTGTCTTTGGTGCCTGCTCAATTTGCTTTGGCTTGCCTGGGCCCTTCCATTTTCCTTTGCTGTCTCAGATAGGGATCATTTGATTACTGCTTAGGGACTATCTGCTTAACACTTGAGGCATTTTGCCTTTCCAAAGCATATATACATTTTGTAACTTCTAATGGTGAAATTCCAGGTCTTATTCAAGGAAGAGAGGCAAGATCTTTCGGTAGGAAGTCACAATCCTCAATGCACATCTTGTAGAACTGAGATTGGCTATGTTTTCCTACAAAAGACCAGTATTTTGGGCTTTGCTGGCCATACAGTCTCTGTTGTAACTCCACCATCATTAGCATGAAAGCAGCAATTGAGAAACCAATAGACATGACTGTACTATAGTAAAACTTTATTTACAAAAATGGGCAGTGGGCTGGATGTGGCCTGTGGGCCCTAGAACTCAGTCCCCTAATGTAGACAGCTTCTTGATCTGCCTACTCATGAAACTTGTAAGCCTATAATAGCAAGATACAGAGAATTTATTCTCTAGAATACATAAAGCTGAAAGGAACTGGGGGTTGTATTAGTAACAACCTCTCACCTTTCAGCTAGGACATTGAGTCTCAGAGTGGTGACTTTTCAAGGTCACAAGGAGTCAGTGGAAGAAGATCCCAGACTATTCAGAACCCCCAGGTCTTTAGCTAGTGTTCTCTGCCCTGTTCAGTTTGTGATGGATATGAGTTACATTACCTCAAATATACTATCAGACTGACATTTGGGGAAACTGTCTTAGCTCACATGTTTTAAAGGAATGAAAGATTGAGAGAGAGAGAAAAAAAAAATTAGGAATTCAGTGGTAGTATTCCGGAAACCAAACCAAGGGTTGGCTAAGAAAGAATGAGGGTTATACGTTTAGCAAACAGGTTAACTGATTTAAAAAACCAGTATATTGAATGCTTTGTCCAAATAATAGTTCTAACATTGTAAGTGTGTGAAAAAAGTAAAAATTTAACTGAGAAAATAGAGACCTCTAGATTCTCTGTCATTCAGTTCATTCATCCATTTATTCTTTCTTTGAATTTCTTTCTTAGCATGTATCTTTTGAGTATCTTCCCTGAGGGCACTGTGAATGATCACAGCTAAACAGGATGGAGTTTCCGTGCTTGAGGGGCTGTTAAGGGAGCCTGAGACCATTGGGAACCATGTCTTATTTAGCTTCATGCCTCTGGAGAGAACACAGACTTTGCTTCTTAGAGGAGTGGTGTTTTAGCTGGGCACGTGGACATACTGGGTGATGTGGGTATCCTGGTGTATGGGTAGGGTGTGCAGCAAAGAGAGGGTATACAAGGGGGCTCAATTCAGCTTGGATGTACTGAGAAATGTGTGAGGGAAGTAGTGGTAACGTCTATACAAATATTTGCAAGATTTTATTTGTGGGATGGGATTGGCTCAATGAGTGAATTGTCAAAGAGATATTAACTGTCACAGCCAAACCAATGAAAATAAATTAATGAGAGTACCTCACCTTGGGAGGGTGTCTTAAACTCTTTGTACATTTCTTTAAAAATTAATGAGAATTTGTTTTGAAAGAATCAGACTGAAGCATAAAAGTAATTCTTTTAGAACTTTATTACCCACCCCCCTACTCTACTTCCCCAGTCAAATAACCAATACAAAGTAGCTTATATCTTGGGAGTAAGTGGCTTAATGATAATCGCAAACATATGCTGGAATCCTAGTGGTTCAGCCAAAGTCCCATCTTCAGACTTCACATTTAGCATAGCTTTTATTCCCATTAACTTGGCTTGCAGTGGGGTGACACAGCTGGGTATTGTGGATGACAGAATTTTCCTAGTGTTGTGCCCCAGAGGGATACAGGGCAGATGGGGGAGAAGACTAATTCAACACTAATGAAACCCTGACCCCCACATGCATTTTGGTAATTCCATGAAGGCAGGAATGTTACTAATAACAGAGCAGATTTTGTAGGTCATCTCAAACTTGGTCAGCTGCAGTTAAGCCTGTGGCTGCTGGTGTTTGGAATGCACCCCTATTTGTTTTTGGAAAGTGGTGAAGGAGATTCAGTTACAGGTTTTCCATCTTCCTGGAATTATGCTACTCCTAGAATAGAATTCTCCACATACCCAAGTGTGATTGGACCTCAAATTTAGCAAGTATTCAATTAAACGAACCATTTACTGTATCAATACCTACTTTGGGGAACTATTTTACATCCAGAATACCTTTTTTTTCTGGTGTTAGGGTGAATTTTTTTAAAGCCAAATTACAAAATGTATTGTCAAAATTATTTGATGAACTATTGAAGCAAGGTAACTTTTCACAGACAGCATGTGTAGCAAATACTATCTTTTAATTTGGTATTCATTGCTCAAAGATATACAAATGAAGGCAAAAAGTGATATATTTTATGTTTCCTTGATACTTCTAGCTTCTGTACCTGAGTTGTATTTTTACATACTGAAATAGGAAGAGTTACTTACTTTTTATCATGTAGTTCTTAGCTTTTTCAAGTCATAGAATGCTTCGAGAATCTACTAAAAGCCTTAGACCTTTATGAAAAGTACACATATGTATGCTGTACAAGTTTGCATGCATTTTCAGGTGATTCATGGACCGCAGGTTGAGAAGATATTGGTCAAGAGATATTTCCTCTCTTTTTTTTCTATCCAGGGTATCTTTACATTTACAGTTATCAGAACCATTTCATATACCTGGAGAGTATACTTAATAGTATTCAGAGTGTTTCCCTAGGACTTGAGTTGAGCTTTGAATGACTGCTGGACAAATTCAATATAAAAACAGATAGAATACCTGCTGTTCTGTGTGTCTCCCCACAATTAGGACACTTCTGGGTGGCATTGCTGTGATGGCCAGCGTCTGGGCTTGGGCATTTCTGGCTGATGTGAGAAAGCCAATAGGGCAGAAGCAGGGGTGCCTTGGGCTTATGAGATAATACCTGTATGAATAGGATGTTTCTGTTCTCAGAAGTGAAAAATGTTGGCAGTCAACATTTAACGAGATCAGGGCACAAGAAGGTACTGAGTTTTAACCATTCTTGAAGAAGGTGTAGAGGAAACAAAAGCCTTTCAGTATTTCACACGAGGGGTGGGAAATTGTATAATTGTTTTCTAATAGGAAGACAAGGTAAATTAATCCACCCCGCTTTTTTTTTTTATCCTCATACCCACAGTCCAAGTTCAGTGTCCTGAATGGGAGTTTGCTTGGTGTTTCTAGTGCTTTCCTTGGATCCCTGTGCAGGTGTGTGATCTGCACATGAGACCACCAGTCCCTAGTCTTGTGTGCCAAGACAGAGAGGAAAGTGTTTGCTTTTGTAAATGAAGCGTTTCTGCGATTGGAGTTAAAGCTTCTGGTACATCTCTGACCAATATAATTGTAACACGAGGAAAAAAATGAGCTGAAAGTTAATCAGAGCAAACAACTGATCTGGTCTGTTTGCACATTATCTATTCAGTAGCCGTACCACACTGAAAATAGATTCAAGAAAGGTGAGCTGAAGTCATGAGTTGCAAATTTGTAGCATATCTTAGGAAAGTTAAAAAGGTAGCAGCCAAACAAATAGTGCTGTTGCCTACAAACATTCCCTGCCTGGCAGCATTGTCCAACAGATTTCTGGACTGGACAGATATTTCTCCTTATACAGCGTTTTATATCCTGCCTTGATTACATATATAGCCTGTTCATCAGGCAGTTTATAGCATATTTGAGGTCCCAAGAGCCCTTTCTGCACATCCTCCTTCCTTTGCTGGGAGAGCCTTCTCCCCAGTCTTCACCTGGTTAAGTCCTGTCATCCCTGGGGATTGGACCACAGCTTCTGTTGTCTAGAAAACCTGCCCTAATACCTTTTCCTCTTCTCTTCCAGTCTATGTCCAGTTTCTCTCCTTTGTGCTCCCAGTGAACCCTGGGCCTACTGCTGCCCTCAAGTTATTATTCTTGATGATAATGCTGATGTGACTTCTCTATAGCTGCCCCCTGTACTCCACTGCTCGCAGCCCCCTAAGAGCTGGAGCCACGGCCAGTCTTTATGATCTCGGTGTCCAGCAACATGCCCCATAAATGTCTGTGAAATGGAGGGAAGGGGGCCATGTATGATTTTTTTTTCCAAAACTAGAAAACAAACTAATCAACTCTGGTTAAAATTTATTGTAGAAGACAGTTTCTTACAATAAGAAAGAGAAAATGAAACACTGAAGAAACACAGGGAAATGCTAATCAGGGTCAGGTTCCACATGGTCAGTTGCTTATGCTTTCACTTTGTCAGATTTTCTCTCTTGTAAAGAAAAAGATCCCTGGCAGGTAACAGAAAAGGGAAATGCTTTTGTTTTTCAAACTGTAAAACTAGAGTGTCCATGACCTCATTTGAGACAGTCGTTCTCAGAGATAATGTGTCTCCTGTTAAAATGCAGCATCTAATTTAGGACTCAGTAGCTAGGGATGATTCAGAGGATATTAGAGGATATAATTTTAAAGACTGGAAAATAATGGCCATGAGGAATATACATAGAAATTGAGATTGTTGGGACTGGGGCATAGAAAGGCAAAATGATCCATGCCAACTGGGTCAACAAGAAGCCTCAAACCGGTGGGCACACACATACTTCACTGGGGTGTCTGAAGTATCTACTGGTTCTCTACTGGGGTGTCAAATCTGGAGGTGGCACTGCCAGGTCCAGTAAGAGCAGCGGCAGCAGCTTCATAGATCACAGAATACAACAGTGCTGTCTCTGTGATGGTGTAAACTATGGTATTTGCTATGTAATTTTCCTTTCCGATTTTAGTTTGATTTCCTTTCCTTGAAATTCTCTAGGGTTATGAAGTTAATTGGCAATTGCTAAGTCAAGAAACCAATTTTTCTATTATAAGAAGTAGCAAAGTCCCTCTCGTTTTGAAGACATGCCTACAAATCTTTTTAAAAAATTCCAGGTGTCTGGGAAGTCCAACTTCATAAAGTAGTGTTTAATTAGAAAGGAAGGAGAGCTATGTTTGTAGAACAGACCAATTTGATTATACTTTAACTATTAAATAGATTAATTTTCAGGGTGGCCATTCTCATTACATGCATTTAATTGACGTTAAATTGTATTAAGAATTTAATTTTAGCTCCCTTTACGAATCCGCCAATGCCCATTCACCCTTGGTAGACTAATAAGATTTCTACTCAGACATGCTTTTATTAATCCTCATGTCTACTCTGGGAGGAAAGCATGAGTGGAGCCAAATGGAATTCTTTCCCCTACTGAATTTAACAACCACAGTTTCTGGAACTGTTGCAAAAGAATGTGAACATTATCATAACTTATTGGGTCCTCAGACCCAAATTCAAACAATGAAGCAAAACAGACCTCCTTATCTATTCTGATTGTATCACTGGCATCACAAGTAAACCAAGGACTTAGAGCTTAACTTTCAAATTCGAGCTTTTGTTTGGTCCTGTCTCTAACTCCGTCTCTCACAGTCTTTTCTGTCTACATCTGAGACCATTTGTGTCTTCAGTTAACACAGACCTCGTGCGGCGTAGCATAGGTTCCAGGCTCGACAAAACCAGTTGCTGAATTCACTCCAGCCTCTGTACAACGAGAACCATGTCTAAACAGAAGGGACTCTGTGAGCTGGGCTTGGGATGCTTCTCATCTGGTGCAAGGTCAGTTCTTAGCTGGAATTGCTGTGTGGTAATTGCCGTGTGATACACAGGCTCTGCCTCCTCAGCTAAAGAGCACGGACAGGTGACAATGAGGTCACTTGTTCCTCTCCACACTTCTTTATCATCTTGGTCCCAATTCAGGAATGCAGAGTAGTCTTCTAAGAAATGCCTCAGTATCATCCCACCAAGGTATGCGTTTATTTTTCCCTCTTTATATGCTCATAATCATTCTATGTGATTTTGTCTTTGACTCACTGATTGAGGATGATTTTTTTCTATTGTTGCTATAAACACTATACATAGGAGTGTGATGAAGTAAAAATAGAGCCTCAAGCGTCTCAATAAATCAGTAGCTTTTGTGTCTTACAGAAGTATCACTTAGTCAAGTGATTGTGAGTCTAGGCTATAATTTGGGAGGGCACAGTGAAATAAGAGCCTTGGGATACCTAGGTGCCAGTGTGAAATGGTGCCTGAGGGCTGATTTTGTAGTGTTTAAAAATTTTTTTTTAAGGAAAGTGTCCTTGAAAGAGACTATTAAATATTTCTCCTTACTTTCAGTACAATATTGCAATTGTAAAAGGTTAAAGTAAAAAAAATAATTTGACATGAGAGCCACTGCTTGTGTCTGATTAAAAACAAATCTTCAAATTAGCCTTTCAAAAAATTTTTTAGACATTCCTATTCTCTCTAATGTAAAGGGACAGTAAGAACAAGTATCGTGTTTTCAGTGAGACCAAACTGAAATCAACTATATTTTTTTCCTCTCTGTCCCCTATCTGTATTTGTGATTCATGGGGATAATGCAATCATATGATTTACTCTGTATCACACAGTAAAGTTCCAGCTCATTCAGTAAGTGTAGTCCATAGTTGGAAGGAATAATATATAAAACCTCACACAGTATGAGGTTTAGTTAGAGACTGACCTTTAAAAATTATTCTTAGTAGTATGGGTATTGTTAAGATAATTGAAAGGATGACATTTAGAGAAATGGAATTGAATGCTTTGAGGTATCTTCTTTTTGCTGTTGTTTTAAAGTTTGAATGCTGATGGTCTTCCCAGAGCTGTGGCTTCTGCGTGTGTCTGACTCCGGTTGAGTTTCATCTTGAAACATTTCACCCCAAGCATACCGATTTTTGTCTTAGTAAATATTGTCCCTGTCCATAAAAGACAAAGAGATTACCGAAATTCCTATAGGAGTGTAATTGTAAAGCTGACATACAGAGACATGCTCGTTTTTCATGATTAAGATTTGGTCAAATTTTGGTCTATGTGTTGGCGAACATGTGCTTAAGTGTCACCTCATCACTCTAAAATATGTGATACAATTGATTCTCTGTTTGCAATGACTCCAGCTTTGTTCACGATATCTACTTATTGCAAATAAGACCACTTTCATGAAGGAACAAGGTAACAGGTAACTAGGAAGTAATGTCTATTTAAAACATTATTATAGAATGGAATGTATAATTTGCCTTTGGCCATGTGACTCTGAAGCTGTAATTACTTTCCTTACATCTTTAATGAAATTCACTTCTTTCTATTAAATGTGATTTTCAAACCTTATAGCAATTTCTCCCCAAAAGGTACCACGCATCCAAAGCAACTCTTATAGAGAACCCTTTAATGATATGTCATTATCATAGTGAGATTAAACCTCTTTGGATAGCTGAGGCCATTTAGTGGAAATTAAAGATGAATACAGTTCTATGTTGGGTATCAAAATCAAGATAAGTTTAAATACTAAGATCTGCAGAACATGGTCAAAACTTTGAAATCACTAAGCAGGACATTGTAGGCTACTGTCTCCCTCATGCCGATTTACACTGGCGTGGAGCACTTTCCAGAACTAGTGGTCAACTGTACCCTCGAACATCTGTAGTTATGTGGACCAAGATAAGAGTAAAACAATGCAGTCCAGTGCTTCAGGGCATGTAAACTGATCTCCTGTGGATGGAGGGCAGGAATTTCCTCCCTTCTCTCTGTAGGTCAGTTTCCCAAGGATCTTCATAAGCAATAAGGTGAATGAAGCCTAGGAGCTGGGAAGCTTTATTAGTCAGCTGAGTTTCCCAAGTAGACTGTACGTCTGAGTGGATAATTTGATCCAAGGGTAGGGTGGTCAGGGGTTTTGTGTAAGGAGACCAAGAGTAAATAATTTTCCAGAAGAATTATAAAGTGCTATGGAGAGAGCATAGGCCTACTAAGGCAATTGCTGAGTTGGGGGCATTACTGGAAGTGTAATGTGAGAGAGTGAATAATGAACAGTGGCTTGTTTCCAAAAAGTGACAATGGAATCCTTAAGGACAGAAGTGTCACTAGAGTGGTTATTATAGAAAAGAAAGTATTGGAGGAGGAAAGGGAGTACTTTGGCAAAAGGACTAGAGGGAAATGAAGTCTTTGAAGGTAGGAAGAGGCAGAAAAAAGGGAAATGGGGAAAAGCACCACTGAGCTCATTATGGTAAAAACAACTGATTGTAGGATGAGGAAATTAAAGAATCAGAATTATTAAAGCCAAATGCAGCACTTACCAGTTTTTATGCAGATGTTGATTCTCAGAAGATGAATAAGAGATCATTTGAAATTCACATGGTGATGTACAAAATCCTGTAAAGTGTTTGAGAAGAAAAAGATCAATAGAACTCTCCCTTTTATGAGCATATATGATTTTAAACTAACATTTATTGAGGTAACTTTATGTGGCTTTAGTTGCACAGAAAGTTTTTAAATTATATATGTCTTGAAGTAGGGAAGGAGGGTGTTTGTTTTGTATTGATTTTGCCTTTTAGAAGTTTTAGAGTTAATCAGTAATCCTAATTAATTTTACAGGTAGAAAAAACTGAGTGAAAGATTCTTGTTGAATAGAAAGCTTGGGGATGGAACCATGAAACAAGAAAAAACGTGCATAAAGATAACGGAATCAATGCTGACAGTGAACAGCCATTGGTTGTTGTTGGCATAGACCAATAGCTTCTGGAGTTGCTAAAAGGAATGACCTGAAAATAATACAGTAAAGAGATTGGATCTGAATTTTGTGCAATTTGACTTGTGCCAATTACACTGGTTGTACATAAGTAAGATGACTATATACTTTCTTGTCCGAAATGGGACACTTTTAAAAGTGAAAGTAGGTGCTATACAATCATGCCTGGACAGCAGGTATAAACTGAGATTTTCCTAAACAATCCAGCACATGTGGTCACCCTGTGCCTGAGCCCAAATACTTTAAAATGTATTCAGCGTTTTCTAAAACGAATATCATTCCGGGACAACATTTAAGCAATTTTTCTGTATTATCAATAAGCACCAAAAAAATCAGTTTAAGTTAGTGTATGTCTCAACTATTAGGGTTCATATATTGGTCACAAAGAAACTGGACCATTTTGGTCATAAGTCAGTTTCACTTTCACCCTCTCCAGTATTGAAATAATCAACTCTGTTACCTTTTTTTTTTTCCTTTTAGTGGGCTTGTTTTGTTTTATTTAATTTTATTTATTTTTGGCCCCACCGTGTGGCTTGCGGGATCTTAGTTCACCGACCAGGGGTCAAACCCGGGGCCCTGGCAGTGAGAGTGCAGAGTCCTAACCACTGGACCGCCAGGGAGGAACTCCCCTCTGTTAAGCTTTAAAAGAAGCAAATCTATGTTGAAGAGCAAGATTTCTGGCTCTTCTGCTGACTTGGGCAAGTTATTTAGCCCTTCAGCCCCTCATTTTCCTCACTGGGGATAATAACAGAATTAATCTCCTAGACTTATTGTGAGGATTAAAGACATCAATATAAGTAAAGACCTTAGAACAATGAGTGCCACATAGTAAGATCTATGTAAGAATTAACTTGTTATTCTTAATCTTACTCTTATTCATATTCTTATGTCCCCATGAAGCACCGTTCTTTTTTTGCACGGTCCTTTGAATCATCATTTCCTGCCCTCCTTCCCTTCCCCCTCTCCCTGTTCCACCTCTACCACCGTAATGTATTGAAAACCTAAACACAGGAGCACCTAGCATAAAACATCCTTTCTGACCCTTTGCAGAGGATATGACCTGTTTGATAGTCATCACATATGGGAAATAGCAGTATTTTGGGGAACATGAAACTGATTAGTAGAGTAAGCCACTCTTCTTTAACGTGGTGAAGTTTGGGAAACAGGAGAAGGCTCTGTTGTGTACTTTGTGGAGATAGAGAGGGGAGAATGGGGAGTGGAGCAGGATGGAAGGACGGGAAGAGAAACAAATGGAGCAAAACCTAAGAAGTAAAATGGGTCTAGAGAGATGGGTCAGAGTCAGAGATAAACGAGAAGACAAACCTGGCCAGCATTGCATATCGGGAGGAGTGTATCTGAATTAGGCATTATAGGGACATACTGATGATTAATGCAAAGTTTGGATTGACAACTATCATGATGTTACTACCCTCGGGAAATAAAATTCATACAGATTTGGTAAAGGAACAATTTAAGTAGTGTTTGATGTTCTACCTACCTATCCTATTGGATTAAGAATTAAGCCATGACAGGGTACATATAATTTTCCAAAATTGCGTGATCTCTCACTCTTTATGTCCTTCTCTCCATCATTCCAGTTAATGGGACCTGTGACATCAGAGATACAGGACCAGACTGAATAGCCAATGTTTTTAGCAACTTTGGTAAATTCTTTAGAAACTGATGTCAAGGGAGTTTCCAGAGTTCAGTAGAATAAAGCATTAAACACAGAGTTGTTCACCCCACAAAAGCAGGACTGGATATCAGGCTTCCACACTGCACTGCCCCAGAAGAAAATTAATGAGTTCTGCTCCTTGGATTACCTGTCAGGAGGCTTTGAGGATGGTTTCCCCAGGGGTAGACCTCAGAAGTTCCATGCCAGAGCTATATAATTTTGACTCCGAGGGCCATTTTCCAAGTGCTGTGAAGTCCATTCGTTGTGCTGTGTTAAATAGCTATTTCTCAAGTTTATTTAGGAAACTGAAGCTTGAGGAATGATTATTTTTACATGTCACTGTATGGGATTGTAGGTCTGCTATGAATATTATTTAGAAGATTCAAAATAAGAAATTTCTGTGGCAAACATACTATAATTGTATCAGATGAAAAATGGGGATGGAGGAGGTGTTAAAATCCATAGAGCATATATAAGATGCTGTATAATAGAGCATATATAAGATACTCTATTTTTCTTTGGTTTAGGGCATAGAATTTGCTTTAGAGTCTGTTGCTTGCTTATCCTTTAATATTGCTCCAGGAAGCAGGAAAGGATAGAAAGGGAAATGTACATTATCCGATTTTCCTTCTGGATGGTTGGGCTAGTTAAAGATTTGTAGGTAGACAGACCTGAAAGTGAGGTATTAATGGTATTTGTGGCTTTTTCGCTCTATATCTGTCCTTTTATCATCTTAGATAAATGAGAGTTGTGGTTTTTAATCAGAGAAGATGAAAGGCAAGACAGGAAATGATTTATTGTGAGCAAGAGTCAGGTAAGGACATAGGACTGCTTTAGATTTGTTTTAAAATAATATGGATCTTGTTGCTTTATTAAATGGGTTTTTATTGAGACTTTTTAATACTCATTTTACATGTAACATTGTAAATGTAAATTTTAATAAAATGCTGGCTAAAATCAATGAAAATTTAATACTTAGCAAGCATGGAGTGGGCTTTTCCTTTTAAATGCTTACTGTTTTCTCCTAATCTTTATTTCACCACAGATACCTTATGTATAATTTGAAAGGAGGCAAATTCAGATATCCTGGCAGATGGGGATTTAGTTCTTTTTTTTTTGGGGGGGGGGATTTAGTTCTTACTCTAATCCTTTTAGACACAATTTCTAAAGTTTCAGGAAGTTTCATTAAAGAGTTGGTAGGCAAATTTGGAACAAATCAGATTTTTCAAAAAGAAAAGCTTAGAAATGAATAAGGAAATTCTAGTTCTCATTTAGAATACCTTATTGGTGATCAATAAAATCCCCACTTTGGGTATACTCTTTTTTGTTTTATACCTTTGCAATGACTTGTCTTCATTCCTGTGATTGTCTAATTTATTATTAAAATGTTACTAATTTTCACCCAGTTATCCCTGCATGGTTGGTTAGTTAAAATACATATATATGTAGGGGCTTTCCTGGTGGCGCAGTGGTTGAGAGTCCGCCTGCCGATGCAGGGGACACGGGTTCGTGCCCCGGTCCGGGAAGATCCCACATGCCGCAGAGCAGCTGGGCCCGTGAGCCATGGCCGCTGGGCCTGCGCGTCCGGAGCCTGTGCTCCGCAACGGGAGAGGCCATAACAGTGAGAGGCCCGCGTACATCAAAAAAAAAAACAAAAACAAACAAAAAAAACCATATATATGTATATTTAGAGCTTGTGCTCTGCACCTAACAAGTTTAAGTAATTTAAATAAGCCAGAGATGCTTATGGGACATCAGACTTACATGAGTGAAGGAACTGAAATCTACAACTCATCTATGACAGGAAATGAATATGGAAAATTATAAGAGCAGAAACGAAAAGTAAAAAGTAGCTAAAGTTTGAATACTTTCACAGATTCTTATCTATCTGACCTTGAGAAAATTAAAGATATGACAAACTAGGCTTTCACACCCAGCTGCAGAGTTTCTCAGCTAAAAACAACTTGACTCACAATTCACCTGGAAGTTGCTGCTTCCCACCGAGTTTAAAGGCAGAGTATCCTGCAGTCAAAATATTGGTCATAGGCGGTTGATTCTTTTCTCAAAAGGAGGTTCATTAAGATTGTAATCAGAACCTTGTTTGGCTCAACAAGAAGGTTAGGCTAAATGTTGGCTCTTTTGTAGGAGAGAGACATCCAGATATAATCGGGAATTTCAGGGGGTTAAGAAAAACGTGATCAAAAGATGTGCAGTAGGAGTTCAAAGAATTCACTATGCTAAAAAATGATGGGACTCTTCTCTGAAATGGGCTTATATCCTAACTGTGCACACCTATGTAGGTACAAACAAACAGACCTGTTGTGGAGAACAGTTAGGTGAACAGATAAGTTTTTTCTCCCTTTACAAACATTGGGTAACTTTAAAAGTTTGATGGCAGTAAATTTGCAAATATGATTGTTTTCACCTTCCAAGTCAAATTTTTTTTACAGTTTTTTTAATACTGTGATTGAAAGCAAAAGTAGTATAATTCATAAGAGAACTATCAAAGCCGAGATCCTCTTACCTTAAAAATAAGACTGTAGGGCTTCCCTGGTGGCACAGTGCTTGAGAATCTGCCTGCCAATGCAGGGGACATGGGTTCGAGCCCTGGTAGATCCCACATGCTGTGGAGCAACTAAGCCTGTGCGCCACAACTACTGAGTCTGCATTCTAGAGCCCGCGAGCCACAACTACTGAGCCCGCATGCTGCAACTACTGAAGCCTGCATGCCTAGAGCCCGTGCTCCGCAACAAGAGAAGCCACCGCAATGAGAAGCCCGTGCACCGCAACAAAGAGTAGCCCCCACTCGCCGCAACTAGAGAAAGACTGCATGCAGCAACAAAGACTCAACGCAGCCAAAAATAAAATAAATAAATTTATTAAAAAAACTAATAAGACTGTAATCCCTGCCCCACCAAGAAATTCCTAGGTCCAGGGAAGAAACAAACTCAGAATTCAGCAAGTACAATAATGTAGTATTATATAGTATAATGAGCAGAGAGTAAAATATTAAGTTAAATGTACAGCTTCTATGAAATTGTTTTAGAAAAGAATTTTTAAAACTAATGAAAAAGTTAATTGTCATTTCTGTTGTTTTTAAAACACATTCAAAATACTATCTAAAGTCACTTTCAATTCCTTAGCAGTATGAAAGATTCCTAACTAGAAAAAGGGATTACTTTGATAAAGCAACAACTGGAGTTGATTTCACATTTATTATCATCTAAATTTACTTTAAGCTATTACAATAGAACTTTCCCTTTAAAACCTCTCTTACCATTACTATTACTTTACATCCTAATCTTTAATTCATCTGAAGGGATTTGTTACAGTTAGTCTGGGTCTACGACTCAGTCTCTTCTAAAGGATGCAACACTGCAATGGGCCTTGTCCTTCTCTGGATTCATTTCACATTACTGATTTTACCTGGGAATATGAATGTTGTAGGTACTATGTATCCATCCATGAGGGAGTCCTTAGAAGATAAGAAAATGAGTTCATAAGATTATACTTATGTCTCCATCTGTAACAACCTCTTTTTTTTTCCTCAAGTTAAATTGCAGACTTTAAAAATGCATGTGGACAGACACAAAAGAGTGCATACACTGTACAATTGCCTTCATATACTGTACAGAAGTGGCCAGAACTAATCTGTGGCATCAGAGGTTAAGATAGTGGTGCCCCAGGGGTGGTGAGGGTGTGGGAAGGATGTGGCATCATGGCCAAGTTACGCATCTCACTAAGGCCCAGCTTCCTTGTCTGTATTCTAGAAAGGTGCGTGATAATCTACATAATTTCTTGGCACACTCTGTGGTGTATAGTCAGAGTTTAGTAAGCATAGATAATATCAACAGCCAGTGGTGTAATGGCAGTCCCATAGGTTTCTCAAATTCAAAAGGTCCATTTCAACTTTGTCATCTTCCTTCACCATTATCTGCCCATTTGCTGGTTATGTGGAAATTGTTCTCCTTTCCCCTCCTGCCCCATCAATCACAGAGTCCATTGATTAGCTCTCTGGAGTTTATCAGCTTCTTGTACCCCATGGCCTGACTCAAGGCATCAGCCTTTCTCACTTGTCTTATTTCACACACCTTGCCTCAAACTCACTCTGCCTCCAAAACCTTCTTATAATGCAGGCAGAGTGATTTTTCTCTCTCAGATGGAGTTCAACTGTGCCACATATACATCCTGCTTGAAATTCTACAATGGTTTCCCATTCCCTTAGGGTAAACTCCAACTGCTTTATATTTAAACTCTCTTAGAGGCCTTACATGGCCTGATTTGTCTCCACGTTCTAGCTTCAACTCTTGCTATTCCTCTTTTGCAGTCTATACTACAAAAGGGTTTAATTTCATTCGGTTTCTCGTCAACATGCTACACTATCCTGTTTCAATTCACACATTATTAGAAATAGTGACATTCCTAATAGTAATATTTAATATTTATTGAATAGTGATATTTCTGTTAGAAATAGTCCTCTTCTCTGTGCTGCTTCCTGTGTCTCCCATTGTTATGGGCTGAATTGCAACCCCCCAATTCATATGTTGAAACCCTGACCCCCAGTACCCCTGAATATGACTGTTTGGAGACAGGGCCTTTAAAAAAGAGGTAATTACGTTAAAATGGGGTTATTAGGGTGGGCCCTAATCCAACCTGATCTTATAAGAAGAGGCAATTGGGACACACACCGGCACAGGAGGAAGAACATGTGAAGACACAAGGAGAAGATGGCCATCTCCAAGCCAAGGAGAGAAGCCTCAGCATGAAACCAACCTTGCTGACACATTGATCTTGGCCTTCAAGATTCCAGAACTGGGAGAAAAATTCCTTTGTTTAAAGCACCCAACCTGTAGTACATTGTTATGGCAGCTCTAGCAAACTGATACATCCACAATGAATTCCCTCCCATTCTTCAGACTGAGCTTAGAAGTCACTTCAATTAGGACACGCTGGGTTAGACCAGGTGCCCTTCTATGTGACATAACCACAGCAAAGATGCACTGCCCATTCATTGTGGGCCCGGCCCTGTTCACAGCATTTTGCCTTGTGTCATTCCATTTACTTGTCACTAACTTTATAAGGGAGGTACTTTTAAATCCTAAATTTACTGATCAGAAAATGGGGGAAAAAGCGTTGCCAGACATGCAGTCATGTACAAAAGACCCAGTCTCTTTTCCTCAGTTCTTATTTGTCAAGGTAGAATATTCTTAGAGTTTGAAAAGTATTAGAGTTTGACACCGAACGATCTGTATTTACCTTATCATGACATCCATCCAATGTTATTGCAAATACTTGTTCAGTTTTCTTCTCTGCTAGTCTCTAAACTCCAGGAGCACGGAGTCTATCTGGATTTCCCTACCACCCCCTGATTCTGTTGGCTGGTGTCCAGTGCAGTGTGTGCCCCACAGATATTTGGTGGGTGCTCCCAGCAGCTCCGGTGCTGAGGCAGGTGAGTGGCCAGAAGCTGTCCTGCCTGGCCTGCAGCTGCGGAGGGAGACCAGCACCGGTGCCCTGAGCAGAGCACATAAGAGCAGGGGTGCACCTGAGGGCACTCAGTGAGCATGGCACCCTCCCGGCTTCTCCCTCTTCTTTCCTCACAGTGTTCGCAGTTCTGTTGATTGGGGTCAGAGAGGGAAAGCACTAAAGCAGACAAGTAATTATCAAGAACTATTATATATAGAATCAGTATCCCTACATCTGGTTGGCCCTCTCTTGGCTGTTTTGTTCTATTGAAATTCTTTGAATAAAGACAGTTTCCTTCAGAAATTTGGGATATGGATGATAAAATCTAATTCTACACAATTAAATTTGCCCATGGAAAAAGTCCTTATAGACGTAAAAGAATAAGACTGAATAATTCTAGTGAAATGAAGGGCAAAAAGTTCTATTGTCGAATTGTTTGATGTTAGAAAAAAAAATAATGCAAGTTGGCATGTTTTCTAGAATTTCACAGGCACTTTCTACAATGCAGGGTCCATTAACATTGGCACACAGGCCCATGTCCAGATTCCAGGGCCCCAATAAGAGCTGGCTAGGCTTGTTCAGAATTAAAAGAAGCTTTTAATTCATTTAATTTTTTTGTGAATTTTTATTCAGTACTTCATGTGTACCAGATATCAGGAATATGAAGATAGTAAGACAGTCTCTGCCCTCAAAGGTTTTCTGTCCAGTGGAAGAGGCAGATATGAGAGTAAATAAATGTAACTAAGGAGGCGGGGCTGGGGTAGGAATGTTACTCCCTGGGGAGACAGGAGAGCTGTCCAGGGACAGTGGCCTTTGGGCTGAGTTCTGAGAAACCCTTGAAACAAATAGAGCTCCAGTTAGAAATAAAAACAGTGATTTCAGACAATTCTTTTGGCATGTTGCATATAACTTTTCTAAGGGGATCATCATCAAAAGTGACTTTCACACAAATTCTCTCCCTTTTGCCTCTCTTAGGACAGATGAAGATGCTTGCAAATTATCCCATTACCTTCAAATATTTTCCAAGTCACTTCAAAACAAAGTGACTTTCAAAAAATTGATACAGCCGTCATCCAAGTACACGGACTCTCTAACTCTAGTGTTCATTTTTTTTTTAATACTCAGTTGTGACTTTGTTTTATTGACTACATTTATCTTGAATCTATGTCCAGTAATTCAGTTCAACATCTATTGAATACTTACTTTGTGCCAGGTATTGTTCTAGGCTCCGGCATACACGGATAAATGTCTTGACCTCCGGTTTACAGTCTTGTAGGGAGACACATATGCTAATAAGTAATTTAGTATATAGGTGTTAACAGCACCCAAAAATAGGTATTTAAGTCTGAGTAGTGAGGGAAACTGGTTAAGATTTCTTGGAGGTGGTAACATCTGGGTAGGGTTTTGAAAGCTAAATGAGATTTGTAATTTTAAAAGAAGCTGAGGGACTTCCCTGGCGGTCCAGTGGTTAAGACTGCGCTCCCAGCGCAGGGGACCTGGGTTCTATCCCTGCTGGGGGAGCTAGATCCCTCATGCTACATCCTGTAGGTGGCAACAAGATCCTGCATGCCACAACTAAGACCCTGTGCAGACAAATAAATAAATAAATATTATTTATTTATTTATCTATTTTTTAGAAACAAAAAATTAAAACTGAGCATTAACTTTTAAATGCAGTGTTTATGGAGGATTCTCTATATATCATATTGAATGTAATAATTAATAAGTGCATGGACTGACCTGCTGTACTTATGTGTACTGTAACACATGTGACAGAGGACATGCATGTTTAGGGCTACTTGTATTTATGAGGAATCTTCAAAAAAGCATAGTTTATTAATATTATTTGTATCATCTTAATTTTTAAATATCCCGATTAATAAAATACTCTAAGAAAGCGAAGTAAGATTTTTAAAATTTCCTGAGGGAGTGGGAGTGGGTGACATCTCTGCTCAAAGCATTTTTGTGTCCTCATTGCTACACTGAATGTTGGTAAGACCTGGTTAAGGAAAGGAAAGTTTTCTTCCCATTTGGAATTTAGGATTAGAAAGCCAATCATTGGCTTTTGCTGATTAAAAAAAAAAAAAAAAAAGACTTTTAGGTTAAATGAAGAGTCAACCCCTAAGTTTCAGGCAAAGAGAAAGCTAGAAAGACCAGGTATCTTTTCATTTCCCAATAAACAGAGATAACTTCCTCTGCTTTCCATGAATATAGATGCAATACAGGAATTGAAATTCCAGTTTGACATACAAAATTAGTAAACTTCTAGAAAAGGGGCATTCGTGTTTTACTGGTATCTCATCCCCATCATCACCCATATGTCGACCCTTTTATTTTTTTCCTAGCATGTATCACCATGTATTTCTATGCTCAGACTCATACAAAAATGAAATACTGATCTTTAATAAATTAATGGCTTATACTTGTCCACCACTCAACAAATATTTATTGAACCTAGTGAGTTTCAGGCCCTCATCTCAGTACTGAGGATACAGAATTGTACAGAACAAAATAGATAATAATTTCTGCCCTCATGAAGCTTACATTCTAGGGGGTAGAAAAGTGAAATAAATAAATTGAATTTTTGGTTAGTATATAGTGTATTGTGATAAATGCTATGGGGAAATATACAGGAGGGCTTATATATATTAAGTCCTTTAATAATCACAGCATCACTATGATATAGGTACTGTCACCCATGGCTGGAAAATTGAGGCACAGCAAGGTCAGGTAACTTGTCAATGGTTAGTCATCAGCATAACTGGGCTTCAGACCCAGGAGTCTTACCCTAGAGCTCAACCTTTGACATGATACAGTCTAGCCCCCCAGAAGAAGTAGACCACCTCTTACAAAGATGCCCCTCTGGGGTGGGCAGGCACAGGGGTCAGTGTGTGGTATAGGTGTGGTGTGAGCTTCGGAATCTGACAGATCAGAGGCGGACTTCTGACCTCCCCGCATATTTACTCGGGCACTTTACATAACCTCTTTTGTCCTCAGTTTTTCTAGACCTTAGAAATGGGAATAATACCTTATAGGTACATTGTCAAGATTTAATCGGATGAAGTGGAAACAACATAACACAGTTTTTGGCCCAACCTGGGGACTCAATAAATGTTTAGTTTTCCCCCTTTCCCTTTCCACAAGTCAAGTAAACATCACCCAGTGATTGCATTTTCCTTCCAGGTCTTCTGCACAAAGAAGATACTAGAGCAAGTATGATTTTTCTTGTCTTGCAGAACGGGTTTCCAAGACAAGGTTCTATAAATCAATGTCACATCCTTTTCTCATTTCAAAATGTGGAAGTTCATTAAGTTTTGATTTTAGGACTGAATTGATTTCTTTTTCCTCTGGGTCAGCTGTGCTGGTCTCCGTTCTACCTTGCTTACCTTTCAACATAACACCTTCTCACAGGCTGTTACTATGCTGTTTGCAAATGTGCTTGTAGTCTTGGAGTGTGCTACTGGATTATTGAAAAGGTTCTTCATCCCAGCAAGTTGACCTGCTGCTGGGAAGCTCACAGAACCAAATTAATGTTTCTTCACACTGTATTTTTCCTGATTCAGCTTATTAAAACCATAGAGACAAAAAGTGTCATTTCCAGAAGTAAAAAAACTTGTAAAAATGTTAATTCCTGCAATGTGAAAGCAGAGGTAGTAACTGGTGCACTGGGGAATTACTCTTCAGTTTTTACAGCATCAGAGCCTAGCTGTGCAATCCTGGGCAAATTCCTTAACCTCTCTGTGCCCCATACAGCATCAGAAGCCAACCTGTGGAATCCCGGGCAAATTACTTAACCTTTCTGTGCCTCCATTTCTTGATCTGTAAAATGATGGAAGTAATAGTACAATCTCATTGGGTGGTATGGAGGATGAGATTGGTTAGTATATGTAAAGCACTTAAAATACTAACCAGAACCTAGTAAATGCCTAAAGTGTTTTATTACTATCATTAAGCCTGGCATGACATCTTGATTGTGCACATCTCCCTATGAAAGTCTAGACTGTTGTTTGGCTTAATATAAGAAACATAAACACTTGAGAAAAATAAAAATTGTTTCATTTACTAATGACCACTAATGATTAGAATTAAAGACATAACTTCTTAGGTAAGGCACATAACTTGATTGACTTGTAAATGGAGAATCGTGTTATTTTGTTATTTGTTCTTCCTTGTTGTATACATATATGATTAAATTTTACTCACCGGCTGCATCCTTTGCAGAAGAATTACCAAAAGGCTGTTGTTTACAACCCAAGCCCAAGAGCTGTTGAAAATGGGCAATAAAATCAAGTTTTAGTAGAAGTACAGCATAAAAGCAACAGTCTTCCTGTGACTTAATGCCCTCACTATGCAGTTGAGTTAATAATCATTGGCACATAACTGCTAATAGTCAAAGCTGGCTGTTCACAGCTTATTGTAAAACAAGAACTGTTTGCTATCCTGGATTCAAAGCACACTTCCTCCTGACAATCATCTTGCTTCTTTTGTTCCTAGGAATCATTCTGGGACCGTTTGTGTTGTCAAGGAAGCTATAGTTTCACTTCCAGACTTTTTAATTCCAAAAAAGAGATGGGTTGAGATCCAGACTCATATTAAAACCTACTTGTAATTAAGGGTATTAGCTAATAATAATTTTGCCCTAATTATGCAAGTACTGTTGTAACCGAAAGTGGGGTCCAGCTGCTTGCCGCTCAAAAGCCAGTAAAGAGGCAAGGTTGGTGGAAAGGAAAGTTTGCTTTAGTTTGGATGCCGGCAACGGGGGGCGGGGAGGCGACTCCCCCTCCCTCCCCACTGTCAACCAGTGGGCAAGAGCTTTTATAGACAGAGGGAGGGGGCTACACGCAGAAACAGCACAGTCAGCTCTGACCGTCATCTTGAAATTGGTCATCGGTGGTCTGACCAGCGTCGTCTTGATTGTTTTAAGCACAGTTAGTCTTCAGTTCCAGGGTTGGTTTGTTCCCACTTCCTTGAGGCCAGTTCTCGGAATTGTGGCAGCTTATGTCATGGCTACAATCTGGTCATCATGTAGTTAACTTCCAGGAGATGGCTCGGAATATATCTATCTATAGCCCTTGAGAAGGAACTGAAGGTCCTTGACTGTGCTTAATGACTAAACTATTATTATTTTGTCTTGTTAGACTGTTTTCCTTTGTTTCTGCATTTTCTCACTTCTCTGATTAAACCTATTCTTTGGCTAAAGTTTTTCCACAGACAACAGGCAGGTGGAAGACATGCTGGGGGGGAAGGACCACAGCGTCCTGCTCCATTTCACTATTACTTTAGTTATATTCATTCACTCTTTATTTCCCCTTCCTGCTTTATCTGTTACTGTGAGGTATCTTTCAGGATTTTAATTTTTACTGGCGTAAGGACTTTTGAAGCTAAAGTTATCACACTGGTGAGGCTGGTTTTCTTTTGTCCATGAATAAATTACTGCTACATGGAAAGTATAAAATCATCAGTCAATATTCAAAATAAATATAGGTAGGTTCCATTTCTTCTGCTGTCAGTTTTAGTAGTTTATATCTTTCAAGGAGGTTGTCCATTGCATGTAAGTTGTTTAATTTCTTGGAGTATAGTTTTTTATTTTATGCCATTACTATCCATTAGCTATCTTCAGGATTTTTAGGGGCAATCCTCTTTGTCCTTCCTGATACTGGTAATTTTTGTCTTCTCTTTTCTTGATAAAAGAGCTACAAATTTATCAATTTTATTCCTCTTTTCCAAAACCTAACTTTTAAATAATTTTTCTCTGTTCACCTGCTTACTCTTTCTTTCATTGATTTTTGTTCACTCTTACCTTAATTATTTCTTTGCTTTGATTTATTTCGGCCTTAATTTGTTCTTCTTTTACTAGCTTCCTAAGGTAGAAGCTTAGATCATTGATTATAGACCTCTATTCTATTTCAATAAGCATTTAATGCTATAAAATTCCCTCTAAGGATTGCTTCAGCAGTATCCTACAAATAGTGATATGTTGTAGTTTTCTTATTATTCAGTTAAAAATATTTTCTACTTTCCCTTGGGATTTCTTCTTATCTGTGGGTTTTTTAAAAGTGTGTCCTTTAACTTTCAATATTTAGGGATTTTCTAGATATCTTTCTTTTCTGATTTCTAAATGAATTCCTTTGTGGTCAAAGAACATACTTTGTATGAGTTAAATCCTTTAAAATTTATCAAGATTTGTTTTATGACCTGGCATATGATTTATCTCGGTGATATTTCCTGTGAACTTAAAAAGAATATATATTCTGCTCTTTTGGGTGGGAGTATTCTAAAAATATCCATTAAGTTAATTTGGTTGATGCTATTGTTTAAGTTTTCCGTATTTCTTGATTTTCTGTCTACTTATTCAATGTATTGCTGAGAGAGGAGTGCTGAAATATTCAACTGTAACTGGGCTTTGTCTGTTTATCCTTTCAGTTCTAAGAGGTTTTTTTTTTTTTTTTTTTGCAGTACGCGGGCCTCTCACCGCTGCGGCCTCTCCCGTCGCGGAGCACAGGCTCCGGACGTGCAGGCTCAGTGGCCATGGCTCACGGGCCCAGCCGCTCCGCGGCATGTGGGATCTTCCCGGACCGGGGCATGAACCCGCGTCCCCTGCATCGGCAGGCGGACTCTCAACCACTGCGCCACCAGGGAAGCCCCAGTTCTAAGAGTTTTTACTTCAAATATTCTGAAGCCTTGTGTTTCAGTGTATGTGCATGTAGGATTGTTAGGGTCTCTTTATGAATTTTGCTTCTTATCATTAAGAAATATCCCTCCTTGTCCTTGGTCATACCCCCGGTTCTAAAGGTGTGGAAGCCATCGAGCTGTTCTCTTCAGACCTCCTTTCCCCAAAGTAGTACACTTAGCCCACAGCCTCAGCTTCAACAGTTTGGGGATCTGCCACATATCCCCACTGTGGTTATGTTCTCCCCATGGTGCTGCCAGCTCATGACTGACCCCAACTGTTTCTGCCCAAAGCCAGCTCTTCCGATGGGCAGTCTCAGCTGGGGACTCCCCATCAGCCTGGCTAAGACTTTCACAGAGCCTGCAGTCTCAGGCTCCTCTGACCCAAACCTTCTTTCTCCTTTTCTCCTTTCACAAGTGTCAGATCTGCATTCAAGTCTGAAGACCTTACCCTGCTCAATCCTATTCCCTCTTACCTTTATCTTTCACAAGTGTTTCCCCCAATAAATCTCTTGAACTTCTGATTCAGTCTTGACATCTTCTTTCCCAGGACGCAAATTGACACAGAAGTCTACTTTGTCTGAATTAACATGGCCATCCAAACTTTCTTTTAATTATTGTTTGCATGGCATATCTTAGTCCATCCTTTTGCTTTTACTCTGTGTCTTTATAATTAAAGTGTGTTTCTTGTATGGCTGTGCTTAGTCTACTGTCTTGCGGTATGTTTTCTATTTTTTTAAATTAATTTTTATTGGATTATTGTTGCTTTACAATGTTGTGTTAGCTTCTGTTGCACAACAAAATGGATCAGCCATACACATACAGATAACCCCTCCCTTTTGGACTTCCCTCCCATTTAGTTTACCACTGTGCATTAGGTAGAGTTCCCTGTGCTATGCAGTATGTTCCCATCAGTTGTCTCATCTGTTCTCCTTCCCTTTTCTCTTTTTTTTCTTGCCTTTTTTGGGATGACTTAAGTATTTTTTTAGTATTCCATTTTATCTGCTCTCTTTCTTATAATTCTTTGATCATTATTTTTAGTCATTACTCTAGAGTTTACAGTATGCCACTGTATCTTATCATATCCCACCTTCAAATAATATTGCTTCATGTGTCATGTAAGAGCTTCATGACTTTATGCTTTCATTTTCTCCTTCCTTTCCTTTGTGATATTGTTGTCATATATTATATTTATTACGTATGTCAAAAACCTAACATTATCTTGTTTTAAATAGTCAATTTCATTTTAAAGAAATAAAAAAATAAGGAAATAGTTTATTTTGTATGTACCCACATATTTACAAATTCCCACACTTTTTGTGTAAGTCCAAGTTTCCACCTGGTGTTTTCTTTCTTCTTGAAAAACTTGCTCAAACATTTCTTGTAGTGCAAATCTGTTGGCCATGAATTCTCTGTGCTTTTGTTTGTGTAATGTAGTATTTATTTAGTCTTCATTTTTTGAAGGATATTTTCACTGAATATAGAATTCTAGGTTGACCTTTCTTTTTCTTTTTCCAGTCAGGTCTTTAAAGATGTCATTCTACTGATTTTTGCTTGTGTGGTTTCTAATGAGAAGTTTGCAGTTGTTCTTCTTGTTGATCTTTTGTACATAATGTCTTTTTTTCCCACTCTGCTGCCTTTGATATTTTCTCTTTATCTCTGGTTTTCAGCAATTGCCTCATGATATGCTTGGTTCTGGTTTTCTTTGTATATCTTTGTTGGGGTTCATTCAGTTCCATGGATTTCTGGTCTGTAGTTTTCATCAAATTTGGAAAAATTTTATCCATCATTTGTTTTTATCATTTTTATTCCCACCTGCATCCCAGGACTGTGATAACACATGTGTTAGACCACTTTGTTGTCTCACAAGTCACTGAGGCTCTGTTCATTTTTTCAGGCTTTTTTTCCTCTTTCTATTTACATTTGGGTATTCTCTACATTGTTTTGTCTTTGAATTTACTAGTTTCTTCTGCAGTTCATTAATGTCCTGATAATCCCATCTGGTATATTGTTTATTTCAAATATTTCTTTCACTTCCATAACATCTCATTGTCTTTTAATCTTCCTTTTATCTCTTCATATCTTTCTTTTAAATCCTTAAGTATATTGAGCATATTTATAATTGTACTTGTGTGCTAATTCCTCAGCTCTGTCATTTCCAAGTCTATGTCCCATTTTCCTTCTTTGCATGTGCAGTAAATTTTTTACTGAATGCTAGATTTGGTAGGGGGGTGGTTGGTGTTTTGTTTTTAGTTTTTTGTTTTTGTTTTTGTATTATTTTGATTCAGTGCCAAGTTTTGTTGTCATTCTCTTAAAAGGTTTGTTAGGGCAGGTCTGTAGTAACCTTTACTCTAGGCTTCATTTAACCATACTACTAAACAAATACTTTAAAGAACCTTCTGGGGTTGTGACCTAAAGCCCCAGTTGCTCAGCAAAGACTGTCTATTCTGGCTGGTAAAAACTCACATGGCTTCCAGCCCTTTGCCAGATCTGGGGATCTTTTATCTTGTAGATCCTCATTTGTTTTTGCCCAGTGTTATGAAGTTGACCCGGCCCGCGTGCAACTTAATATTCAGCAACAAACTCAAGGATACCCCGTGTGGATTTCTTGAGCTCTTTGTCAGTATAGATGCTTCCTGTCTAGTACTTTTCCTATAAAATTCCATCTGCCTTTGCCTCTGTGAACTCTGTTCTGTGTCCCCTTTACTCAGTGAGACCCAGGTTCTTGGGTTTCCTCTCACTGCTCTGCAAGCTGGGTTAACCATCAGACTCACCTAAGTTGTTCCCTTTCTCTCAGGGATCACATCTTGGGCTTCTTTTTGTCTAGTATCTGTAAATAGTTTTCCCTGTATTTTATCCAGTTTCCAGCTGTTTAGGCACGAAGGCTGATCCAGTCCCAGTTAATGCATCATGGCCAGAAACAGAAGTTTCGGTTTTTATGAATATTCTAGATGTCTTCTCCTAGACATTAAGGTAGTCTTTGAGAGTATCTGTTGTTGAGAGAGAAGCAATTTTGGGGGGAGAGAGAAGAGGCTCCAAGACCATTTACTGTGCCCTGGATGGCACAGGCTGAGACTGCACACAGTACCATGGGTGGGCATTCCAGAAAAGAGGGGGGCATGGCATCTGGGAGATAAGGGGGCTGTGGCCCCTTTTCTTTCCAGGTACTTTTCCTCAATCATCTTTCACACTGAAGGGATATAAGTCAAGGACAGCCTGTACATTCAACCTATTCCTAGAGCAGTTTCTCAGCTGCAAAATCCTCTGTCTCTTATTTTATTTATGGATGGAATTTTCTTTCTCCTTTGAATGTCCAGGGTAATTTAAGTATTTCTTTTAATTTTTTTCTTCTGCATCAGTGCTATTTATTGATAACTTCCAAAATCCAGTCATTCTGTTAAGGGCATTCATAAATTCATTTAATTTTCATCAGGACCCTAGGAGGCAGTACTAGCATGATCTCTATCTTATCCATGAGAAAAGCAGGGCTTAGAGGGATTAACAAGTTTCTCGAAGATCAGACAGCTTGGAAGTGGCAAAGCCATTGAACTTGTGTCCTCGCTTCATGCCCTGCACTCTTTTCTTTCTTTTTTTAAAAAATTTATTTATTTTTGGCTGCATTGGGTCTTCGTTGCTGCGTATGGGCTTTCTGTAGTTGCGGTGAGCGGGGGCTGCCCTTCGTTGCGGTGCATGGGCTTCTCATCGCTGTGACTTCTCTTGTTGCGGAGCACAGGCTCTAGGCGTGCAGGCTTCAGTAGTTGTGGCTCGCAGCCTCAGTAGTTGTGGCTCTCGGGCTCTAGAGTGCAGGCTCAGTAGTTGTGGTGCAAGTGCTTAGTTGCTCCGCGGCATCTTCCCGGACCAGGGCTTGAACCGGTGTGCCCTGCATTGGCAGGCGGATTCTTAACCACTGCGCGACCAGGGAAGTCCCCATGCCCTGCACTCTTGACCTGAGTGATCTGAGGTTTTCCTTTCTCTTTTACTACACACTACCTTGTACTAGATATTTCTGTACCTCTCTTACCAGTTCATGAATTGATTGAGGATGGGAACCCTGTGCTTACACATTGTATGTTCTTAAAGCATTTAGCAGAGCCCTTGCCCACATCCAGTTGAGAGGGAGGAAAGGAGGAAAAGATATTATCTTCTTTGTTTCTCATTTTGGAAAAGAAATAGCCCTAACCTCTTAGAACTAGCTTGCCATCAAAATACATCCTTATCAATAAGATTAATCTTTCGATGTGACTTTGTTTTACTTATTTGAGTCAGCTGACAGGAAATCTGCTGTCCTATAAAACAACAGATGGCAGAAAGGAAATATTCATTATTGTTCTGTCTTCCGGTGTACATACCTCGTAATGATAGACTTTGGGATAGTGTGTTCTATGATATTTGCTCCTTTTACTCATGCCTATAAATTATTGTCCCTTACAAGATTGATTTTTATGTTTTCTGTAGCATTAGATAAATGTTTATTAAAATAAGATATGTGATCTCAAATAATGATAGAAATAACATAACAGGACCCTGTAATCAGTAATTTGAACTTATCTTTTTATTTGTTAACCAAATACACAGTGATATCTTGACTAAGTCTGTTAGTTACTAGGGCAATAAAACTATTTTATAGCAAATAGCTAGTGGGGTGCACCAGCAGCCCCAGGGGAGGATGTCAGAGCTTCTTGAAGAACTCTTCTTAAAGAAGTTCTTTATTGGATGAAGAAGCAGCTTGACTACAGGATGGTGGTTTCCACAATTCAGCCCCTCCCCCAGTGTCAGCTGTACCTGTTGCGGAGGCATTTAAGCGCATCTGATAACCCTCGTGGTTGAACTCACAAGCCCCAGGCAGACTGGTATTTGTGAGGCTGGAGGCTACCGGCAAGGTGAGAAAGGCTTGCTGCTGGAAGCTATCAAAAATCGGTTTCGAACCTTCTTTAAAATCTGAAATTGCTCAGTTAAAAATGCCTCTAGCGCTGGGGGAGCTGTGTGAGAGAAGGAGGAGGAGGGATGTAGCGAACAATATCGTCAGTGTCTGAAATTCTGAACTTAGAAAAACAGAATAGATACTTGTTAAAGGTAATAAATTCTGATTTTATTTGATCATCACTCTCTGTTCTTCAGAGATGCTTTTTCGTTGGCCAAAAGCTGTAGAACTTTCAGGTTCAATGTTTATGAGATGCTTCCTCATATTTTGGAACTAAAATGACTTCATTCAAAGCAAGCAACTTAAAATCTTTATATGGCACTTTTAATGCTTGTGAAAAGGTCTGTATGTAGTGGAATAGCTCTTGCCCTATCTATAAAGCAGGAGCCGAAGGAGGGCAGAGAGGAAAGGAGAAGAGACGCGGAAGGAGGGTCCTATTTCTCAAGCAAAGCAAGAGAAATCCTTAGAAGAGGGAATTATGTTTCACATGATCTTTTAAGATTCAGGATCTTTCCTCTCTTCGTAATTTTATAAAGTGAACAAATATCCACTATAGTTTCTTTCTTTTTTACACATAATAGATATTAATGAGCAGCCGTCAGAGGATTGATTTTTAGTCTCTAGTGGCCTGAACTGGATTCAGGCAATGATGTGAAGGCTCAAAACTAAATCTGTTGTTTCAGATCCCTGAGACTCTCCTGTCTCCCAGCATGTTGTTATGTTATATTAAACATTGGTAGTTGGATCATAAGAGCCACAAGGAACCACACATCTTTATCCTTCTTGTCTGGGTAATGCTCGTAAAAAAAAAATAAATGAATCCTTATCAATCCCATTGCCACCAAGCTAGGACTTAAAGGGCAACAGCGAAAAGAGAGTTTCCACTTTGAACAAAGACAGGCCTGAGGAAGGATTTTAGGTACAAACTAAGGTAAACTTTTTCAGCGAATTAATTCATATTGGATAGCGTACCTAATATCCATGAGATAAGAAGTTACATTAACCATCTTAATAATATATTTGAACAAGGTGATCTAACAAAACATACAGTCATATTTATCTCAAATGTTTTTCAGGGTTCCAATGTGTCTTAAAATTCTATCACATTGCAGTTTTACTGGGATGTTTTTCTATTAAAAAAAAAGTGGTGGTACATTCACTAATAAGTATTTGTTACAGGCTTACTGTTTGTAGAGCACTGTGCTTGATTTTGCCTCAAATTATGCATTTATCTGTTCATTTACTTTACAAATATTTATTGCATGTTAATAAATGTGAAGACTTGTTCTTGGTACTGGGGATATTGTTAAATCAGCATTACCAATGAGGTCTTTGGCCCTCTGGCAACCTGCATGCCAGTGGGGAAGTCAGCTAATACACAAGCAAACAAATACATATATAGTATAATTTTGGAGAGAAGTGAGGAGATGTATTAGCTCTTCGTTTGCCAGCTACTAATGTCTCATATTATGTAAGGGTCACAGGGAAATTGGATACCTTGATGTAATGACAGTGTGCTCTGACCTTTTAGGGCAAGGTATGGGGTCTCTTCCAGTCATCTTATGCAGTTCTCAGAAATAGACATGTAAAGCACACATTATTAGTCTCATTTATTCGGACAAAGAAACTGAGGCCCAGAGGGATTGAGTGCATTTCTTTTTTTAAAGCTAGTAAATGGTAAAGGTTTTTTCGACTCAGACCCTTGCTTTCTGACCAAAAGTTGCATGGTTTTCCTCTGCATTATTAATACTTGATACATATTGGATTAATCAGCGACAAATTTTTTCCTTTCTACATTTCAGGTGAAAAATCTTTCAGGAGTAGAAATACTCCTGAAATCACAACATATACAGCTTTTGCTTTTGACTTTAAAAGTACTTTTAATAAAGCCTCATACCTACTTAGTGGAGGAAAGAAGGAAAGGGTAAAAGTGTTTCTAAAACTTGCCCTTGCACCCCGCATGAGTTTTCATAAACCTCAGCCTTCTCAGGGCTGATTACTCTTTGCAGTCTTCCTTAGGAAATGGATGAAAATTTGAGCTGGGACACAAACAGGAAGGCTCTGAGGCAGCCTTCGTCCTGCAGACACCACCTCTTTAAACGGCTGCCATGCGGTGGGAATTGTTCTCCACTCAGATGAGAAGCTCCCCTGCCCTTTGTTTCTCTGGCCCTGCAGGGCTGGAGGCAGCTGGTGAGGTCCTGCTCCGAGGTGGAGGCCGAGCTCTGCAGGTGTGAGGGTGCAAGTGGACTGGAGGGTGGCATCCCCACCTCTGGGCCATGAGGACACCGGGCCACAGAGAGGTCTTGTGCTTCTCCCTTAAGAATATCATCCATGAGACTTTCAACCTGCTGAAAGGTAAGTTTCCTAAACCAATAATTTGGGCCACAGACTTCTTTCTGCAGACTGGTTCTTCCTTTTACTTAAAAGAGGAAAGGAGAAAGCAAAGCTTGCCGGTAGCTTTTGTTTGTTTGTTTTAAATCCATTTTTAGGTGAATGCATGGGTGGGGCTCACAGTTTTATTAGTAGGTTATTGGTACGTAAAGTTAAGTGCCAGTAAACTGTTACTTTTTAACCTTTCAAAAGTTTTGTTGTGGTGTGAATGTAAGTTTCTAAAGCTCAAATATAGAAGGCAAGTAGATAAGCCTTGTTACTAATTTGGGAAGGCTAGTTAAAATGGGATCTTAATAGATGCATAAAAAGGAATGGCTTAGAGATGTTTTGATTCCAGTTCCTGTTTTTGAGCAGGAGTCTTTCAACTATCTCATCTAATCTTTCCAGATGATTATCTAATTTTAGAAACATCAACTGAGGTAGACTCCATTACTCAAGCAAGCTCTTCCACTCTTTAATGGCATTAAAATATTTCCTTGGTGGGGCTACCAGCCTTTCCTCTTGTGTTCAGTACTGGGACAAAGGGACCAACCAGAAATGGCTGTGTTCCTTGCCCTGGTCCAAGAGAAGACATGGGTAGGAAGGCGTTCTCATCATGTGCCTGCCCTCATTTGGCCCGGGGATTTGTGTGATCTGCCTCCGTCCATTTCTTCTGATCTTTTCCTGGCCTCTGCCTGCTCCTCTCTTATGCACCTTCTTTGAGACGTTGGTGCCTGAGTTATAGAGTGTACACTCGAAGCCAAAAATTCCTCTGATTAATTGCAAGCAGAGGGTCTACTTCAGTAAACACAAGTGCATGCTCTTCCCAGAAAGACTTTCATAATATCTGTTCACTTTGTTTCATGTTTAATTGTTAGATCATTGTTATCCGTACAGCCGCTTTGTCAAGGATCCTTGCTGGTCTTTTATTTTCTTTTTATTCCTTTTCTTGTCCTTTGTATTGTCTTTTAGAGGGAAGTGCAAGTATCAGGAAGGATAGTTTTGTTGCTTATTTGAAATTCATTTCCTTTAAATTGGATTAGAATCATTTGCTTTACTGTGTTCTTTTTTTTTTTTAGTTAAGTAGCATCATTTGTATATTTTGCAAGTGTGTTTATAGTTTCTTTGTTGTTTTTAAATTGTTTTACTAGTGTATTTTGTAATCAAAGGTAAAGTCTACTTTGGCCTCAGTGAGCCTTCTTTTTAGATTAGAGTGTAGTAAGAAAGCCTACCGAAATGCAATATTGTTTTTTTGGGTATAGTGTGGGGAAATTTTTATTTTTTAATCACAGATTTCAGGGGGTGGTAAGAAAAACCAAGGTTCATGATAGGGGATAAATGTCTGGCACGATGTCTAGGATTGTGGCAATAGCTTGATGTACTCATTTGTTTGTGAAAATAATTTCACACTTACTGCTAAATAAGAAGTCTTTAACTTTAAATCTTGCAAGTAATAAGGAATTTGCATATTTAGAAATTGTTTTCGGTTTCACATTCTACAGTTGCATTGTGATAGCCCCTGTAGTTCTGCAAATAATCACAAACCCCCTGCCCTGACCCCTCTGTACACGTCCCATCTTTTACAAGTTTTGTAAGGCCCTTGTTAAACTCTAAGCCCAGGGATTAATTGCAGAGCAGCTGTGCTAATCAAAGGCAAATTTAACAAGATATGACTCTGAAGGACTTCATTTTTATGATCCTAAAGTTAAAAAAAAAAAAAACAAAACCAGATGGAAAACAGAACAACAACACTTAGCTTACCCAAACAGGCAGAATCTCTACAGATAAGGAATTCTGAAGACAGTGGGCATAATAATGCAAGGCTCTAATAGCCAAGGTTCTGGCAGAAATTTTATGAAAAATAACAAAATAGCTTATAAGATGAGCTAAAAGGAAATCAGTGCCCCTCTGCAATATGTAGAATGATAAAGTGAAATAACAGATTTACTGGAAGGCCTCCTACTGACCCCAGTTGAGTGCAGGACTGTGTTTCAAAGCCTGTTTAAAACCCCAGAGATGTTGTTTTGAATCAGTCTTGCTGACGTAAACACAGACCCTGCCTGGAAATTTTCCAAAAGCAGAGATTGAAGGCAGCTTAGTCAAGATGTGCAGTATTGTTACATGAAAGACAGGGGGGAAGGCAATTTACTGCCTTCTTGCCAAAGTGCAAAAGCCTTTCAGCTCTCTCTGAAGGCCTCGTGGGACGTGGCAGTAAGACCACTGACAGAAGATTGCACCAACAATTGCCCCCAAGTGCTTGTCCAAACAGAAGGAAGGAGGCTTTGAGAAAAAGGGAATTGTTTCATAGTGATAGAGAAGCCTGTGGATTATTTAAGGGGAAAAAACTATTGAGAGGAGTATTTGGACAATGTGAGCACTGATGAGATGGACGTTCATTGCTAGGAATCTTGAGTGATGAATAAATGATGGGCTTACAGAGCTCAGGTCCCAAACAAACTCAGGGTTTGTAAGTGAGCAGAGTAAACAGGTCTTGTCTCTGTTAGCTTTGAAGGTCTGTGTTACTTTCTGTTTGTTAGATGTAGTTAAGCAAATGAACATGAAGACTTCAACTTTTTTCTTTCTCTTATGAAAATACGTAGTAAAATTGGGGCCAGATATGTAAAGGATATCTCCTGCTAAAAATGCAGATCTCTGTTTTAGACTTTCCAAGAATCCAGCTTGGTACTTCACAAAAATCACTAGTTGGGACGTGAAACGTCCATTATTTTGCTTAAAAAGACAGAAGGCACAGTACTTCAGTTATTTGTGTACTGAAGTGGTGTTTGACTATCTGAAACTTCTGGAATAAGTAGGTGATAATATAGATGTTTTCACCCTGTTTTTCTTCCTGTTCCATGAGTTGTGGTGCTAATTCCAAACAGTGCTTCCATAAACTTCAAAAGGAGTCCTGGAGATAAGGAGACAGGAACCACATGTCAGTGCCGCCTGCTGAGGCAGTTTCGGGAGCCTGGTGGCTGACCAGGCACCTTCAGCGCTGGTGTCGGGCATCCACAGGCGCAGTAGGGCTAGTCCAGACAGAGTGCTTTGTATTATAGCAATATAATTATCATGGAGGCCAGCAGAGCCTACATGTACTTCAAAAGATTCTTTTTATATAATAGCATAGTATGAATCAGTCGTCTTTCATTCTTTTGACAACCTCAAATTATTCAGTAGCTATGAATGTTCAGTATTGTTCAGTTAAAATATTACAGGATTTACCACTTGATCCATCTCTGGCTTCTGCTGCTGTTGCTTCTGCTTCTGCTCTTCCTCCTTCTCCTTCTGACAAAACAAAAACCCTAAAGCACAGGCTCCTTTTGAATTAGGCAAGTCTGCGGAGATCCCTTACCAGTAAGAAGTTACAGTCCCTTCAAATACTGCTTTCAGGGCTTCCCTGGTGGCGCAGTGGTTGAGAGTCTGCCTGCTGATGCAGGGGACACGGGTTTGTGCCCTGGTCCGGGAAGATCCCACATGCCGTGGAGCGGCTGGGCCTGTGAGCCATGGCCGCTGAGCCTGTGCGTCCGGAGCCTGTGCTCTGCAATGGGAGAGGCCACAACAGTGAGAGGCCCACATACCAAAAAACAAAAAAAAAACAAAAAAAACTGCTTTCTAATCTGTGAAACAGAAGAAATCAGACATCAACATGAGACAAACCCATCTCAAACTTTTTCAAGAAGTAGTGTAATTTCCAAAGCATCGAAGTGCCTGAACTATCAAAACATCTACCGCTACAAATCCGTAGGTTTTGGTGACCATGGTAGGAGTGGAATTAGAGTGTGTGCAGGCATTTTACAAATGCGGCTTCATTCATCTTCACGAAGACTCCATGCAGAGGTGGTTATCCCCAGTTTACAGATATGGAAACTGAGGCACAAGGAGGCCAGGCGTCTTCCCCAAGTTCGTACAGCTGGTACGTGGCAGGGTGGGAATGTGAACCAAATGTTGTTTGCCTGAGAGGCCTGGGCACTCCCTCCCACACAGTGCTGAGTGAGAGGCACAATTTGTTACCTGTCTGTGTTTTTCAGTCTGGAGGTCGTAGAAGAACTCTGAGGTTTTGCTGGAAGTAGCTGCAGGACTTTGAACAATGCAGGCAGGCCATTTCTCCTCGTTGCCGGGGCTCCCAGGCTACTCTGACCATTTTTACGTCCTTTCTGACTGACTCTCTTGAAGGAAGAAATAGTATCTATCCCTCTTCCCCAGTAATATGTAAATTTTGTTGCTTGCATGGGTGCGAGCGTGTTGTGTGTGTGTGTGTGTGTTTAGGGGCGCTGTTGTGAGAGAAGAAGGGAAACATCATCCTCCTCCTTATCAGGAAAGATGTTTAGTTAATGATGAAAATCCATTTGTCAAGACTCGAGCAGGCCTCAGACATTTCTTTATTGCTTCACAATTACTCTGGCCAATGTGTGTCTTTCTAACAACCCTCTGGCAGAAATGCAACCATCCCACTACAAAAGTAAATAGAAGAGAACCCAAAATGTCACTGTCGGGGAACTCCAGAGCCCCTAGCTTACATAAAAGAGATCCTTAGGAACTGGGATAGTTTGGGAAACTGCAGGGGGAATACGAGGCTGCAGTAAGACGTTGGGAAGGAGAGGCAAGCAGAAGAGTCAGACCCTGCCTGTGATCAGGGGAGCTGGCAGCCACGTGACGTGTGTTAGCGGGACTTGGCTGTGCATGTCACCCCTCAGGCAGGACCAGGTACCTGGAGAGACAGGTGCTTCCAGGCAGGGCTGCCACTTACAGAGCATGGACTGGACCTATGAGACCATCCCAGCTCTAAATCAGAGTTAATCTCAGGTGAGATTAAGATGAAGGCCAGATGGCCAACAAGAATCTGCTTCTCCATTGTTGGCCCAAGTGAGACCATGGGGGTGCTTTTTCTGGATAGAATTTGACCTTGACTGAATATTCACATACAACATTTAAGCAGTGAGGCTGAGAAAAATCAGTCACTTGTAATGCACATCAATTTCACAGTCACAGAATATAATTTTCTTTATTTTGGCAACAAAATTTGTATTCTAACTCGAATCCCCTATTTTTGACAGATAGCAGGAAAAATTAATCTAGTCACAGCCACAGCCAGTCAGCCACATCCAATTTTGGAGTAACTTGCTTCCGGTTAAGATTCAGGAATATTCAGGATCTTTCCCCTCCATCCTCCTCGTTCCCCTCCCTACTGGTGCTATAAGGAGTGCCTCTATAGAGGCCGTCAGGGACTTGGGTTCTGGACTCAGCCTCCCCTCCCCTGACTTCTTGGAGCCCAGAGCTGACCCCTTGACCCCAGTGGAGTTGGGGGCAGTGCTTCTGGGATGCAGACATGGATCCGTGGGCACAGGCGTGGCTCCCACCTGGCTACCTGCTAGGCAGCCCCTGCTATCAGGACTCTTACCTCAAGCCAGGAGTGTCTGTTAGACATAGAATCAATCAATCTCCTTCTCTTTCTGTCTCTCAGCTAAAATCAGTACCCATAGGCAAGGCAGGGAACTCCTGACCCCATCTGACTTAGCCCACCAGGATCCTCTATCCCAATTCTTCTTGCCCTTGTCCCAGGGGATGTCTCTGCCGCTGCCTTTAATGGTTAAAGAAGGGAAGCAGGAAGCAGGTGTCCTCCCAGAGCCTCCCCAGATTTGGAGAGAAAACTGTGATGACCCCAACTCCCACCTGGTACATCGGGGCTTTATTCTGGGGGTGGGATACTGAATGCACAGCCTCTAATTGCTTATCATGCTCTTTTTCCTCTCTAAATTTTCCCTTCTTCCCAGTTTGGAGTGGGGTGGTTTAAAAAATAAAGAAAAAACAAAACAAAAAAACAACAACAAACAAAAAACTTCTCCTGCCAGTTCATATCTCTTTTCAAAATTATTTTTGTCTCTCATTTGAACTAGAGCCAAGAACTTGGAATCTTTGTTTATTGCGTTTTCTTTTCTTTCTTTTTCCTCCTGACAATTCCCTCTGGAGCAAGTGGTGAATGAGCCCCGCCCCAGCCAAATCTCTTGGAATATGGGTTTAGGGAAGGGGGCGGAGGTGGTGAAGAGGGAACACGTCAGTCAAAAGTATATCATATCATCAGGCTTCCCTGGTGGCGCAGTGGTTAAGAATCCACCTGCCAATGCAGGGGACACGGGTTTGAGCCCTAGTCTGGGAGGATCCCACATGCTGCGGAGCAACTAAGTCCGTGTGCCACAACTACTGAGCCTGTGCGCTAGAGCCTGCGAGCCACAACTACTGAAGCCTGCATGCCTAGAGCCCGCGCTCCGCAACTAGAGAAGCCACTGCAGTGAGAAGCCCGTGCACCGCAATGAAGAGTAGCCCCTGCTCACCGCAACTGGAGAAAGCCTGCGTGCAGTGATGAAGACCCAACGCAGGCAAAAAAAAAAAAACAAAAAAAAAAACAAGTGTATCATATCATCCTGGCAAAAGGCAACCAAATCTCCCTCATCAGTCAAGGTCCAGACTGTGTTCTCACTTCATTGGGAGTGCAGCCATTTCTGAATGCCCTGCAGACTTGGGAAGGACTGCTCTGCTTAGCACTGACCAGGAGCATGGCACATCCCTCAGGGGTGATGAGGTGACACTATCTTTTAGGGTGAAAGATGCTGGCTTTTAGCATGTTGAAAATCTAAATATGAGGATGTTGATTTTCCCACTTTTTTTTAGTGTTTTCCTAAGAGCCTTGATTAAAGCTCTAATGAGGAACCCTGTGTGTGTCTCTCTGTGTGTGAGAATACATGTATATATACATACACATATAATTTTAATCATAGGTCTCTAACAGACTTCTGGTTGGAATTTTTTAGGAGCTAGCATTTATGATGCTTACTCTTTCCAGCTTTCCTTGGGTCTGCTTTCTTCTCCAAATCTTGGAATTCAACCAATGATATTGCATCTACATTTTAAAAAGGAGTTGGAAATTTTTAGGCAAAGTGCCTCTGAGAGCAAAGCGAAGGCTCTCTGCTTTCCTGCCCCAGCGCCAACCTGCTGGTCCTGTTTCTCTAAGAGATCCTGGGGCCACTCTATTCTTCACTTCCTGGCTGGTCTTTTAATGGCTTCCCAGCACTTCCTTTCTGCCCTTGCCTCAGGCAGTCAGCTTGTTTTTCTTTTATCTCTAAAGCTGCCCCTACTTAACAAGCCCCTTGAGAGTCTTCTCCTAAAGATTGCCTACAGAATCAACACAGACTGGTGCAGTCTTTTTTCATGTAGCTCCCTTAGACAAGTCCAGACTCTTTGTGTTTTAAGAGTATTTACTTTTAACCACAGGAAATAGTAAATTGCTAAATTGGTTGGAGTTCCTATGCTGGCTAGCTCCCTGTGCTGTCCAGTCCACTCTCCTTTCTGTGCTCTGGGTTGCTCTAGGGGGCTTATCAACAAGGCCTCCTTGTCCCCTAGGTCCCAATTGCGTCTGGCCAATGGGAGGCATGGGAGGGGATCAGAAGCTGCGAAGGGAGGGAGACGGATATTTATTCTCCCTCTTCCTCCCTAGGAACTGCCTTTGCTCCTCTACCCAAGATACCCAAGAACACAGCTCTTTTCATGACCCTGTCCTACAGTTCCTGTTCCAGCTTCAAAGTTCTTTGATTCTGGTAACCTCTCCCTCCCTTTGCACCTTTTGGTCTGGGGCTAGTGATGGCTCATCCTCTCAGTTGCAAGTCTTAAGGTCCTTAATTTTCTCTTGCTGGTGTCCCCTAATGCTACTCACATCTTAGTCAAGGCTCCTCAATTAAGCTGTTTGCGTTTCCTGTCTACTTCTTCCCAGGACCCCAAATGAACCCGTGAGTTACAGACACTTAGAGCGCAGGTCCTGAGGCTGCCTTGTTACTTGAGGTGTGTCTAAACTGAACCAGCAGCATTTGGAACCCTTGGGAGCCTTGTTAGAAAATCAGACTGTAGGGCTCTGACTCAGACTTCCTGAGTCAGAAGCTTCATTTTAACAAGATTCCTAGGTGACTTATCTGTACCTTAAGGATTGGGAAGCCTTGCTATAAAGGTAAGCTTCCTTCTCAGGAAGTAAGTGGCCAGGAGCCCTGTTGGGTTGAAGCTTCCTACTCTGAATGTCATCTCCTTCGTTTCCTGGGATGGCCTGCAATTCCTCTGGCTTCTCCTGCCCTGCTTCCGCCCTCCCCACTACCCCCCATCCTAGAGCAAAGCTCACATCCCTCTTACCCTCTTCTTATTTGCTTATGTACTGGGTATTGGACACATTCTCAACTCCAGGTACCGTCTAGGTGTTAGGAATACAAAGAAGAATAAGGTGACAGACACATCCTTGCTCTGAACTGGATTTAGTGAAAGAGTGAAGACTTGTTCATAGTCAGTGTGAAGACAACAAGAGTACATGCTATAACAGAGACAGGAACAAAAGAAGGTGGAAACAAAGGCCAAAGTATCAAAATTCAAGTTACTTTACTTGATGAATGTGAGGAAGTCCCTCCGTAAAATCCTATGAAAGGCCTTGTGTTTTCTAATTGTAGTCACATTTGAAAGTCTTGAGTAAAGATACCTGATGGTCATCCCCTGTCCTCAAACTTCACCCTAATGTCACACTTGACAAGTAGCAGCATCTCTCCCAGGACCAGCTGGCAATCTGCGGAGTCAGAGTTGTTTGTATCGAGGCAGCTGCTGAGCAGCAAATGCCGATGGGCGCCCAGAGCTCTAAAGGCATTAAGGAGCTGATTTTTTTCTGAAAGGAAATTCAGGGAGGAAAAACCAACTGATTACCTCATAAGTTGTCTTTGGAATTAATTTCAGTGCTTGTTAACGAATCTAAGTCTCCCTTTCGTAAGGTTCTCATAGGAGTTCCTAATTAGGCCCCCAAGTTTGTCACCTGTAAGCAACTCTTCCATTCAAGACTCTGCGTAATTCATGTACACAAAATAACAGATTCCAAATGATCCAAGCAAAATGGGGGGGGGGGGGACAATTTTTATACCAGTATGAATTTTTAAAAAAGAAATGTTGGCTTAGGGCTATGAATATTGATTTAACCGTTCATTCATTTGTTCATTCAAGAGAACCAGGTGTGTCACTCAAAACATACACATTACCTGCCGTTTTGCTACCTCTTCCTGGCGCTAGAAGTGAGCCATAGAGGAAAGGTATCTTCTTCGTTCCGGATTCTTGAGCCTCAACTCCCCCTCCTCTGGCCCCAGACCAGCAGGTACTGCTCCCTTCTCTCTGCTTCCCCTGCTTGTAAGCAGCTGGAACTTGGATTAACTTCTGTCAGTACTTACAGGAGTTGATGCAGTGACTGTGACTCTGTTATTCTCACACACCTCCCACCCCCGGTATGTCATAGTCCTTACTGTATCAGAACGAGCCAACCAGCAGGTTCTAAGAATTCTCCCAAAGTGGGCGGAATTGAGAAACTGGGAAAGGAGCATTATTGTGTCTCATGTGGAAACAAGCTTCTGTGTCTGTACGAGCACTATTTAAATAGACTGCGCTGGGACTCTGCAGGCTTTGCTTAGCTTTCCAGCCGCTCGCACCACCCAGTAGAGGGTTATGAAGCCAGTTTGGTAGGTCACTATCAGCATGTGAAAGAATGGAATAGAAAATACATCAGAGCATGTCACGCATAATGAGACTTTCATGAAATTTGTTTTTGTTGCATATATGATTTATGTGTGTGTTGGGTGGAGATATAAATTGTATTTCTTGATATGAGTGGAAGTTAAAAAATTTTTGAAAAACACTCCACTAAGAGATAGTGTTTGAAATAAGGACAAGTTTTAAGAGGGGGGCAGAATTGAGAATAAGGTGCTTGTCTTTAAATGGAGAGAAAAGTCAGTTAAAAGAGTGTTTTGAGATCAAGTGAACAAGATAACGATTTCTAGCATTGTTAATTTGTGCCAGTTAAACTGCATTATGAAGTCACTATTGGTCACATACTTATGCATTACAAATTTCCTGTTTTTGTTTTTTTCTTTAATCATTTCATTTTCTTTCCCCCTCCTTTCTTCAGTTTTTAGTAAATAAATTTTGAAAAACTATCCTGTCATAGATTCTTAAAGAAAAATTTCAGGGAATTTTTCTAACCATGCCAGAGTCTAATAAGGGGTAAGTATACCCAAGTCAGGATGAATTGGTGACAACGAGGGTAAAGATATGGGAACCCAAAGGAGGAAAGCAGCCCTCAGGAAGGAGAGTTGGAATCAGCTTACCTCTCCAGTCTCCTTTCCCAACTCCCAGCTGCTGTCCCACTGCGACCCTCCCTCCAAAGCTGGCAGAGCTTCCGTGTCCATACGAGCTCAGTTTCTTACCATAAAATTTTTTGTTCCCCAGTTTTTCTTCCTTTGGCCTTTCTTCCTTTGATATTTGATAAAAATATCAAAATATGGTATTGGAGTATGGTATTCCAATATGATCATTTATGCAGATTTGAATTTTATATTGAAAATGTATTTTGAGAATAGAAAAAAAATCAACTAAAGTAAAAATGGACACCCCTTGAGTGAAGAAGTTTATTTAAACTAATTGTTGTTATTTACCTTTCTTTGATACTGAGTGTATCATTTGCTGTCACTTTTTAGGAACAAAGTTAACAATGAAAATAATCATGAAGTATTAATTTCCTTCTGGGGAGATGATCTGCTGTTGGGGAAAACTGTTTTCATGTAAATGAGTGATTCTCAACAGTGGGAGCTTTTAAAAAATACTGACATCTGGGCCCCGGCCCTTAGATTCTGATTCAGTTGATCTGGAATGTGGCCCAGGCTTTAAGATTTTAAAAGTTGGGATGTGCAGACAAAGTGATGGTACCTTGAGTATTAATCTGGTGTCTCGGCTTCCCGTAGGTGTTCCCATGGTGGCTTTATTTTACTACTCAAAAACACAGTTTTAACCAAAGTGTTAAAGACTTCTCTATTATAAATACATAGGCACAAGGTATTGTTTTAATGTAAAAGCTTAATTCATCTTTTCTAACAGTCTCCACCATTATCAATTACTGATTAATCCAGCTGCCATTTCCTCCTAACTAACTTGACTTAACTTAGTGTTCTTCTTTTGGCACATTCTGGTTCCTTCTGCCTTTTGTCTTGTCAGAAACTCGGCTTCAGCTCCTCCAAGCCATCTGAATATGTGAGGTGCTTGAAGATTTTCTTCCTGCAGCTTTTGGCTACATACATTAATTTGGTCATCGATCAAATGCTTTCTGAGTGCAGACCTTGTATCAGGGCTCAGAATACAAAGGTGACTAAGACACAGTATTTTCCCAGGAAGAGGAACTCCTATGGCCATTTCTCTCTTATACCAAGAGATAAGTGCTAACAGAAGAGTATCCACAATAATATCTGGGGGGAGCATGTGAGAGGCTCTATCTCTGTCAGCAAAAGCTTCAGGCTGTAATGGCATTTGAATAGAGTCTTAAAGGATGAATGTGTTATTTGACCTGGCAGCAAAAGAGAAAAAGGACATTTTTGTCGAAGAAAACAGACTTGCAAAAAATGCCACAGTCCATGGCTTGTTCAAGCAAAGGTGGAAGGTCTGTTTGTTGGTGAGGAATTGCAGAGGAAGAGGCTGAAAAAAGAGACTTGGGAGACAGGTTCTCCCATCTTTTTATGACACGTGTATGTGTTTGCTCCTCGACCTTTGCACAGGTAGGGAGCCAGCAGAAAGGGAACTCCAGGGACAAATCTACATTTTGAAAACATTCATCTCAAAGCAGTGTGAAAGATGGACAGAAGGGAAAAGATACAGGAAGCAAGGAAAGTGTATGCAAAGGCTGTTATAAGTGATGAAACTATGGTCCAGGCACTATTGACAAGACTTGAAAAGGACTTAAAATAATTACTTATAGGAAAAACACGCATGGTGGAAAATCACAAAGATAGCAGAAGAAAACATTAAGGGGAAAATACAGATCATCTATAATCCTTTCACCAGGGATAAATCACCATTAGTGATTCATTCCAGTCATTTTTCCCTGCATAATTTATATGGTTGAGATAATTTTAGATCCTTATTTTTCATAGAACACTATGAAAAACATTTCTTATTATAATAAAGACATTCCATTAGCATAATTTTAATGGGTACAAAATCACTTTTGTATGGACGCGTAATAAAAATACCAAACCATTCCTTTAGCTGGTTGTTTCCAAATTTTCATAAATAACCTTATATTTTAACATCTTTGTGCATAAAGTTGTGTAAAATTATATTTTTACAGGCTATATAACTTAAGTAAAAATGAGTTAAACCATACGTAACATTAAGACGGTAATGCTACTTACTGTATTTCAGAAAAAGTGCAAAAACTTGTGCTCCAGATTTTAGAAATATTCAAGATATAAAATAGTTTGTTTGGATTTGGTGAGCAATTACTTTCGGGAAGTGTAAAAATGATGTATTATTCTAAAATGATTCCAGTTTTCTATAATTTGGCAGACTTGGTAAATTATATCATCCTTAACCAAGAAAAACAGGAATACAGGAGGAGCAGACTTTGCACGGGAAGATAATGCGTTCTGTTTTGGACTTACTGCATTTGAGATACTGCACTGGTAGAAAATACAAATGGTACACAGTGGGCAAGTGAAAATGTGGTGTGAAATTCAGCAAAAGAAGTGGGAAACTCAGGGTCTAGCCATTTGGCAAGTAAGTGTTAGTCAAAGCTGTCAAAGTAAGCAAGAGAGATAAATCAGTAAAAATAGAGGGATGGGAATGAAACTCAGGAACACTGCAGCTTTTATGAGTTGGGTATAATAGGAGCCAGTAAAGTAGACTAAGGAAGGAGGGGTTCAGGAAAACCAGGAGATAGCATTGTCCCAGAAGCCGGGAATGAGAGATTTTCCAGAAAAGAAAGAATGGCTAGGGCCGTGACTTTCAACCATATCAGATACATTGTTCCATTTATCAATCCCAAGATGAAATTTACAGATAATATACTCTCCTTGTGCACGTAATTTTAAAAATCAACATAATGCCCCAACTGTAATATATAAAAAAAAGGAAAGTGCATTTTATATAATAAGTGTTTCAATATGTAAACGTTGGGACACAGCTCAGGCAGAGGACACTGTGAAGGAGTCAGGTGGTCGCTCTGACGCGCAGAATTGGCGTGGATGGGGGCCCTGCACGTGGAGACTGGGCCGAATGAGCTTGTTCTGTGTTGCTGCACAGGACCTGAACTTCCAGGAGGGTGAATATTCGAACAAAACAAAGTACAGTTTTCCCTCAACTTACACAATAATTGTGTTCCTGGAAAATTCCGTACATAAAAAATACTTTGTCTTAAGTCTAAAACTGAATCGGGCTCTAGGTTGCAATGATTACAAACAAGCCTTTCACCTGTGGTCAGTGTCCAGAAGGGTATTTGAAAGTCACGTATGACACAGGACGATTCTTTCTCCGTGCAGGACTGTTCACTGCATCGTAGGACTCCTAGCATTCCTGGCCCTGCCGATTAAATACCAGAAGGCCCCTAGTTGTTTCGACAGTTTAAAAGCTCTCCCACAGCATTCCAGAGCACTCCCTATGGAGTGACGCAGTCCAAGAGAGAAGCATGGGTTCACAGTGTCAAATGCCCCTCCTTAGTCTTTAGATTTCTTTAGTTTTTAGAGTTCTGGCTAAGCAAGAAATGGAGGGGAAGTAACGTGATGGTGCAGCAATTGTGACCTCTGTAGAATTCTGTGGTTCAATTATAGAGTTTTTCCATTGTTTCTATGTAAATTTTTCCAATCCCTTCCTTCCTCTCTCAGCTATAGGTTCTTAGGTTAATTCATTAGTTATACAAATATTGCAGTTCCCCTTAGCAATGGCTCTGATCAGTTTCCAGCCCACTTACAAACTAAATTTGTTCCTTAAATCTGCTTCCAGACCAATGCTTATAATTACCTGGTTCAAATTTGTATTTTAAACACTAAGCAGAACTTAATGAGGATCCTGAAAGAAACACCTCAGTTATTCTAGGTGATTTGTGTGGCCTTTATACTGATCATTTGGGTGTAAAAGCTTTCCTCATTTCTTCCCAAAAGACTATTCTGCTTTGTCCTGTGACCTTGGGCAAGTCACTTAACATCTGCAGGTTCTGTTTCTTTGTAATTAGAATACTTATGAGACATGATAAATGTGAAACTCTAAAATGCTATAAAGTATAAGGTCCATAATTGGTATGGACCATGGCTGCCTATAGAAGCCCTTGGCATGTGAGAGTAGGTAAGGTCTTCTTATGCTTAAAATAAGGACAAATGAAGAAACTTCCTCCTTCAATATTTCTTTGAAGTATTATTTTAAATATTCAGACCATGAATGTTCCTCTTACATATACCTCTATTTCATTTCATGTTCAGTTTTTCCTCTTCTTTCTGTCTTTTCATGCCCAAAGGGGACTGGCAAATTTGGGGTGGGTAGAAACAGTATGGAAGAAAAAAATTGAATTTAGGGCTCTGGTGGTTATGTTCTGAGTGGCAGAGAATAAAGAATTACAGTCTATTTTTAGGGAACTGTTTAAACATCTTCCCCTACTCTCCTTCCTTGTCCCACCTCAATTGCACATGAAGCCATGCTGTGAATTGTAAAACACTGCAGTGTGTTTCTGGGCAGTGACATTGAAAAGATGGTAAGTTACCCTCTGTTTGCTTTCATCAGGAGAGGTTCTAAACTGGCTTCCAGTTTGTTCAGGGAGATCCATGAAGGTTATGAGTAATCAGGAAGGGCATCAGAAAATATAATTCACAATACAAATACAAAATTTGACACCCAAATGCATTCGTCAATATGAGATTATCCTGGATTACTTGCCCAAGGCTCTATTAGATCATTCCTACAATGGGTATAAAGGGGAGAGAGGGGTTATACATTGTAAATTCTGTACAATGATGAAATTAATTATATTAATTCTTTATTCATTTTCAGTTAAGAAAAATAAAAATATTAAATAATGAACACTGATCAGCTGTTTTCTTACTTCAATTCAACAATATTTCTCTTTAAGAGAATGTGTATACTGTGCAATCCTAGGCTTAAGGTGCTGCAAAATAGATACACAGAAAATTGATCTTGCTTCTGATAGCTGCCGGGTTGGTCCTGTATTTTCTATGGTATATCTCACTGCACATGATGAATACTCCTCTCCCAGCCCCTTGGAACCTCCCCACAAACTAACTTTCATAATAGACTAGGAAGTTTTGTTAGAAGCCATCTTTTTTCCTTCATAATGTGGTAAGTAAACTGCAGTGGTTTTTGCTTGATGTTTTTGCCTGACTTCAAACACTAGAAAAATTGTCACTTTTAAAAACTGGCTCATTGGCCTTTGGCATGTGATAGGAAAATGAGGCCATGGTCCTGTGAATTGCAGAAGGGTCTTGGAACCAACCAGTCCTTCCAGGAGGAGCTTGACCCTCCACTGGTCAGTGACATTGTGTTGCTGTTCTATCTGTCAAAGGTCATACCTCCGCGCCAATAATTTTGTTCTGGAGTCATTGTCTAACTTGTGATATTAAAAATTCACGGTTTTCAGTTTTCTTGCACATTCTTTAGATTCACTTTAAGGGCCTGAAGTCTTTATTTCCAGATCTTGCTGTTTGTTCATTCAACAGAATAATTCAAGCCTCTGAATTCTAATATCACATGACCGATTGAATTTTTCAGTTATGGTTCTTCCTAGATGTACCAAGGAAGATTAAACAGGTTTAAACAGGCTTTCTGGAGAAATCAACTGAAGCATTGAAATTTTATTTTCTCAGATTGCCATTAGAGTATTTTTCTGCACATTTGGATTATTAAAAACTAACTTTCTAAATCCAAGAGTGGAATTTAGAGCACTTTTCTCTCTAGATAAGTGGACCTTTATACAAAGATTCCGACTCAGAGTATGAAAAGAGCACAAGCGAGTTTTAGTTGAGCCTCCCATTCTTCCTGAAGTCCAGGGAGGAGAGTCATGTGTTAAGAGTTTGTCAGTGTGCCCGGAGGACACAGCCTGTGCTCCTGGGGAAGAAGTGGGGCAGGTATGCTAAGCGCCATGGCTCCTCAGCATACAGTCTGCTCTCTTAATCTGGAGGAGGGGACGGATGTCTCTAGACCTGTCTGAGGTGGCACACAGCAGCAGCCTGCGCCAGCAAAAGCACATTTTCTTTTGCTCTGAGCCAGGAGTCAGCACACTTCCTGTAAAAAGTCAGATATAAATATTTTCCGCTTTGTGGTCCTTAGCACCTCTATGGCAACTGTTCAACTCTGCCACTGCAGCACGAATGCAACCAAGGGCTACTTCGACAGTGGGAGAGGCTGGATGTCAATAAAGCTATCTCTTGTCCACGTGTGGTTTACTGAGCCTCCTTTTCATTGGGTGACCTGGGTGTAGTCCGACCTTTAAGGTGAGAGGAGACATTTAGGTGTCTGGTTCCCATCCACATAAAGGGTGACCAGACATTTAGAGGTTGGGCCTCCCAAAGCACTTGTGGTATCCAGGCCACTGCTTGGAGCATCCCAAGGAAATTTTTAAACAATAGCCAAGTAACATTTATACCCTTACATTTTCATGTGTAACACTGGAGTCTAAATTCAAACTATAACGTGCGGCACAAGGCAGACTGTCATATCTAAGGCCTGCAGACTTTTCCTGTGTTTGGGGATAGTATGGTAAATGGATGGATAGAAGTGCTTAACAAAATGTATGGAATATGTGAGGGTGAGATTCCAAGTATTAACTCTCAAGCCCAGGTACCAAGAGCAGCATGCCCTAGTGGTAGCCAGCAAGGATCTACTGGCAAGAACTAACTGGAAGGAAGTTCTCAATAAATAGAAACAGTCTGAACACGTGCATGTGCACACACCCATGCACATATCTACGTACACATAGAGATACACACACATACTTTATCCATTACAGCTCTTCATCTCCCTTCCCTCTATACCTGATGGAGAAAAATAGGATTTTGCTAAGCTTGAACCCTGCCTTCCTGCCTCCTTGGCAGCCTTGCTCAGTCCCCTCGGGCCCCTCCCTTACAGATCAATCTCTCCTTTTCTTTCTTTGTTTCTTTTTTTTCTTTAATTGAAGTATAGTTGGTTTACAATGTGTTAGTTTCTGGTGTACAGCAAAGTGATTCAGTTATATATGTATATACATATTCTTTTCCATTATGGTTTATTGCAGGATATTGAATATAGTTCCCTGTGCTATACAGTAGGACCATGTTATTTATCTATTTTATATTTAGTAGTTTGTATCTGCTAATCTCAAACTCCTAATTTATCCCCTCCTCATCCCTTTTCCCCTTCAGTAACCATGTTTGTTTTCCATGTTGGTAAGTCTGTTTTCTAGGTTCATTTGTGTCATATTTTAGATTCCACATGTAAGTGATATCATATGATATTTGTCTTTCTCTGTCTTACTTCACTTAGTATGATAGTCTCTAGATCCATCCATGTTGCTGAAAATGACATTATTTCATTCTTTTTTTATGGCTAAATCTCTCCTTTTCTAAAAGCTTCCTGTTCCTGCCTTTAAAGATGCTCAGATCATCTTCATTCTAAATCAATAACCACTTATTTGAATACAACATTTTCTATCCGACATGTTAGTCATTTTCTTCAGAAAAGTTAGGTGGTCACACAGGCTCTAAGAAATTCAGTAGCAACCAATTCACTGCCCTCTTTTTAATCTCTCTCTCTTTTCCCCCTCTGAATTCTATGAAATTCAGCTTTGTTGTCATTTTTCAAAAACACCTAATTATAACATCCTATAGGTCTTATAAATGAGACTGGCGAAGTAACCTATTTAACAAAGTCCCATCAGACCTTTGGGGAATTAAAGGAGCAAAATCCCGGGTTAGTCTAAAACTGCCAATTTGCGCTTCTCCTTTTCATGTATATATATATATATATATATACACACACACACACACACACACACACACACACTTCTGTGATTTTATGTTTCATTCAAAATTAATTTAAAAGTTAAATTTAACAAATAACAAATGGAAAATGAGAAACAAACATGAGCCAGGGTGGCTGGTTGGTACAGAGCTCTGGAAACTGATGGTGGCAATAAAATAAGGTTTATCTAGGCAGGCTTCAGAGCTTACCAGAAGGGGGACAAGTTTGTATGTCTATGTCTGATAAATATTTATTGAAAGTAAATAGACTCGGGGGGCCTACTTGGTCCCCGCCTGTTTGTTTTTGTTCAGGCATTATGTGAGGCTGGCTTTCTGTGGTTAGCTGTATACACTTTCAAAATCTGTCCTGCTCTGTGGCAGATGGCCTTTATTTTATCTTTGACATCAGTGTGCCCCACCTGAAGCGAGACTTTAGAAATGGAAAAACCTAGATCACTTTGATGCCTTTTGGAGTTTGTCTCTGTGAGACTGGGAGAGAAAAGATGGCTGTCAACTCACAGATCCCTGCTCTCCCGAAGCTCTCATAGCTGAGGCATCTGCCTTTCTTCAGAATGTCATTTGAGGCCAGAAGCATCCTGGCAGTTGTCTCTGGGACAATACCTGCAACTTAAGGACACTGGATTTCCATGAAAGTTTGTGTGGTATTTCTTCCCCTCCCTCTCCCCAGTCTTCTGTTTCCTCTTTGCTTCCATAATAGCATAGCTTTGTTATCTTTTAGGAGCTGGCACTGCCTGGAACCGATTTCTACAACTTGGAGGTCTGTGAGAGAAAGGAAATTAGAGAATAGTGATTAACTTCAGATAATGGTTTTTAAAAACAAGTTGGTTTTTTTTTTTTTCTTAATGCAACCTTGAGTTTAAAGGAAAAGCCTTAAATTTGGAAGGAGGAAGAAAATAGGTACTTATTTTCCTTAATGAAATTCAAAATTTTCTAGAACACATAAAAAAGAAATTATAAAATTATTAAACTTATAAAATAATTTTCTGCAACGTGTTTCTTCAATAAAACAGTCACTTACAAAAGGATTTCCATATATACCTACAATTCATCTATCTTTATGCACTTAACACTTGCATCAGTGAAGCAGGCATCATGCCAGGACCTGTGATAGACGGAGAGATGTCAAAATCAATCTGATATAATTTCTAATTTCAAGTTTAAAATCTAATAGTTGAGGTGAGTCCTATCTTCAAGTCAGTGTAATACAAGATTGTAAGTGGCATATGCTGGCAGATAATTTTCCTCTGGTAAGATCAGGGATAATATCAGAGACAGTGGTACTTCAATTCTTAGTCTGTAAAACATCTCATTTTTTTCTCAATGATGTGTACAATTTTCTTCTTTGGTACAGTGTTCAAATCTTCTTTTTGTGACCTATCTATGAAATCTTCACCTAACCCAAAGTCACAAGGATTTTCTCTTTATGTTTTCTACTAGAAACGTAAAGGTTTCTAAAGGTTTTAAAAGGTTTTAGGTTTTACATTTTAGCTCTATGACCCATTTTAAGTCAATTTTTGTATATAGAATAGAGGTAAAGATGGAAGTTGTTTCTGTTTTTGTTTTGATTATGGTTCTTTATTTTTTCCAGCACAACTTATTGAAAAGATTATTCTTTCCCCGCTGAATCCCTTTGCACCTTTGTTGAAAATCAATTGATAACATGTTTGTGGGTATATTTTTGGACTCTGTTCTGTTTCATTGATCTGTGTATCTATTTGATGGCACTACTATATTGCTTCCTACTGTAGCTTTGTAAGTCTTGAATTTAGGTAACATAAGTATTCTGATTTCCTTTTCCCACAGTTGTTTTGGCTATTCTAGGTTTTCTATATTTCCATATGAACTTTGGAAAGCTTGTCAATTTCTACAAAGAAATCCGACTGGAATTTTGATTGAGATTGCATTAACTCTATAGATCAATTTGGGGAGAATTGACATCTTAAAGTATTTAATCTTCAAATCCATTTACAAGTCACGTCTCTCCCTTTATTTAGGGCTTTAATTTCTCTCAGCAGTATTTGTAGTTTTCAGTGTACAGGGCTTGCCCATCGTTTCTCAGATTTATTCTCCTAAGTAGTTCATATTTTTAATGCAATTATAAAAGATATTGTTTTAAAATATTGATTTTTAATTGCTCACTGTTAGTACATAGAAATACAACTGCTTTTTGTGCATTGATATTGATTTTTACCTTGTGACCTTGCTAAACTTATTTGTTAGTTTTAGTAGCTTTTTTTCCTGTATTCTATAGGATTTTCTACATAGACAATTATATCTGTATTTAAATATAGTCTACTTCTTTCTGCACTGGTTGAATCTCCAGTACCATCTTGAATAAAAGTGGTGAGAGCAGTCGTCCAGATCTTCTTCTTGATCTCAGAGGGAAAGCATTCAGTCTTTCATCATTAAATATGCTATTAGCTGTTTTTCCTATCTCTGGATATATGCCTGGGAGTGGGATTGCTGGATCACATGGTAGCTCTATTTTCAGTTTTTTATGGAACCTCCATACTGTTCTCCATAGTGGCTGTACCAATTTACATTCCCACCAACAGTGCAGGAGGGTTCCCTTTTCTCCACACCCTCTTCAGCATTTATTGTTTGTAGATTTTGTGATGATGACCATTCTGACCAGTGTGAGGTGATACCTCATTGTAGTTTTGATTTATATTTCTCTAATAATTAGTGATGTTGAACATCTTTTCATGTGCTTTTTAGCCATCTGTATGTCTTCTTTGGAGAAATGTCATTTACATCTTCCCCCATTGTTTTGATTAGGTTGTTTGTTTTTTTGATATTGAGCTTCATGAGCTGTTTGTATATTTTTGAGTCTTACTTCTTCTTGATTGACCTTTCTGATATTAGAAAATGATTCCATTAACTTCTAGTGGTATTTTTTGCTCTGTAATCAAATTTTCCGATGTTAATATAGCCACTCAGCTCTCATTTGATTTTTTTTTTCAGCATGGTGTTTTTTCTGTCTGTTTGCTTTTAACCTATTTGTGTCTTTGCATATAAAGTGGACTCCTTGGCAACACTGGGTTGTGTGTGTGTGTGTGTGTGTGTGTGTGTGTGTGTTATTAATCTAATCTGACAATCTGCATTTAATTGGGAGGTTTAAACCATGTACACTTTAATGTGATATGATTGGGTGTAAATCTACTATTTTTATATATTTTTTGTGCTTTTGATCTTTTTTTTCCTTTTTGGGGGGCTTTTGGGTAAATCAAGTATTTTTTACTTAATTCTTCGTGTATTTTGGCAATTGCTTTAACTACATATTTTAATCTTTAACTTACCATAATCTACCTTCAATTAATGTATATTATCATTTGATTATATGTTATATTATATATTAATATTATTAACATGAAATGTTATTTTTGTTTCAAACAATCAATTAACCTTTAAGGAGATTTAAGTAATAAGTTAAAAAGTTTTGTGTTTATCCCTATAGGTACCATTTCTTATGCTCCTTATTCCTTTGCATAGATCCATATTTCCATCTGGTATTATTTTCCTTCTGCTTGAAGGATTTTCATTAACATTTCTTGCAGGAAGGTTCTACTGCTAATGAATCTTTCAACTTTATTATGTCTGAAATAAAAACTTACTTCTTTCTGCATTATGTTCATCTTTTATTTTAGGTCCTTAAGTATTTTGAGTATTTTTATTATAGCTGTTTTAACATTTTTTTCTGCTAATTATATTATTTCTGTCTTCCTACTGACTGATTTTCTTCCGGTTATGAGTCACTTTTTCTTCCTTCTTCATATATCTTAATTTTCCTTAGATACTTGAACTTGTTAATTTTAGGTTGTATATTTTGTTGTATTTCTTTAAAGAGTGTACAGTTTTATTTTGGCAGACAGTTATTTGTTGATTTTGCAGAGGGGTGGTGAGTGCATTCTAGAGTAGCCTCTAGCTAGGGCAAACTTTACTATTACGACATGAGACTTCTAAGGTTTCTACTGTATGTCCTGCGGATTCTATCATATCCCTACTCTGCCTGGTATGAAGTCTGAAACTCTGTCATGGTTGAAAGCAGAAGTTCACTTGATAAATTTTTAGTATACACACCAATGTACATACACACATTCCTGGCTTTGTTTGAACTCTGGAAATTTTTTGGGTTATAGCTCCCTGGTTCTTTCCTCAGGAGTCAATTTTTACCAGTTCTTGCAAAGTTTTAACTTATGCAGCCCTGATAGGTGTTTAACCAGAGTCAAGGCAACCTCTATGCCAATTCCTGGAGCATTTTCACTTTGTAGATCCTGCCATTCTGGATTTGCTGTCAGAGGTCAGATACTGAACTAGTAAAGCCATTCATCTCCAGTGCGGGGAGATCTTCAGAGCCCCACCACATGAAGTGTCAGCCAGTGTGAAACTAGTTATTTGATTCTCTTTTGGTGAAACTTATAGCTCTTTTCTTTGTCATGCTGTGAGAAGGACTTTGAGGACCCTAGTCCGAAAGTTGTTTTTATGGCATTTAGAGAGTGTGAAGTGCTCTGACTGCTGGCTCTTTGATTTGCTCAAGGAATTTATCTGGTGATGAACAGTGTTTTGAGTAAATTGGAGAGGGTGAGGTAGAGTACTAATTTAAAATGACTTCAATTGGATGATGGTGATGATGATGATTACCAATAGCAACAGTAACAAAAATGTGAATTTAGGGCTATGACACCTGGGAATTGTCTCTATATGCCACAAGGAAAGCTGAGTAAAATGGGAGTCTTAGCTTCTACTACCTTGAATGGTTTTAAAATAGAATGAATTATTGACACTATTTCAATAAATTTTAATATATTCTAATATACCAAGCAATGGATAAATTAAAAATGTGATTTATGTTTAATAGCGCTAATATATTACTTTTATATTGGATATATAGCAGTTGTTTTTTTTTTGTTTGTTTGTTTTTTTGTTTTTTTTTGCGGTACGCGGGCCTCTCACTGCTGTGGCCTCTCCTGTTGCAGAGCACAGGCTCCGGACGCGCAGGCTCAGCGGCCATGGCTCACGGGCCCAGCCGCTCCGCAGCATGTGGCATCTTCCCGGACCGGGGCACGAACCCGCGTCCCCTGCATCAGCAGGCGGACTCTCAACCACTGCGCCACCAGGGAAGTCCAGCAGTTGTTTTTTTAGTGTGTGTTTTCTGTCTATATTTTATATACAGCTTAGATAATTGATGTATTTGGTCTGCTATACTTGCCGATCTTATTAGTTCACTTTCAGATTTTCAGAGAACTTTGCTTTTTAAAAAATCTTTATTTTGTGGGACACTTTTGCATGTAGCCCTCTTGTTCTTTAATGAAAACTGACTGGGGACATAATTTCCAACATATTTTATGATAAAAATATTATCCACTTGATTTTTTTATCATGTGCTCTTTAAGAAATACATTAAGGGGACAAAGAGGATAATCTCTAATGTGAAAACGTGAATCTTTATTTATTTATTTATTTTGGTGAGTGGGTGAAGAATAAAGCATAAATGAATTAGGAGACTGGTGGTCAGGGGAGAAAGGGCATGGAATAAGGCATCAGGAGGCCAAGTTTGCAGTTCTAGTTCTCAGTAATTAGCTGGGTGATTTTGGGTGAGTTGCTTGACCTCTCTGAGCTTCATTTTTCTTATCTTTAAAACGTGGTGTTTTATTTGGCATTTCTCAGATTCCCTCTTAGCTCTCCAATTCTAGGACCCTCTGTTTCATTGGAAATCCTAGTTATGGCTCTCCAATTCAAAGCTGTTTGTAGGGAAGTTAGGAAATAGCTGTCTTAAAGTTAGACAGTGAAAACAAATGGAATACAAAATGGTTATTGCTCAAATGGACCCTGTGGAATTAAAGCCATCATGGAATGAGTCTGAGTGTGGAAAAGTATATTGTGAAAGAAGAGAAATCAATTTGGATAATTATTCATCCAAATGGCCAACTCCTGTCAGAATATGATAAATTGGATTTATATTCTACTTTGGATTCTATACCAAATAGTTTAAAGCTGAGCTGATTCCAGTGCCCCGTGAGGAAGAAGGTCAGTCCCACTTCAGGGAAAGCCTTGTTGGGATGGACCGCAGAGCTCTTTAAGGCCACATGAAAGGTTCAATCCACATGAGAATGACCATGTGGGACTGCCTGAGACTCCCAGAGATCCTATTTGTGCTTCTGTCCTGCTATTATTGAATTTTTGGAGCTGGAGAGAGGCAACAGACAAAGGCAACTGAAAAACAGTACAAGGATGCAGTAGAAGAACATTTTCACATTGCGTGGCTGAGCATTAATGGCTGGGTAATAATGATAATAAATACAGACCAGAGATGTGAAGGAAACAGAGGTTGAGTGGTTGCATTCCAGCAAATCATCACAGCACCAGAGAGGCACACAGGTAGCTGGAAAACAAAGGCAGACCCTCAGTAGACATCAGAATGGGGGACTCATCTGTTTAATTACTTTGAAAGTCAGACATAGCAATACTAGCCACAGCAGACTCCTCAAAACTACATAATAAAAATATATACTGGGGCTTCCCTGGTGGCGCAGTGGTTGAGGGTCTGCCTGCCGATGCGGGGGACGCGGGTTCGTGCCCCAGTCCAGGAGGATCCCACATGCCGCGGAGCGGCTGGGCCCATGAGCCATGGCCGCTGAGCCTGTGCTCAGCAACGGGAGAGGCCACAGCAGTGAGAGGCCCACGTACCGAAAAAAAAAAAAAAAAAAAAAAAAAAAAAATATAAGTGAAAAATAGAGGGAATATATAGCTTACATTTGATATTAAAAGACATCCTTTAAAAATTACTTATCCAGGTTACGTGGAGAAGAGTAATCTCAGAAGCACAAAACATAGATCACCAAGACTCTTATAGTGACATGTGTCGCTGAATGGATAAAGGATAGAATTCTATTAAAGAGTAAGGGAAAGCTGCTTTTTGCTCGTATTCTGTTTTATAGATTCTTTCCTGGGCATCTCCTAATTTAAATAAAAATATGAGCCTCTGAGCAATAATTAGGTGTCACCAAACTAGTCTTCCACTCGTAATTTTAACTTATCCTTAAGGATAATGTGACAAGAGTCACTTGTGGGATTGACTGAGCTTCACCAAAATCAATATATACTTCAAGCTCATAAACTGCATACTAGTTTTAAAACAGAACATAAAACATTCACACTCGGTGATTTCCTTTGCCTGCATAGCAGACATTTCATCCTGTCTCTTGTTTAGATGATTATTATTTGAGCAGATAGGACCATTTCCCATCTGTGATTGTTATTCTTTGCTCAAAGCAGCCAGTAGCTTTTCATAGAAGTATCTTTCCTTTCTTTCTAACCCCCTGGGTATTTTTGCAAATTTGATTCTTTTTTGCATTTTCCTAAGTTTGCCTTTACTTTGAAATTCCAAAGTACTTTTCTTTTAAAAATAAAAAAGACTATCTTTTTAAAGAAGTTTTGGGTTCACAACAAAATTGAGGGGAAGGACCAGAGATTTCCCATATGCCCCCAGCCCCACACATGCACAGCCTCTTCCATTAACAACACCCCTCTACCAGAGTGGTACATTTGTTACAATTGATAAACCTATATTGACACATCATAATCACCCAAAGTCCATAGTTTACATTCTGGGGGTTTGGACAAACGTGTGGTATCATACAGAAAAGTTTCACTGCCCTAAAAATCCTCTATGTTCCACGTGTTCATCCTTCCTTTCCCCCTCCCACTTACCCTGCTGCCCCCAAGCCCTGGTAACCACTGATCTTTTTACTGTCTTCATAGTTTTGCCTTTTCTAGAATGTCATGTAGCTGGAATCATACAGTATGTATGTAGTCTTCACAGATTATCTTCTTTCACTTAGTAATATGCATTTAAGATTCTCTCATGTCTTTACATGGCTTGACAGCTCATTTCTTTTTAGCATTGAATAATATTCCATTATCTGGATATACCACTGTTTATCCATTTGCTTACTAAAGGACATCTTGGTGGCTTCCACATTTTGTCAGTTATGAACATAGAACTCCTATGAATATCCATGTGCAGCTTTTTGTGTAAACATAAGTTTTCAACTCCTTTGGGTAAATACTGAGGAGAGGGCGATCGCTGGATTTACAGTAAGAGTGTGCTTAGTTTTAAGAAACCACCAAGCTGTCTTCCAAAGTGGCTGCACCATTTTGCATTCCCACCCGCAGTGAATGAGAATTCTTCTTGCTCCACATCCTCGCCAGGGTTTTGTATTGTCAGTTTCAAAGCACTTGTAATTATCAAAATTAAAAAAAAGAAAGGTGGAGCTTCCCTGGTGGCGCAGTGGTTGAGAGTCTGCCTGCTGATGCAGGGGACACGCATTCGTGCCCCGGTCCGGGAAGATCCCACATGCCGCGGAGCGGCTGGGCCCGTGAGCCATGGCCGCTGAGCCTGTGCGTCCAGAGCCTGTGCTCCACAACGGGAGAGGCCACAGCACTGAGAGGCCTGCGTACCACAAAAAAAATAATAATAAATAAAATAAAAAGAAAGGTGATCTTTTTCTCATACAATTAAAAAATTGAGATATAATTTATATAACATAAAATTCACCCTTCTAAAGTGTACAGTTCAGTGGTTTTTAGTATATTCACAAGTTGTGATACCATCACCACTAATTCCAGAACATGTTCATCATTCCAAAAAGAAACCCCACACCCATTAGCAATCACTCTCTACTCCTCCCTCCCCTCAGCCAAAGTAGGGGAAATTTAAGAACCATTCTGTTTTGGTTTTGTCATGTGTATGTTTGTATGTATCCATATAAGTGATGTATTATACTTAAGTGGTAACTGTTACAAGCATTGATTTTAGTTAGTGGCTTTTCTTGGTAGAGCAGTAGACAGAACATAACAGGTTACTTTCCTTCAAAGTCAAGCGTGTGGAGTTGCTTAGCAGGAGAAGTAGAAGTACAGAAAAACCTGCTGTCCTCCTCCCACCTCCAGGAAGAGGTTCTGTCATTCTCTCTTACAGAAGAGCTTGTGGCCCCATTTGAGCCCCCTCCTTTGTAAATACTGGAGTTCAGTGTATAATAGTTGAAAGTTATTATTTCCTCATTCTCACTTTTCCCATTTCTAGCCCAGTGCCTGTACTCAGAGGTGATGCATGGCTGCATAAGGATTTAATTGCTGCTGTGAACCTCAATTGGTTAAAAAGAATTCTAGCTTTCAAAACCATTTCAGATATTCCCTGCTGAGTGACTGAGGTTTGTTTGCTGTTCTAAGCCTCCCCTTAATCTACAAACACATTTTTCTGTATCTTTTTCTGCCAACAGAGAGGTTCAGGCAGACCTGTTTACCTTTTGAAGGAAAAGCTTCATCAGCTTTCTCCTCATTCCCCTAGGAGGGCTGAGGAAGGCCAGGAACAGAAGAGAAAACTGGGCTGGCAGGATGCGAAGGAGAGGATGCCAGAATGATAGTGAAAGACCGAGTCAGGGAGCCTGAGAAAGAGCGGGAACCTCCTCTGTGTTCTTGCGTCTATTAATCTGAAACCATAGCTTCTTTTTTTTATCACCATTGCCTTTCAAGTGCTTTTTCCAAGACATCCAAGTTGAGCTTGTTTATAAGCATGTTAGAATCCAAAGATATTGAGAAGCCAGAGCCTGAAAACAAGGGATTTGTCCTCTTTCTTTCTCATGCTGAATGGCCTCCCCAGGAAGCTAAGAGGGCAGACAGCAGCATTACTGGGACTGTACCCAGCGTCTGTCCCAGAGAGCCAGAGGTTTCTCTTGCAAGAACCCTGCTGCACAGGCCCACTGCGGTCAGGGTCCAAGATGATTTCTCTAGATGGTCATGCTGTGCCTCATTCAGTGATAATGACAGTGGGGAATGCAGTCTTATTCTTTCAGAAAGAGAAGGGGAAATCTTTGATTTTGATATATTCTTCCTAAAATGTTTGGAATATGTTTGATTTGAGAGCAATGTGAATATATTCCCTGCATATTCAGGCAGGGAGGTCTTTAGCAGGAATGAAGTTTAACTCCATAGTGTACTGATCAAGACCATACCAAGACTGGGGTTAGGCGAGTAATTTGGTCACCTTTAAAATGGAAAATCATTACATTAGATCCCACCTTCCTTTAGGAGGCAGGTTACTGACTGTCTAATCTTACTTGAATAGTCTCCTTAGTGGGGTGGAGATGGTGTCTCATCTTACCCCACCCCAAATGACTTATTAAAGTATTTCTTCTAGGTATATCACTTAGGAATCATTTGGACTGCAAGTAGCAATAACAACAGCAACAGAGATTACTGTAGTTTTTAAAAATAGGAGTTTATTTTTCTCACGTTTCTGGAAGTCCAGAGAATAGGCAGCATCTGATGTTATTTCTGAGACTCCATAATATCAAGGCTGATCACTACAATTTTCATGGCTTTTTTCTCATAGTTGCAAGATGACTGCTGAGGCACCAGTCATCTTGTCTACATTCCAGTAAGGGAGAGGTAGGAAGAGAAAGGGGTAGCACCTATATGAGGAAAATAAAAGATTACACTGAAACTATGGAGAGGGGTTTTTCTTATGTGACTTGGCCAGAATGGTGTCAGATGGTCACTTCTGGCCTAAGGGAGTTGGAGAAACAAGGCTTGGGAGTGGGGTTGGATCAGAGATGAGTTCTGATAAATGCAGTTTTATTTATCTCATTATATTCCTAGTAAATTTTAGTGCTGCTGTGATATTTTACCACCCGTTTTAGTCTGACCCTAAACCTAGCCATAGGCATGCCAACAAATTAGCTAAATTATAGTAATAACGCATGGGATTACTATGTGCCATGCATTTTACATGTATTTACTCAGTTAATCCTCATAATAACCCAGGGCATGTATGTGATTAATATTCCCATTTTACAGATTAGGAAATGGAGGCGCAAGGGTTCAATTCCTTTCTCAAGGTTGTAGATCTAGGAAGTGGCAGAGCCCACATTCAAATCTGGACCAGCTGTCTTCAGAGTTTTTCTCTAAATCACGATACTATATTCCTGGTATAAAAATATGTAGAGCTATACACAGATATGCAAATACCTGAGGAGACATTTGAAATTAAGAAGGATTACTGTAGGGAAAGCATGGAAAGAATTGAAAACGTGTGAATTCATATCCTGGCTTCACTGTCCCTAGTCATTCATTCAGCAAATATTCCTGAGTTCCTGCTATTGGCCAGATACTGTGTAAATAAGACAGACACGGTTCCTCTATATTCTAGTGGGGAAAATAGTTCCCAGAAATGAAGTAGGTGAATAGATAAAGTTATGTTGTTGATGAGTGAGAAGAAGGAAATGCAGAAAGCTGAGATGGTGGGTAATTGGAGGAATGCTATGTTAGGGTGGCCGGGAAAAGATCCCCTGAGGAGGCGACATTTACATTAGGAGCTGAATGATGAGAAGCATCTTGCCATGGAAATAGACAGAATGTTCCAGGCAGAAAAAAACGGTAAGAGAAAGGGAAGGAAGAGCTTGACTTTTTAGATAAACTGAGAAAAGATTAGCAGGCCTGGTGCTAGTGCTAGGGGAGAGTGATATAAGGTGAGACTGGATAAGACGTTTGAGGACAGAACATGCTGGGCTATGATGTCATAGAAAAGAATATGCATTTTATTGTAATTGTGGTGGGAAGTTAATGTGTCTTCACTTTACTCTCTGTAACTGTTTCCCTTACTGTATACTGAGATGTATAATACTTGCTTTGACTACTTCAGGAGGTTAAGGTAAGAATCAAATGATGGAATGTGTATGATAGTAAATTGTTTCATGTGAAATTCTTTATAAAATAAGAAATAATAAAGGCCACAGAATATTTCATAGCAAGAAGTATGTTTTTTTGAAATATTCTGTGGAATATACTCAGAACAATTGAACTTGTGGTTAGACAGAGCAAGCAGTTCATTAGTAGATGCAGCATTTTAAAAATATCTGATGTGTATACAGTGTTCTGTGGGAGTTTCATTTCCAGTTAGAACACAGACTAGGTTGCAGCCGATTATCTTTCTCACTGTTGCAACTAGAGAAGAGACGATGCATGTAAAATCATATGTTTTAAAGCTGTTTATAATGGAGAGCTGTGGATGCAAAGAAGTCTAAAGGTACTCAGTTCCAGGGAGGGAAGAGCTCTTCCTAGGCGGCCAGAGCCCAGCAGTCACTTCAGTGTGTGTCTCTCCCTGAGTCTGTGTACTGCTGGGCAGAAGATCACACCTCCCTTGGCAGAAGGACTGTATGGGGAGAGGAGACACCCATGGGGCTGCCTGCACTGGCACAAAAGGTTGGAATCTGTCGAAGCCCCAAATGCAGAGCTAGTTCTCCAAGTCTGACAACTCTACCCCTTGGGATTTTGCTGAGAGCCCAACAACACAGGAGGCTCGCGGCTAGGCTCTAAAGTAGAGAGCAATTTCTGTAGTCCTGTGGTGTTTATCCGAAAGCCCTGTTGAGGGAGGTACCTATAATACACACAGGACAGATCAACCCCCTCAAAACATTTGGAATCAGAGGTAACCTAAAACTGATCAAAGTTGCAACTCAGCCCAGACCCACCTCAGCTCCTTAAATGGGTTGAAGTGATCTGTACCTCATTTCAACTACCAGACAGAAAGCTTACCCTTCTTGGGGAAATTACTATTTACTCCAGTTTTCTAGAGTTCTTTTAAAAACAAAGTCAACAAAAAATTATGAGATTTGTAAAAGAAAAGGAAAATATGATCCATAGACAATTGACTGGTTTTTTTAATCAATATTAGCAGATGCACTGACAGCACAGATGTTGGCACTGAGACAAGAACTTTTAAATAACAATAATAAGTATGTTAAAAAGACAGAGAAAAGGGATAAAAGATGAGTAATGTCAACAGAGAGATAGAATCTTTAAAAAGAACTAATAGGACATTCTTGATATGAAAAAACATGGTATCAGAATTGAAGCATTCATTGGATGGTCTTAACTAGCACTGGGCACATAGAAGAAAAGAAAAGTGAACCTGAAGACAGGGTAGTAGAAATTCCCTAAACTGAAGTACAAGGGGTGAGGGTTGGACATTTGGGACAATATTGGTTGTGTTATTGGAGTTCCAGAAGAAGAGGAGAGAGAGAGTTGGACAGAAGAAATACTTGAAGAGAAAATGGATGACTACCCTAAAGTTGATGAAATACATCTACCCACAGATTCAAGAAGCTCAGTAAACCTTAAGTAGAATAAATACAAATAAAACAATCTAGGCATTTTATAATTAAGCTTCTAAAATCAAAAGATAAGGGGAAAAAATCTATTAAAAGCAGTTAGAGAGGAAGAACATTATATTTAGAAGCATGTCAGTAAGAGTTATAATTGCGTTTTCATCAGAATCAAGAATACAGAAGACAATGGAATGCCGTCTTTAAAAGGATTATAAAAACAACAATAAAGCTGCCAGCCTAGAGTCCTATGCCCAGGAAATATATTTATCAAAGATGAAGGTGAATTAAAGACATATTCAGAAAGAAATATGAGAGGATTTGTTGCCAGCAGATCCATAGTACAAGAAATGCTAAAGAAAAAGAGAGGAAATACCAAAGGAGGTTCTCAAAACCGATTAGAATGATCTGTTATGGATACATGGACATGCAGGAAGGATGAAGAGCACCAGAAAGGATAAACATAAAAGACTACTTATTTAATTTTTAAAAAGATTATTGACTTTTTAAAAGAAACAAAAATAATAACCATTGTGGGGTGTAGACATGTGAAGAAGCAACATGTATGACAATAGTAATATAATAAGGGGTGGAGGGAGAATTAAACTCTTATACGTTATTTGCATTGTTCTGAAGTTGTAGCATCTCCAGTAATCATTAAAATATAAGGTATTTCTAAAAACATTATGGAGGGGAAAATGGAATAGTAAAATCTTTTTAAAAAATTTTTTTATTAATGCCACTTTGAATTTATGGTAATTATCATCCACTTAAATCTAATTTTAAACCTAATGGTGTTTTGGAACTTCCCTGGAGGTCCAGTGGTTAAGACTCTGTGCCTCCACTGCAGGGGACCCGGGTTCAATCCCTGGTCTCGGGAACTAAGATCCTGCATGCCGCATGGCGTGGCTAAAAAAAACCCACAAACCTAATGGTGTTTTCCCAACAAAAGTTGCTATATAATGCTGTGTAACAGTTGCATTCTGTTTTTCATGTAGTGTTTTCCTGGTATTGTTTTGGAATAAAAAATAACAAACAGCTGATGAAGCTGAAGCTCTGTTTATCCTAATATGGTGAGGTTTGAAGCTGTGAGGCTCATCAAAGTGGTAGATGAGCCCAAGCATCACAATTATGTAATACTTTAAGACTGGAAGGTCACGGTCCCTACTCTACCCTGCGGTGAAGGGGGAGATATTTGGATCCCTAACTAAAAAAGTGAGAACTCTTCCAAATGCGCTTATCCCAAAAATGCTGTTTGACTTACTTGCCAAAAAAAATAGTTGACCATTGCAATTAAAGGATTCTTTGGGTGGATTGTCTCAGATGAAACCAGTGTGTTACGCAGATGTTCATGACCTGTATTTCACCTCCAATCCTCCCGTTCCCAGCAGAAGTTTATGAAGATCTGTTCTCTGAGATTCTACCAGTATTCCCTTTGCATGAGTAAGAAACTGTGCTGTAACTAAAAGGATCATTATTAGCCCTAAATATATATGCCCCTCATCTTCTAAGATTCACTTAATATTTCCCAAATTTCTCACTTTTTCAAACATTTTCAGTGCTTAGGTATATCTGCATGTTTTCTTAATTTCTAAGAGAAATGGTGCTTTTCCATGCAGCCATTGAGGTGTTATCTCTGTATTGGCATGGAAGAGATACCTATGACATGTTTTTGTTTTTGTTTTTGTTTTTTGCGGTATGCAGACCTCTCACTGTTGTGGCCTCTCCCGTTGCAGAGCACAGGCTCCGGATGCACAAGCTCAGTGGCCATGGCTCACGGGCCCAGCCGCTCCGCGGCATGTGGGATCTTCCTGGACTGGGGCACGAACCCGTGTCCCCTGCATCGTTAGGCGGACTCTCAACCACTGTGCTACCAGGGAAGCTCTATGACATGTTTTTGAGTGGGGAAAGCAAAGCAGCTTATCGAACAATATGATATGATACAGATAGGAAGAAACCTTCAGCTTCCGCTTTATAAATTGTGTATTACTTAAACTTTTATGCTTATAATATACCGCCTTATAATTTTTAAAAACTTAGTCCATGTCTTCTGTTAAGACTGTTAATTTTTTATAAGTTATATTCATTTTCAAAGAATAAACCTAAAAAAAAAACCCAAACTGGAACTAGAGAATGTTTTGGGCATCTATATACTTTTTCCTGAATATGGTACACGGAGGGCAGTAGGCTGTGTGAGCAGCGGTAACTGATTACAGTTTCACAGAAGTAGATGTTTATATACTATAATTCTATGAATTCATTAGTGGTTTTCAAAAGAGAAAAGGCTGAAGAGCCTAAAAATAGTAAAGGGAGCAGTAACTGCCTTCATGACCTGTGTTGATTTCCTATGTATTTCAACCACTAGAATGTGTCTGTCTTGTCAAACTGTAAAGAATTCAGTGAAGAACTCTCATCACCCAATTATCAAAGCGTCATAAAATTATTTTTATCAGCAAAGAATAAAAAAAATAAAAGTGGGTATCTAATATTTTCCTGAAATGCTCTGAGTTTTAAAAATAAGTTGGCTAACTCACTGCAAAACTAGAACTACTTACAGTCTGGTACAGTCTCAGGATCAATGATCAAATTCTAGAAATTTATACTAAAGATGATTGAGAAATCTAGGATTCCTAGAGGTATAGACCATATGAGCACATGGAACTTTTTTCTTATTCCCCTTTCTTTTTGTACTGTTATACATATCAGTGTGCTTTACATATGCTCTAGGACACGGCTAAGTTTGGTAGTAATCCACTGCTGCTCTGAATGTCAAAATTGAATTGTCCTAAGCGAGTCAGAATGCCACGGTTGGACATTACTATGTCATTGCTCTTTCTATCTGGATTTCTTGTTTTGGATAAAACAGCTCTGACCACACATTGGTTAAGTAGTCTCAACTTTTTGGTTCAATTCCACCTGGACCCAAGGAGAAGAAAGCAAGTGTGGAGGAGTCCTTTGACAGGAGTTGCATACACACTCCAACTGGAAAATTAAAAAGAAAAAAAAATCATGTAAGAATAAGAACAGAAGATCATACTGCATAGAGTAATTCAGTCATTCTTCCTGGTTGAGGACTGAAGTGTTGTATGTAATCAAACATTCTGTTCCTAAGAAGTGTAATATTTGTCAATCATATATCATAGAGTCAAACATTTAAAAATTTTTCCAGCTTTATTGAGATAGAATTGACATATAACATGGGGTAAATTTCAGGAGTACGACCTGAAGGTTTGATATATGTATATATTGCTAAATGATTACCACAATAAGGTTAGTTAATGCATCCACCACCTCGCATAAAATATTTTATTTTTATGTAAATCTCCAGACTCTCTCAGAATTCCAGCATTTTGGCATCTGTCTCCCCTACTGTGTCTCTTGTTTTTTAGACTAACATCTGTTGGATGTTTTATGTCCTAAATGCTTTACGTGTTCTAACTCACTTAGTCCTCGCAGCAATCCCATGAGGAAAGCATCCCATGGAGCTGCTCTGTGCCTTGTTCAGCTGTTGTCTGCTAGGCTAGCAGTGGTCCTGCTGGGTGGCGATACCTGGAGCTTCGCTGCCCCCCTAAGCATTTGGGCCTTTCCCTTGGTGGTGATCTGGTTCTCCCTGAACTGAGTCAGTGCCCCACTTCCCCATCCTAATACAGAGTTTTTCCGTTTAGTGTCATGGATTATTTCCTCTCATTAGCTCATTTTCTCAACAGCTAACTTTTAAAAAATGTATCTTTAAATTTAAAAATATTTGTTTTTAAATTCTGGTACAATGTGCGACATAAAATTGACCATATTAACCCCTTTAAGCCTACAGCTCAGTGGCATGAAACACATTCACACTGTTGTGCAACCGTCTCCACCTTCCAGCTCCAGAACTCGTTCATCTTGTAAAACTGAAACTCTCTACCTGTCAAACAATAACTTGCCATGCCTCCTTCCCCGCAGACCCTTACAACCACCATTCTACTTTCTGTCTCTAGGCGTTTGACTCCTTTAGGTCCCTCACATAAGTGGAATCCTACAGCGTTTGTTTTTCTGTGACTGGCTTATCTCACTTAGCCTGATGTCCTCAAGGCTCATCCATGTTGTAGCATGTGTCAGAATTTCCTTTCTTTTTAAGGCTCAATAATATTTCGTTGTATGAATAGACCACATTTTGCTTATCCATTGGTCTGTCAGTGGATGTTTAAGTTGCTTCTGCCTTGTGGCTATCGTGAATCATTGTTATGAACATGGATGTACATGTATCTCTTCAAGACTCTGCTTTCAGTTCTTTTGTACGTAGAGTCAGTGGAATTGCTGGATATCACAGTAGTTCTGTTAGATTTTTTGAGGGATTGCCATGCTGTTTTCCACAGAGGCTGTACCATTTTACATTTCCACCAACAATGAACAAGGGTTCCAGTTTCTCTACATCCTCGCCAATGCTTATTTTGTTTGCTTAATAGTACCCACCCCACTGGATGTGAGCAGCCAGCTTTTTTCACTCTTCTCTGACATCACCTTAGATACTTTACAGGGGCTAACTTTTACTATATATGTTTTGACTAACATGAACAGCTTCCCACTTTATGAATGTGTGAAAGGTATAAAAAGTATTTTTGTGGTAATTTCCGCATGGCCACAAAGTCATTATGAATTATAGAGAATGAAAAGGACGGGGCCACCGCAGACTGGAGGTTATTCCCTCAAACCCCTCTCTTTCACACTAACTCCATCTCTCCATTGATATCACACCTAAATTTAATTTTGTGATTTGTAACATGAGACACTGATTTTCGTTAACAGATACTATTCTTTTCTCAGAAAATCCATTTCTCGCTGCCGAAGAATTAGCAGGATGCTCTCCAATGAATCCTTACAATCCCCGGCATTCAGCCGCTCCAACTCTCAAGCCTCCATAGACAGCGCCTCCATGGAGGATTTCTGGCGGGAAATAGAAAGTATCAAAGAGAACAGCCTGGGAGTTCAGGAAGAGCAGACGCCAGCTGAGGCCAAGCCCCTGGATGGTGAGATGCTAGATTGGTCTTCCCCTGTGCTGTCTTTCTTTGTATGCTCTCTTATTCTGTTGGCAGGTAGAAATCATTCCACTAGTAGTTTAACAAGTGAACCAGTAGAATTTGGCAAATCAGCTGCCTGCTCCCACGGATTTATATCTGCTGGTCTGGCTCAGGGTGGCTTCTGTGTAAGGTGACATGACCTGAAGGAGGGCTGTCAACACAATGCAAATTGATCCTTTACGTATCACCACTTAGGGATGCTGTACCCGTCTGTTGACTTGATTCATAATCATCTAGCAGATTGAGTATTCTCATTTTGATGGCTTTTATATTTGTATACTTGACCGTTAATTACCAAAAGAGAGAGACAGACAGAAAAAAAATTTACCAACATAATTCTGGATTAAAAATATTTAGCTATGAAGCATGTACTAGCATTAATGTATTTAGAGAACGGATAATCTAGTACTTCACCAAATAAGAGCCGTGTCAGATATGTCAATTATACTAGTTTCCAGTGAAATTAAACAAGAAGGTTGAGGACCCAAAAAGTATAATTGTCCGTAATTGTCAAAAAGTACAAAATTACTCACCTGAGATTAAAAGCATAGGTTATCTTCTCCAGGTACTACCTATGGACAAGTAAATGCATAAGAAAGACTGAAGGTAGTTTAGCAAGTATCTAAGAATGTTTTCATTAGCCAGTGATTAACCTCAAGACAACTATCAAGATAAACTTTAAAAAACTTTTTTTTCTTTATTCCCTTTCTACAAGCCTATCCTTCTTAGATCTGAAAAACAATAGTTCAGATGTACCACAATTAGTATATTTCACTTAACATTAGAAATAAAAAGTCCCACCACAGATTTAACGAAAATCCATTCAAGGGAACTGTCCTGCATCAGAGAAGGATATTTTTATTCCTTTTCCTTACATACTTACATTTTGCCTTTTCAGATCCAGAAAGACACATAAAGGAAAATACCTCTTATTCTCCACTTCTTTTTTCTTACTAGCTAGCTAGCTATCTATATTAAAAATCATGAGTTCGTACTGATAACCTCCAATTCCAATCCAACGCCACAAAGTTTGTTGTCTTCCATTTTTCTGTATTTATAACCCCCTTCTCCAATAATGACAAACCTGTTCCTCAATGTACTTTTTCATTTGCTCAAGCCTAGAGTATACAGAAAACATTCTCAGGCTTGCTAACATAAACTTCTACAAAAAGCATACCTACTAACTGGAGTTCAAAATTTATTTGCCTGATATTATTTTCCTTGAAGCATATGCCTAGATCTTAAGTGTGCAATTCAGTGACGTTTGACAAATACTAACCCTGTAACCGCACACAAATCGACATAACATTTCAGTCAACTCAGAATTTCCTCATGGTTTTTCCCAATCTCATCATCCCCGTGACTTGCTGTCCCTAGCCAGAGACAACCAAGATTCTGATGTTTTTGCAGCATATAGTTTTGGGTTTGGCTTCTTTCACTGAACATAATATTTTTGAGATTCATTTGGTGTATTACTATTTCATTGCTTTTTATTATGGGATAGTTTGTATTAGTTTCCTAGCACTGCTGTAACAAAGTACCACAGAACTAGGTGGCTTAAAACAACAGAAATCTGTTCTCTTGTGGTTCTGGAGACTAGAAGTCCAAAATCAAGGGGTCAGCAGGGCCCTCCTCTCTCTGAAGATGGTAGGGAAGAATCTGTTCCATGTCTTTCTCTTAGCTTCTGGTGTTGCCAGCAATCCTAGCTGTTCCTTGGCTTGTAGACAACACTTGCCATTCTCTGCCTCTGTAGTCACGTAGCCTACTCCCTGTGTTGTTGTCTGTGTCTCACCTCCTTTTCTTATAAGGACACTAGCTATATCAGATCAAGGGCCCTCTCTACTCCAGTATGACCTCACCTCAACTTAAATCCTAATTATACCTGCCAAGACCCTGTTTCCAAATAAGGTTACATTCACCTGTATTGGTGGTTAGAACTTCAATGTATCTTTTTGGGGACCCAATTCAACCCATGACAGCAGTATTCTGTTGTATGAATATGCCATAATTTGTCTATACATTTAACTGTTAATGGTTGTTTGCAGTTTTGGCCATTATGAATAAGGCTGCTGTGAACAATCTTGTAGAAGTCTTTCGGTGGAGATATATTTTTATTTCTCTTGGATATATATATTTTTCATAGAATATGTGTAATTATATAAGAAACTGCCAGCATTTTTCCAAAGTAGTTGCACCACTTCACACTCCTCCCAGCAGTATCTGACAGACAAGTCTAGCGGCTTCACATCCTTGCAACATTTGATGTTTTAGGACTTACTAACATGAATGATTCTAGGGATGTGTGGAGGTATCTCGTTGTGGTTGTAATTATACTTCACCGATGACTAATGATGTCAAACGCTTTTTCCTGTGCTTATTGTCCATTCATATATCTTGCTTTGTGAAATCTTTTGACTATTTCTTTTAATGGGGTGTCTCTCTCTTGTTCTCTCACCTCTCTCATTTTTTAATTGTTTGCAACTGGTGTGCAGTACAATTGATTTTTGTACTTGACCTTATATTTCATTACCTTTCTAAATTGACTTACCAGGAGTTGTCTACTACTAGATTTCTTAGAATTTTCTACATAAACAAAGAGATCATTTGTGAATAGAGACAGTTTTACTTTTTCCTTTGTGACTTCACTCCGTCCCACAAATTTTGATATTTCATATTTTCATTATTATTCAGTTTAAAAAGTTTTCTCATTTTCTTGTAAAACACGTGGGAAGGCTTTTGTTCATGTACCAGTGATAGAATAACATAAGCAGAGTCCAACGCCTCTGGACTGATGATTTGATAGTGTACTTGCAAACCAGTCAATTCTGCTCTTTAAAAGAAATGTTATTCAGGTAATGCCTGTTTAGCATAGTTCCCAGAATGTTATAGTGTGTACAGTGGATTTTCTGTTACATGATGTTGTTATTCTGAATTCTTTAGTATTTCCGCACATCTAATTTATAATAGCGATTGATCTTCATCATGATGAATTTTAAGGTTTTTTAGCTGCCTTCTGAGAAAAGGAAAGATTACCTAATGTTCAAAATAAGGAGAAAAGTAAGAGAACAACTATCTATTGAACACATACTCTGTTCTAGATTTTTGCCATCTGTCACAAATTCATTGATAAAATAATCCTCATAGCCACCTAATACTTTGGTGATTATTACCTCCGTTTTGCCAAGAGGACACGAGATCTAGAGATACTTAAAACTCTCCAAAGTCATTCAGTTAGTAAATGATGGTTGGGATTTGAACCTGAATTTGTGTGATTAAAAAATTCTTTTGTGTGCCATTAAACCACATTTTTTCTGTCATGGTTTTAGTTTAGATATTAATATTTTATCATTTTTTGAAATTGGCTGTTCAGATATGGCTTATATTTAACTGTCTGGTAAGGAAAATTACCTTCCCAAATCTGCCAAATAACCTTACTCTACTAGAAGATACTTTAAAAATTTGACTTACGTAAAAAAATACAATACAGACCTTTTATTCATTCCTATATGCCGTTCCCACAATTACTATGGGAAAAAGAATGGTCTTTTAAAGTTTTTTGAGGTTTAATTTACATACAATATTATATTAGTTTCAGGTATAAACATAATGATTAGATATTTGAATACATTGTAAAGCAGTCACCAAAATAAGTGTAGTTAATACCCATCGTCACACATAGTTACAAAATGTTTTTTCTTGTGGTAAGAACTTTGAAGATCCTACTCTCTTAACAATTTTCAAATATGCAATAGAGCATTATCAACTATAGTTACCATGCTGTACATGACATCCCCATGACATATTTATTTTATTTTATAACTGGAAGTTTGTACCTTTTGACCACCTTTACCCATTTCGCGCACCCTCCACCCCTGGCCTCTGGTAAGCACCAATCCGTTCCCTATATTTATGAGCTTGGACATTTTGCTTTGTTTTGTTTTTAAACTCCACATATAATGAGATCGTATGGTGTTTGGTGTTTTTCTTTCTCTGTCTGACTTATTTCATTTGGCATAATGTCCTCAACGTCCAGGATGGTCTTAATATATTGTCTAGTGATTATTTCTCACTTGCTGATGTGTACAGACTTACAGATATGCATGGCTTCCAATCTCAGAATATTCTAACCTTCTCTTGGTAACTTCATCTTACAGAAGGAGAACTCGAAGCAGAGTGGTTGCAAGATGTAGGTTTATCAACCCTGATCTCGGGTGATGAAGAGGAGGGTGGCAAAGCCTTGCTCTCGACTTTGACTCGAACCCAAGCAGCTGCAGTGAAGAAGAGATATAATACTTACACTCAAACCATGAGAAAAAAGAACAAGCAATCCATCAGGGATGTCAGAGACATCTTTGGAGTCAGCGAATCTCCTGTAAGTAGTGAACAGGGCTCAAAAGGTTTGGTTTGCTTGAGGGGAGGGAAGGGGAATGCGGAAAAATTATCAGAAAAGGTCAATCATCTTCTAGCTTTAAGAGAAAAGTAAAGCAGACAGCAAACTGCAAAATTTTGCAAATTTGAAACTTAAGTGATTATTTCTTATTCCCCATACAGCAGTCTCCCCGCACACAAAATTTATTCCCTTCTTTTGAAGTTGATCACTTCTTTGGTAATGGAGCAAGTCTTTGTGGATGAGATACACGGAGCCTTTACTTAAACCTCAGCACTGAATGGAAACTCTGTGGACAGGCAAAGGAGTCCCAGAGAAGTGGGCCCAAGTATTATATGCAAGTCTGTGTAGTTTGTTTTAATGGGGGGTGGGGATGGGAGAGTGGTTAGGGTACCCTTTATGTTCAAAGAAATTAAAATGACGAAAAGTGAAAGATACAGCATTAATCAAATGGGCCAGAGAATGATTCAAAAAACCATGAGGGAAGCATCACATGTTTTCTGAGAAATGGCTGGTTGAAATGCCAGCGTACCCTCGGCTATTCCACGGCCACAGTTTTACTTCTGAGGCTGAGTCACGTCCTCCTATTTCTGTGGTTGTTTTACTGGTAGCTCTGCTTTACAGTTCATTCATTCATCCATTTATTGCATCATTGCAGTGTTGCATTGAAATAATTGTGTCATTGATGCAACAGATAATTACTGGATACATTCTCTGTGCAATTCTCCTATCAGGTTCTATGCAGATAGGATTCTTGGAACTTCGGGTTAATTCATATATAGGAAAAGGGGAACTTGATATTCTGCTGCAGTCACAGGTAAAGTTGCCTGGGGCAAGTTGGTTAATCACTTTGATTTAGGTTTCTCATCTGTTTAATTGTAATATCAATAGTGACATAAATTAAAACTTCAAGGATCTTGGGTAGCTGGCATAACTGAAGACAGTCTCTAATTTGAGTTAGTTTAGGTTGTCTGTAAGTCAGATCTTCTCTTAGATACATTAATCACAGCGGGGTGTTGCCAGGGCAGCTCACATATACAAAGTTAAGCTTTGTATTTGTGTTTACAATGTCCTAGAAGAGCGCTGTCCTTTAGAACTTTCTACGGCTATGGAAATGATCTATTTCTGTGCTGTCCAATATGGAAGCCCCCATCACATGTGGCATTAGCACTTGAAACGTAGCTAGTGTAAGTAAGGAACTAAAATTTTAATTGTATTTAATTGTAATTGATTTGAATCTAAAATGTCACATGTGGCTTGTAGCCAGTATAATGAACACAGTTCTAGAATCCTCTGCTGTATATAATGATATATACTCAAGGTAAGCCATTTTGAGTTCTACGCTGTTTGAACTTTCAGCCTAGTTGAAACCTGGGTCTTCATGGAAGGTGAGATTGTCTCAAGCTGTAACTGAGTAAAGGTGATGCCCACAGCTTGAGGCTAGGGCTCCAGCCACATGAGTCCTGGACAAGATGCCTATCAAAGAAAAGGTTTACCCTGCAGGTTTAAATTCCCTGGGTCATTTTCCAGTTATCTCCCAGATCATCTTGAGAGAATCCTAAGAACTTGGCCTACATGCGTCCTTTCCCCATTTCTGTTTCCAGCTACTTCAGACTAATATTTTTCCTCTTCCCTAGCAAACTGCAAAATATGGGTCTATAGCTTCTCCTGAATCCTCCAGTTACTCAAGAAAATGCATAACTAGCCTCTCTAGGTTTCGCAAAACGTTGCGCTATAGTCACATAGAAGCAGTGCTTCTCCCATTTCTTTCACTTGGACCCCGAAGGGAATCGTAAGGTGGGCACTTCACACATTAGGGCTTAAGTATAAAATGAAATGAAGAGTCTTACTTTTCCGTAACATGTAAGTGCAATAAACTCTTTGGTGTTTAACTCCAGCAAAGGCAGAGAGAGGGCCGCATTCTTGGTGGGCAAGGGGAGTAGCCCCGGGTGCTCTTCCTCCTGTCTGCCTTCCTCTTCTCCCACATACCCCCCAAGTCTTGCTGCGGAAGCCCCAGTTCTAGAGAGAATGGGGAATGAGGCAGGGGAAGTGGTCACAGGTAAAAGAATGACCATATATTCCAGGGAGTAGAGGTCTTGTGCTGTCCTGAGAAGTGGGGCACCTGGAAGTCAGGGAAAGCCTGGCATTGTATTATGCTGCTTAAAAATTCACATTGTTCTTTGTCAAAAATGTAAAAAGCCATATAAAGCCAGCCTTTTAAAAATATGGTATATTTACAATGTGTAAGTCCTAATAAACATTCCCACAAGATTGTTTTCTCCTAAAAACTTCAGCATCTGCTTCTGCAGGTAAATAGACTTGGAGGTTCTTAGAAATGTACCTAAACTTTTAAGTTTCCGATTTGAATTTGACGTCATGAATACCAGTTCCTCCCTCCTCCTCCTTCTTCTCTTCCCTGCTCTCCCTTCCTTATTCTCTCCTATTCTTTATTTCTGTCTTTGTCATCGTTTACCTACATTAATAGAACAATTACATAAAGTTTCCATTCCATTTTCTTAATAAAGTTTTAACATTACAAGTTGCATTAGGTAATTTTGCATTAATCTTAGAATTATGAATCTGACCCACTATACTCACCAAATGAAGATAAATAATTTAAAAAATAAATATGTAGATTATCCTAGTTTTTTTAATTTTTTGCATATAGAATCCCAGGTTCAAAATCATTTTTCTTCAGAATTTTGAAAATATTTGTCCGTTATCTTCTCTCACGCACCATTGCTGTGGGGAAGCACAATATCTACGTCAACTTCATTCCTTTATATACAAATGTGGAAGCTTTGTGAATTTCACTTTTTATTGTTGGAACCTTGAAATTTTAGCAGTTTTCCTTTTTAAAAAAATTCATCCTGGTCACTACCAAGTGAGCTCTTTCATTCTTCAGCTTGTTCATTCTGCATATTTTCTTCTAACGTTTAAAACAAGTATTTATTCCCTTCATTTTCTCACTGTCTCCTTCTGGATATTAGATGATTGTTATTAGATGATTGTTGTTAGATGATTGTTTCATTGTTTGGATTGAATCTCAATATCTCTTAAATGTCCTATTTTCCAAGCTTTGTTTTTGTGTATGTTTGCTCTACATTCTTGGCTGTCCCTTCAACTTCATCTTTTATATCATTAATTTGGCCTTGGTTGTATTAACACTTTCACCTTTCATTAATTTTTAAAACTTTAATAGTCCTCTTATGAACTTACTGAAGCCCCTCCTTTCCCCTAATTTTTCCTTTATTTTGTGATCTGTTCCTGTTTCTCAGCCGCAATAGCCTCTCAGCACTCTGAAGGTACTAAATTAAACCTTAAATTCCAAGGTTCTCTTTTTTTCCTTGAATTATATCTTTCCTTCAGGGTCATCTGTTTATTTTTGGCATCATTACATTGCTATTGTTCAGTTAACTTTAATCTTTGGATATTGATTTATATTCATTAATGGAGAACTAGATTGACTGATTGCTTAGTATAGGTAGTGGTCATATATTTCTTATGCAGTTATGTAGACCCGTTTTCTCCCAAAAACTCTCCCCCAGAACAGGAGTCTGGGCCTGTATGAGTGGTGAAGTGTGTCAATGTCAACTGTCACACTTCACTTCAAGAAATAAATATGGTATCAATGCCAAAGTAACAAGATCCTGCAGAATCATAATTTGTTTCCTTTTCAGGCAAACCCAACTTTCCTTTTTATACTCCTGTCTATATCCTTTTAGAAGCCCCCAATAAAGTGCAATTCAACATTCTTTCTATCCGGGACCACCGAACCCATACTAGGACAGCCACTAGCACTCCCAAGGCAGGTGGTCACTCTGTCACCGAGGGGACACTTGGGTTTTATCCTGGAATTACATTTAGCTGCTGCCTGCTGTTCTCCTGAACAGCTGTTGCCTTCTGAAGTGGGCGATGCCTTCCTGCTGTTTTTATTTTCACTCTGGATATGTGCTTTTTCTGGATCAGCATTTACCGTCCACACATTTTTCTCTTATACCTTTTTTCAGGCCGAAGTTTTTCTCTACCCTTATCAAACCGCTCTTGCTTGCTTTTTATCTTGCAGAAGCATCCAACAATTTCTGTTCTGCTAATGGAAATGTTTAGTGGTTTCTAGATCTACTCTTTGAGAAAGGTATCTCTTTGACATTTTGAGTGATTTGCAGGGGGAGAAGAATGTGGTATGTGCATTGTAATATCTTGATCCAATTTTCCTACGTTGATTTTTCAGTAGTATTTGTTCCTTTCAAAAAATGTGTTTTTTCCTTATTATAAAAGTAATACATCGTCTTTAATGGAAATTTAGAAAATATGGACAAGCGAGGTAAAAAATGAGTATTTCTATGGGCCCAAATAAAATTTTATGATTTAATTAAATATCCAATGAATGTAATTTTCAGTGAAATTCTAACCATAAAAGAATAGAATATTTAACCCTTGTTTTGGTAGAGCTCTTATACACTAAATCACAGATATTAAGTCACCCTTTGGATACATAATGCAAGGTCTACAATCCATTTCATCATGAGCAGAAGTTCAGTGCTCAAACAGATTTTTTCTAATATTCAGAAGATGTGAATCAATTATTACCTTCAGTAACACATTTAATTGAGCAAAATAGTCAATCTAATTTCATAATTGATAAACCGTTAAAGGTGGGACTAACTCATAATTAACTGTATAAATATAGGCATACAGTCCTTAAAAAAAATGTTATATCACACATATACATTTGACTGCATGGCCCAGAAAACCCAAGAAATCATGAGTTTATACAAATATGAATTTGTTTTTTCTCTCTTTCAGAGGAAACTGATCTTTGCTTTAGCGTAGATCCAGCTTCCTTCCATCTTTCTATTTTATCTTTCACATGTGGCCTTCATTCTTTTGCTTGCCAAGGGGGCTGGGCCACTCCTGCCAGCATGCCCGTGTTCCTGGTGGTTCCTGGAGCTTGTACCAACTGACTCTATCTCTCTGACTTCAGTTTCCCAGAAGTCTTACTTGGTAGAATTCCAGTTACCTCTCATTGCCTAGAAATGTTATACAATCATCCTTAGCTGCAAGAGAGCCTGGGAAGTTGATATTTTTTCATTGTACACAAAAGTTCCTGAAAAAAAAAATCAGGGTCCTACTAAGGAAGACAGGTGACTGGGTTTGGGGCAGGCAGTTGACAGGATCTTCCACACGTACCAGTGTCTGTCACCGGGCCTGGTGTGTGGTGAGCTCCCAGGACTGGCTGCTAAGTGGCCAAATGCAGTGATCAGCGCATAGGCAGTCATATCTGTGGGTGTCTCAACATGTCTGTATGAATGTGCACATCGTATGCGTAACACGTGATTAAATGCAGTTACCCTTGGGAGAACATGCCTGAATAAAAATGCACTTTCGTTTTTCTCAATAGCCAGATGATTTTTGTTGTATCCCAGCTCCTCTTTTGGATGTGAACCCAGATGAAGAAGGGATGCCAGCAGTTCCCTGCAGAAATGGTCAACTGGTAAGACAGAGCAAGGGGATCAGGAGAAGTGGTTAATTCAAGGCAGCCTGGAAAGTTTAAAAAAAAAAAAAAAGCCTACTTACCTTGTAACAATGAAGAAAAAAGGGGACTCAGACTCAGGAATGAATAATTAAATAGTTAAATCCGCAAATTCTATGGGGCCTGCTTGTACGTACAATAAAAAAACAATCACAGCTGCAGCTGCAGCCACAGCCAGAAGTCAGTACATGTGGGAGGTCATCAGCTAAACTATTGTTCTCTTTGCTGAGTGCATAGTGGAAAATTTTATGCTACCTTCCATAAATCTTTCAAAATTAATTTAATTGTCACTGTAAGAAATATTTTGGCATTTAAGTTACTTTCTAAATGTAAATATATTGTGGGACGCAGCACTGTAGCATCCCGAACGTGTAACAATAAGTGGAAAAAGTGCACAGTCTTGCGCAGGAGGTAAACACGTTTTATTTAGAGCCCACCTCACCCAGTTTAGTGCAAATTTCAAAGAGTGATGATCTGAGTTCCAAACTGTCAGTGAAGCTATTTCAGTGAAAGAGATGAATCTCATGCTGTGATCTGTACCTCCTGGCATGAGGCCTGGGTCCTCTTACTGAAGTGGTGACCCTTCACCCTGAGAAGGACATGGGTTCCTGACATCTTCCTCCACCTGGACTCATGGCAGCAGAAAATTTACAGTAAGAGACCTTCCTCTATCATGCTTCTATGTGTTTCCTTCTCTTTAGCTCTTTATTTTCTTTCCTAGCAGAGGAAGAGGGATTCTTTGTTGTTTTAAGAGTAACCCCTGTACCATTCTTGATCTGATTGATGATGATGATGATGATGATGATGTTTAGATTCTCTACAGTTTACTTTCATCTTGCATATATTTTATGTGGGGCACTCTGTCCACATCTTGCAATTGTCTCGATACAGGCTAGCCCCTGGTCCCTTCCAAAATTCTGCTCAAGGGTTTGGATGTGGCCAGTTTGTGTTCTGGCTGCTCTTCTGTTGCCTGAGGGTAGGTCAAGGTCTGGAGGTGGAGGGTGGTCAGCTGGGGCTGTGAGCAATCCTGTTTTCAGATTTTTGTCTCTAATTTTTTTCTAATTTCATTGCATTTCTCATAAGAGTGTGAACTCTGTCTAGTCAGAGGTCTTTACATTTTCTGTTGAGTTGGAAGATTTTTCCCTCGGTTCAGGGAGTCTTCTATACCATCCTTCCAGCCAGGACACTTGATCCAGGCATTTGTTCCTCTCTGCCCGCCTGCTCCCCTTCACAGCAGCCACTACCTCTTCTCTCAGCTAGAGGAGGGGCAAGTCAGAGTAGACACGGGGTGTTTTCAAAGAACGATTTCTATGAGCTTTTCACCCCACCTACCTCTACCTACTGTTTTGATTGCCTCCTCTTCACCTTGGGGTTATAGGGATGGCTCAGCACATGACCCCTGACACTGGAAAGATGAGACAACAGCAATTTATTACATGTTCTCACAGCCCAGGGAGGGAGGACACTGCACACCATACAGAGCCACATGTGGGGTGCACTTGGGAACAGAGTGAACAGCCAGGCTTTGTAGTATCAAGAGGGGGAGTGCCCCCTTGGTTCTCACAGAGGATGGATTGGCTTGTTTGAATAATTCCATGGGTGGACAGGAAACTGAAACCCACTACTCAGGGATAAGCAAGAACTGTGTCTGGCTCCCTGGATAAGGAGTGTTGTCTTACTAGGGGACCTTATCTGAGGGAGCAAAGTGGGAGGGGAACTTGGGCTTAGACCACTTACGGCCCTCCCGCTTTTACCGGATGTCAAGGCAACATGTAAGAGTGAGTCTTGTTTTAGATCTTGTTGCCTCATTGACACTCCACATCCAGCCGTGGACTCTCATGATGAGTCTGTGCTTATTTTGTTTCTTTTCTCTTTTAGCACTATCCCTTTTATTTCAATTCTTTGATAGTCTTGTCATCTTTTAAAGGTTAAAGGCAAGTGTGGTGACGAAACACATGAAGAAATCTCCCACTGAGGTGAACAAGAACGATTAAGTTTTATTCCAGACACACCCCTGAACTACTCATCAGTTCATAGAATGAGAAAGCAGTACTGCTCTTATCCCTGGAGGAGGATGAGGGCTAGCCCGCCAGAATGACCACAGAAAAGAGTAGAAATAGTAATTTCCATAATCACATATATTACAAACTGTTACATCTTCTTAGCAGATTGCATCTTTTATCCTTTGAGCAAATCTGGCAAGAAATATCTCTGGATACTAAATTTTAATAACTAAAAGGCTTAAATCCTAAACTGGTTAGTATCAGTGTGCTAGGCTGTTGCTCATTTTCTTTCAGAAATTTGTAAATATTAATCTATTTGCTTTTCATATAGTGTTAATGTTGAGAAGCCTGATGCCTCTCTAAATCATTCCTTTATTTGCATCCTACTCTCATTTTTATATTTCTGGAAGCTTTTAGGTTTATCTTTGTTGTTAGAGACCTGAACTGCCATCAGGATATGAAATCTTTTTTTTTTTTTCTTATCATGATCCAGCACTCAGCTTTTTGTTTCTGAAACATGTTTCCTTTCAGTTCTGAACATTCTTTTCCCATTATTTCTTTTACTTCATTATCTCCATTTTCTCTCTTCTTCTTTTCATTTCTTACATTAAACTCACACAGCTCTTAAGTTGTCTCTTATATTTCCCATGTCTTTGTTTTCCGTTTGTTCTGTATGCTAGCAGGTTTTGTCTACATCATTTTGTGGAAACCTAATTCTCATTTTTGTCATGAGTGGTTATAATTGGGTCCCTGTTGATTTTTAAATTCAGCAATCATACTGTTAATTCATAAGAACTCCTCCTTTTTTCACTGATTTACCCTTTACTGTTATAGTTAGTCCTGATTTATGATTGCAATAGTCTCTCAGATCTCTCTGAAATTATTAAATCATTATAAGCCTTTTTCTCTTCCCTCACTTATCTCTTTCTCCCAGAATGTATATCAATATACCTTTTTTCCAAAATGTTGATTTTCTCCACAGCTGACTTTTTTATAGTGTTGATTTTTCTCCAGTGGCTGATGATCCTTAGTGATGGTCTGGATTGACTAGTTAATGACTTTTAGGATATGTCATTGCTGTATGATTTCTCTGCCATTATACAGATATTTTCCCAAAGGGCTCTTTATTGAATAAGAGGGCTGACCTTGGGTCCTGTGTAAGCAGTAAGGTATGTGAGCAGTCCGTGAATGGACGTTATTTTAACAGCACACATGGGTGAGTCCGTGCATGTGTGCATATGTAGACACACGTACATACACACGTACACACACAAATACACGCATGCACATACCTTCAATGCCAAAGGGAGAGTGGCAAATGACATCATTCCCAGACAAAAATCATGTTCTCCTTTTATTCTCCCATCCATGTCTTTCATGAAGGTCCAGAGTGACCTGATATTGAGGTGTGTTTTGGTCCCAACCCTGGGCATCTTCCCAAGGCAGGTAGTTCACTTCATTCAGAGTGCTTTCCTTGGGTCCATACGTGGCTGCCGTCTGCTGTTCAGTGTAAAGGGAACTGTTGGGAGTTCCGTCGGGCTCTTCCTTTAAGGAAACACTTTACAATAAATTATCCTAGCCATTGCCCTGGGGCCCCTTCTTGTCCTGTGTGGTTTTCACTCTAAGCTTGGTTGTTTGTCTGTTTGCTTTTTTGTGGATTTGCCCTTTCTTTGTCTTATGCTATCCTTAGGCTGAGAATTTCTTTACAATTATGAAATAAATTACTTACTTTTTATTTTCCAGGAATTTCTAACAATTTTTAATCTGTTATTAGAACACTTTGTTGGTTTTCAGTGCCCTTGGAGCTATACTTAAAAATACGCCCTTTCTCTAATTCTGAGTGATTGAGAGTGGTACACTCTCTGACCTCCATCCTGACCTAAGTTTTCTTGTACTGCCTTTTCAGCATTGTTTGCCCTTCCAAAGAGATGTGTGTTCTTCATAGCAATATAATACATACACATTGGGGGAAAGTTAGAAAATATGGAAAAGTCAAATGAAAAATGTTTCTAAGGTCTCGTGTAAAAGTTTATTTCATTAATATCCAGTATGCTTAATTTTGCAAAAAGTTGCTTTAATCATGGAGTAGAATATTTGCATCTTATTTTGGGAAATGCCATTATATCACAAATGCTGCTAAAAATCTTAGAGCATATGCACAAGGCCTACAGTGCAGCACATCGCAATTAGAATAGTCTCAAATCCATTTGCTGCATAGTGAAAATCAGAGCTTTTCCAATACTCATTGATGGGAATGAAATATTTGGTTCAGTCATATGTGTTTGTGAGATAATCAGTCTAATGTTTTTCCAGTTTCAAAATGAAAAAAAACCCTGAATACTCTTGCTTTTGATTTGTAAATCACTCCAAAATACAGTCATAAAGTCTGATTTTTAAGTAGCTTAGTTTAATCAGTAAGCTTCCTGACTTAGACAATTAGAGGTTTATTTTCCTTACAAAATAAGAAGTCTGCGGCTGGTTTGACTAATATCCCTCTCATGGACCTACCAAATTTTTATCTTTCCATTCTGTTCCACTCAGCATACAGGCTAGTATTTAATGCTTACAGGATGTCTGGGCATCACAGGTACCATGCCCATGTTCTGGGAGAAGCATCAGCCAGCTGATTCCATGCACTTCAACAAGAAAACATTAGCCTTCCTGGGTGCTCTACCAAGTAGGGTTTCACTTGAATCTCTTTGGACGGAGCCATCACATGATCACACTTAGTCCTTTTAGATAGACACGCAGCATCTTGGAGCAAGATCATGATATATGTTAAAGAAGAAAAGAAAAGTGGGTTTTGGCAGGCAGGCAGCAGTGTCTGCTTTTGAGACTCATTTCTATTGCAGTGCATGACATTTATGAGGCTCAATATCCTTTTGGAGGAATTGGTGAATGCTACCAATTGCGCTGTAGTCATTAACTCTGTGTATGTCCACATGGCTGTGCATTTATACAGATTCTAGTGTAATGTATAATTGAATAAACAATCACATAGTGGAAGATATGCCTGGATAAAAATGACTTTCATTTCTTTCATTAGCCAGGCGATACCTGTGACAACCATCCTAGTCAGTTGGACGACACCCAGGAGGAAAAAGAGCTGCCAGGAGTTATCAAAACAAGTGGTTCCTTGGTAAGTGATAGCAGGAGAACTGGGGTTAGGGATGAAAAAAGAAGCCATTCCTTCAAGACAATCATGCAAAACTTCAAAACAACGCAACATAATTCAGGTGGCTGGACAACTACAGCTGTCAACATGCCTATCTACTTTTATTTGATTTGTAGGAAGCCATTCAGCAGTAAATGAACCCGAGTTTAATAGTTAAAGCCACAACTACATGCTCTATTAAAACAGATACAAACCCAGAAAACCAACGATGGTAGGCATTTCTTTATGACAGATTTAGTTCCTTTCCATTTTTCGTTTATTTTGAAAAATTCTCATAAGAGTGTTGGTTCCATTGAGTCACAGCTCCACCAGCTATGGACGTCAGGTCACAGGACAGCAGTAGGTGTCCTCAGGTTGTCCACTGCTTCCCTGGTGCAGGGCAAACACCAGGCATCTTAGTTCTGACCACACTCTTCACCCTAGGTGTCTAGTGCCCTCCCCTTCCCAATCCCCCTGCTTTTCCCCAGAGCCACTTCCACTCCCCACTTACCCAGAGGAGGGCAAAGTCAGGCAAACGTTGGGAGAAAGATCCAGCTTCTGTCAGTTTACAAACGGGAAAGATTGCTTTATTTATGGTTTAGCCAGAGCCTGTTCTCACATCTGTTTTTACTTGCACTTCTATCCTAAGCTACCTTTTCTCTCCCTTGGTGGAGCTTGTGTACTCTACCTTTCCTTTAATTTTTCCATCTTCATATTCCCTCACCTAACTTCCTCCCAGGTAGAAAAAAGCAAAATGGTGAATCTAATAGGTTCCCTCCTCCCTACTGAGATGGTGTTGGGGAGAGACTGAGTTTCAAGGGCTCTGCTCATATTGACCCCAGATGTGGTTACTCACACCTTTAGTTGTTTTCCCTCATGATTTGGAGGAGATAGTAGTTGTCTATTTCAAAAGTGTCTCCATTTGATTAGGAGGGAGGTGGATTTTGGAAAAGAATTTACATTATTCCTGGAATATTTCTCTCTGACCACCACTCGTGTGAATGTTGCTGGGATTCTTTTTTCTTTTTTTCATTATGTTTTGTTGACTCTACTAGGTTTTAGGAGAGAAAGCCTTGGTCATTGACTTAACTCTCCCATTTTATTCCAGAATATAATCCCTATTGTTTACAGAAATAATACATAACTCTTTTTTTAAAATTAATTTATTTTATTTATTTTTGTCTGTGTTGGGTCTTTGTTACTGTGCGCAGGCTTTCTCTAGTTGTGGCGAGCGGGGGCTACTCTTCACTGCGTTGCGCAGGTTTCTCATTGCAGTGGCTCCTCTTGTTGCGGAGCACAGGCTCTAGGCACGCAGGCTTCAGTAGTTGTGGCTCATGGGCTCAGTAGTTGTGGCTCATGGGCTCTAGAGTGCAGGCTTAGTAGTTGTGGCTCATGGGCTTAGTTGCTCCCTGGCATGTGGGATCTTCCCAGACCACGGCTCGAACCCATGTTCCCTGCATTGGCAGGTGGATTCCTAACCACTACGCCACCAGGGAAGCCCCAACTCTTTCTTTTTATATTAAAATTATCCACAGTTTTTTCTCTGCTGGTATTTCCAAGCTTTAGTTCCGTCGCCTTTCTTTTTTAATAACATTTATTTATTTGTTTGTATATTTATTTATTTGGCTGTGCCGGGTCTTACTTGTGGCACGTGGGATCTTCTTTGCGGCATGCAGGATCTGTTAGTTGCAGCATGCGAACTCTTAGTTGCGGCATGTATGTGGGATCTAGTTCCCTGAACAGGGATTGAACCCGGGCCCCCTGCATTGGGAGTTCAGAGTCTTAGCCACTGGGCCACCAGGGAAGTCCTAGTTCCTTCGACTTTATCACACAAATCCTCTACTTTTGAAAACAAATCAACTTTCTGTTTCAGGAACATAGTTGGAGCTTTCCAGTGATAAAATTTTGTTTGGTCTTCTCTCATCTTTTCAAATGGGCAAAAGATTTGAATAGACACCTCTCCAAGAAAGAGATTTGGATGGTGAATCATCTTATGAAAAGTGCTCAGTATCATTAGTGATTATGGAAATGCACATAAAGCCATGATGAGATAGCTCTACATACCCTGTAGAATGGCTGAAATTTAAAAAGCTGACCGTATCGACTGATGCTAAGGATGCAGAGCAACTGGAACTCTCATACATTACTGGTAGGAATGTAAAATGGTCCATCCACTTTGGAAAATAATTTGGTAGTTTCTTAAAATATTAAGCACATGCCTTCCATATAGACCCAGCCATTCTACTCATAGGTAATATATATTCATACGAAGACTTATCCACAGAAGTTTATAGCTTAATAGCCCCAAACTGGAAAGAACCCAGTTTTACCTGCAGCTAAATATATGAACAAATTGTGATATATCCATACAATAGAATATTTCTCAGCAATAAAAAGCAATGAACATTTGATATACAAAGCATGGATGGATCTTAAAATAATTATGCCATGTGAAAGAAGCCAGACAAAAAAGATTCAATTTATATGAAATTACAGAAAATGTAAATAACCTATAGTGAGGGAAAGAAGATCAGTGATTGCCCAGGGGTTGGTGAGGAGGAGAGGGAGGGAGGGATGACAAAGGGGCGTGAGGACATTTGGGGAGTGCTGGTTTTGTTCATTGTCTTGACTGTGGTGATGGTTTCATAGGTCTATATATTTGTCAGAACTCATCAAATTGTATACTTAATAATCTATCTCAAGAAACCTTTACAAAAGAGTCCATATAATATTTTATGATTTCTTTAATATCCAACACATTTATTTTGCAATAAGCTACTTACAATAAAGGAATTGTCTATTACAATATAGATGATTGTCTATTGTCTATATATTATACATGGTTGAATCTTGACTCTGGATCACAAATGCCACTAAATCTGGGCATTTACAAAAGATTTACAGAAGATTTACAACCTGTACAGAAGGCTTACAACCCAGTCTACAGTCTTTACAAACTACTCTACAAATCACTTGTATAGATAAAAGAAACATTTTCCTTATGTGTAGTCAACATAAATGAATTAGTCATTAGAGGTGTTAGTTAACTCAAAGGCGAAGTAGTCGATCTAGTTTATTTCCATCCAGTTTATTTCCAATGTCTTAAGTCAAACTCAAATAGCTACATTTGCTATTGATTTATAATTCACTGCAAAATACAATCATACCTTCTGTTAAAAATGATCAGTTGCATCTGTGTTTGCTTTGTAGTAAAGAAAATGTAAGGAACCTTGGTTTAAACAAGTAGGAGTTTGTTTTAATCACAAAGTGAGCAACTAATGGTGGATAAACCAAGGCTAGTACAACCGCAGTGCAATGCACTGCCAACCTCAGCCCGAAACTTCTAACTTTTTCCTTTCACGCTGCCACCATAACATGTGGATTTAATCCTTAAACTTACAAGATGGTTAGCAAACTCTGGATCCCATTAGGAACATGTGCCAACCGAGTGTTCATTGTTAACAGAAAACCTTAGCTCTCCTGGAGAACCCGCACAGTGACATTTCTCATATTGCTCATTGACCTACTCTTGCACTCTTACATGACAATCTGGGTTTCTCTTCTCTTCTTTGGTTGCCTGAACCTTATTCCTTTATAAATAAGCTTTTTGTGTTTGCCCTCTCTACAACTTTTTTGAATTTTGAATTTATTGCTGGAATTCTGAACTTTCACAAGAATCAGCCCCTTATTTCATTCATCTTGGTGACTGCTCAGTGAGTTCTTTCTGAGAACTGATTTCTTTCTTCTGTTTCTGGACATTGTCTTCTATTATGTCTTAAGTTATTTTTTTCTCTGCATTTTCTATGTTCCCCCCTTCTAGAACACATATTAGATGGTTCCTGCTTTGCTTGAATTGAATTTCAGTATCTCCTAAATTTTCTCTCCTGTTAGTCTGTTTGCTCTGATTTCTTCATCTTTATCTTCCAGATTAGTAATTTTTTTCTTGGTCATGATTCTGTTTTTTTTTTTTTAAGCTTGTCTTACTCCTTGTACATTTCAGCAAACATATTCTTATTTCCCAAGAACAACTTTTTTCTCTCTGATTTACCCATTATGGTAGCTGTAGGTTCTTGATTCATAGCAGCAATAGCCCCTTGAAGATAAGAATTATATTATTTGTAAGGAATGAGATTATTTCTGTCTTTTTTATTGATATATATATATATTTTAAAGTGCATGCATTTTAGGTATATAATTCAGTTTGAAGAAGTGTTTTCACTCATATAACTACAGTCAGTCAAAATAGAAAACATTTCCATCACCAAAGAAATTTCTCTCAGGCCTTTTCCAGTCAGTTGTCCTCCTTTTCCTGCAGAGGCAAACCCTATTGAGATTAATATGCACTCTTGTGTCTGGCTTCTTTCACTCAGAATAATTTTTAGATTTATCCATTTGTTGCATGTATTAGAAATTTAGTCCTTTTATTACTAACAATAATCCATTGTGTAAATATACTATTATTGGTGTATCTATTCACCTGATGATGGACATGTGGACTGTTTCCAGTTTTGCGCTATTACAAATAATGCCGCCAATACATTCATTTAGTATAAAGGAGTATATTCTCATTTCTCTTTGGTAAAGATGCAACATAATTCAGATTGTTGGCAAACAAGCCACCCTCAGCCCCATCACCCATAACCCTTAAACTCAGCTAGGAATAATTCAATAAATCAAAAATAACTAAATTCTATCCTTTAAAGAAAGCATCTACAGGCAGAAACAACAACAACAGAAACTAATTTTTTAAACATATATCCTAAGTGGAGGATGTTGTCAACTAAAGCTTGGTCCTTGTGGGTGAGCTCATATGGAAAAATAACAGATTACCATGTAAATTGTTTTTCATTATTTTCAGTATCAACTAAGAAACAAAAATTTAGTTTTTCCCAGTTATTTTCCAAATGTAAACATCTTGTGTGGAGAACATGCTAGCTTTTGGAATGCATAGCAGTAAGTGATACAAGCAGTGGAGTCCTGCCCATGTGCAAGCACCATCTGATTAGGGAAGTGCACATGTCCTGTCGGGTGACAGCAAGTGTCCCCAAGCTTACAGTGCAGGGAGAGCTTCTCACCAAGACTATGGATCCTGAATGTTTTTTGAAGTCCAGCTCCGCAGTCCCTCCACTGTACCCCTGTCTATCAGAATCCTGTCACAGCAAGAGGGTGGGATGACCCACCAAAGCCTCCATCAGGGCTGAAAGTGTTCAACAAGGCAGAAGACACCAGCACATTTTCAGGTGGAACTACCATCCCTGGGGCCCCTAAAGTTGTCTGCAATCATAATGCAAGTCTTTATTAATTTTGATTGATTACTGGAGGGAATTGCTGTATGTTTCCTCTGCAATTGAGTAGGTTGATTTTACAAAAAGGCCAAAATTGTTGATTGTGTGTTTTTTGCGAGTGACTGGGGTGTACTTAAATTTAAGATGCATAGAGGGGGCAGGTGGGTTAGTGCAGTAAACACTCCCCAAATGCAAAACTGATGAAGGGAATGAAGAATTCTTCATCCAGGCAAAGCCGATTTCATTTTCAGTCACCCCTCCATTTCTTTTGTTGAGTTCCTTCTCTTTTAGACCCCTTCCTCCTTCAGTAACCATGGAGGATTGGTTCTAGGACACCCCAGGATACCAAAATCCATGTGTGCTCAAGTCCCTTATATAAAATGGTGTGGTATGTGCATATAACCTACACACACCCTCCTGAATACTTTACATCATCTCTAGATTACTTATAATACCTAACACAATGTAAATGCTATATAAATAGTTACTGGCATATGCAAAATTCAAGTTTTTTTGGAAATTTCTGGAATTTTTTTTCAAATATTATCCATCCGGGTTGGATGAATCTGCAAATGTAGAACCCGTGGAGACAGAGGGTCAACTGTACTCAAACTAGGAGCCCACCCACCTCAAGGCAGTTAGTTCATTTTATTTAGGCAGAATTGGGGGGGGGGCGGTTCTAGGGTTATATTTAGGGGCTGTCTGCATATTTAAAGAGGGATGGTCTACTTGACCTCTATCGATATTTTGTAAACAGCTCTTAACTATTTGCCTGTGGCCCTTTCCTACTCTTTGTACATTCTGTTATTTTTCTCTTCCCTCTCTAAAAAATTTTCTTTTATGCTGTTTTCAAGTAGAGGTTTTTATTTTACCAAATCAATTCTATTAGCTTTTCTTCTAGAAATTTCTATCAGCTATGGAATTCTTTGCTGGTTTCCATTGCTGTTAACAATCTGTTTCTTTAATATATATATATATATATATATATATATATATATATATATATATGTTTTCTGCCATTTTTAGTGATTGGGGGTGAGGGGAGTTAGGTGATTGTCAGCTTGCCATCTTGACTTAAATTTCTTGAGCTAGATCTTTTGTTCTATTTGTTCTTTTAAAGAAAAAAGAGTCCTGTGGGGTTTTTTTTGTTTTTTTTTGCGGTACGCGGGCCTCTCACTGTTGTGGCCTCTCCCGTTGCGGAGCACAGGCTCCAGACGCGCAGGCTCAGCGGCCATGGTTCACGGGCCCAGCCGCTCCGCGGCATGTGGGATCTTCCTGGACTGGGGCATGAACCCGTGTCCCCTGCATCGGCAGGCGGACTCTCAACCACTGCGCCACCAGGGAAGCCCAGGAGTCCTATGTTTATTTTATAAAGTAACACATACCGTCTATAGAAAATTTAGAAAATGTGGTCAAGGAAGATGAGTGACAGTTTTTTAAAAAACAAAATATCGTATGTTTTTATAAGTATCGAATATATTCGATTTTGCCATAAGTTTCCTTCAGTAAAGAAAAGAATATTCATTTCTTAAATTTCAGTAATGCCCTTGTACACTAAAGCAAAAATCTACTTCAAGCTTTATAAATGAAAAAACAATTTGGTACTATTGCTATTGAATTCTAATCACTGTGAAAGATAGTCCTAGGGTCTGTTTAAAAAAAATAAGATTAGAGAAGTTTGTGTTTGGCTGCATGTAATAGGAAAGTCAGAGTTGCTTTGCTCCACGTGGAGATGCTTAAGAGGGGGTGGTCCAAGTGTGACAGGGCAGCCATGTGATGCCCCTTAGCACAGACCCAGCCATCTCTGCCATCCATCATCCTCATTGGAGCAAGATGCCTGGCAACTCCAGGCTGTCACCTAGAGTGCTGTCATGAGCATGTAGCAGCTGACCCTACTCTTTTTGGTCAGGAAAGCCTTAACTTTTCTGGAGGCACTCTTCTTAATATTACACTTACACCTCATTGACCACACTTGTCACATGATCACTTTTAGCTGCAAAGAAGCCTGGAAATCAAGTTCTCTGGTTTCACACCTCACTCCCTGGAACAAAACCAAGATATTGTTAAGGAAAATGGAATTTGTGGCAGACAAGAGCAGTGTCTGCCACAGGGCCAGGGTCTGTCAGAGGGCCAGGCATTTAGGTGGTTCGCAGTGATGAGCCCTGAAGGGCTGGTGCAATTGCCCATGCCCTGGCAGTCATAACTCTGTGTATTGCCACACATATCTAAATACGTACGCATAGTGGAATACACAAACATGTTAGAAAGTATTTGCCTGAATAAGAATGGTGCTTTCATTTCTCCATTTAGCCAGATGATGCGTCTTTCAACATTACTACCCTGTCAGATGGGTCCCAAGATGAAGAAGGGAGTTTTGCAGTTCCCAGGAGTGGCTCCATGGTAAGTCATCACAGGCTCAGATGATTGCATGTCAGGGCAAAATTGCAAATTCAAGGCAAGAAGAAGAATTTTTTTCAAACAGATGAGAAAAACTTGAACTAACACTGTGAGGAAACCACAGCTGCCAATAGACCCATCAACCTTATAACAATTAGGAAGAAAGAGACTCAAAACTGAGGAATGAATAGATCAGTTTGAAAGAGGACTCCATAACTTAATACTGATGCGGTGTTCTTTAGGAGCATCAAGCATGGCGCGATTTGTTAACTTTTGTCCCCTTGTCTGAGTTCATACAGATGATCTGTCCTAACTCTGCCATCTTAACTCAGAAGTCCTTTTACCTGCAGGATAAATTAAAATTTCCTCCTCCTGATATTGAAGGCTCCCCACTGTTGCCTGTGTATCCAGCGTTGGATCTCAGGACTCATCCAAACAAACCCTCCACTTACCACAGATTCACTCACGTGGCCTTGAGTAGTAGAACTTCTACTTCTCTTTGTCTCAAACTCTCGTCATTCCTCCCCCCGCCCCACCTCCACTGGGAACCCCCAGTTGGTGTTTCTGGCAGGGTGTGGCATAATGGACCAGAAGTGAGAGACCCTGTTAGATAGGGTAGTGGTTCTCCACTGGCAGTTGATGGAAGGCAAAAGAGCACGACAAGATGGGCAGATGGAGGGGGCACATTCAGCGTCCTCCTGGGCAGTAGTTTCTCGTCTGTTGTCGAGTTTGATATACCGGGTAGTTGATATGCACAACGCACTCCCAGGGCACCCCCATTGTTCAGGGAGATAATGCTGTTAGCCCCATGTGAATGAGTTTTTCTGTTGTGTTTTTAGATTTTTGGTTATGAGGTTGTTTTGTTTTGTTTCATAGTGATCATTTAAGAAGCATAAAGTAATGTGAGTGATTTTTATCAGTAGCACTCACTACAGGTTATAGCACTGATAGGCTAAGGGTTACCCACAGTTTCTGACCTACTGGCTTTAAATTCAGCTGTTACTTTCCCATTTAAGACCACGCATTGGAATGCAAATAAGTGAGAATATCTCTACTTCAGAGATAATCTCCAGTTCACCCCACTTAGCGATGAAAACAAAGTAAGTCATTTGCAAACTGGTAACTCCTAGAAATGAGGAGTTTCCTACAGTAGACCTTACGTGGTGTGCTGTCCACCCCCACCCCACCCCGTGACCGAGGATTCCTCTTCTAAGTAAGGCCTTGCCCAGGATATTTCATTTTCAGTCTCAGCTGGAGGTACCCATGTGCCCAAGACTCAGCCCCAAGTCTTAGCCTCACCTCTACTTGTCTTCTCTGACACCTGTTGATTTTATCTTGTACACAGTTCTAGAATATGTCTACTCCCCTCTTTTCCTACAACTACTTCCTTAGTACAGAAACTCATCATCTTTCTGTGTTACTGAAGCAGCCGCCTGAGTGATCTCCCGGACTTTAGCTTATACCCTCCATCTCATCCTCGCCGTGGCTGCAAGTCATCGGTCTAAAATGCAAGTCTTGCTCCATGCCTGCAGCAGTTCTCCCCACTTTCTAGTTAGTGTTAGTGTTAGGTAGTTAGAAAGCTTCTGTCTCTGACCTCTCGTCTGTCCGCTAGCTGACTTCACCTGTTCTATAAGCCAACAAGAAAGTACTGTGTGTAGTTCTGTGCACACACCAAGCAGAACTTGAAGCATGGTGTTTGCACCGTTGAGTTGCTAAAGAAGAGGAGGTTGGGTAGGCCTGTTTTCTAGGCTTTTCCATGGCAGCTCTGTGACCACAATGCTTGTGACGTTTTTCTGTTTCTTCATTCTTTGCTGATTCATTGATTTATTCATTCACCAAATCTTTATTGAACACGTGTTGTCTACAGATAGGATCCTTGAAAGTTTGACAGTGTAAGAGAAAGAAAATGATCTTGCATGGCAGTTATAGATAGAGCTTCCTGGGGTAAGTTAGTCACTCAGATTTCGTTTTTGTTTTCATTTTGTTTTTCTGAAAACTGATTGAATGTCAATAGTGACCTAAGTAAAAGTTTCAGCAGTAATGACACTCAAAAAAATTTCATTGGAACCTGTCTCTAGTGTGACTTACTTTGGATTGTTTGTTACTCATAATATCTTTACTTTGAAATGTTAAACAAATTGGTTAGTTGCTAAAGTAGCCCACAGATGCCAACTTCACTCTTTCTGCACCTGTACTGAAAATCATTCTAGAACTTCTTACCATGACATAAACACATTTTTGACTTCCCTGCTTCTTGATTATAAGGAGCCATGGGCACCCCGGTTTGGTTCCCCAGTTTCTTCTACGTGGTGGGATTTCCAGTGATTCAGTGCAGTGGAGGCAAGGGCTTCAGGGGTCCTGGCCATGATGCCTATAAAGGTAAATCTCGCCGGCCTGTCAGGGAAAATCTCACTGACTATTTACTGTTATCTCCAAGACTCCAGAGGCTCTTGACAACTTTCACTATTGGCATTTATGTTGTGGAATGGGATAAAGTAGGTAACCTAACTTTATCTTTTCCAAGGGGATAGCCTTGGCTTGACCAACATCTTGTTTTTTCATTCTTTCATCTTTTTTACTTGTTTGATTTGCACCTTTATGATAAGTGAATTCTCTACGTATACAGGGTCTATCCTAATTACTATGACTCTATGTTTTGTTTATTTAAATTTGTTACAAGTTTGCCATCATTGTTTAGAATCAAAATTTTCTTTCCTGTTCTCAGAAGTTTTTTTCTTTCAGATGAACTTACATTGAGGCTATCACTACCCATTAAATCTTGTTTACCCATAAAAATCTTGTTAGTACTCCACTAAGAATTTCATTGAATTTAAAGATTGTTGGAGAGAATTCACATCTTAAAATATTGAATCTTCCCACTGAGAAAAAATTGTGTCTTTCCATTCATTTGTATCTTCTATCCTTCAGTAAAATTTCATGATTTCCTCTCATATTTTTTCCTACACATTTTTTCATTTGTTAGTTACTAGGAACTTAATGGCTTTCATTGGTATTTTAAATGGTAGGGGTTTTTCATGGTATCTTCTTGTCTGTTTTTGTGGATATACAAGGAAAGTATTTTTGTTACTCACAAAAGTCTCTCTTACAGTTTCCTTTCTGAAAATTCTTTTTTATTTCTTAGAATTTTTCATTTGATTTTATAATTCGTGCAGACATTGTCTGAAATACTGAAAGTTTTATTTGCCCAATCTTTAAAATACAGTTAGCCCTCTTTATTTTTAGGTTCTGCATTCTAGGATTCAACCAACTGCAGGTTGAAAATATTCAGAAAAAAAAAATCCCAGAAAGTTCCAAAAAGCAAAACTTGAATTTGCTGTGCACCAGCACCTATTTACATAGCATTTACGTTGTATTAGGTGTTATAAGTAATCTAGAAATGATTTAAAGTATATGGAAGGATATGCATAGGTTATATGCAAACGCCACAACGTTTTGTATAAGGGACTTGAGCATTTGAGGATTTTGGTGTCCTTGGGGGTCCTGGAACCAATCCCCCATAAATACCAAGGGACGATTGTAGTTATTCATCTTATTTACTTTTCTTATCTTATTGAACCAACCTCAAGCACTTATAACATTGAATAATAATTATGGAGATCTTTTGATACATTTTTTATTTTCTCATGAATTCTTCTAAGTTTCACTATTAAGAAGAATATTTGTTCTGGGTTTCTGAGCCTTGTAGTTACTTTTATCAGGAGTAGAGATTGAGTTATATCAAATGATTGTATCATCTATTAAAATGAATATATTGTTTTTCTTCTTTAAAAGACAATTACTTTAGGAAATTACATTGATAGGTTTTTCTAATGTTGAACTATAATTTCATTGCTTAGTTAAACCCTACTTGTGTTATATTATTCTTTTCTTATGCTACTGAATATGATTTGCTACCATTTTAGCATTTTTAACCACTATTCTAGTAAGTGGGGTTAGCCTATGATATATCATTTCTTTTTGTTATTACCAGAGTTATGCTAATCTTGGTACAAACATGTTGAGAACTTTGAATCTTTTTCAGTATTTTGGAGCTATTTATTAAACTTCGGTGTAAACACATATAATCTGTAAAAACTATTATATACAGTTTTATGCCAAGGTCTGGCATCACTGTAGACCTAATGCTTTGATTAATTTTTCAATGGATATGGTTTAGGGATTATATTCCTTTCAATCCCAACTTGTATGAATTTGGTAATGTGTATTTGTTCTAGCAAAACATCCAGTTCATTTAAAATTTCAATATATGTTGGTGTGTGTGTGTGTGTGTGTGTAAACACATATGTACACAAATATATATATGCACATACACACATTTGTTTAGGTGCATAATTTTAAAATTTTCTGTGAAGGTAGCTATTACTCCTTTTTTCTTCCTAAAATTTATGTCTGTCAGAATGTAAATACTTGCCTGTGTTGGCAGTATTTTTTTTTAAAGTCACTACCTTTAATTAATTAAGCCTACTTTTTCTATCGTATTAATTTATTTAATCCTTATTAATTTTTTTCATTCATTCTTGGGTCTACTTGGATAATTTTTCCTAGTCTCTTGGATTATAAACATTTTTCTTTTTTTTTTGAAATATATACTCATTTTAATGTCAGACACAAAAATTTCAGAATATCCCTTTTTAGAAGAATTTGCTCGGAACTTATCCATTATATCAGCAACTTTTTTTTGTCCTGAATTTTATTTTATTCATTTTTTTATACAGCAGGTTCTTATTAGTCATCAATTTTATACACATCAGTGTATACATGTCAATCCCAATCGCCCAGTTCATCACACCACCACCCCCAGCCTCCTGCCGCTTTCCCCCCTTGGTGTCCATTTATTTTTAAACTTTATTATTTGTGTTTAAGGTTAAGAAGTAATCTGAATAATACTTCGGCTATTCACATAGATTTTTGGAATTTATTACTCTCATTGTCTTTAATATTTAATTTATAATTTCAGATGTCATAGATGGCATCGGAATGCCTTTAAATTCACATTTGGATAGATTTTGTAATTTTTATTTTATTTTTTATTTCAAAATTGGTTTCGTATTTGTCAGTGAATGTGGCTTATTTACGTTCATCTCTGAGGAATTTGGCACAGTGGATTCAAGAGGTGGATTTATCAGTTCTGATCTCAGATGCAGAAGAGGAATATGGGGAGCCTTATTGTCTGTAATGACTGAAGCACAGGCAGATTTAGTGTATAGAGTTATAACACATAGATTGAAACCATGAGAAAAAACCAAGCAGCCAGTCAGGAAGGTCAGAAACATCTTTTGAGTCGGTGAGTTTCTCCTGTAAGTAATGAACACGGAAAATATTTGGTATGGTGTTTCTTTAATGTGAAGGAAATATCAGATAGTCGAAGTCTAGTTTTAAGAGAACTCAAGCAGATAGTGCTAACCTTCTAAATGTTGGAATTTAAAATAATAATCCTTCAACCCTTACTCTCCGATCCCAGTGCAGTAGGATTTGGGCAGCAGAGCAAGCGTTGGTAGCTAGGAAGCTTTGCCTCTCCTAAAGCAGCTGAGGCCCCAGTGGGGAACTCTAGTGGTTGGGCATGTAGGGAAATGGTAGGATCCATTATGGACAAGCTAGGGAAGTTTGTTTTAAATGGGAGTGGCATTTATGTTTGAAATACATTAAAATCACTAGTGAAAATATTTTAAAGATTCTAATATTAATATGTTTAATGAGTAAGTGGATGTTTTAAAATTATGAATACAAAGCACTGAGCCTTTTCATTCAACCTGTTTCAAAACTCATGGTCCCTTTATTGGCAGAGAGATCTTCCTTTTCATTTTCACCAAGTCATCCCCCTGCTTTAACACATGAATGTTCTTTTGTTTGTTCTGTTGTGTTTTAACCGTTATGAGTCTAAGTCTGAGAACCTCTACCTGGCTTTCAAAACCTTCTTGACTAACATATTTCTCATATTTTTCTAATACCTTGTCTCAACTCCTGACAAATCAGGCTCTCCTTGATCCTCTCATGAAGCCAAAATGCTTCAGATTTCCATACCTGAAATTTATGATTCCACGTCTGGCCTGAATGCTTTGCCCTCCTCCCTGCCTTTGTAAGTCCTTTTCATCATTCCTTGAGTTTCAGTGCAAGGTCAGCCGCCTCTTCAGTGAAACCTTTCGGGTGGCACCTCCTTCCTCTCCTTTACTCTCCAGTAAACACTAGTAGTGGAGAAATTAGCTCTTAAGAGTGGATTGTCTTTTAATAATGTTCCATAAATGTTACTCTCTTCTCCTCATTATAAATAGCTAAAGAGCAAGGGTCACGATTTAAATTTCTGCTTCCCCCAGGAAAGTCCCAGAATAATTTATATTACAAAAAGTGGGACCTCATTCAATACTATAGACTGGCTGGAGGCCAGTTAAACCAGACAGCAGATGGCACTTCTCCACCTTACGGATTACGAAATTGACATTTAGTCCATTCAAGGATCCCAAGCCATCAGCTTCAAGCCTTACATGAGTGTTTCTCAATTTTCAGGAGTGTTCTCTTTTATAGATGAGTTATTACAAAGTTTAATAAAACATTTCTTTCTAGAAAAACGTAAGGAAACCACTGAAAAGTGTTCCACATCTTTTTAAGGATTTCAGTGTATAGGTAATCTTTAATCTGTAGTGTTAGTTTTTAGAGCCACCAATTACATAATTGAGCATCTGTGTTTTAATAGTTGGCAATATATTCACATTCTGTTTACACAATAAGATATGTTATCTCCTTTGGAATAAAATAGGAAAGAGAGAACGCAAAGCTCAGCATTCGAGATTCCTTTGTGCAATTTGTAGTACATAATAAAGGATCTTTCATGAAGCAGGTGTTCAGTTCATATTGCTAAATAAATATGAGCGACATCAGGCTCTGGGGGAAAAAGAACAGACTTATGCGTGAAGAGCATAAAAAAGGTTCTTGATGGAATAGCAGATTTTCACCCTTACACATACAGCTGATACTTCCACGTTAAAATTTATATTGGTAGAAATGGTAGAATTTGTGTGTAAGTTTTTACTAGTACCCATCCAACCTGAGTTAGAGTTCTACAAAGCTCTACAGAGCTCTACAAAGTTAATTACTCAACTTCTGATAACATTGCAGGGGAGTGCAGTGCTTTGGCAGGATTGCAGTGAAGAAAGTAGGAAATTAATTAAGAGAGGACACTGAACTAGAAAACATACTTAAATTGTTGGTAGTTATTATCACTCTGTATTTCCTAGCAAAGAAGTTAATGTATGAGTATATTAATAGTAGCTAGCCCTCGTGCAGTACTCACTATGTGCCAGATATTGTTCCATGTGATTTATAGTCATTTAAAATTCATAATAACTTGTTGAAATATGTTCTATTATCATCTTCATTTTACAGATCAGGAGATTAAGCAATAGAGAGTCCTGTAACTTGCTTGAAGTCACACGAAGTGGAAGAACCAGGATTAGAATCCAAGCAATCTGGCTCCAGCATCCCTGTTACTAACCATCTAGCTATGTCATGACTTAGAGTTTACGACCAAAATGTGTGACCAGCTGCATCAAGAATAACAAATATAATAATCATCAAACTATGTGACATCAAGCATTGTAATTTTTACGTTAGGAACTGTATGACAACAAACATTTAAGAAGATGTGGTTATTTTGACCTTGACTTAGTTCTCTTTTGAGAAAACTGTGAGCTGTACAGGTCTGAACTGAGTGAGAAAACAAAGGAAATCAGATGCAAGCCCTTCATGGAATCAAGAATTGCTTTTTGTGAAAAGAATTCAAATATACAGCAGAACATAAATCAGGTTGAAACGTAGGGTAGACTGTATTTATGATAAGCTGTTTTGTGTTCGTCTTCCCTTGTTTCACAGTCTATCCTGGAGACTATTCCAGATGTGCCAGCTCATTCCAATGGCTCAGCAGACCCTGGACAGTCGGTGCAGAACGCAGTGAGTGGTGAGTGACACAAACTTCTACTGAACTCAAGCTGTGTCTTTTTGCTTTTGTGCTGGCACTCAATTCAGTGAGAAGTGAATTTCTGAAAGCAAAATGTAAGTGTGTTTTCTCCCCTTTTTGATTCTGTCACCTGGGCCTCTCCTCCCATCACCTCCAAACAGCCCATCTATTATACCAGACGAAACTAATTGAACCACATTGGAAGCAGAATCTTTTCCACCTTTACTCCCATGGCATCATTTAGAAACTACTCACTTAGGCAGTGTCTTTGATTTGGGGCCTCTCTCACAGGTAATCTGGATCTGCTTAACAGTATCAAGCAGACCAGGAAGCAGACCACTTCCAAGAACCTCTAATTATGCTCAAGTAAATGCAGCAGCAGAGCAGCTTGTGATATACAGAGTAACAGGGTTAGCTTTTAAATGGGCCTCTTCCACTTGAGCATTGGGTACTCTGCATGGACTCAGTATGGAATCTCAAATCCTCCTTGTTAGAAATAGGCCCCTTTAGACCACACTTTAGTGATTCCTCAAAATTTTCCCTAAATAATGCACCGTCTTCTCAGATACAGCAGAACCCCATACTTGCAGCATTAGCTTCAAAACTCAAATAAGTTGGGGTGATGAAAATGTTCTAAAATTGATCGATGGTTGTACAACTCTGCAAATATCCTAAAAACCGTTGACTATACACTTCAAATAAGTGAATTCTAGGCATGTCGATTACATTTTAATAAAGCTGTTTCCAAAAAAAAAGAAAAATCGAAGAGAATGGATTTGCTGTAAATTATTCCACATCATTCTATTTGCTGCCATATTGTTATTCAGTTCAACTCATACCACTAAAAGATAAAAGTCTACCTGGAGTAGTCTGGTGATTTGGAGTATCAGCCTGTATAATCAACACTGTCCAAAGAATCTGTCCATAGGTCCTTAAGAAATTAGCATTTTATTTAACAATCTTACTCTGATTTGCATGCAAGCCTCTGTATGATGAGTGAAAATCTTAACTGTGCCCTCATTATTTTCTAAGTTCTTACTGTATCCATTTATTGTGTTTTAATTCAGTATAACTGTTTAGAATTTTAAATTTGTTGATTTACAAATTTCTCTGTTAAACTTTTAATTGAGATTAACTAGGTCTTCTGTCATTTCTATCTTTTGTTCCTTTTGTTCTGTTTGGTTTTCATTTAGTCACTGTCTATAGAAGAGGGTAAAAGAGATGAGCTCTTTTTTTTGTAATCAAATAATTCTTTTCATGACATATGAACAGTTCTGCCAGGCAATGAAACAAGATGGCAAGCCAAACTCTTAGTCAAAAATCAGATTTAGGTTTACTCAAATGATTTCACTTGTTTTTGGTAAGGAATCTATTGTCTTAATTTCAGACTTGAGAGAAACATGGATACGGGACAGTACTTGTCACCCATTTAGCTTTGTAATGTGCATCATATGAGGTCAGGTAACGATACAAAATCACAAGAATTAGAATTAATTCACCTGAACAAATCTAGTAGTGAAGGGCAAACTGAATTTGAACAAATCTTAAGAGGCACAGTTCCCCAGTTTGGGAAAAACCCAAGAGGAATGAAAGTAGGCAGGAATTTCCTGTGGGGCCTCCACCCTTTCTCCCTCTGCTTTAAGCTTTTGCTTCCCCAATAGCAGCAACATTGGGTCTGGATGGACTTAATTTTAATATCATGAGAATATATAGAAATATTTCATTTTTGTCTTTCTAATTAATCTTCAATGCTTTTCATGAGACATAAACATCTAAAATTAAAAACATCAGATTAAATAGAAAGTTTGCTTGGATAATGATTATAGAAGTTTGTTCATGTGGAAATCTGATGACACTACATTAATTGCTTAACTGAAATCATTCTGGGTGAGTCTAATGCTTTTCCTGGATGTAAACATTCTAATGTGCTTATGGATTAACTTGTAAACATTTTGTGCTTATTTTACAGTAAATGGTATTGATTGATTAAATGGCATATTAAATATTCCACATCCTCTGTTCTTTAGATGATGAATATCTGGAAAAGGACATTCCACTACAAGCTGAAGAGCTGTCCTTTGAAGTATCTTATTCAGAAATGGTTACAGAGGCTCCAAAAAGAAATAAATTGAAGAAGTCAGATTTTAAGAAAGAAGACTATGTTTTACCTGTAAGTAAAAACCTTTCATGATTATTCCACTAGCTTCCTGTGACTTCTCTGTGGGACAAACTAGGATTTTTAAAAAAATTTCTTTGTGTGTGCACAAGGGCATGGGGAGAGGCCAGGCATCAGTGTTGCATCACACCAGGGACATTATTTGTTGTGCAGTACACAGCCTGCCTGGCTGTACCTGGCAGCCCTGGGTTGAGGAAGAGTTGCTAGGGTATATGCTTGAGTACTGCTTTATAGATGAAATAGGTTTTCCACTTGGCTTGTGTGCTTTCATGCACTTTCTATCCTTACTTTACTTATAGGTTGATGCCAGTTCTAACTGTAACTGTATACCTACTTGTGCATTAGAAGCCACACGTCAGAAAGTCACAGTCATTAACAATAGGAAGTGAGAGCTTATAGGGCAGACACTAAAAACTCATCAAAAATAAATTCAAGAATTTGTAATATTATTATGGGATGGGAAAGTAGAGCTACATACTTCATTAGCCTGAAAGCCTCATTATATATATCCAGGATAATTATATTCTGAAAGCCCAATACAGGAAATATGCTACGCTGATCTATTTGCTACTCAGTCAATGCATTTGTGAAGAGTTCAAGATGTGGAGTCCTGAATATTCTGTGCTGATCAGGGCTGGAGGCATGATGAGCAGGGCTCAGGCAGTTTCAGGGCTAGAGGAATGAGTCATCTAGAATCAGGCAGAGGCTTTGCCCCAGGTGGCCTGGACCATTCCTGTGAAGGAGGGGAAGAGGACAGGGCAAGAACTGTAAGACCCACCAGGCGCCTTCTATAGGCCAGACACTGCAGTAGGTATTCTAGTTCTCATCATCCTAGTGATTGCTCCCATTTTAAGTTGAGGAAACTGAGGCCCAAACAAGCTAAGTAACATATCCAAATCTTCACAGCTAATAGGAGGCAGAAACAGAATTTAAACCTACACGTGTCCATCTTCAGAACCCCTCCTGGACCCTATGCAGCCTCTATGTCAGAGGGCACAGTGGCATTCTGGGACAAAAGAGGGAACCCAGCTCTGGGACTCTGGTTGCAGGGGGAGTCCCTCTGAATCTTTGGAGAGAATTGTCCAAGAGAGGATGCTGACCCCCAGTCTCCTCATCATGTCCGTCTCCTGAGTTTGGGCTCACCTGGGGTGCAGGGCAGCCTCCCAGGAAGAGCTCTGCATAGGGTATAGCACGTAGTGTCAATAATTGCTCAGTAATGATGGCAGTTCTTGTTGTGTTGCTGTTCTTGTTATGTATTATTGTCATGTGGGGCCTTGGTCTCAGAAAGAAGGTAAAATAACCAAGTGTTTAATAGCACAAGGTATACCTCAGACCACACCCTATGTTTTGTTGTTTAGCTTTTAAATACTTGGAATTTCAAAGAACAGTTGTTGAATGAATGAATAAATGAATGAATGAATGAATGAATTGGAAGATGCTTTAAAAATCCCAAGGAAACTCTGGTTTAGGGAACTCCTATGGAGAATGTATACTTACAACTTTGTAATTTAAATAACTATTGTATATTTCTACTTTAGCCATTTTCTTTCAATACCAGGTTTTCTGAGAGCAAAGTATTTGTTATAGATTTTATATATATACTTAAATATAAAATTTATATTTTACTTTTAATGTAATTATATATTAACTTATATAATACTTATATTTTATTATTATTACTTATATGTAATATTTCTGTTATTTATTACAAGAACAATCTCTTGTTTTTTAAAGGTCTTACTTCTTACAGTCTTCACAATATTTCTGGACTGTTGAAGGGTTTTTTATTGTCCTTTTAGTGTAATTTGTTTCCTAGTGTGGAAATGGAGAATATAACAATATAATTGGCTTCAAAATGATAGTAGAATTATTTGGCACTTTCTGTGCATTTTTCTTTTTTAAGAATATTCTGAATTACCTAAATTTGATTTTTAAGGTAGAATAACTATTGTCTCAGCAAGCAGGTGCAATCAGTTTCAGTTGAGAAATTACCTACATTCTTTACATCACAGTTGTGATGATGACGTTATGGTATACTTCAGATCACTGTTTTGTTTCAATTTAGTGTAGTAGTGATCCGCAGATGTTCTAAAAATCATATTCATAATCTTTCTGTGATGCAGCATCCTCCTCAGAGATTTTTTTTATGAATAGCATATCTTGCTGTACAGATTTAGAATGTCCAGGTGGCATTTGAATGAAGGTATAATAATTTTCCTTTGCCATAAAAAATAAATATCCTCAATATGTATTTTAGAAATTTATTGTTCAGAAAACCAGATTTGGCCTAACTGAAGCAGGAGATCTGTCTGCTGACGACATGAAGAAAATCCGCCATCTCTCTCTGATTGAATTGACGGCCTTTTTTGATGCCTTTCGTATTCAACTAAAAAGAAACAAAACGGAGAAAGTAAAAGGACGAGGTATTAAGACTTATTCTGAAAACAAAACAAAACAAAAAGACTTTTTCTGGCTTTAACACTTTGATACATGGGAATAAGACGGTGCTTTTCTGATTCTTTTTTCTTTCTCGCCTATTTTACAATGAAGACAGTGGGATTTTTGGAGTTCCTCTTACAGTCCTGCTGGAAAATGACCGAAGGAAAGATGCTGGAGTAAAAGTTCCCCTTGTGTTACAAAAAGTGAGTTCAATATAAATAAAGGGGGAGTTAATAGAGCCCTGTGCTTGCAATGTGCTATTTGTAAACCCACTAATGAATTTTCCTCTAGATTTAAAGACACTAAAGCCCTATTAGGACTTGGGCCTTGGTGATTTCCAGGTTTCCTCCATACATCCACATGACATCCACAAACACTTGGGCATGTCTGCCTTGCTGAGAACTTCTGGAGCCTGTTTCATTGTCTGATCATAAAGCATCAGGTGATGAGTGCAGATGCTCTGTCACATGGCTTCCTTCAGTTATATTTCTTTGAATATTTAAAAAATGTTATTTGTGTGTATGTTTGTGTTTGTGTGTGTGTGTGTATTTGATTATTCTGTCCTGTATAAGAGATGACTAGCAGTCCATTTACTAATCATACAAGTATTTGCTGAGGTATATCACAGGTTGGGTGTTTTTAAATGTGTATGTATAATTGTTTAGAATTTTCCAGACAAAGCTAAATAAAGTCTAAAAATCAGCTTATTCTGGTGGTGTTTGAGGCATGACTGAGAAGATATGATCCATTTAGACAAAGCAGAATTTTGGTTTGGGAGGTTTTGAAACTGATATTACCTGAACTATCATATGTGGTTGTCTCTGTGACCATCACTGGTTAATGGCTCATTTGCTTTTGTGTCACGTTTTTTTATAGCCAACAATTTACACTGGTTTAATTATGCATTTATTCAACAGTGACATCCGGTGGCACAAGTAAAATTCCAAGCCCTAAACACAAATCTTGTTGAATTTTCAATTCAGTTTTTAAATGATATGTGAAAATACTGAGTGAGGAAACATACTTACTTTATTCACAATAACAATTCTATGTCTCTACTATCTTCCTTAATTTTGCTACCAATACCTCAAATTGAGCTGCTCCTCAAATCAGGTGATTGATTGGCTGCCAATAGGAGCAGGGAGGATGGCAACCAGGGGGCCAGAGGATGCGGGCGACACCCAGTGTGCGCGTCTGTAGGGCACCTCCCCTGCACCCGGCCGTCTGTACTTGTCACGTCTGGACAGCACCGAGCGGCCCCAGGAGGTCGGTGTTATCATCTCCCTTCTACTGTTGAGGCAACGGAGGCATCGTAGGGTGAGGTAACTTGCCCAAGAACACACAAGAGGTAGATGCAAAAAGGAACACAGTATGTATATCCAAGGCCAAGTCCATGGTGACTCTAAGATTTCCTTTCGTTCCTTGAATTAGAACCAGAATAATGCCCTTTGTCCTCTCGTGAAAGGACAGAGTCTGAAGAAAATGCATAAAAATCTAAGACTGAGAAGATTCAACATAAGAATTTATGTTGTTAAGTAGGTGCAAAATCCTAGCTCGTGGAAGGTGCACAGTAAATGCTAGTTAAAACTAAATCGGGGTTTATCTCGTATTAGCGTCTCAGTAGGTGCTAGCTCTAGTTACGCTCCTCATTTAAGACAGCTTGAGGCATTGCTCTTCTACTCCTGTGGGAGAGGCTTTTCTTATGAACGTGTTTCTTCTTCCTAAATATCTACTTCTCTTCATACCTGCAGGAGCTACCTTAGCTCCAGGCACCATCATTTCATGAAGGGAAAATGACAGAGACTCTGGATCCTGCTCTTGCTGTGTGAACGTGGGCAGATCCTTTCTCCTTTCCATGCCTCAGTCTCCTCAGCAGTAGAATGGGGATTCCACTAGTACCCGCCTCATAGGATTATTGTGAGGGTTAAGTAAGTTAATGTACATAAAGTGCTGAGAATATTATCTGACACACAGTAAGTGCACAATCAGTGTTAGTGTTTATTATTATTTAATAATAAACCATCATCATTACCATGAGAGCTCATGAGACCTATAAGCCTTTACAGTATGTAATCCCTTGGTCAGATTTCGAGAATCCCTATAGTTTCTTAGCCAGAATAGTGCAACTAATGATAGTAAATTTAGGATCTTTTCTTATTGGTCAATCTGCAGAAAGAGATACACTAATCAGATCTTAAAATAGTTAAGTGGCAGTGTAGTTTCTTGGTTAAGAGTGCAAGCTTGAGAGAGTTGGTGCCATTACTTTTGAGGTTGACCCTGGGGAAAGTGGAAAACAGCTCTAAGTCTCCATTTCCTCATTTGCAAATTGGAGGCTAATGTTGACCTCCTGGGAGAGTGTGAACATTTAACTAGGCATTCAAGTACCAGGCATGTATATATGCTTGGTAATGTATCGATTGTTTTCATCATCATTATTATTTCAAATGTTTGTAATCATATGGAGGTATTTATTTTTGTAATGTATCATTGCTTTCCAGTTCTTTCAGAAAGTTGAAGAATCGGGTCTGGAATCTGAAGGGATTTTTCGACTTTCAGGATGTACTGCCAAAGTCAAGGTACCAAACATTTTCTCTCTTCCTCGTTAGAGATCTCAGCTAGCTAGACCCAAGTTCACACAGGCATCAGGTGTGTCTAGTTGTTTGTTGTTGTTTTTTTGATACTACCACTTGGCCCTATAGAGCTTTCCTCAATACCTGTGTTCCATGATCCTGAGTTGTGTATTCCTTCAGACTAAAACAACAACAATAAAAAGCCAACAACAGTGAAAGAACACATCAATTCACTATCAAAAACTGCTGCTTGTCTTTAATTTGGTAAAGTTGAAATGTCGCATCATTGTTTTTTGTGTTAAACACTTTAGCTTTTTTGTGTTCCTCTCAGTCGTGGAATTCATTAAGCCAGTATTAGATGATCCCTGATTTCCATTGTCAATTGCTTCAAACTTAGAAACATTCTTTGGTTTTCCTTTTAATGGAAGTCCTTATAAGAATTTGTAGGAATGGCTGTAACCACTAGAACACTCACTCAGCAGTTCTAAAACCCAATTCCATTTAAGGTAATGTTAGTTTCTACATATAAAACCACCCATGCAATGTGAATTCCTTTACATTCCTACTTCTGTATGGTGGGAAACTCTTCAAGTACAGCAAAAAAAAAAAAAAAGAATTGTTAGAAAAGAGAAGCTTTTCTCATAAATTTCCAGTAAGATATCCCACTTTGTATGCCGGTGCGCATCCACAATGAAGCGTCCCTCCCTGCCTTGTACATTCCCCTGGTGGGTGGGCATGGAAACATGAGCAGTTCTCAATAATGAATCCTTGAGAAAAAAAATCTCAGGGAGAGGGAAAAGTGAACTTGGTTCTGTTTGAACTAGTAAAAGGAATTGTGTAGGGGCAGGAAAGCATCTCTTTACTAATTCATTTGGGCACATGTTTTGGGAAATTCTAGTTGTATCAGAAGTCTCAGAGTTTTTATATAGACGTATGACGAGATATTTTTCAAAGGGGAAACTGAGAGTAAATAGGCTGTATCTATTGGAAGCTCCAGAAAGCAGGTGTTGGGACAGAGTTAGGAGTAGAAGACGGTTATCGGGGGACCGTGCTTCTCAAGGATCAAGGAGGAGGAGGTGGGCTTGGGCGGGCTGAGCCTCAGACCGGGTGCAGGTGGGACTCTCTCCCTGTGCCCTGTCAGCCCCACGCTGCACTGTCACTGCTGGGGCTGCCTACAGGGAAGGGCCTGAGGCCAGTCAGAAGGTGCCAGCACCTGGGGAGTCAGCTACCTGCATTTTTGCCAATGAACAGCCAGTTCTTTTTTGAAGGGAGACCTGAGCAGTGCTCTGTACTTTGCCAGTGACAGAGGGATCAGCACATTTGGGGGGGCTGTGACTTCCCTGGGAGTAGAAATTACTAAATACTGGCACAAGTTCGTTTGGAAGGCAGGAAAATTCCTAGTGGATCCTTAAGGTTTATCCTCTCTGAATGGGATCTACTTTTTGTTTCAGGTTCTCACAGGTATGGTTTTTATATATACTTCTAAATAAATGTATCCTAAATCTGAGGACAAAAGCTGTTACTAGTTTTGGTTAAGTCTTTGTGGTTATATCTGTAGAGTCAGAGAACCAAAATGAAGTCAGGAAAATGAATTTCCTAAACAGAATTAGACTCCATCCCTCTAAACCTCCCTCTATAATAGGGAAGTTGTATTCGCACATATTCTTACTGACTCTTACTCTGTGTGTGTGTGTGTGTGTGTGTGTGTGTGTGTGTAGGGGGAACATAATGGATATGACTTAAAATTCTATTTTTGAAAATAATCAAAAGGAGACAACATTACACAACATTTCTTGTGTGTATGAATTTTAACATCATAACACAAGTTGCTTTTCTTTAGCTAATCTTTGACTGAAAAATACTTATCAAAGACCAATAATTCATTTAACGTGTTCTAATAGGCACATGCATTCCTGAACCACATTTAGGTAAAAGTCCCTTTTGGCCCTTAATAGGTTTTATGTAGTTTTAGCCTATTTATTCCATCTCTTATTAGTCCGAAAAATGTAATCCAGATGTTTTCGTGGTTTGAGCTCCAAGAAAGCCAATGTGAAAGAACTCCGGGCCAGTGAACAGAAACGGGGGTATTGCAGTTAGAAAGGCATTGTAACGTGATATAGTAAAGGGGCCTTTATTTCTCTTCTTTGTTCAAACTTTAAACTTTAAAAAAATTTTTCATCTATGAATGTACTTGGGGAAAGAAAGTTAAAAAAAAAAAACACATTGTAATTATCCTCAAATTGTGCCAAGTGGATGACGCTAACACTAAGGTATCATTATGAAGAAGCCAGCCTGGTTTGTGCTTTCAAGTCCCGGTTAGACTCACAGGGGAGTAGCCCTGGGGGACGCTGCTGGTTTTAGCCGCACGGGGCACATAACTGCCCAGCCCATTCCTGGATGTGAGGCCTCAGATCATTTGGAACCAATTTAATGCTTTGGTGTTTCCAGTGATTTTCTTTTCCAAAAATGACAGAAATTTGAGCCAAACACCGGGGAATATATTTCATGGAAGAAGGCAGACTGGTTTGACATGCACGGTTTTCTTTTTTGACTCGTGTCAGTTATTCGGAGGCTGCTCTAAATGTTTTATAGTGATGTTACCTGGTCTGCTGCTTTCCCTTCCTGAACTGGTTTTTGAAGCTGAAAGCAGGTTATTTGCATTTTTATAAAGTTACCTCAAAATTGGAAGCAGGTTATATATTTGCTCAGAGGAGATTGAAGGACATGGCTCCTGACCCTTGCCTGGTGTTCTCATTAACAGTGGACAGAAAGCATGACTTTTTTTTAACATGTACACATCTATGGCAAGGAAGACTCAGCCCCTGGTTCATAGGGCTTCATGTTTAGGACCACTGTGGACATGTCAGCTCTGCTTCTACTTCCACTGTGCTCTGGTCCAAACTTCTCCGTTTGTCTCACTCTGGCCGTCTAGACAAGACAAGGTGCTGTTATTACCAGAATATCCACACCACATACACATGGGTTTCCTGTAGTAATAATACTAGAGGTTGTAGCAGACCCAGACGAGGGGAGGGTAAGTGCAGCCAGCATTTCCTGAGCGCTCTCTGCATGCAGGCCCTGCCCCCTGAGCTCTACATTGTAGTATGCAATTTAATCTCTGTGAGGTTCTTCTAATATCCATCTTTTAAAAAAAAATATGATTGCTCTTGACTTTATTTTATTTATTTATTTTTTAAAAATTTGGCTGCACCACACGACATGTGGGATCTTAGGTCCCCGACCAGGGATCGAACCCACGCCCCCTGCATTGGAAGCTTGGAGTCGTAACCACTGGATCGCTGGGGAAATCCCTAATATCCCTCTTATGGAGCGAGAAACCTCACAGGCCTACAACTAGGCAGTTGTGGAATTAGGATAAACACCTAAAGAATGTGGTTATAGAGCCTGCCCTTGACCCTGGTGCCATGTTGCCTCTTAGGTGGCAGGGAAGTAGTGACAGGTTAGAATCACCTTAGTGGGTTTGAATTATTCTGCTCTTGCCAATACTTCCTACCCACTTGCAAAACAGTTTCCCCTTTGCTTTATGGCAGTGGTACCAGGCAGTGGACGGAAAACATTTACTCCTCCCCCTCTACTTCCTGTTAACAACCCCTCCATCTGCCCATTACTCCAGCTAGCAATCTGAGAGTCATCCTGGACTGTTATTTCTCCCTCTGAGTCTCATGTTCAATCCATTACTGATTCTTGAGAATTTCCCCTCCTAGGCGTTTCTTAAATGCCACCTCTTCTTTCTATCCTACAACTGCTTATCCAGGTTAAGTCCTCGATGATCCATCACCAGAAATGGTGCCCTAGCCCGATAACTGCTTTCTGCATCTCTGGCCTGCTTCCCAGCCAGTGCCGATCTCTGAGCTCCCCCAAATCACTTTTCCTGCCTGTCAGGAAAGATAAATCTCACCTTGTTGTTCTCTAGCTTCTCTTACATGTTCAAGGCTGGAAGACTTAGGCGTCTCATGAGAATAAAGCAAAGGCCTTAAGGATTTTCAGAGTTTTCCCTTTTTTTTTTTAAGAATCCTTTTTGAAGCAGTTATTGGGAAACTGACTATAACTGCCTGGTATTACTGGTAAACTCTAATTCAAGGGAGCAGTAGAATGGGGGGCACTGGTCATCAAATGAATTAATAATGTAAAATGTATAACTCAAGTAAAACTTAAGGACGGTTAGTGATTGTTTTAAAAAGTATTTACACAGTGTTCCCAACCTTACGAAAGATTGGGCAAACATGCAGACATGTGGAAGACATGTGTACGTCTTGGCATAAAACTTTGCTGTAACTGCTCCAGGAAGATATCATTGGTGTGCATGTTGCAGTGAGGTCAAAGTTCCTTTGTTGGGATATTTCTCATTCTGTATGTGAACTAGCCAAGAGGCATACATTCTTGATCTAATTTAGAAACAGAAGACGGGGTGGCAGAAGTAAGGCATCATTGAAGAAAAGGGGGAAGTGGAGGCTTTGTCAAAATCTAGCAGTGCATTTATGATGTGGGCATAGGCAGTGTTCTGCCAAAACCATATAAATGAAACTGTGATCTGAGTAAAGAACTTCTGTATTTGTATAGATGGCAAATTATTTTAAGATTAACATTATTCTAAAAGGATTTTAGAAAACTTTAAAAAGATATATTCAGAAATAGCCATTTCAGTTCTTTAATCATGTTGAAAAAAGATAAGCTTAGTAGATATTAGCTTTTCAATCTAATTACAAAAATAGTTTATGTAATGACAGTTTTTAAAGGGGGAGGATCAGGTGGTAAAACTCACTATTTTCCTTGATTTTCAGCAATACCGTGAAGAACTGGATGCCAAGTTTAATGCTGATAAGTTTAAATGGGAGAAAATGTGCCACAGAGAAGCTGCAGTAATGTTGAAAGCATTTTTCAGAGAACTACCCACCTCTCTCTTCCCTGTGGAATATATACCTGCTTTCATCACTCTAATGGAAAGTAGGTGGAAGAAGTTAAGTGTGAATGGACTAAGTTACAAGGTCAATAAAGTGGCACAGAGCAGAAGAAATATGCATAATCAGATGTGATCATAAATGTATAGATTTGCTATTTCCTGGTACTGCTTGATGAGCTATTGAGTTTGATGGTAAACTGTCATCTCTTCACATGTTTATATTTCTGAGTCTGGTTGATATGATTTAGAGGGTTTTATAATCATTAAAAGGCAGAGAGGGTTACAGAAAGACCTGGCTCTTGAGATGTGAATTCCTGCTCAACCATCTGTTAACTATGCAGTCAACCTTTCTAAGCTTCACTGCTGCACCTGTAAATTACTGATAATAATTACTTGTCAGGGTTGTTGTGGGTATTGAATGAAGACATCTAGGATAGTGCCTGGTGTATAATAGTCCTTCAAAAAATATAAGATCTCTCCCTTCTTTAAATCCGAGGTCCTGGGTCTGACGATGTAGCATGAAGAAGGTGTTTTGTCTCTGAAAATTACAGTATCACATAGTGTTTCTGAAACTTAAAAAATCACATAGATGAGGCCTTAACTGAGGTACTTGGATAAAAACTATATAAACTAGACAGTGTGTGTTGTATTTGGCAGTCAGAAAGTAATTTCATCCTAAAGGTTGAATATTGAAGAAGGTGTGATGAGAGAAATTTAGAAAAGTAGGATGAGGCTACATAGTGTGGGCTTTGAGTGCCAACCTGAAGAATTCAGGAGTCACAAGTCTAAATATGTATAAGCATGCCAAGTAAGTGGTGATTCTATATGGACAGAAAGGGACTGTGGCCAAATTGAGAGGACATATCCCATATAGAGAGGTTGGCCACTGCTCAGCTCTGGATGATGGTTACCATGCAGGAGTGAAAGCCAAATCCAGGCTTTAATGACGAAACTCTTCATTTGAAAATGTCAGCCACAAATTCAAATTTTAAAACACTACATGAGTGTAGCAAGTATTACCCGTATCTGCCAGTTTACAACCTTCTGCAGGTTGACCAGAAGTATAAAATCCTTAAAATCACAATCATAGAAAATAATAGTCACATCCTAAGTTGTATGACAAAATTTGTCCTAAAATTTAGTTGGTTCTAAATCTTTAAAAATTTTAACTAAACCAGATTCATAAAATAATCCACTGTGTCTTCAGAGAAAAGAATATAAGACAAGGCAGTCCTTTTCTAAGCTTTAATTGACATGCTGTGACCAGTATCTCTTTTCTTTGTATGATGTAGTATTTTTGTTTTATGAAAGAAAGAGAGAAGTAGTTCTCTTCATTCTTTATTTTATTTATTTATTTTTAAAGAAGATGTTGGGGATAGGAGTTTATTTATTTATTTATTTTTGCTGTGTTGGGTCTTCGTTTCTGTGCAAGGGCTTTCTCTAGTTGTGGCAAGCAGGGGCCACTCTTCATCGCAGTGTGCGGGCCTCTCACTATCACGGCCTCTCTTGTTGTGGAGCACAAGCTCCAGACGTGCAGGCTCAGTAGTTGTGGCTCATGGGCCCAGTTGCTCCGTGGCATGTGGGATCTTCCCAGACCAGGACTCAAATCTTCATTCTTTTTTATTTCAGATATTGTATATTTTCAGTTCTAGAATCTCCAGTTGCTACTTTAAAACTATTTTTTATTTATCTGCTGACATTCCCTATCTTTTCATTCATTGTAAGCATATTTACCTTCATATCATTGAGCATAGTTATGATAGCTGCTTCATAACTAGTTCCAACATCTGGGTCATCTGAGGGTTGGTCTCTGTTGACTGTCTCTTCCCTTGAAAATGGGTCACTGTTTATGTCAGGTAAGTTTAAACTGTATCCAGAACCTTGTGAATATTTTTTTGGAAACTCTATGTTCTGTAATATTTCTCCAAGGAGTGGGGTTTTTTTGGTTAGTTTTGTGTTTTGTTTGTATTTAAGCAGACAATTTGCTATTTAATACTTACCTGTGCTACTCCACATATGCATGGTTTATGGGGTGAGCCAACATTTGGGTGGATTTTACACCAGAATTAGGGCCTTCTATCTCTTGACCTTCCCTTTCTGGGATTTCCCATAACTTCCCAGTGTATGTGGTCCTCCTGAACCCTGCCCTCTCTTTGTTCAGGCCAGAAAGATTGGGATTTTCTTTTGGAATTTCAGCTACCTCATGCCATTGCTGTCTATGGCCTGACCTCAAACTAAAAGCCAGGAAATTGGACACTCTCCCTGTGCCATTCCCTAATGCCAAGTGTCCAATGCCTTCCTAAATCTGCCTGCTTTTGTTCATTCTCCACTGCCTCAGGTAGTTGTTTTTTGTACATTGTCCAGAGTGTACAGTTGTCTTAAGGAGGGTTGATTGGGTAGGAGCTTACTCAGCCATACCAGAAACAGAACTCCCTCCCTCTGTTTCTAAGTCAGAGAAACACAGGATCTTCTGTAAAGTTTGCTGTCCTGGAAAACAGGCTGCAGAAGTCTTAACTTCACTTTGATCTGCAGTTTATATACTGAACAATTCATCAAAACAAATGGTGCCACAGAGGATTTTTTTGTTTTAGTTTTTCTTTTTTTGGTCTTATGGAATTATACAAGGAAGAGTCAATCACCATGTAAAACCTGTTTGGAGAATCATATTTAAGAAGGAAATCATATTAATTAAATCATATTAAGTTTTTCTTAATATCATTATTCAGATGTTGAAGCCAGTACACTTCAATGAAGGGAGAGAATCTGGAAAATATCCTGAAAAGTTTCACAGGACGATCCGCATTTCTTTGTATGACTTTGAAAGTGAAAAATACTATATTGTCGTGATTGATTTGATAACTAGCCAACCCCACAGGAAGCCCAACGTCCTGGGCTGCTGCCATCGGGAAGAATGGCCTTTTTGCCACCTGGAATAAGCTCTCGTTGTAATGAGATTTTCTGAAGGGAAGAACTGTGGACATCTGTGTGTTTAAGCTGCCCCTGTATTTACTCTAAAACGGAGGTCAGAGAATGTAGTTTTTTCCACTAGTGTAATTACTTTCTCTTTTCTCTTTTCAAACTTGGTCCAAAAATTGCCCATAAAATTAAAAGACTAATAGTTCATCAATCAAACCTTAGATACTTTCATGAAAAGTTTAATAACTTTCTGAGAAAATAATGACCTCAGGAGTGAAAAAAATGACTCTTAAACAGGGTGCAATAAATGAATTAACTACAAAACTATTAACCACAAAACAGTGTAGGGCTGGGTTTTCTAAGCAAAATGAAAATGGATTATTTGCCAGTTTAGATTTTTAATCTTAAAAGGAACTTTGTAATTTATCTGGAATTAATGGAAATAGAGAGCCTGCATCTGCATCTATTGTTCCCCCCAGAGGTTTTTTTGGGTTGCATTGGAAAATTATAGACAGCCCTTAGCCTGCAATTTATGCACTAAAATAATGTCTTATCTGTCCCCAAATGCTTTGTACTGAGATATACTCCTGCTAGTGCCTGTTATTCAGGCAAACTCACATCAGTGTGCATTAGCCATTTTCAAAAACAACCTGGACCTGTGTCATTTTTGTTTACAAATTTGACATAAATTTTTAAAAATCCACGTGGGGATTGTGCTGAGACAATATGATATGAGCCTATAAATACTCCTCCCAACTGTTCCTGCATTACGTGGTTACACACAATAATCATGTACTCCTAACTCGGATGCACACGACCTCCTGTGACCTAGTAGTTTGTCACGAGAGTGTTTCCACTACTGTAAAGCTAAGTAACTCTATAGGCAGCTGACTGCCTTTATCCACTGAGTCATAAATGGATAGATTTTCCTTCAACTTGAGAGCTCCCCGGGGGTTACAGAACGTCATGCTTCCCTGCAGGACCTCCCTACCAAGAGACCATTTTGGGGAGAATACAGAAAGAACAGGCAAAGCCTGGATGCTCTGGAATACCCTACGTTTTCAGCACAGCTGGCTGTGAATTATCCAGTTGCGGATAGATTTCCTAAAATCCTTTCCCTAAAATGGGAAAAGAGCCAATATTGAGAACACACAGTAGTAGAATGCCAACTCTCTGGTGCCATCTTCTGGATCTCCAAAGATCCAACTGTGGTTACCTTCCCTTCATGTCCATTTAAGAGCTAAAATAAACGTCACTGATCATAATAACAAGAGCAAACACCTATGGAGGTAGCTATGTACAGGTACTGGTGTAAACACTCTGTACATTAGCTCATTTAACCTTCATAATGGCCCAGTGAGGTAGGTATGATGACGATTCCCATTTTATGGATGATAAAATAGAAGCAACAGGGGTTAAATAGCCTGCCCAAGGTCACTCAGTGACTAAATAGTACATGCAGAATTTGAATCTGGTTCTAGAATCTCTGCTCCTAATTATTATGCTTGGCTGCCTCATTGTACGGAAATAAAACTTATTTTCTCTTGAATTGAACTTCAAGCCAACTGTTTCTAGCATAAAAGTAAAGCAAGATCTATGAAAGTACTTTGAAAAGAGAAATGTTATACAGATCCAGAATAATTCTGAGGATCTCGTTGGCCACCTGCCCCTACAGTGGCATCCTAGGATGCTAAAAAGGAGTTGATAGACTGAGGCTCCTGTCCAAGTGAACAGACTTACATTGTCAGTCACAAAACCTGAGTCTTTACCACTGAAAGCTGTCAGGGTCCTCGTATGCCACCAGATGTTACCAAGAAATGCTGTCAGAATGCATGAGCGTTGTTCAAAATGTGTGGTTATTTCTGTTTTCTTGTTAGGAGGGCCTCACATCAAAGTACAGTTTCAAGCCTTACACCTCATGATCATGGCACTGCCTGAGGCCAACAGGGACACAGCCCAGGTATGTTGTATCGACCTCATGGTCTGTCATTGACTCTTATTGGTCAGAGGAAATGGCTCAGGTGGAAAAATGAAAACTGAGAGGACAACTTACCAACCAGCTGAGCCTGCAGCAAACCCGCTGCCTTTCCTTGTTCCCACCGCTGTTCTCCTGAGGAAGCCAGGAAAGAATGTGAATCCTGGAATCTTCTTTGAACATTTGTTTCGTTCATTCAACCTGTTAAGAGATGTTGAGCATCTACAGTGTGCCAGGCACTGGGCGAGGGTTAGGAGTAGGAAGAGGAAGCAAAGATGGAAAACTTAAATGGAATAATGTCAGAAGTGAATGAAACCCCTGCTTTAAATAAAATTTCTAGAATGTTCATGTCTTACCATAATTCAATTTAAAGAATTATAGAATCCCAGAAGTTTACAGATCACCTGATAGGACCTTGCCATTTTCCAGATTAAGAAAATTAAGCTCAGAAAAGTGATTTCTCCATTAATATAAAATAGAACATTTGGGCTTCCCTGGTGGCGCAGTGGTTGAGAGTCCGCCTGCCGATGCAGGGGACACAGGTTCGTGCCCCGGTCCGGGAAGATCCCACATGCCGCGGAGCGGCTGGGCCCGTGAGCCATGGCCGCTGAGCCTGCGCGTCCGGAGCCTGTGCTCCGCAACGGGAGAGGCCACAACAGTGAGAGGCCCGCGTACCGCAAAAAAAAAAAAAAAAAATAGAACATTTGATAGAATTGTATTCCATAGTTCTCCATCCCGAATATCCCTCCTTCTATTTCAAATTCATTTCTCTGCTTTATGTTTGTAAATATCAAAGTTTCTGTTGCTGTTTTGATAATGATTCTGTATACAATAGGAAATCTTTTATAAGTACAAGTGCTTGGAATCTTTTTTTTTTTTTTTTTTTTTGCGGTACGCGGGCCTCTCACTGTTGTGGCCTCTCCCGTTGCGGAGCACAGGCTCTGGACGCGCAGGCTCAGCAGCCAGCCTCAGATCACGGGCCCAGCCGCTCCGCGGCATGTGGGATCTTCCCGGACCTGGGCACGAACCTGCATCCCCTGCATCGGCAGGCGGACTCTCAGCCACCGCGCCACCAGGGAAGCCCCAGGTGCTTGGAATCTTTAAAATGAGATTGAGGTGAGGATGAGTTGGAAAGAGTTATAATTTTGAGGCCAGTAAACATGATGCTGAAAACAAAGATGAGTCTTCGTGCTACCTCTTGTCAGACATTTCAGTTTGGTGAGGACCTTTCCTCCTACCAAGTGAAACCATCTATGTCAATTATATTATATCCTCCACCCAAGAATGGGGACTGGCAAAGGCATAAGAATGTCTGTTTTAATACAATTTGGTATTTTTCAAAAGCTGGAAATTTACTAGCTTTTTTTTGTTTGTTTGTTTGGCTTTGTCTGAACAATGCTTTTTTTTTTTTTTTTTTATCCAAAGGAATGAATCTAGTATCAGATATCTGAGTCAAAGTGTCATTTCCCCTTTCATATAAGTAAGAATGTAGCAATTATCAAAGAATTTAGTACATTCCTAACAGAAGATCCTCTCTGTCTCTCTTTCTCTTCCTCCCTCTTCCATTCTGAATTGTGACTGGAATGAAGATTGAAGCTAGTGTGTTGTAGAGATCAAGATGTCTGGCTCAAGAATTAGGCTTCCTTGGATCAGATCCTGGCTCTGCCACTTAATTAAGTGACGCTGGGCAAAGCTACTTAATCCCTCCCCATCTTAGTTTCCTCATCTGTAAAACAATAATAGTACCTACCTCACAGGGTTTGGAATGATGATAAAATGAGTAGAAGTATATAAAGTACTAAGAATAATGCCTGGCTCACAGTAAACCCTCAAATAAATGTTAGCTGTTATCACTAGTATGTGCTGTCCATTTTCTCATTACACATACTATAGCAGAATTCAAACTTGGAAAACCAAAGAGCATCTCCTTTTAGGATTTCAGCCCTCTTGGTGAATTTTAGAAAGTTCTGATAGGCATTTATACTTTGGTGGCTCAGCCAAACTTTTATTAAGCTTTCTCAGTTTTTTTTAATGCTGAGCACAGGTGCATGTAATCATTTCCCTTTGGTCTGCTGAAGATTCCAAAATTGAAAAGCAGTACAAAAATGACACCCAAAAAGTGAAAGTTTTCAGCTTTTTGACTGAGATATTTTTGAAGTGAGGAATGAGATACTCATTTTGTTTTTATTCTTTAATGTTTTTCTTTATTTTTAAATTTTTTATTGAGGTGTCATTGACATATAACATATTAATTTCAAGTAAGCAACATAATGTTCTGATATTTGTATACACTGCAACATGATCACCATAGGAAATCTTGTTATCCTCCATCACCATTACAAAAATTTTTTTCTTGAGAGAACTTTTAAGATTTACTCTTTGTAACTTTCAAATATGCAATACCGTATTATTGACTATAGTCACCATGCTGTATGTTATATCCCCATGACATTTGTTTCATAACTTATTTATTTTAAAACTCATTGTTTTCAATGGACTTTCCATTCCCAAGGAAACAGAAAATAATTTTTAACAGTAATGCCTTAAATTAAGAGTGAATTACTTTTCTACCTTCACGACAAAACTGCATTTCATGTTTATTTGAGCTGTAGTGCTTTCTCTCCCCTGTTTACTGTTTAATTTTAATATTTGTCAAGCTTGTTTAAGATAAAAGAAAATAAGAAAATGCAAACTATTATTTATAGAGATCCCAACATAACAAATTCCATAAAAATGGAGCTACTTTCATGAAGCAGAGAAATGAAAAAACTCTTCACATTTCTCATTAGCACTTTTAAGCAGTTAGAGGGGAAACATGACACATTCAGCCATTCTGTAGCTCCGACAATTTTCCAGAGGCCCAGTGAACGGGTATGGAAATGAGTGATAGTAATCAGTGATGCCTCTTCCTAATTTACAATGACTAGAGTGACACTGTGCTGTTTCCTATCAGGCCCTCATGACATTCTTCAATAAAGTCATTGCCAACGAATCAAAAAACCGAATGAGTATATGGAACATTTCTACTATAATGGCACCAAATCTTTTCTTCAGTAGAAGCAAACATTCTGACTGTGAAGAATTACTCTTAGCAAACACCGCTGCCCACATCATCCGCTTGATGCTAAAGTACCAGGAGATGTTGTGGAAGGTGAGCGACAATGTGACGACTAGGATGTTCTCATGTCTGCTAGCGCCCAGGAGATGTAAAGACTCATGAGCAAGCACTGCCCTCAGGCACAGGGAGAGGTGGGAGACAGTAATCCCAGGTTGCTGGTGGCATCTTTATCATTCCTTAAGGCTGCTCCCGAACACATTTTCCTTTAAACAGGAATCCTCATAGATTTTCCTAATCTTTATGAGGACAGAACCACAGTTCCTGGTTCCTGGATACTGAGTGGCCAGAAGACAGACTCTACCAGGGAGGTTTAACTCAAGTGTTTTCCTTCTAGTCAAGCTCTGTTTCTTCTCCAGGTTCCATCTTTCTTAATCGCTCAAGTCAGAAGAATGAATGAAGCCACGATGTTGTTAAAGAAACAGCTTCCAAGTGTCAAAAAGCTGCTAAGGAGGAAGACCATAGAACGAGGGGTAATAACTAAATAAATGCACAAATATCATGGCCACCCAGGCTCTTATTTCTCACAGTGATGCACAAAGTAGCTTGTAATTTAGAACCAAAATTGTTATATTCTCATAAAGTGTCAGTCTTGTAACTATAAACACTGTGGAAATTGTGTTCATGACAGAGTACTGTGGTCTTTACATTTTGTTGAATTATGTGATTTGCAGTTGAAGTTTTTGAATTAGCTCTGTCATGAAGATTACTTAAGGGCAAAATGATTCTTACAAATGCTGAAAGTCAACATTTCAGTCCCTGTGAACTGGATTTAAGGGCAATCCAGTAGTCAATATATCTAATAAGTAGAGATAGAGATTTCTGTAGTGATTGGATACTAAAAGAATATGTAATCCTCAAGTTGTTTTGTGTAAATTCATTACATTTCAAAGAATGTTTGCCTTAGCGCGGTTGTCTGTGTGGAGATGGATAATGGAAACAGGCTTTAGAATTATCTTTATTGCTATAATTTGAGGATGATCGTGAGGCATAGCATTTGGCCTTGAGGAGGATGTAGAGATACAGGAAACTCACTTTGTCCTTAAAGGAACGTATGTCTAGTAGAGAAATATCTGGTAGAGAAATGTACACAAGAGCCATGAATATGCATTCAGTGTGAAACGTGTCGTACAGACAGTGTGCTGGGAATCATGCAGAGGAGAAAGAAATGTGCTCCAACGTGGAAAGTGTGCAGACTTCACGGAGGAAGTGGCATTTGAGCTGCATCTTCAAGGATGGGTAGTAGCATTTGGAAGGGAGAAAGGAGGGGAAAGGTCATTCAGGGAAAGGAGTAGTAAATCCCAAGGCAGTAAGGTAGGAGTATTGCTAATTGATTTATCACAAACAGGCTGAATGGCTGTGTTCCCTCATTGATTATAGGCAAAGTGACTTCAGATCAACTAGAACCAGCACATTAAATTTGGGAAAAAAATTTTGTTTTGAGAAAAAATTCACATAATATAAAAGTTACCATTTTAACTATTTCAAAATGTATAAAATTTAGTATATACTTTTAGTATATTCACAAAGTTGTGCAACCATCACCACTATCTAATTCCAGACTATCTTTACCACCCCCCAAAAGAAACCCCATACCAATTAAGCATTCACTCCCCATTACCCCCTCCCCACAATCCCTGACACATTCTTATCTACTTTCTAGCTCTATGAATTTACCTATCTGGACATTTCATATAAATGGAAGCATGTAGTATGTGGCCTGTTATGTCTGACATCTTTCACTTAGCATAATGTTTTCAAGGTTCATCCATGTTGTAGCATGTATCAGTATTTCACTTCTTATTTTTCATTTGTGTTGCATTTCTCTTGGGCATATGTTGGGTCATATGGCAACTCTATGTTGACTTTCTAGTATTTTGTTGAGAATTTTTGCATCAACTTTTATAAGGGACACTGGTCTGTAGTTTTTCATTTCTTGCTATGTCTTTGTCTGGCTTTGGTATCAGGGTAATACTGGCCTTATAGAATGAGTTGGGAAGTGCTCCTTCCTCTTCAATTTTTTGGAAGAGTTTAAGAAAGATTAGTGTTACTACTTCTTTAAATGTGTGGTAAAATTCACCAGTGAAACCATCTGGTCCTGGACTTTTCTCTGTAGGAATTTTTTTTTTTTTTGGAATTACTGACTTAAGTTCTTTACTTGTTATACCTCTATTCAGATTTTCTATTTCTTCTTGAGTTAGTATTGACAGTTTGTGTGTTTCTAGGATTTTATCTGTTTTAGCTAGATTATCTAATTTGTTGAAATACAAATTGTTCATAGTATTCTCTTATAATTCTTTTTATTTGTATAAGGTTTGTAGTAATGTCCCCAGTTATGCTCTTGATGAATAATTTGAATCCTCTCTCTTTTCTTGGTCAGTCTAACCAAGGGTTTGTCCATTTCATTGGTCTTTTTGAAGAGCCAACTTTTGTTTCATTATTTTCTCTAGTTTTTTGTTATTCTCTAGTCCTTATTAAAACTCAGATCTGTATTGTTTCCTTCCTTATGCTTGTTTTGAGTTTAGCTGGCTTTTTTAGTTTCTTAAGGTGGAAGGTTAGGCTATTAATTTGAGATCTTTCTTTTTAACATAGGCATTTACATCTATAAATTTTCCTCTGAGCACTACTTCTCCTCCATCCAGTAAGTTTTGGTGTGTTGTGTTTCATTTTTGTTCATTTCAAGGTCTTTTCTAATTTCCCTTAGGTCCATTGGTTATTTAGGTATGTGTTGTTTGATTTCCATATTTGTAAATTTTCTAAATTTCCTTTTGTTACTGATTTCTAATTTTATTCCATTGTGGTTATGTAACATACTTTGTATTATTTTGATATTTTAAACTTCACTGAGACTTGTTTTGTGGTCTAACATACTGTCTATCCTGGACAGTGTTTTATGTGTACTTCAGAATGGATTCTGCTGTCATTGTCCTATATATGTCTGTTAGATCTAGTTGGTTGATAGTGTTGTCTAAGTCTTCTGTTTTCTTTCTGATCTTCTAGCTACTTCTTCTATCCATTATTGAAAGTGAAGTATTGAAGTCTCCAACTATTGTAGAACTTTCTATTTTTCCCTTCAGTTATTTAATTTTGGGCTATATGTCTTACATGTTTTAATCCTCAGTTTCTCCATTACTGCCTTCATTTGTGTAAAATAGATATTTTCTTGTGTACCACTTTAATTCTTTTGTTGTTATTTTTTACTATATATTTTTGAATCATCTTTTTAGTGGTTGCCCTGGGGATTATAAGTAACATCTTAATTTATAACAATCTAGTTCATATTAATATAACTTAAGTATATAAAAACTTTCTACCTATGTTCTTCTGTCCCCCCACATTATGCTGTTATTGCTGCATATTACGGCTTTATAAATTGTGTGCCCATCGACATAAATTTATAATTGTCATGTACTTGTCTTTTACATTAGATAAGGGAAAAGTGAGGTTATAAACAAAAAATACATTATATTGCCTTTTATATTCTCCTAAGTAATTTCCTTTACTGATATTCTTTATTTCTTCATGTGGATTCGAGTTACTGTCTAGTGTCCTTTCATTTCAGTTTGAAGGACTCTCTTTAGCATTTCTCTTAAGGTAGGTCTGCTAGCAGTGAACTCTCTCAGCTTTTGCTTATCAAGGGAGTGTCTAAATGTTATAGTTTGCATCTACCAACCCCAAACTCCCAGTCTTCATTTTTTAAGGACTGTTTTGCCAGATGGAATTTTGCTTGTCAGTATTTTTTTTTTCTTTCACAATTTTAATATGTCACCCCACTGTCTTCTGGCTTCCATGGTTTCTGCTGGGAGATCAGCTATTATTATTGAGGAGCTCTTGCACTTGAATTGATTTTTCTCTTAATGCTTTCAAGGGTCTCTCTTTATGTCTGTCTTTTGACAGTGTGCTCATGATGTTTCTTGGTGTGGATCTCTTTGATTTTATCCTATTTGGAGTTTGTTGAGCTATTTGGATACATAGATCATTGTCTTTCAGAAAATTTGGGGAGTTTTCAGCCATTGTTCCTTCAAACGTTCTTTCTGTTCCTTTCTCTCTGCTCCTTCTGGAACTCTAACTATGTGTACGTTGGTATGCTGGTGTTGTTCCACAGTTCCTCTAGGTTCTGTTCATTTTTCTTCATTTTTCTTTCTTCCTGTTTCAAGACTGGATAACCTCAAATGACCTATCTTCAGATTTGCTGATTTTTTCCTTCTGCTTTTTTTTTGACCACATCGTGCAGCTTGTGGGATCTTAGTTCCTGACCAGGGATTGAACCCAGATCCTCAACAGTGAAAGCGCAGAGTCCTAACCACTGGACCACCAGGGAATTCCCTCTTCTGCTTTCTTAAATCTGCTGTTGAACCTCTGTAGTAGGCTTTTCATTTCAATTGGACTTTTTTTAGCTCCATAATTTCTTTTTGGTTTCTTTTTATGATGTATTCTCTTTATTTGATATTCTCTATTTGGTGAGATATCAGTCTCATGGTTTTCTTTAGTTCTTTAGACACAGTTTCCATTAGTTCTTTTAAAGTATTTAAAATAGCTTTTTCAAGTACGTCCAATGTCTAGGCTTCCTTAAGGAGTTTCTTTTGAAACTATTGACACTAACTTTTTTTTTCCTGTGTATGGGCCATATTTCCTTTTTTTAAAATTAATTTATTTAATTTATTTATTTTTGGCTGCGTTGGGTCTTCATTGCTGCACGAGGGCTTTCTCTAGTTGCGGTGAGCAGGGGCTACTCTTTGTCGCACTGTGCGGGCTTCTCATTGCAGTGGCTTCTCTTGTTGCGGAGCACGGGCTCTAGGCTTCAGTAGTTGTGGCATGCAGGCTTAGTAGTTGTGGCGCACGGGCTTAGTTGCTCTGCGACATGTGGGATCATCCTGGACCAGGGCTCAAACCTGTGTCCCCTGCATTGGCGGGCGGATTCTTAACCACTGTACCACCAGGGAAGTCCGGGCCATATTTTCTTGCCATTTTTTTGCCTGTCTCATAATTTTTATTGAAGAATGGACATTTTGAAGGTTAAAATGTGGCAGCTTTGGATTCTTCCCCCTCCCCCTGGTTGCTGCTTGTTATAGCAGTTATTTATTTGTTCATGACTTTTCTGCTGAACTAATTTTGTTATGTCTATATTCTTTGTTTAGTGTGGCTACTGAAGTCTCTGTTCCATTAGCCTAGTGGTTAGCTGATGTTTGCACAGAGATTGTCTTAAATATCTGAAACCAAAAAAATCTCCCAGTCTTTGCAGACGAGCTCTGTGTGTTTGTGTGCTTGACACACCTTCAGTATTCAGCCAGGCAGTTTACAACTTGACCTGAACCTTCAGTTCCTGTTTGGACAGAGCTTAAAGGTCAGCCAGAGGTGAGAGCTTAAGTTCTTTTCAGGTCTTTCCTGAATATGTGTACAGCTCTGGGCATGCCCATGTCCTTCTAGATTCTCAGGTATATGTTGGAGCTGTTCAAAGACCTTATTCCCCAAAGCATCTCATTCTCTAGGCTTGCCTCCCAAGATTTTTAGTTATTTTTTCCCCCAACTCTTACCCACTACATCAGGCAGCAGTGATTAAAACATTTGCCTGTAAATGTTTTCAACATTACACCGCTTTAGCACTGGTCAAGTTCCAAGTTAGGCAAGTTAAAGGCAAGCCAGTCTTCCAGGGAACAAATAATTAGAATTTTTTGTGAATGAGGTCCATTCTGCTCCCTTCAGTACCTATACCAGGAACACAGGCTGTTATTTTTAAGGCTGTCACTGAACTGTGGAACTGAGATGGGAAAGTGTAAGTTAAAATGCCACAAAGTTCACTCTTATCAAGATTCAGCTGTTTTTCTTACGTAAGCACTCCCCAGGCTGCAACTTTTGGGTTAGTTTCCAGAGTTCTGAAGAAGTTGACAATGACAGTTTCTGGCATTTTGTTCATTACTTTTATGGAGGGACAGACTTTTGGAGTCCTTACTCTGCCATTTTCATTCTGGAAAACTTCAACGGCCTAAGTATGATGTGTGTGGAGGTGAAGCTGGGGTCAGGTCAGTCTTTGTGAGCCAGGGCAAATTAAAGTCTTTCTCAGAGCCTCAATGTTCTGTCATGCAGAGTGAAGTAAGTCAGAAAGAGAGAAACAAATATCGTATATTTACGCATATATGTGGAATATGAAAAAATTGGTATAGAAGATCTTATTTACAAAGCAGAAATAGAGACACAGATGCAGAGAACAAACGTATGGATACCAAGGGGGATGGGGGGTTGTGATGAATTGGAAGATTGGGATTGACATATATACACTATTGATACTATGTGTAAAATAGATAACTAGTGAGAACCTACTGTATAGCACAGGGAAGCTCAATGCTCTGTGGTGACCTAAATGGGGAAGAAATAAAAAAAAGGGGATATGGGTATACATATAGCTGATTCACTTTGCTGTACAGTAGAAACTAACACAACATTGTAAAGTAACTATACTCCAACAAAATTTTTAAAAAAACATTTTCAATTTGGGGAAAAAAGTAATGATATCTATTTCACAGAGTTGTCATTAGCATCAACTCACATAATGTGGGTGTAAAGCACTGGGTCAACTGTATAATGCTATATGAATGTCAGTTGCTTTAATGTTTTAATTATAAATAGAACTAAGTAAAATTTTAAAAGGCTATAAGTACCATGAAAGCAAGCACTTACAGATGAAGAAATAGTCTTTCTTCAGTTCTGTTGTACTATACTATGTTTTTACTTCCTGACCTTGATTGGAATAGACAATTCATTGACAGTTTACAAAATTCAAAATATTGGAAGGGGAAAAACTCTAGGATAAAAGATGACCATCTCTGACTTCCCCTCCTGAAGACAAGTAATGTCGACAACCAATGACAGCATGTGTGTGCACAGGAACACACAGGTACATGTATGTCCAGAGAGGCACTATGACATACAAGCAAATATGAATATATGGTCTTCCCCCTTTTTTTTTACATGAATGATAACATACTTGGAACACTGTCCTGCATCTTCTTTAATGACTTATGAAATCATGGTGATTATTCCACATCAGTCCACAGCCTTCTTCTTTGCTTCTTTTGCATGGTATTCCATAGACACACTGAAACTTATTTAAGTATTCCCGTATCATCGAACAGCTAGGTTGTGTCCAATATTTTGCTATTAAAGTTTATGCATTGGTGAATAAACATGTTCATATGTCATTTCTCACAAATGAAGTCTATTTGAAGGATAAAGTTATAGATGTAGAATTGTTGGGTCAGAGTGCATATGCATTTTATAATTTGATAAATATTGCCAAAATGTTATCCATAAAGATTGTACCAGTTTACACTTCCAACAGCAGCATATGCTTGTTTTCTCAATGTTAATCCTAAAGACTAAATGTTTTTTATTTAGGTTATAAGCCCCAAGACTTCAAAGGTACTACAAAAATCACCCTCTACAAGAAGAATGGTAAGAAAACAAATCATTTCCTTTTCTCCCTAATTATTAACTCCTTACAGAGTGTTCTTTGGCTATATCCACCTTATCTGTGTATAATTTTGCTCATGATACACCTTCAAACTTGACATTTTCAGTGTAGCACATGAAGGAATGTATAAGGACTCAACTAATTGATGACTCAGAATTTGTGGTTAGACATTCTGTTCACAAGAGTGAATACTCTAGAAAGTTAGAGGGAAAATGTGATCATTATAACTGGCTCAATGATATCAGAAGTGTGAAATTTATCTTAAGAGGCTTCTGTGGAGCTGGCAGGGGAGGGACGTGAGATGCCCACAGGAGTGTTTTGGGAGGGTGCTTTTGACTGCAGTGAACCAGGGGCTCCCTGCCCCCTCCCAGCTCTAAACCACTCACTGCCATTCCCTGGCATGCTCTCCTGCTTCTCGCAGGTAATAGTAGAAAAGTACTGTTAGAACTGACCCTTAAAAAGTAGTTTCCTAGTGCTGCAGTAACAATACCAGGGTGGATTAAAACAATAGAAATTTACTCTCTCACAGTTCTGGAGGCTAAAACTCCGAAATCAAGGTGTTGATTCAGTTGGTTCCTTCTGAAGGTCGTGAAAGGAGGACGTGTTTCTGATATCATTCTTAACTTTGGGTGACGCCAGGAGTCCTTGGCCTTCCTTAGCCTACAGATGATGCATCACTCCAATCTCTGCCTCCATCTTTGTATGGCATTCACCCTGTTTGTGTATGTGTGTGTGTCCTGTTATATGGACACCAATCACATTGGATTAAGGGCCCGCCGTGCTCCAATTTGAACCTCGTCTTAGCTAATTACATTTGCAATGACCCTATTTCCAAAAAAGGTTATATTCTGAGGTCCTGGGCTTAGGACTTCAACATATTTGGTGGGGGGCGGGAGGGAGGACACAATTCAATCCATAACACATTTTTTCTAGGGGATATACTGAGTCAATTCACATAAAACTACACCAACAGTATTGTCCCTTGAGAACACAGATTTAAAACAATTACCTGAAGAGTAGCCAGATCCTCAAATAGAAATTTATTTCTGCTTATCTCCAAATAGAGAATTAATTTTTAAAACATTCAAGATTTTGAAACAAAAGGAATTTTCCATTCAATTCTAACAAAAGAGACTTTATTGTTAATTAGACAGCACCATTCTTTGAATATTTCATTTAGATGAGAGCTCTGAGGTCCCCAAGCCAATCAGAGCACCTGAAAGCAGGGACACTCTTCCGCAACAGCTGTCCACACTCCATTCTTCACAGTGTTAATAGGACACTTTGAAGGATCAAGTTTGGTGCCCATCTGGAATTCAATTTGGAGTGACCATTCATTGCTACTGACTAAAGAAAAAGGATATTTGAAAAGCCACATTTTTCAATTAGATCCTTAAATTTTTCAGAAGGTTGATCTTCTTAAAATAAATTGAAATACAGAATTATACTTTAAGTAGGCTTATTTAGGACATTGTTCAAGAAAATGCACTGATAAAAACATTAGATTTTTGTCGCAACCCAGATTTTTTTTTTAACATCTTTATTGGAGTATAATTTTTTTTACAATGGTGTGTTAGTTTCTGCTGTGTAACAAAATGAATCAGCTGTATGCATACATATATCCCCGTACCCCCTCCCTCTTGCGTCTCCCTCCCACCCTCCCTATCCCACCCCTCTAGGTGGTCACAAAGTACCGAGCTGATCTCCCTGTGCTATGCAGCTGCTTCCCACTAGCTATCTGTTTTACATTTGGTAGTGTATATATGTCCATGCCACTCTCTCACTTCGTCCCAGCTTACCCTTCCCTTTCCCCGTGTCAAGTACATTCTCTATGTCTGCGACTTTATTCCTGTCCTGCCCCTAGGTTTTTTTTTTTTTTTTAGAGTCCATATATATATATTTTTTAGATTCCATATATTTGTGTTAGCATACGGTATTTGGGTTTTTTTTAGATTTTTTAGATTCCATATATTATTTTTTTTTATTCCATATATTTTTTTTAGATTTTTTTTTTTTTAGATTCCATATATATATATTTTTTAGATTCCATATATATATATTTTTTTAGATTCCATATATTTGTGTTAGCATATGGTATTTGTTTTTCTCCTGACTTACTTCACCCTGTATGACAGACTCTAGGTCCATCCACCTCACTACAAATAACTCAATTTCGTTTCTTTTTATGGCTGAATAATATTCCATTGTATATATGTGCCACATCTTGTTTATCCATTCATCTGTCGATGGACACTTAGGTTGCTTCCATGTCCTGGCTATTGTAAATAGTGCTGCAATGAACACAACCCAGTTTTCTTCCCTCATGATTTTAAGGCATTATAGTGAGACCTAAGCCTGTAACAAAAGTAAAATCCCAGATTAAGTTTAGTCATTAGTAAGTCTCCTGTTAGGAAGAAAGCAATGTTTCATTCTGGTTAAATCCTGGTCATGTTTACATGTTTCCCTAATTTGGAATGCCACTGATTTTCATGTCTCTTAAGTGTAATCATTGAGTTTAACAGAATGTACCACATGTTTCCTCCTTGGCAGTCTGACGTGCCGGAGGGAGTCATAAGGATCCACGCGCCCCTTCTCTCCAAGGTGTCCATGGCCATTCAACTCAACAGTCAAACCAAAGCCAAAGACATATTGGCGAAATTTCAATATGAGAACAGGTGAGTAGAAGTGAATATGAGTCTCTGTACAGGAAAATGAACTTTTATCTGATGAGAAACTCCAGGCATTTGAAAATTTGACCTTTTTGAAAACTTAGAACCTGTTACTTTAAGGACTTCACCAGTAAATGAAGAATCAGAAGTAGAGAAAGAAGTAGACCATAGAATTATCAGTAACAAAAGTTTTTTTTCAAGGAATTTCTACAATTGGGATTCTAAAATAGGTATCTTCTGTCCCGGTGTCTTCATTTACTCAATTGGTTTTACTTTTTATTTGAATAAAAAAATTAGCAAGTTAGTTTTGTAGATATCTTGATAGATTTCTAGGAATATCATTATTCCAGGCTCCACTGGGCTTTAACATGACTATATCAAGTAGAGTTTATGTAGTTGAGTGAACATCATAGCTGTTGGTCTCCCTAAAATCTACTACCAATAAACCTTAGGATCAGAGTGATGTTGACAAAATATTTTTTGCATATCTGCCTTAAGTCACGTTAAAGAGCATAAATCATGATAATTTTTGTACAGGCATACTTATTCAGGGATAAACATTTGCCCTGAGGTTTTTTTAAAAGACGAGAAGCACTAGTTTAAATCTAACCATGATAAAGCAGGTACAGTTTGATGGTCTCTAGTACAACTGATGGATATCCTTTAAAAGCAACTTTCCAATCATATTGAAAAGGAGTAGCCATGTTGAGCAAAAAAAGGTTACATATTGCAAGACTTCATTTATATAACATTTTTGAAATGACAAAATTTTAGAAATGCAGGGTAGGTGAGTGATTGCCAGAGGTTGAGGAGAGTGATCATGGAAACTGGTATTGCCTCGATACCAAAACCAGACCAAAATAATACAAAACAAACACTACAGACTAATATCTGTCATGAACTTAGATACAAAAGCCCTCAACAAATCTAATCCAAAGTATATTAAAAGAATTATACCTAGAACAAGTGGGATTTAGTTCAGGTATGCAAGATTAGTTTAACATTCAAAAATCAATTACTGTAATCCATCATATCAATTGGAGAAAAATCATATGATTGTGTTAAATGATACAGAAAAAGCATTTGACAACATCCATCACCAATTCATGATAAAAACTCAGCAAATTTAGGAAAAGAGGAGATCTTCTGCAACTGGATAAAACTTTTAGAAAATAACATAGGAGAAAACCTTTGTGATAGAGGACTAGTGAAGAATTTCTTAAACTTGACATCGTATGACTCATACGAAACAAAAATTGGTAAATTGGACTTCATCAAGATTGAAAACTTGTACACTGAAAGACCCTGTTTAAAAGATGAAAAGACAAGCTAAAGACTTGGAGAAAATATTTATAAAGTACATATCAAACGAAGGACTAGTATCTAGAATGTATAAAGGACACTCAAATCTCAACAGTGCAGAAACAAACAATCCAATTTGAAAATGGGCAAAAGACATGAACAGAAGAAGATATACAAATGACAGATATGCACATGGAAAGATGTTCAGTATTTTTAACGATTAGGGAAATACAAAACCACAATGACATATTAAACACCTATGAAAATGGCTAAAAAGTAATAATAATGACAACACCAAGTACAGGTGAAGATACAAAACAACTGAATTACTCATACATCAGTGGTGGGAATGTAAAATGGTCTAGTCACTCTGTAGAACAGTTTGACAGTTTCTTATAAAATTGCATATGCAACTGTCGTGTGATGTGGCATTCACACTCCTGGGCATTTATCCCAAAGAAATGAAGATTATGTTTACACAGAAACCTGTACACAAATTCTTATAGCAGCTTTATTTATAATAGTCAAAAACTGGAAAAGAAAAAACCCATGTCCTTCAACAGGTAAATGACTAAACAGGCCGTGGTCCATCCATATCACATGTGCTACGCAGCAGTAAAAATGCAGCAGCCTGGGTGAATCTCCCGGGATCTGTGCTGACTGGAAAAAAAAAAAAGCCACTACAAAAATGTTCCATACTGTGTGTTTCCATTTATATAATGTTTCTGTAAATGACAAGTTTATAGAAATGTAGAATCCAGGGATAAGGGGTGGAGGATGGGGACAGGGGGAGGGAGGTGGGTGTGGCTATAAGGAGAACAAGAAGAGTCTTGTGGGGAAGGAAATGTTCTGTACCTTGACAGAATCCATGTGGCGCTTCTGGTTGTGACATCACACTAGGGTATTGGAAGATTTTACTATTGGGGAAACTAGGCAAAGAGTACACAAGGATGTGTCTGTATATTTTCTTATAACCACATGCAAATCTACAACTATCTCAAATAAAATGTTTAGTTAAACAAAGAGGGTGCACGTCCTTCTCCCTCACAGCAGAGAGCCGAAGACCATCTTTTTGAGTAACCAAGCTGACAGTTCTAGTGGGCAGGAGCTCAGCGATGGTCTTTCCAGACTCTTCTGCCCCGGCAGCCTAGTCTGGGATGGAAGATTAAAATTGGACAATTATTTTCTCTGACTTGCAGAGACATGCAACAAAGGGCAGAGACATGCAACAAAGTCAACGTTAGTTTACAAAGCACTGGGCAAGCTTAGAAATGTGCCATGGGCTGAGGAAAGAATCTCATTCAATTTTTGGCAAATACAGAAATGGAACCTGATGGCTTTTGAACTGAGAGTAATGTGGCCCATGACAAGGCAATATTAAACATGCAGCTGCTCCTTGGCCAGCCTTGATGTGTCAGTAAGGTGTCCTCTCTTAAGAGGAGCTGACAGTGGTGGATGGAAGGGCTGGGGTGGCCGTGAAGCCTGGCGGCGTCCAGCTTCCTCTCTGCCTCAGATGCTTGTCTGTGTCAAGCAAAAAAAAAAAGATTTTATCATCACTTCGGTCATAATAATGATTTGTGTGGTGTATTTCACCCAAGGCAGAATGATTGTTTGTTGCCATGATTATTTAATCCACAGGTTTACCCCAGATCACAGAGGAGGGTTTAAATTATATTGCTTTCTTCTTTTCTCAGTCATGGTTCATCGGAAGGCATTAAGATCCAGAACCAAAGATTATATGAAATTGGAGGTAATATAGGTAAGCATTCTTTAATGTTTTTACTCCTACATTCTCTGATTACTCTAAAAGAAATATGCTGCTCTTATTGTAAAAGTGTACTTTACAAATTTCTTTAGATAGAAAATCAAAATCACTGTGTCAGATTTTTTAAATCTCACATAAGAACAGTATGACTTTCCTAAAATATTTTCAAAATTTAAATGTAAATAGTTTAGTCGATGTGGAGTAGATTTTTGCGTCTTTTAAATGTGACTCTGAAAGTTGGAGAGTCTGGAGATTCATGCAAACGAAAGGAGAAATTGTGGCACTTTCATCATCTCGACATCCTTTGTGTTGAACTTCCTGCTCAACTCTCAGTCCAGATTCATTCTTCCTATTCCCCTGAAGGGGGACAGAAAGGAATAAAAAGAAATTCCGTCCACGTGCCTCTGTGTCCTTACCTTCCTCTTGCCCCCCTTCACAGCTGGGACGAAATACCCGTGCTCCTGTTTAGGGCGGCGCCTCCCTCCTGTGGACGAGGGCTTGGTCAGTCTCCCATCCTCTCCTCTGTCATCAGCTTTTCCCTCCCAACCACACCACTTCTCTCTGCATAAACAGTTTTGTAATTTTTCTCATCTCCACAAAACTCTCTCTTGACCCCCTTCAAGTCTACTCCCCTTTCTCTGCTCCACTTATAGCAAAAACTCCTTGGATCATTTGTGTGTATACTCCAGTTTCTTCCTCTCCTTCTCTCTTGAAGGCACTCCAGTCAAGCTTTACCCCTCAACACTTCAGAATCGCTCTTTGGTCGAGGTCACCGGAGGACTCTTCTGTTGTGAAATCCAGTGCTTCATTTTGTCTTTACAACTGCCTGGGTTGATCTTGCCCCTCTTTAAGAAAACACCCTCGTCACCTGGTTTCAAGGACCCCCTGAGCTCCTGGCTTTCCCCCCACTTCACAGGCTGCTCCTCTGAGTCTCTTCGGCCTGTTACTTCTCACCCTCTCGACCTCGGAGCACTGGAACTTCTGTCTGCACTTACCTGCCATGGTGAACTTAGTGCACCTCATTGCTCTGAAGGCACCTGGATGCTGCCATCTCTCAACATCATGTGCAGACTCCCCTGGACACCAGCTTTCATATCCAGTCCCCAGCACGTCTTGCCCTGGGCCTTCACATCCGCTTTGACTTTTGCCCTGGATGCTTTCCATTGGATGGTTCCCTCCTCACTCCCTTACCTCTGTCAGGTGTTGGCCGCTGTATCAGCTTCTCAGTGAGACCTTCCTGGATTGGACCCTCTTTCTGCGCCTTCTCCAATTTCTTGTTCTCTCATGTTCTTATCACCATCAGACTTACTTTCTATCATACTTGCTTATTTGCTAGTTGCCTTTTACCACTTTTAGAACGTAAGCACCCCGAGGGCAAGTATTTTTGACTGTCTGATGCATTGCTGTAGCCTCAGCCCGTACAATAGTGCCTGGCACGTAATAACTCAAGAAATATTTGAGAAATGAATGAATGAATCAGGCAAGCAATTAAATATTGCTACTTTTGTTTGAGACTTTAGTATACATTTTGAACACACTGTACATAAGAATTTTCAAATGTATTTGCCCCCATGGAATGATCTTTTTGTTGTTATCAATTCCAGATCTCCTGCCCACAGGAAAAATGAAATGACCTTCCCTAAAATGAACTTGATATTAGTGTCTAGTCCTGGTCAAGTTTCTATCAATAAAACCGTTAGAGGATATGTATTGTCATCTAAATGATCATTAGTGCTCATTATCATATAAATGAATTGATACCTGAAACAGGTTCTTGTCATATTTTTCTAATTGATGTAGTGAGTCTAGGGAACAATTTGCTTGTGATTAGCGTGTCTGTTTGCTCCCCAGTGTCACATGGGATTTATTTGAAGTACTTCATAGTCAGAAGCAAAGAAAAGAGGGGAGGAAGGCTGGCTTTGCTAGGAAACTTTAAAATGTATTCATTTTTGGCTGAGGGAACTATACTGGCCTTATTTGAGCCTTGCAAACACACATACATGCACACATGCACACACACGCACGAAGTGTGCACTTTTGAAAACATACTCTGATTTTTCTTTCTTTTAGGACAGCACTGCTTGGATCCAGAGGCTTATATATTGGATGTATATCATGTAAATCCCCAGGCAGAATGGGTGATTAAACCCCAATCAAGTGTTTGAAATACCCCCCAAGATGGCAGCTATCGTGCATTACCTGCCAAGAAGTCCTACATTTGGTAGGGAAAAAACAAGACTGCTTTTGACATGTTTGTTCCTAGAACCCTCTTGGTGTTTCTCAGCCCAACTGGTGTCTCCCACTGGTGTCAACACGAATTGTGGAAGAGGAACTGGTTGACCATTTGAGCTGAAGCTTTCTCATGATGGTTCTTTGATAAGAGTGAAGTAAAGAGGATGTGATCCTTCCAGAAGAAAGGCCAATATAGAATATGGAACTCTAATCGTTTCTAATACTTTGACTTCACAGCAGAAATGAATTTGGTCCTCTACCTGGGGATAAGAAGCACTTCTTGATGTAGCAAATGCTACCAAACACAAGAGGTGGAAAAGACTTTTTTTTATATACTTATGTTATATATATATAGACATTTTTGAACAAGGATGCCAGAAATAACAAAAATTTCTGCTCTGAAAAATAATTTAGATCTACTTACCAAAGAGAATCAGTTTCCAGAGTCACACAAACAATGTTTATGCTCTGACTTGCTTCTGAATTGGAGGAGAACCTTCTATTTAAAAACCACTGTGTTGTTATGTATGCTGTACTGTATTGTGGCTGTCTGCATTCTGGTGCAAATGAACGTTTCCCTATCTTGGGCTGTTGAAAACTGACATTCTTAAAGCTTGTTCTCTTATGAGCACAGGTCCCCATAGTTAAGGTTAGGTTGACAAGGGCTGTTCCTGTGCGTCCATAACCTTTGGTGTAGTCAACGGTCACAGGGCCCCTATTTCCTCATCGTGAATATGGTGCTCAGTGAATAGCTTTCCATGTGCCAGGCACAGATTTCCTTTCCTCATCAAACATATCATTTTTTATATTTCACAGCTGTAGAGAATCACTTCTGCAGCCCCAGTTTTAAACTGCAGAACTGCCTTTGTCCAACTGCTCTTTCTTCAAGAGTGCTGAAAAATACTGTTATATCCAGATTTTGTATGCTGTAAAAACAGGTTTTGTTTCTGTTCATCAATCATAGACTTGGCCAAGCACTGTGGATTAGCATCAGGCTTTAAAATCAGATGAATGTTTGGTGAGCTGAAAACTGCCTCGCTATCAAGATCCCACGGAGCCATTTTCCAGACCTGCAGTTGGTGAGAAAGCACAATTCATGATTCTAATTGAGAGCAAATCTGAAATTTGCTGGGGGGTTGGACAGCCCTGCCTTTCATTTGGAGACTGCAGTATAGTCGTTCTAGAGTTGGTTAGAAATGGGGACAGAGGTCTCATTTATCCCATGTATGTGCTTTGGATTAGAATCTACTAATTAGATTGAGATTTTGATGAATTTACACCAGTTTTAATGAGATTTAACGCCCAAATGACTCTCTCTTGCAAATCAAACAATAGACAAAGTTGCTCACCAATGCAGAATACATTTAATCTACTTACCAAGTCTCAAAACAAAATGTGATAATAATTTAAGCCTATAGTATAGAAGAAATCTTTTACATGCTCATTATGCCTTGATATCTATAAAAACATAATTTATATTCAACATGTAGATAATTGCATTTCTGGCCATTAGAATTTTGTTATATTTTTATAGAAAACTCAAATATCCATTCATTTTATTTGCTTATTTGAGAATTTTTTATTTCCTTTGCCTGAAAACCCATTAGAAGATAAACATGTGTTCTGTTGGTTCATATTTATTCCTACATTTCATCAGTTTTCAATGTATGGCTAATTGATGGCATGTGAGTTTACATAATGAACTTTGAGGGTCTGAGAAAATGCCGTTATCATTTTTGCAATTCAAACAACAGGAGTAAACATTTTACTTCATGTAGTTGCTAAGGTCCAAGACATAAGATGGCTGTAATTTATGCCCACATACATGGAAGAAATTCTTCAAATTAGCTGCCTTACACTTCTGTGTATGTATTAAAACAATGACTGATTTTTCTCACTGAATTTCCTATCATTTAGAATATATTCTGTTGTGTTTAGAAAATTCACAGATCTATCCATTTAATTTTTTATTTGGGAATTTTTTTTATTTCTTTTGACTGAAAACACATTAGGACAGATGCATAAGTTCTAAAGGTTTTAAGATTTACTTCATTAGTCATTAGTTTTAAATAAATGGCTAACAGATGACAGATTAAAAAAAACTAAGTTTCTGAATTTCTTATCCACTTTTATGTGGTTTTAGATGTCAAAGGCTTAGCCCAGTCAATAATTTTAATCACTTCAGTGCATCCAAGGTTGTGTGACAACTTTCAAGTAACTATATGATATGGAAGCCCACGTCAATACCAATATCATTGGATATAACCTGAATTTTTAGTCATCAAGTTAACAAACTGATTAGAGAAGAATTTCCAGTAGACACATAAACTAATTTTTGTGTGGTTAAAGAAGTTCTTTTTACTAATTTTTACTTTTCTTTTTTTTACTAATCTTATTCTTAATGAATAATTTTATTTTTAATGAATAAACAAACCCCTACAATTAAAACTCAAAATTGCTGGTCACCTAAGTGTTGAAAAAACTGTCTTTGCCTTATGAAGAGTTGTTTTTTAAAATAGTTACAGTAATCTGTAACAGTGAATAGTGTAAAAGCAAACATGAATAGTATATCTGCAAACAAAAGAAGAGTCAGATACTGGGCTTCTAAATTCTTTTCTTGATAGCTTCCCACCTCATCTCTTCCCAAGCGCTCTTGGTGTACAGTTAGGAAAATTATATCTACGAAAACATTAGAGAAAGTTAACGTTTTAGGAACAATTATTCAGAAAAAAAACCCCTAGAACAGGCTCATTCTTTCCTCCATTCTATGAAAGAAGATCCCTTTGCTAAACAGCTCACTTGGGGATATGATTCTTGGAGTCATTGAACAATGAGTTTAGTGAGTTCAAGGAGTGACCTTTGAACAAACTGGAATATTAATCTCTTTACAATGTATATACAATATAAACTACCTCACTTGTCTTTCTTGGGAGAAAAAAATAACAGACGTTAACAATTTTTGTTACAAACTGTTCCTGAATCTTATTATTTAAGTCACTTCAGTTAGCTTTCAGTGTACATTTAATAATAGACATTTAATGATGTAAAATATTGTTAGCAAAAGCTTTAAAACCAAATACTCTGTAACTATGATGTGTGGTGTAGACGCTGAGAGAATCCGTGTCCCTTAGTCATTGTCTTGTGTGTTTAACTGTGCTGAATCACAGGTTTTCAAATGTAGAAATGCACTTCATCTTCTTTCATGCATTTTCAACCGCTTTCCCCACATTGCACTTGACTAAAAGTAGCGTGAGATTAAACTTCTATCAAGCATATTTCAACTGTTTTTCATAAATGTATCACATGTCTGAAAGGAATATATATTACAGGATTGAATAGTTTCTGTTTTCTGACAGGCACTTTCAACTGTTTTTTTTTTTCCATAAATATGTCACTTAATAAAAAATAATATGACATGGATTAAAATGTTTCTTTCAAACATTTTCAACAGTTGTACACACACACACACACACACACACACACACACACCTTAATTTAAAAATAACATCTTTTAGGCATTTTCCAACTTTTCTAAAACTATGTGCTTTGATTGAAAAATCATGTTGTCACTAGGTTGCCAATTTTTTATGTTGTCTCCCATCTCAAAAGTTAATGTTCTTTCATCCCATCAGTTTCATTGTTAAGTATATGTATGTTGCATTTTATCCATAAAAATAAAGAGGAAAAAACTAAAAACATTATCATGAGAATTCTTATATTCAACTAGTCTGAGGTTACCATGGTGCTGGTGAAAGAAAAGGAGCTTTAAATTCAAAAGGTTTGTGTCTGAGCCCAGTTTCTGTCACCTACTAGCCAGATGGTGGTCTTGTGCAAAAATCACGAGGCACTAAGGTAATGGTGGATGTTTGTGCAAAAACTATTTACTAAACTTGTTTGAGTGCTTTTTAATCTGCGCTTAAAAAAAAAAAAAGAATCTTTTCAATAGATAAGAGTCAAAAGAGGCCTTTGAAAAGGCCTAAAGGTAGGAATAAAGGGAGTTTTCCCAGTTTGTGTTCTACATCTCGACATGGGTAGAGTTGCTAGACAGAGCCTTGGCTTTCCACTCGGCGGAGGAGGACATCGCTGAGCCTAGCACGGCAGGGACCTCTGCAGCCTGTGTCTCTGAAACCAACAGGGAAGGTCCAGTGCTCACCCGGGCAGAGCAGGGCCTGCAGCTGCCCACACACATCGTGTGGATCGTGCCCTCCAAATTGGACAGTTCATGGATTCCTCCACTGAGGGGACATGGTTGCTGCTTCCTCGGGTGGGGAAGGAACCCTGTCCACCTTCCTTCAGTGAATCACAGCTCCTCAAGATGAAATGACAAAAGTCAATCATCCAAAGAAGACCTATCAGGGAACCAATGTGCCAAATGACATTCCCAGAAGCCTCCATCCTAGGCTAGCCCTCTCTCCCCTAACGCCCACCGCAATAGAGCTCTACCCGCCAGATGCATTAATATCGTTTCGTGAGGAAATGACACGCCTGCCTGCAAAAGAGCAAAGGCTTTCCGGAAAACCCATGGATTCAGCAAACTAACCCTCCGAACCCCACCTGGAGAAATCCCATCAACTCTTACCTTTACTGCAGGAATCCTTTCCAGCCTGTGTCAGCTACATCAAGCTCATCACCAGTTCTGAATAAACCGTCAGTGATGGCAACCAAGGACAGTTATCTGAGGTCTGTCAAATCCACAGAGAACTGAAGTCCCCGGTCACCACCTGAACCTGACCTCACAGCAAGGGGACAAGCTGCAACCAGGCCCTGCATGGTGGTCTGTGCATGAAGTGAGGGAACTTGTGAAGGAGGCCGCTCCTCAGACTGTGGCATTCCTGGAAGAGCTCTGCAGTGGACACGGAACTGTCGAAGGTTCCTGAGGGACTGATGTGATGATGCAATTCATGAGACTGAGGCTAAGGTAGCACGAATGCTGGTCCCCACATAAAGAGACATGACAGTCGACAAACTGTGAGTCCATCCAGACCGTATGTACTTCTCAGGCACACGGATGCCTTCTTAATGTTCAAGTGTGTGTGCTGCCCCAAGCTGTCTTTCTTTAGCAGAAGACCACCCCCCCTAAAAAGTGTAAGACTGACGTTCAAAATCTACTTCTCTAAAAGCTTCTCGAGGTATTAGTATACACAAATTTGAGTTCTATATATCTTAATTTTTAAAAATTGTACAGTTTACAGATATACTTTGTTCAGGAAAATGGAAACGTTTTCTTGATTTAGGTAAATACATTTAGAACAGGTAAATCCCAAAGAGTAAAATATCAGGGATGAACATTTTCCATACGTAAGTCCACAAAAAAGTTTCCTTAGAAGAAAACTTGAAGAGGGAACTACCTCGTGCTTTCTCAACCTGGCACTGTTGGTGTTTGGGTCCAGATCATTCTTGGCTGTGCAGGCTGTCCTGGGCATGGTAGGGTGTTAGCAGCACCCCTGGCCTCTCCCCACTAGATGCCAGAAGCCCCTCCCCTTCCTACTCAGTTGTGACAACTAAAAATATTTCCAGACCAATGTCCCCTAGGGGGCAAAACTGCCTCTGGTTGAGAACCACTCAATTAGATGTACCTTCTCTTTCGTGAACATTCTCTCTGTGTGGTGCTATAATGCTCCATTCATGTACTATTTGTTTCCAGAAAGGGAAGAGCCATATAAAGTACTTCCTTTGCTGTTATTAGTTTATATCCTTTCTTTTTTAAAAAAGAAAAAGCTTGTAAGCTTTGGGGGAAAAAAAAAAAGAAAAAAACTTAGGTTTGCCTGAGTTCAGAGCCTCTGCCATGAGGCTGGAAAATCTAAAGACGGGTCATTGTACCCTAGTTTCTGGAAAGGCTGTAGAGGAGAAACATTTGCAAAGTATTTTTCATAAGAGGCTTTGTGAGCAGCTATAACAATGAAAGCCCCAGATGCTATCAGATGAAGGGCTGGTCTTACAGATCAATCCCGTGAAACTCAAAAAGAGAGATGCAATTTCTATTTCAGAAAAAAAAAAAAAAAGTAATTTCGGTGTCTGGATATCTCATGGGTTTAATGACTGACTTTCAGGGCACTCAGGAACTTCAAGTACCAAACATGGGCTGTGGTCACACATGTCTGCCTTGGGTGTCCCACCCTCCTCCTCTGAGAACAGATGTGTGTTCCTGACATGCATTTGACATGTAACTTGGGATTCTGCTTCCACGTCTGCCAAGTTGGGGTCTGGGCTGGGAGCAGGGGAAGGACACCGGCTCTGAACTGTCAGACTCATGAAAAGGCATTGCATTATCAGCTCTGTAACAGTGAGGAGACCTCTCCACTCCATCAGCGAATAACTGGCAGTTGGTGATAGGTGTTTCTACTGTTTCTCAACTGCTCTGACACTGGGGTGAGGCGGGGGGACCCCATCCAGATTCAGCACCCACGTTGCCATTTACAATCTCTAATCCCATGGCATCCACTTTGGTGCTGCTGATGCCCAGGAGGACACCATTCTCTGAGGAGGTACGAAACTCCAATGTAATGTTCACACCTGATTGCACTTTGTAGCCTTTTTTTTTTTTTTTTTTGTGGTACGCAGGCCTCTCACTGCTGTGGCCTCTCCCTTTGCGGAGCACAGGCTCCGGATGCACAGGCTCAGGGCCATGGCTCACAGGCCCAGCCGCTCCGCGGCATGTGGGATCCTCCCAGACCGGGGCACGGACCCGTGTCCCCCACATCGGCAGGCGGACTCTCAACTACTGCGCCACCAGGGAAGCCCTGTAACCTCTTTGACTGAAAAACAAAAGGAAGACCCCCAGTTGGGGGGAACAGTAGCATGTTCTTTTCTTAAGGAAAGAGGAAATACAGGCTTGGAGAATTAAATGATGAATTTAGAACCTTAAGCAGAGAGACGTCTCATTGCCAAAGCCATGCTCTTTTCACTGTCAAGCTCTGTCTGCCTGGCAAATGGTTGCGCAGTGCTAGGAATGGGGATGACCATTGTTCTGGTGGCTGCATCCTTACCTTCAATCAAGTTTAAACTGGCCTCCCTGTAGCTTCCACCTGTTGGGGCTGGCCTTGCTGTCTGAAGCAAGAGAATTAAAAAGGTAGATGACACCTCGAGTTCAGAGGAGACCGTGCCTGCCCCCAAATCCACATTAATCGGGAGAGCTTCCCCAGGAGCGGCGGCAGCCCCGGGGCCCCCACTATTTTCAACTTGCCCTCAACTGAAGGTCACAAACGGCCTCCTTTTGCTGCCCGCAACCTGTCCCCGCATTCCTGCGCCTCAGAGAATTCTCCTGTTAGAAGGTGCCCATCACGCCTCTAGCAACTGTCCCAGGTGAGCCTGGCCCGTTCCAGGGCTGCTTCACTAACGGCACACGCTCGCCTCCCCTCCTGAGTGGCTTAAGAGCCCCAAGTCCACTCTGGATAAACAGAGTAATTTTACTCCGCTTTCTAATTTACGAAAAGAGATCATGAAATCACGATGTCCAGCTTCTCTGCAAATACCCTCTGGCTTTTGAGCAATCAATCACTGAGCATCACTAGGTGACAACGCACCGTTCCCAGCTTCTCTCCCCACCTCTCAGGCCTCGCAGGGTCCTTGCTTCTCGGAGCAGATGCTCTTTGCAGCGTGGGGTGGCGGCGGGTTTCTGCTTTCTACCGAGCTGGACAGCCTGGGTATGACTGACCCCGCCCCCGGGGCTGAGACCACACCACCAAACCGTCAACGGCCACCAACTGTCCTACCAAAGTCACAAAAGGCCGGGCAGTCACCTCTGGGCCCTCTAGCAACTTCCCTACTCCGCCCTCCGCCCCGGCTGCAGGTCGACTCCGCCCACTCTGCCAACCACCACGCCCACCGCCAGGCTGGTCCCATCCCTCTGTGCACCTTCCCGCTTCCCCGACCCCGCCCCTCTGAGGAAGGCCAACCCCGCCCATCCCACCCCATCGCCACGCCCACTACCAGGTCGGCCTCACTCCCCTCAAGCCCTGCGTGGAGCTCAGGCCACACCCTCTGACGTGGTAGCTGCGCGCGGCCTTCAGTTCCGGGGCGCACATCCTTTCCCGCCACGTCTAGCGCCCGCGGGCCTGACTAGCGTGATAGACGACGCTTTCCGCACTTCAGGGCGTAGCGCGCGCCTCACAACGCTAACCTGAAAGGTGAAGCTCTGAAGAACTTTGCCCCGGGTTTCCCGGTCTAAGGAGAGGAAAGGGCCCCAGAGAACCATGAAACTGCCCAAGCCGGCGGGGCCGAATATTCCATCAGGAGTCCAAGGCGGGCGAGGGCCGGGCCTCCGACGGAGAACGGCGGCTCCTGGGACTCCCGAGACCCGAGGCCGGGAGCGGCCCGTCCGAGGGGGCGGCTCGGCCGCGGAGGGGGCCCAGGCCCCGGCCACTCCGGCCCGGTCTCCGCGCCGGCCTCTGGCCGGTCCCCCCGTGTTTTCTCCTCCCGGTTGTTTGCACCGTCCCTTCCGCGAGTAAATGACACCCACGGCCCCGTGACAGTGACCGGGAGGCGTGCACGCGCTGGACCCGGGCTGGGCCGGAGCTGCGGACCCGAGAGGCCGCCGGGGCTCGAGGCGGCGAGGCTTCCAGGTGAGACCCGGGGTCAGGGAGCCAAACCCGGGCCGAGGCGGGGCTGCTCCGTGGGTGAGTGGGGGCCGCGCCCGGTAAGAGTCCGGTGCTGGTGGTGGGAGCTCAGGTTCGGCGTGGTCTGGCCGATGCCCCGGGGGACACGGTAGGGCGTCACCGGCGCTGCCCCGGGTGGACGCTGATGGCTGCTGAGCAGAGAAGTGGTCCCGGAGAGGTGACCTTTAGAGTCACCCTGGTCTTCGCTGGTGACCTCAGTGCAGACCGTGTCAGGGGACCTTGGGGTGGACGCCGCATTGAGGAAAGAGGGAGAAAGGGAGGCGGGGGTGGAGACAGCCCTCTAAGAAGCTCAGACTTCATAGGACGTGCTCCTCCACTCCCATATCTCAGCACCTCTGCGCCAGCTGTCCCTCCTGCCTAACAGCCTTCCAGTGCCACTCTAACCTCCTGCCCCGCAGCAGCAGACCCGTGCTTCATGCTCAGCCGTCAGACCTCAGCGTCTCCATCACGTCCTCAGAGAAGCTTCCTCTGGCCCCCCAGAGGACCAGGTTAGATCAGTCCTCCGAAGTCCCTTCAGGCTGCTAGGACAAAAATGCCGTAGCCCGGCTGGCTTATAAACGACATCAGTTTACTTCCCCTAGTTCTGGAGGTGGAAGTCAGATCGGGGTGCCAGCATGGTTTGTAATCATATCGTTTTGAGATTTCTTTTAAAAACTTGGTATATATCTCATTCATCCTACACCCTACACACTGGATTGTAAACTCTGTGAGGATGGGAGCAAATACCTGTTTTGCTTACCGTTGGATTCCTAACGTCTAACATGGCGGCTGGCGCGCGGTAGTTGCTCAATATATATTTATTGAGGAAGGAATGTTGTCTTTAACACCTTGGAAGTATAAGATTTTGTGGCTCCTTTCTTTTTTTCTGTTGTTCATTATCTACATTTGATCCCTGAGATCCATTTCTGTAATAAACAAAACTCCATCAGCATGACCTTGATTAATAATTTGGCCTAAAAATCCTTCCCTATAGATTACTTTTGGTCTAAGTCATCCAGGGAAAACTTCGTTTGTCAGGTCAGTGCTGCCATTCAGGAAGTAGGTAGCTGTTTCCAAAGGTTTTTAAAACAACATTCGGATTACTTGTGCCTCCTTGTTATTTATTAGGTGTGAAAAGTTTCATAAAGGATTTTGACACTGAGCCTCAGCTTCCTCCTCTGTAAGGTGAAGAACCTTACACTTACTGTGCCTGCTGCCGGGCATCAGTATGGTAACATGAGGTCGTATACGTAAGAGCACTTTGAAAATTCTAGAACTCTTTCTAGAACCCTAAAATTCTAGAAACTTGAAGAAATATTTTTGTTATTCTTCCTTTTCAGTAATTGATCCAGGCCCCACTTCTCCAACCTTATGCGTTGTTTACAGCTCACATTACCCATATGGAAGAATGAAAACACACTTTTTTGCTATCCTCCCTTTAAAACTTTGGTTTCTTCTTAAAGACACTTGGTGTCTTCTGAAAGGTTTCTTAAAGGTACTTAGAGTTGCAAGTAATCCTTTTATCATCTGTGCAGGAGCTAAGCTCTCTAATGTTTTATTTGCATCTTACAGTAAATGTAATGCAAAGCACATTTTCTAGTTGCTGCTCAATGGCAAGAAAACAATTCATTTGTGGATTGGAATCTTTAGGTATAAAATGTGCCATTCTTGACTATAGTATCTAAAAGCACATTAAACTTGACGTATTTCTACAGAATGCAGACCAGTGCTCACCTAAGACAACCCATGAGAAGTCTTTCTAATCAGGCATAAATATTGCATAGATGGTCTCATTTACATGATATATGCAGTACCTATAAATTTGTCACAAGCCATACAGAAAAATCCATTTCATTACTTTATAATCTCCCTTAATCACTATAATCATACTTAGTATGGTAATTAAGAGCGAGGGAATAGGGAGAGGTATACAGGTATAAGCACCTCTATTCAGGTTTCACTCTGCTACCTACCAGTTGTATAAGTAAGTGCAAATTATTTAACTTCTGTAAATGTCTTAACCCAAGGCTGGGAGGATGAAGGTGGCCAGGTGGAAAGCTCTGCTGTCCTAGAGGAAATGGGGATAGGGGTATGGGATGGAAATCACCTGAGCAAGTTAGGAGGGGAGTTTGTTTGCACTAGTGTGGCCCAGGGTGAATGGGGTAAGGGAAAAGGGAAAAGAAGGATCACTTTTTGGCTAAGCATTCAGCAGCAGGGAGAGAGTGGAAGCAATAGGGAATAGACTGAGGCCTAGGCAAAACAGGTGACAGTATTTTCCTAACAAAAACATGAGAACTTGTGGACAAGTACAAAGGAACTTATGCGGATAGTGTTACTAAATATCTAATTTGAATAGTTGAAGAAAGTATGGTGTTTATGGTAGCCATACAATAGGAATGATCATTGGGGTGGGCTTGAAGAGATGGCCTTAACTATCCCTTGGTGTCTGTCATCTTTTCCCCATTCCTGGAAATCAACAAATCTTATTTTCTTCCTTTCTCCATCTTTTCTCTCTTTCTAAACAAGCCTTAATAAGGAAATTAAGAATGTTTTTATTATTAGCTTTTATATCTTAAAGAGTGGGAGAATTGAATATTTTACATTTTTCTTCAAATGTCAACTAAGCTATTATTGTATAGACTCTCAAATGATATTTTCCCCTTTGATTGAAGTCCCCTCACTTCTTTCTAACAAAATGTAAACATCCTTTGTTACTGAGCAAGGGCTTACTGCCCAGTGTGCATGGAAGCCAATACTATTGAACCAGGCTTGAGGAAATAAGAGCTTTATTACTAGGTCCACCAGCAAGGAGAACAGGAGTCAGGGCTCACCTCTGTCTTCCTGATCTTGGGTTTGGTCAAACTTTTATGAGTTCGGGAGGACAAACTGGTATGCAATTTCTTGCAGTCAGATATATTGCATCAACTATTGTTTAACTTAACTACTTAAGATTGGTGAAAAGACAAACATTTAAAGATAAATAACAATGCAGTTAATAAGGAGTCTTTTGCAATGCAATAGATGCCCCAAGGTAAACCATGATTAATTGCCAGGTATATGTGATAAAATAATTCAGAAGTGGGCAAGAAAGGTTGAAGTGGGCTGGGAAGAATTCACATAAGAGGGGGAATTTAAGAATGTCACATGTAGAGAGATGAGAAGAATAAATTTTAGATGGAGAAGTATAACAGGCAAGAGTAATGAAGTGGGAATGAGCCAAAAGCAAAGATCCAATTTTGGCTGGGACAGAGGGCCCGGGAGGTAAGGAGTTTGGGATGGTCCTCTATAGACTGTAGGGGATGGAACTCTAAGAGGGTGGAATTTATCTGACAGAGCCCTTGAGAGGCAAGAGGGGGCATAGTGACATAGCAAAGGAGCACTTTAGCAGTGCAAGCAGGCTGCATTGAGTAGACAGCCCCCTCAAGCTGGAAGAGACTGACATCAAGGTGGTAGGATAGATGAAGTCAGGAGGGCGTGACTTGGTCTGTTTTGTTCGTACCCCAGGACCAAGAATAGTGCCTCTCATATAGTTATTGCTGTATATGTATTTATTGAATGAGTGGAAAAAGACAAAAACTAGCAAATGGAAATAAAGTTGGGAATGCAAAACACATTTTGAAGGGAAAAGCAGTAACACTGGCTGACTAGTTGGATATGAGTATTAGCATTATCCTGACATTTCTAACAATGGGATAATTTATAACCTATTGAAAGAATAGTAGCACCAATAAAAATAGGGAAATCCAGAGATGAAATTAATTGTGTGGGCTAAAGGTGGGGAGGAAATAGGCATGTTTGGACAAGGTGAGTCTGAGGTGCTGGGTGACACATCCAACTGGAAATGCCTCGTAGCAGCAGGAACTGGATTTTGAAGGACAAGTCAGGACTGTGAATATTGATTTTTTGAATCTTTTGGAATACTTTGCACCTCGGATATGTTTGAAACCTTATATGTAGATGAGGTCAAAGTTAAAGACAGGAGAAACAGAAAGACAAAGTCAATATTGGAAATTTGGGGAGCATCCACATTTAGGGGATTGGAAGTGAAATTTATTAACTTTATCTGAGAAAAACACACACTGAATGTCTGCAGAGTGTGAAGTCAAGCAAAATGGAATTTTAGTATTTAAAGACTATTTTGTACATGATTAAAAACATAATATTAAGAGTGATAGTGATCGATGACCTGAAATGACTGAAATGAGTTCTCAATGATTTAAGATCAGACTGGTAAGAGAAAAAAATATATAACAAAAATCAAGAACCATATTTTATTTTTTGTGGGGAAAGCATAGCATAGCAATAAATATTCTCTTAGCCAGCCTTATATTCACCTCCCCCGCTTCTAAGCCCACCCCTTCCCAAGCCCTCAATGTTCATTCCCTGGCATATTCTCCTGTTTTCTGCATGGGCGTGTTAGACAGGTCTGAGAATTGTATTTAATTTTAAAAATTTCCTTCCAGAGTGTTTTGGGTCAGATCATATAAGCCTTCTGTCTTTTCTTACCTGCTATTTGTACAGGTTTAAAATGACTACCCTGAGGCCTAGCCAGATCCTCAATCAATTAAAAATTCATTTCTCATCATTTCATAGACAGTAAGTTAATTGGAGAAATCTGAAACACATGGAAATTTGTAGTTAATACTGACATAAGCAGAGATTTCAATTACCTTGAATATTTCACTTAATGAAGAACTGCAAACCCCCCAGGTCCCTGGTCAGTCATGTAAAGTGATTGCAGGGACGGTGTCTTCCCTGCAAGAATGTTCAGTGTTATAAGCATGCTTTGATGTATCACATTCAAATGCCCTTGTGGAATTTAAATTGAGCCTGTTAATAGCCATAGGACTAAAGAGAGAGGATTTGTGTTGTCAACATTTTTTGTTTGTTTGTATTTTGTTTTTGTTTTGTTTTTATTTAAAATTAACTATTTTTTTTTTGCTTTACAATGGTGTGTTAGTTTCTGCTTTATAACAAAGTGAATCAGTTACACGTATGTTCCCATATCTCTTCCCTCTTGTGTCTCCCTCCCTCCTACCCTCCCTATCCCACCCCTGCAGGCAGTCACAAAGCACCGAGCTGATCTCCCTGTGCTATGCGGCTGCTTCCCACCAGCTATCTACCTTACCTTTGGTAGTGTATATATGTCCATGCCTCTCTCTCGCTTTGTCACAGCTTACCCTTCCCCCTCCCCATATCCTCAAGTCCATTCTCTAGTAGGTCTGTGTCTTTATTCCTGTTTTAACCCTAGGTTCTTCATGACATTTTTTTCCCTTAAATTCCATATATATGTGTTAGCATATGGTATTTGTCTTTCTCTTTCTGACTTACTTCACTCTGTATGACAGACTCTAGGTCTATCCACCTCATTACAAATAGCTCAATCTTGTTTCTTTTTATGGCTGAGTAATAGTCCATTGTATATATGTGCCATCTTTATCCATTCATCCGATGATGGGCACTTAGGTTGTTTCCATCTCTGGGCTATTGTAAATAGAGCTGCAGTGAACATTTTGGTACATGACTCTTTTTGAATTATGGTTTTCTCAGGGTATGTGCCCAGTAGTGGGATTGCTGGGTCATATGGTAATTCTATTTGTAGTTTTTTACGGAACCTCCATACTATTCTCCATAGTGGCTGTATCAATTTACATTCCCACCAACTGTGCAGGAGAGTTCCATTTTCTCCACACCCTCCAGCATTTATTGTTTCTAGATTTTTTGATGATGGCCATTCTGACTGGTGTGAGATGATAACTCATTGTAGTTTTGACTTGCATTTCTCTAATGATTAGTGATGTTGAGCATTCTTTCATGTGTTTGTTGGCAGTCTGTATATCTTCTTTGGAGAAATGTCTATTTAGGTCTTCTGCCTATTTTTGGATTGGGTTGTTTGTTTTTTTGTTTTTAAGCTGCATGAGCTACTTATGAATTTTGGAGATTAATCCTTTATCAGTTGCTTCATTTGCAAATATTTTCTCCCATTCTGAGAGTTGTCTTTTGGTCTTGTTTATGGTTTCCTTTGCTGTGCAAAAGCTTTGAAGTTTCACTAGGTCCCATTTGTTTATTTTTGTTTTTATTTCCATTTCTCTAGGAGGTGGGTCAAAAAGGATCTTGCTGTGATTTATGTCATAGAGTGTTTTGCCTGTGTTTTCCTCTAAGAGTTTGATAGTTTCTGGCCTTACATTAAGGTCTTTAATCCATTTTGAGCTTATTTTTGTGTATGGTGTTAGGGAGTGATCTAATCTCATACTTTTACTTGTACCTGTCCAGTTTTCACAGCACCACTTATTGAAGAGGCTGTCCTTTCTCCACTCTACATTCCTGCCTCCTTTATCAAAGATAAGGTGACCATATGTGCGTGGGTTTATCTCTGGGCTTTCTATCCTGTTCCATTGATCTATCTTTCTGTTTTTGTGCCAGTACCATACTGTCTTGATTACTGTGGCTTTGTAGTATACTCTTAAGTCAGGGAGCCTGATTCCTCCAGCTCCGTTTTTTGTTCTCAAGATTGCTTTGGCTATTAGGGGTTTTTTTTGTGTTTCATTACAAATTGTGAAATTTTTTGTTCTAGTTCTGTGAAAAATGCCAGTGGTAGTTTGATAGGGATTGCATTGAATCTGTAGATTGCTTTGGGTAGTAGAGTCATTTTCAAAATGTTGATTCTTCCAATCCAAGAACATGGTATATCTCTCCATCTATTTGTATCGTCTTTAATTTCTTTCAGCAGTGTCTTATAATTTTCTGCATACAGGCCATTTGTCTCCTTAGGTAGGTTTATTCCTAGATATTTTATTCTTTTTGTTGCAGTGGTAAATGGGAGTGTTTTCTTGATTTCACTTTCAGATTTTTCATCATTAGTGTATAGGAATGCTAGAGATTTCTGTGTATTAATTTTGTATCCTGCTACTTTACCAGATTCATTGATTAGCTCTAGTAGTTTTCTGGTAGCATCTTTAGGATTCTCTATGTATAGTATCGTGTCATCTGCAAACAGTGACAGCTTTACTTCTTCTTTTCCGATTTGGATTCCTTTTATTTCCTTCTCTTCTCTGATTGCTGTGGCTAAAACTTCCAAAACTATGTTGAATAAGAGTGGTGAGAGTGGGCAACCTTGTCTTGTTCCTGATCTTAGTGGAAATGCTTTCAGTTTTTCACCATTGAGGATGATGTTGGCTGTGGGTTTGTCATGTATGGCCTTTATTATGTTGAGGAAAGTTCCCTCTATGCCTACTTTCTGCAGGATTTTTATCATAAATGGTGTTGAATTTTGTCGAAGGCTTTCTCTGCATCTATTGAGATGATCATATGGTTTTTCTCCTTCAATTTGTTAATATGGTGTATCACGTTGATTGATTTGCGTATATTGAAGAATCCTTGCATTCCTGGAATAAACCACACTTGATCATAGTGTATGATTTATTTAATGTGCTGTTGGATTCTGTTTGCTAGTATTTTGTTGAGGATTTTTGCATCTATGTTCATCAGTGATATTGGCCTGTAGTTTTCTTTCTTTGTGACATCCTTGTCTGGTTTTGGTATCAGGGTGATGGTGGCCTCGTAGAATAAGTTTGGAAGTGTTCCTCCCTCTGCTATATTTTGGAAGAGTTTGAGAAGGATAGGTGTTAGTTCTTCTCTAAATGTTTGATAGATTTTGCCTGTGAAGCCATCTGGTCCTGGGCTTTTGTTTGTTGGAAGATTTTTAATCACCGTTTCAATTTCAGTGCTTGTGATTGGTCTGTTTATATTTTCTATTTCTTCCTGATTCAGTCTTGGCAGGTTGTGCATTTCTAAGAATTTGTCCATTTCTTCCAGATTGTCCATTTTATTGGCATAGAGTTGCTTGTAGTAATCTCTCATGATCTTTTGTATTTCTGCAGTGTCCGTTGTAACTTCTCCTTTTACATTTCTAATTCTATTGATTTGAGTCTTCTCCCTTTTTTTCTTTATGAGTCTAGCTAATGGTTTATCAATTTTGTTTATTTTCTCAAAGAACCAGCTTTCAGTTTTATTGATCTTTGCTATCGTTTCCTTCATTTCTTTTTCATTTATTTCTGATCTGATTTTTATGATTTCTTTCCTTCTGCTAACTTTGGGGTTTTTTTGTTCTTCTTTCTCTAATTGCTTTAGGTGTAAGGTTAGGTTTTTTATTCGAGATGTTTCCTGTTTCTTAAGGTAGGATTGTATTGCTATAAACTTCCCTCTTAGAACTGCTTTTGCTGCATCCCATAGATTTTGGGTCGTCATGTCTCCATTGTCATTTGTTTCTAGGTATATTTTTATTTCCTCTTTGATTTCTTCAGTGATCACTTCGTTATTAAGTAGTGTATTGTTTAGCCTCATGTGTTTGTATTTTTTACAGATCTTTTCCTGTAATTGATATCTAGTCTCATAGCGTTGTGGTTGGAAAAGATACTTGATACAATTTCAATCTTCTTAAATTTACCAAGGCTTGATTTGTGACCCAAGATATGATCTATCCTGGAGAATGTTCCATGAGCACTAGAGAAAACTGTGTATTCTGTTGTTTTTGGATGGACTGTCTAATAAATATCAATTAAGTCCATCTTGTTTAATGTATCATTTAAAGCTTGTGTTTCCTTATTGATTTTCATTTTGGATCATCTGTCCATTGGTGAAAGTGGGGTGTTAAAGTCCCCTACTATGAATGTGTTACTGTCAATTTCCCCTTTTATGGCTGTTAGTATTTGCCTTATGTATTGAGGTGCTCCTATGTTGGGTGCATAAATATTTACAATTGTTATATCTTCTTCTTGGATCGATCCCTTGATCATTATGTAGTGTCCTTCTTTGTCTCTTCTAATAGTCTTTATTTTAAAGTCTATTTTGTCTGATACGAGACTTGCTACTCCAGCTTTCTTTTGGTTTCCATTGCATGGAATATCTTTTTCCATCCCCTTACTTTCAGGCTGTATGTGTCTCTAGGTCTGAAGTGGGTCTCTTGTAGACAGCAAATATATGGGTCTTGTTTTTGTATACATTCATTTAATCTGTGTCTTTTGGTGGGAGCATTTAGTCCATTTATATTAAGGTAATTATTGATATGTATGTTGCTATTCCCATCTTCTTAATTGTTTTGGGTTCGTTATTGTAGGTCGTTTCCTTCTCTTGTGTTTCTTCCCTAGAGAAGTTCCTTTAGCAGTTGTTGTAGAGCTGGTTTGGTGGTGCTGAACTCTCTCAGCTTTTGCTTGTCTGTAAAGGTTTTAATTTCTCCATCAAATCTGAATGAGATCCTTGCTGGGTAGAGTAATCTTGGTTGCAGGTTTTTCTCCTTCATCACTTTAAATATGTCCTGGCAGTCCCTTCTGGCTTGCAGAGTTTCTGCTGAGAGATCAGCTGTTAACCTTATGAGGATTCCCTTGTGTGTTATTTTTCCCTTGCTGCTTTTAATATGCTTTCTTTGTATTTAATTTTTGACCGTTTGATTAATATGTGTCTTGGCATGTATCTCCTTGGATTTATCTTGTATGGGACTCTCTGTGCTTCCTGGACTTGATTAACTATTTCCTGTCCCATATTAGGGAAGTTTTCAAGTATAATCTCTTCAAATATTTTCTCAGTCCCTTTCTTTTTCTCTGCTTCTTCTGGAACCCCTATAATTCGAATGTTGGTGCGTTTAATGTTGTCCCAGAGGTCTCTGAGACTGTCCTCAGTTCTTTTCATTCTTTTTTCTTTATTCTGCTCTGCAGTAGTTATTTCCACTATTTTATCTTTCAGGTCACTTATCTGTTCTTCTGCCTCAGTTATTCTGCTATTGATCCCATCTAGAGTATTTTTCATTTCATTTATTGTGCTGTTCATCGTTGTTTGTTTCATCTGTATTTCTTCTAGGTCCTTGTTAAATGTTTCTTGCATTTTGTCTATTTTATTTCCAAGATTTTGGATCATCTTTACTACCATTCTGAATTCTTTTTCAGGTAGACTGCCTATTTCCTCTTCATTTGTTAGGTCTGGTGGGTTTTTATCTTGCTCCTTCATCTGCTCTGTGATTTTCTGTCTTCTCATTTTGCTTATCTTACTGTGTTTGGGGTCTCCTTTTTGCAGGCTGCAGGTTCATAGTTCCTGTTGTTTTTGGTGTGTGTCTCCAGTGGCTAAGCTTGGTTCAGTGGGTTGTGTAGGCTTCCTGGTGGAGGGGACTGGTGCCTGTGTTCTGGTGGATGAGGCTGGATCTTGTCTTTCTGGTGGGCAGATCCATGTCTGGTGATGTGTTTTGGGGTATCTGTGGACTTATTATGATTTTGGGCAGTCTCTCTGCTAATGGGTGGGGCTGTGTTCCTGTCTTGCTAGTTGTTTGGCATAGGATGTCCAGCACTGTAGCTTGCTGGTCGTTGACTGAAGCTGGGTGCTGGTGTTGAGATGGAGATCTCTGGGAGATTTTCGCCATTTATTATTATGTGGAGCTGGGAGGTCTCTTGTTGACCAGTGTCCTGAAGTTGGCTCTCCCACCTCAGAGGCACAGCACTGACTCCTGGCTGCAGCACTAAGAGCCTTTCATCCACACGGCTCAGAAGAAAAGGGAGAAAAAGTAGAAAGAAAGAAGTAGTAGAAGTAGAAAGAAAGAAAAAGAAAAAAAGAAAGGAGGGAGGAAGGGAGGAAGGAAGGAAGGAAGGAGGGAAGGAAGGATAAAAAGAGGGAAAGAAGATAAAGTAAAATAAAGTAACATAAAATATAATAAAGTTATTTAAAAAATTATTAAGAGAAAACAAAGAAACAAAAAATGGACGGATAGAACCCTAGGACAAATGGTGGAAGCAAAGATATACAGACAAAATCTCACACAGAAGCATACACATACACACTCACAAAAAGAGGAAAAGGGGAAAAAATCATAAATCTTGCTCTCAAAGTCCACCTCCTGAATTTGGGATGATTCGTTGTCTAAAGGAGGGAAGGAAGGAAAGAAAGAACGAAGATAAAGTAAAATAAAATAAAGTTATTAAAATGAAAAGTAATTATTAAGAAAAAAATTAAAACAAAACAATACAAAAACGGATGGATAGAACCCTAGGACAAATGGTGGAAGCAAAGCTATACAGACAAAATGTCACATAGAAGCATACACATACACACTCATAAAAAGAGGAAAAGGGGAAAAAAATCATAAATCTTGCTCCCAAAGTCCACCTCCTCAATTTGGGATGAGTCATTGTCGATTCATGTATTCCACAGCTGCAGGGTACATCAAGTTGATTGTGGAGCTTTAATCCGCTACTTCTGAAGCTGCTGGGAGAGATTTCCCTTTCTCTTGTTTGTTCTCACAGCTCCCAGGGGCTCAGCTTTGGATTTGGCCCCGCCTCTACGTGTAGGTCGCTGGAGGGCATCTGTGTTTTCGCTCAGACCGGACGGGGTTAAAGGAGCCGCTGATTTGGGGGCTCTGGCTCACTGAGGCCGGCGGGAGGGAGGGGCACGGAGTGCGGGGCGGGCCTGCGGCGGCAGAGGACGGCGTGACGTTGCACCAGCCTGAGGCGCGCCGTGCGTTCTCTCGGGGGACTTGTCCCTGGATCCCGGGACCCTGGCAGTGGCGGGCTGCACAGACTCCCCTGAAGGAGGTGTGGATAGTGACCTGTGCTCGCACACAGGCTTCTTGGTGGTGGCAGCAGCAGCCTTAGCATCTCATGCCTGTCTCTGGGGTCCGCGGTTTTAGCCGTGGCTCGTGCCCGTCTCTGGAGCTCCTTTAAGCAGCGTTCTTAATCCCCTCTCCTCGCGCACCAGGCTGTGTTGTCAACATTTTTAAATTATTTTTTTTACAACTCTCTTGAGGTATATTAAGTACAGTTAAACAGCAGATATGTAAAATGACTGGTTTTGTTATATGTATAGACCCATGAAACCATCACCACTAACAAAATAGTCAGCAGTTCCATCACCCCAAAAAGGCTCCTCATGCCAATTTGTAAATCTATTCCTCTCTCCTTGACCTCAGTCATTTTCTAGATTTTTATATAAGTGATATCATACAATATGTATTTTTGTGTAAGGCTTTTTTCATTCAGCATAATACTGATATTTCTAAGATTCATCCATGTTGTTGATATATCAATTGTTTATTCCTTGTTATTTCTATGTAATATTCCAGTATATGAATATACCACACTTTATCAATTCTTATATTGATGGACATCTGGGATGTTTCTAGTTTTGGGCTACTACAGATAAATTTCCTAAGGATGTGTATCTACAAGTCTTTGTGTAGATATATGTTTTTATTTCTCTTTGATAAAAACCAAGAATAGAATAGAATGGATATGTGGTGGGTGTATATTTCACTTTTTAAAGAAATTACCAAACTGTTTTCCAAGGTGGTTGAACCATTGTACATTCCCACCAGCAGTGTGCAAGAGTTACAGTTGCTCAGCATCCTTGTGAACACTTCGCCATTCTAGATGGTATATAGTCGAATCTTTTTGTGGTTTTAATTTACATTTTCCTAATGACTAATGATGATGAGTATCTTTTCTTCTGCATTTGGTCATTCATATTTCTTTTTTTGTGAAGTATCCGTATCTTTTTCTCCTTTGTAATTGGGTTGTTTGTATTATTGTTGAGTTATAAGAGTTCTGTATATATTCTGGATACAAGAGCAGGACTGCTCCTGATGAATTATCTTTGTTTTCTTTCATCTGAGAATGTCCTTATTTCGCTTTTATCTCTGAAAGATACTTTTATATTTTCACCGGATGTAGAATTCTGGGTTGATAAACCCGTTTCTTTTTGTACATTAAAGATGTAGTTCTGCTATCTTCTGGCCTTTGGGATTTCTCCTGAGAAATTCATAGATATTTGAATCATTGTTCCTCGGTATGTAATGTGTACTTTTTTCCTCTAGCTGATTTCAATAATTCTTTAATTATTTTTGGATTTTAGAAGTTTGATTATTGTTGTTGAGGCATTGTTTTCTTTGAAATTTTTCTGTATGGAGTTTGCTGAGTGTCTTGAATCTGTAAATTTATGTATTTCACTAAATTTGGGGGACTTTTTGCCATTCTTGATGAAAAAATTTTTTTTGTTCCGAACACTCTCTCTTCTGCCTATAGGACTCCAATTATGCTATGTTAGATCTGTAGAAGTTATCTACCTGACACTCTGGGGTTTTTTTCAATTTTTTATCTCTCTGTTATGTTGGATAATTTTCATTGTTCTATTTTCAAGTTTGCTGACCCTTTCCTTTATCATCTACATTCTGATACTGAGTCCATCCAGTGATTTTTTTTCACTTCAGATATTGTATTTTTCAGTTCAGTAATTTTCAGTTGGTTCCTTTTTCTATTTTCCATTTCTCTGTTGAGAATTTGTATCATTTCATTCATTTCAGATGTGTTTACCCTGACCTTTATGTAGCATAGATATAATCACTGCTTTAAGGTTTTTGTCTGATAGTTCCATTTTGAGGTTGGCATTTTTTCCCCTTGAGAATTCGCCCTATTTTCCTGGTTGTATATATCAATATGTTGAAAGATTTTGAGTTGTATCCTGGACATAACAAATGTGAATGTTATGTATTGTAGACCCTGGGTCCTATTATACGTCACTGAAGAATTGTTGATGTTTTGTGTTTTAGTAAGAAATCGACTAGATTATGTTCAGACCATAAGTTCTGTCACACTTTCTGTTGGTTATATATCAACTAACACACACACACACACAAATGCATACCTTTCACTTGACTTCGGGAATTGCTATGAGTCAGCAATAATTCACTGATTTGTCTAGTCACTTTATCAGTTTAGGATTCCTCTCCTTTTTCTCCCCAACTTTACTCAATTCCAGTATAACAACGAGAGGAGGAAAAAGTGTTCTCTTTTAGGTTAGCCTATTAAGAAGTGCTTTCTTCAGTTCATTTCTGATCTCACCTAGAAGATTGAAAGATTTTCACAGAGTCTTCTGAGTTTGAACATATTTTTCCAGCCAGACTTAGTGAGTTTAGCCTGCCAGATGATTTTCCACATTTTGCCTTTCTCACTCGTATTTTTTTCTTAAACTCCATGATCAATTTAATCAAACTTCAAGGTACAGAATTACACTTTAAAAATTTTTTATAAATTTGTTTATTTATTTAGGGCTGCATTGGGTCTTCATTGCTGCGCACGGGCTTTCTCTAGTTGCGGTGAGCGGGGGCTACTCTTCTCTAGTTGCGGCGAGCAGGGGCTACTCTTTGTTGTGGTGCATGGGCTTCCCATTGCAGTGGCTTCTCTTGTTGTGGAGCACGGGCTCTAGGCACGTGGGCTTCAGTAGTTGTGGCTCGTGGGCTCAGTAGTTGTGGCTTGCAGGCTCTAGAGTGCAGGCTCAATAGTTGTGGTGCACAGGCTTAGTTGCTCTGCGGCATGTGGGATCTTCCTGGACCAGGGCTCGAACCCATGTCCCCTGCATTGGCTGGCGGTTTCTTAACCACTGCGCCACCAGGGAAGTCCCAGAATTACATTTAAATCAAACAGTATTAATCAGACTCATTAATTTCCTAACCACACCTAAATGCTGCTTACCTTTCTAGTCTGGTTGCAAATGGTTACACACCATTTTGGTTACATACCACATGTAACCTCTGGTGTGTCTGTTCCTCACAAACTCCCATCTGCTCCCTTGACTGATGTTCTTTCCCTAATTGTTCTCTTCTGAGCACCTAATAGCGACACAACTCAGTGCTTTTCAATTTTTATTAAAGCTTTTTACTGTGTTTTTATTCATAACAGACAGTCACATTTGGACTTTGAACACATGCTAAAAATTAAATTGTTGATGAAATGCTTGATGTTTATAATGGTTCTGACTAAAACAAACTGCCATAAACTTTACTCTTTCATGTCAATGAAATTCCTCTAATTATGTAAACAGAGACCACCACAGCTTTTCAATATTCAAGATAGGAGTTTGTGTTTTAGTAGTTTATAATTAAATATTACCCACTACATATACTCTGAGAAGAAAATATCATTTCTAAATTGTGTTACTCAGAAAAAAATGATTTCCATTATGTTTTCACCCAAGTCCTTGCTTCAGACAACTGTGATGGGTCCCATTGCTGGACCCTGAGAGAGTTTGAAAGGAACATGAGCTATGTCTTTGTCACAGTTTGAAAAAATCCTGATAGTTTTGACACTTCAGAATATTAAGCTGAAAATTGCACTACATATTGATATTATGAAAACTGTTCAGCCTATAGAACTTCTTTTGGGAATATCTTGCAAAAGAGGCTTATTCTGCCGTTTGCTCTGTGCTTTTTAGATGGCTCAGAGGAATTACATTTGCAAAGAACTTTTGACATTTATAGGAAGAACTACACTGCTGAGGTATTTTTGGAAAAAAATGATAAACTAATATTCAACTCAACAATTATCTACTAATAATCTCCCATAGGTCCTAATTATTTTAGCTCCGGGAGAAATGCCCAAGAAATATCCAACACAATATAGACCTTCCAGGAGCTATGAACCAATTAACAGATTGTTGAGGAGCACATACAATCTGAGGGGGAAAATGAGCATAAATAAGAACCATTAAAAAGCAAAAATACTAATTTGAAAAGATACATGCATTCTACTGTAGCACTGCAATATAGCAGTGTAGTAGCATTATTTACAGTATCCAAGTTATGGAAGCAACACAAGTGTCCATCAACAGACAAATGGATAAAGAAGATGTGGTACATGTACGTGCAGTAGAATACTATTCAGCCATTAAAAATGTAAAAAGAATGAAATTTTGCTCTTTTGCAACAACATGGGTGGAATTGGAGGGTATTATGCATAGTGAAATAAATCATACAGAGAAAGATAAATACTGTTTGATATATAAATGACAAAGCTTGCAGTAGTGAGACGAGTCCTGGGCCAGTCCTTAATCCAGCCAGCTGGCTGAGACACCTCCATTCAGACGTTCTCACCATTCTCTCAAATTCAATACATTCAAAGCTTAAGTTCATAATTTTTCTCAATTTACCTCCTGTCTGTGGAACCACCGTTCTCATTGTCCAAGCTCCCGGTCTTTTACTGCCTAAAGCTAATGTACTGCTGGAGCCTCTAACATTCCTATACACCTCTCTTGTCCTTTATCACTGCCCTGGTATCAGCCACCACTCAATTAGTGTTGCTCAACTGGCTGACTCAGGCTGCACTCTCCAGCTAGTTTATGATTTCAAATGCACCGTTTCATCACACCACTCTCCTAATGGAAAACCCTGACACTTCATAAGGCATTGCATCCAGTCTCTTTCCTATCTCCTTAACTTTTGGGCTCTCCATGATTAGGCCCCATCCACTCTGTTCTCTCTCCACCTACCCGTTCTCCCACCTGCCCCCCATTATTCCTAACAGTCCCCTTTCTTTCAGCTGGGCAGCTTAGACCCATGTGTCATGGTTCCACACCTCCTCTCTAGACCCAAACAGCACCATGCATAAAAAAGCACTTTGTAAATTGTCTGTGGCCCACAAAAGCTACTGTTGTGCATTCTGCAAAGCCTAGTTACAGCTGCCTCTTTAAACCTTCCCAGACCTGTCTTTCTCATGGTACCACAACTTAGCCCTTGATTTATAGTGTTCTAAGGTGAGAATACACGTGTCTCCTGGCCCATCAGTTCTAACAGAGCATTTTATCTATTTTCATCTCAATTTCTGGTTTGGATACTAAATTGGCACTTAATTCATAAGCCTGTGTTGAATATGGTTGTTCCATATCCAGTCACATGTACATCATCCCTAATTATGATGCATCCTTTTAGAGATGGTTGTACAGACAGACAAAATAGGAAAATCAATAAGGTATTATATAAATCAGGCTTCATAAAGGTTATACCAGCTGTGTTAAATGCATTGGTTAGTTTTCTTTTTCTTGTTGCTGGTGTTTAATAAAGCTTGTCTTTAAACCAACTGATCCTTGCACTTTTTTTTGCCAGCAGCTGTGACTGAGGATTACATTTCACTGAGGATTAAGGTCAGTGTTATTGGCTTATCCAGATGTTCTCCTTTTTGAGTCAATTTTAGTAATATTTCCAAATATATGCCTTTCCATGGTTGGTATCATAACCACACCTTACAGGTAGAAGATTGAGGCTTAAAAACAGCACTGGAGGGCTTCCCTGGTGGCACAGTGGTTGAGAGTCCGCCTGGCAATGCAGGGGACACGGGTTCGTGCCCCGGTCCGGGAAGATCCCACATGCCGTGGAGCGGCTGGGCCCGTGAACCATGGCTGCTGAGCCTGCGCGTCCGGAGCCTGTGCTCTGTAACGGGAGAGGCCACAACGGTGAGAGGCCCACGTACCGCAAAAAAAAAAAAAAAACAGCACTGGATACTATGGGAAAAAAGTATGGTTGTTCCTCAAAAAATTAAAAATAGACTTAGACTTACCATATGATCCAGTAATTCCACTTCTAGGTATATACCCAAAAACATCAAAAGTAGGAACTCAAAGAAATATTTGTTTACCCATATTCAAAGCATTATTCACAATAGCCAAAAGGTGGAAGCAACCCCAGTGCACACTGATGGATGAATGGATAAACAAAATATGGTATATACACATGATGGAATATTACTCAGCCTTAAAAAGGAAGGAAACTAACACATACTACATCATGGATGATCCTGTAGGACATTATGCCAAATGAAATAAGCCAGTCACAGACAGACAAATGCTGAATGACTCCACTTATATGCGGTGACTAGAGTAGTCAAACTCCTACAGACAGAAAGTAAAATGGTGGTTGCCAGGAGCTGGGGAGAGAGGGGAGCTGGGAATTAGTGTTTAATGGGTACACAGTTTGTTTCGCAAGATGAAATGAGTCTTGGAGCTGGATGGTGGTGATGGTTGCACAACAGTGTTAAAGTACCTAAAACCAGAGAACTATACACTTAAAAATGGTTAAAATAATGGTTAAATAACTTAAAACATGGTTAAGATAGTGGTAAAAATGTTTTTAAAATATATTTTTGGCTGTGTTGGGTCTTTGTTGCTGCTTGCGGGCTTTCTCTAGTTGCAACGAGCGGGGGTTACTCTTGGTTGTGGTGCACGAGCTTCTCATTACGGTGCCTTCTCTTGTTGTGGAGCACCGGCTCTAGGCATGTGGGCTCAGTAGTTGTGACACATGGGCTCAGTAGTTGTGGCACACGGGCTCTAGAGCGCAGGCTCAGTAGTTGTGGCGCACGGGCTTAGTTGCTTCGCGGCACGTGGGATCTTCCCAGACCAGGGCTTGAACCCGTGTGCCCTGCATTGGCAGGTGGATTCTTAACTACTGCACCACCAGGGAAGCCCCAGTAAAAATGGTTTTATGCTATCTATATTTTACCACAATTTTAAAAAACAGTGATGGATTAACAAACTAAGCAAATGCTTGGGCCACCAAAAATAGGTTTTGAAAATAATCTGATGTTTCAATAAAAGCATCATGGGAAAAATATGATCTTCAACAAATTATGTTGCATGTCTTTTAAGACGTAGATTTAAATTTTTTTTTGAATTATTTGGTAGGGAGGGAAGGGGTATCAATCTTTCTAGGCCCTTGGAGACTGTAGAGTGGGATTGCCAGATTTAGCAAATAAAAAATATATGATATCATGGAATAGTTAAAAACATGTTCATTGTTTATCTGAAATTCAAATTTAACTGGGAGTCCTGTAGTTTATCTGGCAACCTTACACTAAAGACCTGAATCCTGCCTTGCTGAGAGAGGTTAAGGAACCAGCAGAAGGCCCTGCAGTGAGAGTCAGAGCCAGGTGTCTTAGCTGCAGCCCAGGTTCTTTACCATCACGGGGAGACAGCCAAACCAAGGGTGGCTCTACGCATGCTCTGTAAAGGCCAAAGCGGACAGAGCTGGGTGCTCCCTTGAGGGGGTCTTCTAAGAGAGGCCTTGGGAATAGTTATAACCACAAAAGGCCCAAACTCTGTTTTAGCTTTATTAATAAGTTGGGAGGGGGAGAGAGGGGCAAAAGCCCATGGCAACTCTATAACCTGCTGTCTGTCCTGGTTTGGATCTTTTCCTCACCCAGTGTGATAAACCAAGGTCTAGAATGTCTGAGCTGTCATCTCCCGCTGTAGATGGTTTCCATAGAAACATGAACAGAAAGGCCACCCACGGCACAGTGAGGAGGCCCCTTGTGCATTTTCACTGCTGAGATGGCAAATGCCCTTTTCCTAATCCAGCTGTTAAGTGAGCTGCCTTAAGTCTGCAGTTGTCTGAATTCCTTAAATTGCCAGATGCTACAGAACAGACGGCACTCCCGCAGTGGGCTGCTACCTTTCCTAATATCTTCATGCAGTTGTTTACTGGGAAGGAATTGCATCAGCCAGGAGGTGCAGATGGCCACAAGTGTTCAGAAACATGAGCAAGGTGCAGAAGGACAGGGCCCAGGACCACATTTGTCTTCCTTGTTTATGAAATTAACCTCTCTCACAGAAATAGAAATTGAACCTATCACCTTCCATATTATAAAAGCAGGTCATTTCTAAGAGTGGTAGAGACCTCTCTTCAAGTAATCATTTGCAAGGTGCAATCATTTTTCTGAAGCAAATGGAATAGTAGCCATTTTTTTAACATCTTTATTGGGGTATAATTGCTTTACAATGGTGTGTTAGTTTCTGCTTTATAACAAAGTGAATCAGTTAAACATATACATATGTTCCCATATCTCTTCCCTCTTGCGTCTCCCTCCCTCCCAACCTCCCTATCCCACCCCTCCAGGCTGTCACAAAGCACTGAGCTGATCTCCCTGTGCCATGCGGCTGCTTCTCACTAGCTATCTACCTTACGTTTGGTGTGTATATATGTCCATGCCTCTTTCTCGCCCTGTCACAGCTCACCCTTCCCCCTCCCCATATCCTCAAGTCCGTTCTCCAGTAGGTCTGTGTCTTTATTCCTGTCTTACCCCTAGGTTCTTCATGACATTTTTTTCCGTTAAATTCCATATATATGTGTTAGTATACGGTATTTGTCTTTCTCTTTCTGACTTACTTCACTCTGTATGACAGACTCTAGGTCTATCCACCTCATTACAAATAGCTCAATTTCGTTTCTTTTTATGGCTGAGTAATATTCCATTGTATATATGTGCCACATCTTCTTTATCCATTCATCTGATGATGGACACTTAGGTTTCCATCTCCGGGCTATTGTAAATAGAGCTGCAGTGAACATTTTGGTACATGACTCTTTTTGAATTTTGGTTTTCTCACGGTATTTGCCCAGTAGTGGGATTGCTGGGTCATATGGTAGTTCTATTTGTAGTTTTTTAAGGAACCTCCATAGTGGCTGAAGCAATTCACATTCCCACCAGCAGTGCAAGAGTGTTCCCTTTTCTCCACACCCTCTCCAGCATTTTGTTTCTAGAGTTTTTGATGATGGCCATTCTGACTGGTGTGAGATGATATCTCATTGTAGTTTTGACTTGCATTTCTCTAATGATTAGTGATGTTGAGCATTCTTTCATGTGTTTGTTGGCAGTCTGTATATCTCCTTTGGAGAAATGTCTATTTAGATCTTCTGTCCATTTTTGGATTGGGTTCTTTGTTTCTTTGTTATTGAGCTGCATGAGCTGCTTGTAAATTTTGGAAATTAATCCTTTGTCAGTTTCTTCATTTGCAAATATTTTCTCCCATTCTGAGGGTTGTCTTTTGGTCTTGTTTATGGTTTCCTTTGCTGTGCAAAAGCTTTGAAGTTTCATTAGGTCCCATTTGTTTTTTTTTGTTTTTATTTCCATTTCTCTAGGAGGTGGGTCAAAAAGGATCTTGCTGTGATTTATGTCATAGAGTGTTCTGGCTATGTTTTCCTCTAAGAGTTTGATAGTTTCTGGCCTTACATTTAGGTCTTTAATCCATTTTGACCTTATCTTTGTGTATGGTGTTATGGAGTGATCTAATCTCATACTTTTACATGTACCTGTCCAGTTTTCCCAGCACCACTTATTGAAGAGGCTGTCCTTTCTCCACTGTACATTCCTGCCACCTTTATCAAAGATAAGGTATCCATATGTGTGTGGGTTTATCTCTGGACATTCTATCCTGTTCCATTGATCTATCTTTCTGTTTTTGTGCCAGTAACATACTTTCTTGATTACTGTCGCTTTGTAGTATAGTCTGAAGTCAGGGAGCCTGATTCCTTCAGCTCCGTTTTTCGTTCTCAAGATTGCTTTGGCTATTCGGGGTCTTTTGTGTTTCCATACAAATTGTGAAATTTTGTTCTAGTTCTGTGAAAAATGCCAGTGGTAGTTTAATAGGGATTGCATTGAATCTACAGATTGCTTTGGGTAGTAGAGTCATTTTCACAACGTTGATTCTTCCAATCCAAGAACATGGTATATCCCTCCATCTATTTGTATTATCTTTAATTTCTTTCATCAGTGTCTTATAGTTTTCTGCATAAAAGTCTTTTGTCTCCTTAGGTAGGTTTATTCCTAGATATTTTATTCTTTTTGTTGCATTGGTAAATGGGACTGTTTTCTTATTTTCACTTTCAGATTTTTCATCATTAGTATATAGGAATGCCAGAGATTTCTGTGCATTAATTCTGTATCCTGCTACTTTACCAAATTCATTGATTAGCTCTAGTAGTTTTCTGGTAGCATCTTTAGGATTCTCTATGTATAGTATCGTGTCATCTGCAAACAGTGACAGCTTTACTTCTTCTTTTCCGATTTGGATTCCTTTTATTTCCTTTTCTTCTCTGATTGCTGTGGCTAAAACTTCCAAAACTATGTTGAATAAGAGTGGTGAGAGTGGGCAACCTTGTCTTGTTCCTGATCTTAGTGGAAATGCTTTCAGTTTTTCACCATTGAGGATGATGTTGGCTGTGGGCTTGTCATATATGGCCTTTATTATGTTGAGGAAAGTTCCCTCTATGCCTACTTTCTGCAGGGTTTTTATCATAAATGGGTGTTGAATTTTGTCGAAAGCTTTCTCATCTATTGAGATGATCATATGGTTTTTCTCCTTCAATTTGTTAATATGGTGTATTGATAAATTGCATTGATAAATTTGCATATGTTGAAGAATCCTTGCATTCCTGGAATAAACCCCACTTGATCATGGTGTATGATCCTTTTAATGTGCTGTTGGATTCTGTTTGCTAGTATTTTGTTGAGGATTTTTGCGTCTATGTTCATCAGTGATATTGGCCTGTAGTTTTCTTTCTTTGTGACATCCTTGTCTGGTTTTGGTATCAAGGTGATGGTGGCCTCGTAGAAGGAATTTGGGAGTGTTCCTCCCTCTGCTAAATTTTGGAAGCGTTTGAGAAGGATAGGTGTTAGCTCTTCTCTAAATGTTTGACAGAATTCTCCTGTGAAGCCATCTGGTCCTGGTCTTTTGTTTGTTGGAAAAATTTTTTTTTTTTTTTTTTTGCAGTATGCGGGCCTCTCACTGTTGTGGCCTCTCCCATTGCGGAGCACAGGCTCTGGACATGCAGGCCCAGCGGCCAAGCTCACGGGCCCTGCCGCTCCGCGGCATGTGGAATCCTCCCAGACCAGGGCATGAACCCGTGTCCCCTGCATCGGCAGGCGGACTCTCAACCACTGCGCCACCAGGGAAGCCCTGTTGGAAGATTTTTAATCACCGTTTCAATTTCAGTGCTTGTGATTGGTCTGTTCATATTTTTTTATTTCTTCCTGATCCAGTCTTGGCAGGTTGTGCATTTCTAAGAATTTGTCCATTTCTTCCAGATTGTCCATTTTATTGGCATAGAGTTGCTTGTAGTAATCTCTCATGATCTTTTGTATTTCTGCAGTGTCTGTTGTTACTTCTCCTTTTTCATTTCTAAATCTATTGATTTGAGTCTTCTCCCTTTTTTTCTTGATGAGTCTGGCTAATGGCTTATCAATTTTGTTTATCTTCTCAAAGAACCAGCTTTCAGTTTTATTGATCTTTGCTATCGTTTCCTTCATTTCTTTTTCATTTATTTCTGATCTGATTTTTATGATTTCTTTCCTTCTGCTAACTTTGGGTTTTTTTTGTTCTTCTTTCTCTAATTGCTTTAGGTGCAAGGTTAGGTTTTTTATTCGAGATGTTTCCTGTTTCTTAAGGTAGGATTGTATTGCTGTAAACTTCCCCCTTAGAACTGCTTTAGCTGCATCCCATAGGTTTTGGGTCGTCGTGTCTCCATTGTCATTTGTTTCTAGGTATTTTTTGATTTCCTCTTTGATTTCTTCAGTGATCACTTCGTTATTAAGTAGTGTATTGTTAAGCCTCCATGTGGTTGTGTTTTTTTACAGATCCTTTCCTGTAATTGATATCTAGTCTCATGGCGTTGTGGTTGGAAAAGATACTTGATACAATTTCAATTTTCTTAAATTTACCAAGGCTTGATTTGTGACCCAAGATATGATCTATCTTGGAGAGTGTTCCATGAGCACTTGAGAAAAATGTGTATTCTGTTGTTTTTGGATGGAGTGTCCTATGACTATCAATTAAGTCCATCTTGTTTAATGTATCATTTAAAGCTTATGTTTCCTTATTGATTTTCATTTTGGATGATCTGTCCATTGGTGAAAGTGGGGTGTTAAAGTCCCCTACTATGAATGTGTTACTGTCGATTTCCCCTTTTATGGCTGTTAGTATTTGCCTTATGTATTGAGGTGCTCCTATGTTGGGTGCATAAATATTTACAATTGTTATATCTTCTTCTTGGATCGATCCCTTGATCATTATGTAGTGTCCTTCTTTGTCTCTTCTAATAGTCTTTATTTTAAAGTCTATTTTGTCTGATACGAGACTTGCTACTCCAGCTTTCTTTTGGTTTCCATTGCATGGAATATCTTTTTCCATCCCCTTACTTTCAGGCTGTATGTGTCTCTAGGTCTGAAGTGGGTCTCTTGTAGACAGCATATATATGGGTCTTGTTTTTGTATACATTCATTTAATCTGTGTCTTTTGGTGGGAGCATTTAGTCCATTTACATTTAAGGTAATTATCAATATGTATGTTCCTACTCCCATTTTCTAAATTGTTTTGGGTTTGTTATTATAGGTCTTTTCCTTTTCTTGTGTTTATTGTCTAGAGAAGTTCCTTTAGCATTTGTTGTAAAGCTGGTTTGGTGGTGCTGAACTCTCTCAGCTCTTGCTTGTCTGTAAAGGTTTTAATTTCTCCATCAAATCTGAATGAGATCCTTGTTGGGTAGACTAATCTTGGTTGCAGGTTTTTCTCCTTCATCACTTTAAATATATCCTGGCAGTCCTTTCTGGCTTGCAGAGTTTCTGCTGAGAGGTCAGCTGTTAACCTTATGAGGATTCCCTTGTGTGTTATTTGTTGTTTTTCCCTTGCTGCTTTTAATATGCTTTCTTTGTATTTAATTTTTGCCAGTTTGATTAATATGTGTCTTGGCATAATTCTCCTTGGATTTATCTTTGTATGGGACTCTCTGTGCTTCCTGGACTTGATTAACTATTTCCTGTCCCATATTAGGGAAGTTTTCAAGTATAATCTCTTTAAATATTTTCTCAGTCCCTTTCTTTTTCTCTTCTTCTGGAACCCCTATAATTCGAATGTTGGTGCGTTTAATGTTGTCCCAGAGGTCTCTGAGACTGTCTTCAGTTCTTTTCATTCTTTTTTCTTTATTCTGCTCTGCAGTAGTTATTTCCACTATTTTATCTTCGAGGTCACTTATCCTTTCTTCTACCTCAGTTATTTTGCTATTATTGATCCCGTCTAGAGGATTTTTAATTTCATTTATTGTGTTGTTCATCGTTGCTTGTTTCATCTGTATTTCTTCTAGGTCCTTGTTAAATGTTTCTTGCATTTTGTCCATTCTATTTCCTTGGATCATATTTACTATCATTATTCTGAATTCTTTTTCAGGTAGACTGCCTATTTCCTCTTCATTTGTTAGGTCTGGTGCATTTTTATCTTGCTCCTTCATCTTCTGTGTGTTTTTCTGTCTTCTCATTTTGCTTATCTTACTGTGTTTGGGGTCTCCTTTTTGCAGGCTGCAGGTTCGTAGTTCCCGTTGTTTTTGGTGTCTGTCTCCGGTGGCTAAGGTTGGTTCAGTGGGTTGTGCAGGCTTCCTGGTGGAGGGGACTAGTGCCTGTGTTCTGGTGGATGAGGCTGGATCTTGTCTTTCTGGTGGGCAGGTCCGCGTCTGGTGGTGTGTTTTGGGGTGTCTGTGGACTTATTATGATTTTAGGCAGCCTCTCTGCTAATGGGTGGGGTTGTGTGCCTGTCTTGCTAGTTGTTTGGCATAGTGTGTCCAGCACAGTAGCTTGCTGGTCGTTGAGTGAAGCTGGGTGCTGGTGTTAAGATGGAGGTCTCTGGGAGATTTTCACCGTTTCATATTATGTGGAGCTGGGAGGTCTCTTGTTGACCAGTGTCCTGAAGTTGGCTCTCCCACCTCAGAGGCAGAGCCCTGACTCCTGGCTGCAGCACCAAGAGCCTTTCATCCACACGGCTCAGAATAAAAGGGAGAAAAAGTAGAGAGAGTTAGTAGAAGTAGGAAGGAAAAAAGAAAGAAAGAAAGAAAGAAAAGAAAGGAGGGAAGGAAGGAAGAAAGAAAAAGAAAAGAAGAAAAGAAGGCAAGAAAGGAGGGAGGGAGCAAGGAAGGAGGGAGGGAAGGAAGGAAAAAGAAAGAAGACACAGTAAAATAAAATATAATAAAGTTATTGAATTAAAAAATAATTATTTAGAAAAAAAAGGGACAGATAGAACCTTAGGACAAATGGTGGAAGCAAAGCTATACAGACAAAATCTCACACAGAAGCACACACATACACCCTCACTAAAAGAGGTAAAGGGGAAAAAATCATAAATCTTGCTCTCAAAGCCCACCTCCTCATTTTGGGATGATTCGTTGTCTATTCATGTATTCCACAGCTGCAGGGTACATCAAGTTGATTATGGACCTTTAATCTGCTGCTTCTGAGGCTGCTGGGAGAGATTTCCCTTTCTCTTTGTTCAGGCGTGTTTTTTACTCAGACAGGACGGGGTTAAAGGAGCTGTTGATTCGGGGGCTTTGGCACACTCAGGCCGGGGGGTAGGGAGGGGCACGGCATGCGGGGCAGCCCTGTGGCGGCAGAGGCCGGCATGACGTTGCAGCAGCCTGAGGCCCGCTGTGCGTTCTCCCAGGGAAGTTGTCCTGGGAACCTGGCCGTGGCGGGCTGCACAGGCTCCCCGGAAGAGGGGTGTGGATAGTGACCTGTGCTTGCACACAGGCCCCTTGGTGGCGGCAGCAGCAGCCTTAGCGTCTCCCGCCTGTCTCTGGGGTCCGTGCTTTTAGCCGCGGCTTGCGCCCGTCTCTGGGATCCGCGCTTTTAGCCGCGGCTCGCGCCCGTCCTTGGGGTCCACGCTTTTAGCCGCGGCTCACGTCCGTCTCTGGTCCATGCTTTTAGCCGTGGCTCGCACCCGTCTGGAGTTCCTTTAAGCAGCGCTCTTAAGCCCCTCTCCTCGCGCACCAGGAAACAAAAAGGGCAGAAAAAGTCCTCTTGCCTCTTCGGCAAGTGCAGACTTTTCCCCGGACTCCCTCCCGGCTAGCCGTGGTGCACTAACCCCTTCAGGGTGTGTTCACGCCGCCAACCCCAGTCTTCTCCCTGCGCTCCGACCGAAACCCAAGCCTCAGCTCCCAGCCCCGCCTACCCCGGCGGTTGAGCAGACAAGCCTCTCAGGCTGGTGAGTGCCGGTCAGCACCGATCCTCTGTGCGGGAATCTCCCCGCTTTGCCCTCCGCACCCCTGTTGCTGTGCTCTCCTCCGCGGCTTCGAAGCTCCCCCCTCTGCCTCCCGCAGTCTCCGCCCGCGAAGGGGCTTCCTAGTGTGTGGAAACCTTTCCTCCTTCACAGCTCCCTCCCACTGGTGCAGGTGCTGTCCCTATTCATTTGTGTTTTTTTTTTTTTTTCTTTTGCCCTACCCAGGTACGTGGGGAGTTTCTTGCCTTTTGGGAGGTCTGAGGTCTTCTTCCAGCATTCAGTAGGTGTTCTGTAGGAGTTGTTCCACGTGTAGATGTATTTCTGGTGTATCTGTGGGGAGGAAGGTGATCTCTGTGTCTTACTCTTCCGCCATCTTCCCAGCCAGTAGCCATTTTGACTCCAGCCACAGCTGCAGAGCAAAACTAAATTATATTTGCAGGGAATTAAATGATCCTTCAGAGATCTTAGTTTAAACTGCTTAGTTTGTTAAAATGTATTTATGGCTTTAAAATTTTCCTTCTTCTGGAATTTACACACATTCTCCCAGAAAAAGTAGCTGATCAAGGAAAACTGTTTCATCCCAAGGAGTGAAAATAAAATTAACAGTAAAGGAAGAGCTAACTAGTTATGATGCCACTTTTTTTTTCTTTTGTCTTGCAAAATACTCTGTTAGGTTCGGTCCTTACCAAATAAGGATATATCTAGAGGAGGCTCTGCCTTCTTCCTGTGTTCCCTTTGCCTGTGACTTGCTGGAGTCTGTTTAAAGTGCTTTTGGGTCAAACAGCTGGTGCCCTCAGCCGGAACGTACCCAGTAGTATTATTGAATACATGTTCTTTGTAGGAACTGGAGCTTAAAATCTTGATAAAGAAATGAAAGTATTCATACTCTGCTCTAATCTATTATCGTCTATAGTGATATTTTATTTTTTAAAAGCTCAAAATGCAAAACATGAAATACTGTCAAGTAATCAATAGAATATTCAACATTTTAAAAGTTTCATTTAAAAAACTTTAAAGAAAGAGCCAGTGAATTCAATTTACATTTTAAACTATTTAATAGAGGTATTTGTTGTACATGTGGTTTTAGTTTTAGATTTTTTAGAGAAAAAAATTTCTCTCTGGAAACATTTAACCTGAGTTGGAAATGAAATCTGAACTAAAGGTTTTAATCCACCAAATAATTTTCCTCAAAATATAAATGATGATTCCCAACTGAGGAGTTCCCCAAAGTTCAGGACTCAGTCCCAGGACAGGAATGAGGGAAAACTCCTTGTAGGTCAAAAGCTGTGCTGAAGTCATAGGATTGCACTTGTGGGCCCTTAACTAGAGTGAGTTTTCTCAAACAGCCCCGGAAGGAGGTCTGGCTGCTCAGGCAGTTTTGCTTTACATCAGCTGTTTAGGAAAGAAGAGAAGATAGTGTTAAATTTTGCTAAATGACATAGGTAGCACAATAGGAACAAAAATAACTTCTTGTGGTTTCCAGATCAAAATTAGAAGAATATTTTTCTACATAAGTGGCTTCAGTGATAGCAGAATTCATAGAAAACTATTAATAAACAATGTTAAGGTATAGTGACTTAAAAAGTCATAAAAGGGATTTTTATTTTATTAACATTTGTATCAATTACTTGGAACATCTAGAATGCATAATTTGAATCCAAAAAGCGATATGAGAGGATAAGACACATTTTTATCCTCTAAAATGATTACTGACCCCTAAAATGATTCCCAACTTGGGGGTCATCTGAGAAGATGTTTCTCAGTGAAGTCATCCAGCTTCCTGTATATCACATCTGATGTTCTCGGAGTCTTACCTAGTGATTACCTTATATGCGTAGATTATTTTAATTTTTCCAAGAATTCCTAGGAATTTGAAATAGACTTTCTAAAATGGTAAAGGATTTATCACCCAAGCCATGTATTTTTCTTCATCCCTATTCTATATCCACATGAACTAAGACTTTCCCCAGTGGCAATGCCCCTCAAAAGTGAATGAGCAGAGCAGACGACATACGCACCAGGATAGCCACCAACATAAATGGGATTGTTGGTGTCAGCAGAGGTAGACTGGGTGTGTAGACTTTCAGCTCGAACTGCATTCCCATCGACAATCAGAACCACGCGATGTTTGCTTTTGTTTGCCTGAAGTGTGTGCCATCTTCCATCACAGAGAGTATTGGGAGCACTGGGTTCGTATGTGGCTGTTATCCTACCAGCGCCATTGTTAACGTGAAACAAGAGCTAAACAAACAATAGACACAAGCAAATATCTTGGTGAATTTTTCCCTATTTAAGGAAACCAGTCCATTCACATAATGTTCTTGGAGTGGAAAACATCAGAGCATTCTTCTAAAAAGGAGGGCTAACTATGAAAAACAAACAATGGTTTTGAAAAATAGCCTCTTAAGGATTCTGATGCTATCCTAGGCCCGAGGTTTCAGAATGGAAAATGCCCACCTCCATGGGAACAAGCCTGAGCCACGATCTTAGCAGCGCATCCTCAGATCTGTGCCTCATTTTCAGCACAACAGGAGTGCATGGGTTTACTGAGGGTGTCAGTTCCTAGAAGTTGCTATAGCACCTGTGAAGGAACATTTACTAACTCCCTTCTGACAAACCATAGATGCTCTACTACAGCAAGTGGTAGCACAAAAAACTGGAGACCTGCAGAAGGTGCGAGGGAAGAATTGTGACTATCCTGTTGTAAGGTTCTTATGCTATATGTGAAGCTACTCATTTCAAGGTAGACTGTGACAAATTAAAGAGATATACTGTACAGACTTGGGCAACCACCAGAAATATTTTTAAAAGAACAATAAATAATAAGCTAATAATAGAAGTAAAATATACAGTACGTCAGAAATTACATTTTTGCAACTTACACTTATGATAACATTTTTCAGATGTCACATAAAAATGTGCAAATGGGGCTTCCCTGGTGGCGCAGTGGTTAAGAATCTGCCTGCCAAGGCGGGGGATGCAGATTCGAGCTCTTGTCTGGAAAGATCCCACATGCCACGGAGTAACTAAGCCCATGAGATGCAACTACTGAGCCTGTGCTCTAGAGCCTGTGAGCCACAGCTACTGAAGCCCACGCGCCTGGAGCCCGTGCTCCACAACAAGAGAAGCCACTGCAATGAGAAGCCCGCACACGGCAGCAAGGAGTAGCCCTCGCCAGAACTAGAGAAAGCCCGCACGCAGCAACAAAGACCCAACGCAGCCAAAAATAAATAAATAAATAAAATAAAAAATTTTTAAATGTACAAATGGATAAAAAAATTTTCAAAATTCTTTTGAAGTACAGCTAAGAAAAGATATTGGCTATAAGCCAGTGCAGAGCGTCAGCAATAGGATGTAAAGGCACTTTTGTTTCAACATGAAGATGACATAAAGGGGGAGAAGAGGTGAAGGACTTGTGACTTTATTATATCCTCCCCACCCCCATTCTAGGATATCCTAGGGGCCAAAGTCCCAGTGGGGAGTAAGTAGGGAAATGCGAGAAACAAGCTAATAAGCTTGGGAGAATGAAGAGACTTGTTCCTTGCCTTCTAGGAGGCAGTAAGCAGCTCAGGAAGAGTCAAGCATCATAGTCCCACAACATGAGTTGACCACAGTGCAGTAAAAGTGCATTAGGGAGGGAGAGGACCCGAGAGACCACCACCTTGACTCCCCATGTCTGATGAGTGGTATAGCAGACCTTCCCAAGTTCTCATCTGGCCCTCTGGGGATAAGGAAGTTATAGAAAACAATTATGTTTTTGTATTAAAAAAAATTAAGACTGTTATGCATCCATCTTATGGAATACTCTGCAATAAAAAGCAATGAACTGTCTTCGACATTCACAACAAACCTGGATGAACTGCCAGGAAATGAGACAGTGTAAAAAGCCAATCTCAAGAGAATACATACTACATGACTTACTTTATGTAACAGTTGTGAAATAACAATCAGAGCGACAGAAAGCAGATCAGTGGTTGCCAGGGGTGAGGGAAGCAGGGAGAGAGTCGGCGTGGATATGAAGGTGGTGGCTTGAGGGAGCCTTGTGGTAATGGTACCACTGTCCTGATTGTGGTGGTTACATGAAGCTACACGTGTGATAAAACTGTGAAGAGCTACACACACTCTGGTAAACACGTATAACTAGCGTAACTGAATAATCTCTGTGGATTGAGCCAATGTCAGTTTCATAGATTTGATATACTAGTTATGCAGGATGCTAACCCTGGAGAAACCTAGGTGAAGGGCGCACAAGGACCTCCCTGTACATTACATTGCAGCTTCTATCATCTATAATGATTTCCAAATAAAAAGTTAACCAATATTACGGAGAGTGGGGCATTAGGTTGGTAACTTACTTTCAGATGGTTTTCAGGGGAAAAAAAAGTTTTTTGTATTGTAGTTGCAGTTTTGCTTTACATTTAATTTCAAAAATATAAAAAATTATTTTTAAAAAGCTTTTTTAGGATTATCTATTTTTAAATACTAATCAGCCTTTTCTCCATTCCACTAAAGTGAATAATTGGAAATTTGGTTCTAAATATGTCTACTGTTTCTTAACTGCTCTGTCTCTGACACTGGGGTGAGGCGGGGGGACCCCATCCAGATTCAGCACCCACCTTGCCATTTACAATCTCTAATCCGATGGCATCCACTTTGGCACTGCTGATCCCCAGGAGGACACCATTCTCTGAGGAGGTACGAAACTCTAGCGTAATGTTCACATCTGATCGTACTTTGTAGCCTTCTTTGACTGAAAAACCAAGGAAGACCCCCAGTTGGTGGTGAGGCCTGCCCTGCCCAGGAAGGCCCAGGCTCAGAATGGCCTCAGGCTGGGCTGGCTGGCTGTGCATTTGGGCTCCTGATGAGGGTCAGGAGAGCTAGCTCCACCTCTCTCTCTGAATCCGGCTCCACCCCCACCAGCAAGTCATTTCCAACCCCTGAGCCTCAGCTTGCACCTCTGTAGGATGAAGCTGACTAGAGCTGAGGTAGGCACATCCTCCCAGCTACAGCCATGTGGGTAAAAAAATCACAAGGGATTTGATCCATGTAACTCCATCATCATCTATCCAGGAAGAATGCACTTTATTTTCCCAATATCTACTTACTGGGTATGTCATTATTTGCTGAGTATATTAGTCGGAGTCCACACTAGGCTTTTTTTTAATTGAATGAATTTTTCATTCAGGTGATAAAAAAGCAGAGATAGGTTAGGGATATTAGCAATAGCAGGCAGTTGTTCCCGTGCCCAGGGCTGAAGGAAAAATGGGAGAAGGTGGTGCTACTAGATCTTGGAAGCACAGAGTGAAGGAAGGAAGCCTGCTGGCTTTCCCCTCCTCCCTCCCAACCTCAGTCTTCCACTAGAGCCTTCCTGGAAGCCAGGGCAAAGGAGCCCAGAAATTAGTTCTCTGTGATAGAAAGAAGAACAGGGCCAGAGAAGCACGGTTCTGAGTGCAAACAGGAAGTTAATCAGCAAATCAAACATCTAAAATGGGGAGAGAATGTAAGATATATTACAAGGGCTAGTTCTACGCCTTGAGGACTTTACATTCTAAGGCATTTTAGAGATTTACATTCCTCTACTTATAACTGATTAATATTTCAACAACCTAAATGGGGTTAATTTCTTCATCAAATCTGACTCACATTTGGCTGGCTGGTCCAGACATTTTATGCTACTGATTTTGAATTCAAAGGTCCTAATTAACTTGGACAGCGAAAGTATGCCTTATGTAAATTTGGGGAAAGTACAGATGAAACCAGCACCACGTGCTGCACTCCATCTGGAGTGGCACCACCCCTGGTGGGAGGAAGCCACCTGGATAGCATAAGAGGTGAGAAGGCTTTTACGCTAGAAGCTGAGAAACCAGAATACACTAGAACATTTCACGAAACATGGTCTTGCTGCAGCTTGTGCAGTGGGTCCTGTCCTATCATATAGTTCTTGGACCCATATCATCTTAGGAGTGCAGGTGCGTCCCAGAGATTTCTTTCGAGATTGTTGATTATACATACCAAGGGCTGCATATCCACTTCCTTCAAAGAAAGTTCCTTCCTGGGCTGCTGCATAGCACCTGTTTACTGCAAATGCAGACACTGGGCTGTCCTTGTCCAGCTGTTTGCTGTTCACTGTCACCTCCCCAATGCAAGCAGGGATGCTGTGGGTGATCTAAGCCAAATGATGCAGGAGTAGATGATGGTGAGGACAGTGAGAAGGGCAAGCACAAATTTTCCCTACACGTCAACACATTAAAATACTGCTTTTCGGTTTTAAAAATCTAATTGCCACAGTACTTCACATGAATGTCTAACTTAAAGCTACTATAATGTAGTAAAAGGGTTTTATATTATTTTGAGTAAATATTGTGGAAATTAAGAATGTGGGGTAATTAAGAATGTGGGGTTTTCTAATCTGCAAATACAAATTTGCCAGACTTTCCTGCACTGTACTGGGGCTAAGTGGCTGTAGAAAGGGAACTGTTTGTTAACTAACCAGCAGGAAGGCTGGTTGGGCTTCAAGGAGGAGCTCCAACACACAATCTAGGAATGTGGATTGAAAGGCTTGCATCTTGCAGCCAAGCCCTGGGCGCAAACAAGATAATGTAAACATAAATATATTCCTCCACAAAACAAACACAACCACAGTAAAGGCAAAATGGGCCCAGAGAGAAAATGCTGCTTACATTTCCAATGTTCCTGGCCCTGTACTCGGAGGGAAGGCCTCCTAGGTACAACTTTCCTTCCACATCCAACGTGGTAGCATCTCCCGCCGTGGTCACCATGGGCGATTCCTGGCCGTCAACTGTCATGAAGCCCTTCCTTTTAAAGTACTCTGTCTTGACCTAGAGCGATGTGAAAACATGCATAATTTCTAAGGAATCTGAGAAATAGCAGTAATAACCTGAATGAAATCCTAAAGGTATGGCTCAGGTTTTCACACAGTTGGTGTTGAGAGGAGGCTGAGCCTGGAGCCGGTTAGAACACAGCGTGCTCCAAAAACAGAAATAGAGATCAGTGGAACAGGATAGAAAGCCCAGAGATAAACCCACGCACCTATGGGCAACTAATCTATGACAATGGAGGCAAGGATATACAATGGAGAAAAGACAGCTTCTTCAATAAGTGGTGCTGGGAAAGCTGGACAGCTACAGGTAAAAGAATGAAATTAGAACACTCCCTAACACCATACACAAAAATAAACTCAAAATGGATTAAAGACCTAAATGTAAGACCAGACACTATAAAACTCTTAGAGGAAAACATAGGGAGAACACTCTAGGACATAAATCACAGCAAGATCTTTTTTGATCCACCTCCTAGAGTAATGGAAATAAAAACAAAAATAAACAGACGGGACCTAATGAAACTTAAAAGCTTTTACAAAGCAAAGGAAACTACAAACAAGACAAAAAGACAACCCTCAGAATGGGAGAAAATATTTGCAAATGAATCAACGGACAAAGGATTAATCTCCAAAATATATAAACAGCTCATGCAGCTCAGTATTAAAAATACAAACAACCCAATCCAAAAATGGGCAGAAGACCTAAATAGACATTTCTCCAAAGAAGCCATACAGATGGCCAAGAGGCACATGAAAAGCTGCTCCACATCACTAGTTATTAGAGAAACGCAAATCAAAACTACAATGAGGTATCACCTCACACCAGTTAGAACGGGCATCATCAGAAAATCTACAAACAACAAATGCTGGAGAGGGTGTGGAGAAAAGGGAACCCTCCTGCACTGTTGGTGGGAATGTAAACTGATACAGCCACTATGGAGGTTCCTTAAAAAACTAAAAATAGAATTACCATATGACCCAGCAATCCCACTACTGGGCATATATCCTGAGAAAACCATAATTCAGAAAGACACATGCACCCCAATGTTCACTGCAGCACTATTTACAATAGCCAGGTCATGGAAGCAATCTAAATGCCCATCGACAGACGAATGGATAAAGAAGATGTGGTACATATATACAACAGGAATATTACTCAGCTGTAAAAAGGAACGAAACTGGGTCATTTGTAGAAACATGGATGAATCTAGGGACTGTCATACAGAGTGAAGTAAGTCAGAAAGAGAAAAACAAATATTGTATACTAACACATATATGTGGAACCTAGAGAAATGGTATAGATGAACAGGTTTGCAGGGCAGAAACTGAGACACAGATGTAGAGAACAAACATATGGACACCAAGGGGGGAAAGTGGTGGGGATCGGGGGGTGGTGGTGTGATGAATTGGGCAATTGGGATTGACGTGTATACACTGATATGTATAAAATGGATAACTAATAACCTGCTGTATAGAAAAAAACAAATTAAATTAAAAAAAAAAAAAGGAATACGGCATGCTCCAGAGTCCTAGTCACAAGAACACAAATGCCATGATGTCAGGTTTGGCCCATTCATGCCACCCTGGGCTTGATTTACTTCTCATCAAGCCAAGGACATTTCTGGTGACTTTTTTTCATTTACCAATGTTTGCTGAGTGCCTACTAAGTGTCAGGCACTGAGTGAGGCCCTGAGGATATTTCCAGAAGCAGAAAAGGTCCCTGCCCGCAAGGAGTTTACATTCTATGGGGCAGATGTCAGACACAAAGCAAGCTGGAAATCAAAGGGGATGATCCCAGTACCGTGAAATGGCGTGGACACTAGGGACACGTGGAGCAAAACTCAGAACGAGTGATCACAGCTTCCTGAGAGCGTACCGTGTGCCACTGGCCATCACTGAGCAGCGCAGGGTGCGAGACTTTTGTCCTGCCCTTCCCAAGATCGAACATGAAGTGGAGGCGGCCCCCGTGCAGCTGCAGCGTGGCGTAGTCAACCTGGTTCTGATGAGCCATGTAGTAAACCAGGCCACTGGAGGCGAACGTTCGGATACTTAGCTGGACCAAGAGCCTGGAGGGAAGAAAGAGCTCAGCTCTCAGGGATATGCTTTCACTTTTACTCTTTAACCTCAAAGAGAGACCCCAATAAGTGTTTCAACATTTATATTTAACATCTCAGGTCACTCATCCCTTCATTTACTTGTTATCCATTCATTCAACTCATGGTTACTGCGTACCTCCACCTGCCAGGAACGGTTGTAGGAGCAGAGGATCAAGCAGTGAACCGAGGAAGGTTCCTTCCCCGCTGAAACTAATACCAGAAATATATCAGAGGGTTAATACTGGGGCATGTGAAGGCCCAAGTGGTGGCTACATTAAGTAGTCAGGGCAGGCGACTGAAAGATGGTTATTTCTGAGATCTGAAGGAAAGACAGGAGGAAGCCCCACAGACCTCTGCAGGAAAGGCCTGCATTTCGTTTTCAGACAGTGCAGAGTATGTGAAAACAACCGGTTGATTCTGGTGGTCGGCCAGGAATCCCCAAGGGGGCCATGTGGGAGACGGCCCCACATAGGGGTGGAGGAAGGTTTCGTCTGGGTGTCTTCCCACAGAAGGGAGCACAGGGTCACTGAGGCACACGGGGACAGGGGAAGGAGAGTGTGGCGGATTTCAGTGTAAGTGCAGTGGGAAGTCACGGGAGGGTTTTAAGAAGGGGGATGGGCATGGCTGGACTTATGTCTTAAAAAGAAACTGTGATGCGAAAAGCAAATCAGATGGGGCCAGGGTGACAGCAGGTGTCAGGCTGGCAGCTGTTACAAGAGTCCACAGAGGCCAGGTTGGGGCTCAGACCAGGGTGGTTGGGGGGCGGGAACGCGGAGGAGATGAAATGTTTTGGATGAAGAAGCCTCAGGACTTGCTAAGGGACTGAATTTGGAGAGCAAGGGAAGGAACAAGCTCTAGATGTGGGCCTTGGGCAGCCAGGTGAATGGTGGTGACGCCTACAGAAATGCAGGTTTCGGGGAGACAGTGAATTCTCTCTGGGTGCACTGAGGCTGAGAGGCCTGTCCCCATCCACGTGGAGATGTCCAGGCGGTTGGGTGTACAGCCCGAGTTCTAGGTGGAGCTCAGAGCTAGTGATGTGGATGCTGGTGCGAATAGATGGCATTTCACAGCCACTGGAACACAGAAGGCACCGTGGAGGGGAGGTGGGAGGGGCGCTGCCCCCTCTGATAGCAGAGGAGCCGGAGGAGGAGACTGAGCAGCGGGCGGGGCAGGGGTGAGGGGAGCGTGGCGCCTCGGCCGTGAAGGACGCAGAGGGGCCCGGGGCGCTGATGCCGCTGAACGCCTGGAGGGGGCGGCACCACCACGCACGGACATGGCTGCAGCAGGGCTCCGACGACCTGGCGAGGAGTGAGGCGAGGCTGACCGGGTGGGGAGAGGAGGGAATGGGAGGTAGGGAAAGACAGACAGCCACGTACGGCAACTCTTCCAAGATGTTCCACTGTGAAGCAGAGCCAGGATATTGAGTGGGGTGGGCTGGGGTGTGCAGTGTACCAGAGCATTTCTGTTTTAAAAGTTAGGAACTCCTAGAGAGGAAGTCGGCGCAGTGGTCACAAGCACCTGGGTGGGAGTCTGAGCAGGTGCCTCAATTTCCTGGTCTATAAAATGAAAATAATATCCTCCTCACAGGATAATTATGAGGACTAAGTTGGGGTTTGTGTGTAAAATACCGAGACGGTCTCTGGTACAAGTGTTTGCTCCTTGGTCTCCCTGATGACGCGGTGATGGAGGTGATTCTGTGTGCTGACAGGATCAGGTACGAAAGAGGGAGAAATGGATGCTGCCCGTGTCCTGGGAGGAGGGGTGACGGCTCCAGTGGGCAAGACGAGGACCCTTCCTCCATGTGGCAGGGGAGGGGCGGGGGGACAGAGGCAGGATGCTCCTTCTGATGGTGGACAGAACGGGCTCTTTCTTCTTAGTGACGCAAGACAGCAGCTGGGGCATGAAGGGAGCTGTGGGGATGCATAGAGTTTTGAAAGAAGAGAAGAAGCTGCGAAAAATAAAAAATGTGAAGGTATTAGAGACGTATACTGGCTCCCCATACGTTTGGAGTTTAGAGGTTCCATCTGAGATCTGTGGCCACAGCTTTAAAGTCAAACCAGGTAGAAAAAAGAGATGCATCTCTGCAGCCCTGACCACCAGCTCGGGTTCTGGCATGGATTAGGCCCCGTATGGGCTTTACCTGGGGCCACAGTGAAGAGATGAGAGGGTTAAGGGAGTTTGCAGAGGAATACCTGTAATGAAGGCATCAAACCTATCTGGGTAAGGGGGTAAACTGTGCTGTGGGAGATAGAAAAAGGGTGATGATGCTGAGAAAGCATGAGGGCTCAGGGGTCTTGATGCGGTTGAGGGACTGCTGGAGCCAGAAGTAAGGAGGAGGAAGAGGGTTTAGTAGGATGCTTAAGGTAGAGGTTGTGGAGGTGGGGTGGGTACTTATGTAGTACTCAAGGGTGTGAGCGTGGGAGAGGGTGGCTCAGAGGGAAGGACGAAAAGACAGATCTAAGCCAGAGGACCTCAAAGATGAGGTGCTGGGCAGCTGCTGAACTCATGGGGAACGATGGCAGGGGCTGCAGAGAGAAGACGCTGAGCCGAGATGTGTACTGGGGCGGTGAGCTCAGATGACACGGCAGAGGCACAAGAGCATGGCAGGCCTGAAGGTGCGGACCTCAGGGCTGAGCCACAGGAAGAGCAGGGAGGACTGTGGGTCCTCGGCCATGAGATCCCTGGGATGTGAGCCGGCTTCACTGAACGGAGAAGGGTACCTGGGACAGGCATGTGTGAGGGCCGGGGGAACGTGCAGACTGGTGTGGGTGTGGCACCAGGAATTTGGGGGCACAGTGAAAGTTTGGGTAGGCAGTTTCATCAGATTAGTGAACGCTTACTGTAGAATGGGGTTCAAAGGCCAGATGATAGATCCAGAGAACCTGGGATTCCAGAAGGAAGGGGGATTTAAGATACCTACATGCTTTCCTACATACACACAGACAGGCAGCAACCAGCCATCATCAAGATGGGGTAAAGACAAACCACAGCACCCCACTTCATCACGTTTAAGCATCTGAGGTCCACAGAGGCTGCCTTCCCCTCTTTGCCTTCTCACTGCTGCCTTGTGGTGGCAAGTTGAACACTCCATGGTGAAACACAAGAAGCTTCTTCTAGAAAAGACCCATTGCTGAAGAATACGTCCTGGACTCATCTAGCAGTGAGATACCTCATGAGGACGTTAGAGCAACGCCTACCTCTTTCTGACAGCCAGCTGATTAAAGGGCAGCACCAAGTGGCTGCCTCCTGCGAGGCCGAACTGGCGGGCGTTGGGGACGTACTCCGGGGCTCTGTCCACGGCACACAATTCCTGTAAGACATGCACATGGTTCTCAGCCACACACGACCAGGACCCCCACTAACACTGACGCGTTTTTCCACGAGGGAAACATCTCAGAAGCAACTGTGTCAGAGCACCAGCAACACAAACACACAGCACCGATTTTACCTTCTTTGCTTCGAACAGTTTACTACACATCCCTTTATCTCTCTGAGAAGGCAATTAGAGTTTTTGTTTTTCACCTCAGCCCCACTCAAGTTCACCTAAATTCCCATGAATTTTCATCAGGCCTAAGGGGCAAAGGCCTTGCTCTGCACCCCTGTGCCCCTGAAACCCCTGCTCTGGGGAGGGCCTGAGGATGTCAGCGGTTACAGGAGCACCTGCCTCACAAGCACCGGGCAGCTGTAAGTGCCCACAGGTGACAGGCCGAGCCAGTTCCACCCAGACAGGAGCGGGTGCAGCCAGGAGGAGCTGGCCTGAGGGGCAGGTGCCCTGACTCCGGACCAAGTGAGGCCTTAGACTCAGTTTTCCAGGTTGGTGGATGGATGCTACCAAGACAACTGTCCTGAACTCAAAGATGGGCCCTGCTTGCAAGGTACTGCTTTTGTGTGATTGTGCCATCTAAATCAGAGTGTAAACTTTCAACCAAGGAAGTAGAGAAATCAGAAATAGTGAAAACTGACAATGGCTACTGTTAAAAATACTTGGTCAAACTGGCCTTTCCTAGATGAATCAAATCTTTTTTTTTTAAAGCAACAATGATACGTACGATGGCCTATATAAATACTTATTTTCATGTTTCTGACTAAATCCAAAGTGATACTGAGTCCTTATTAAAGCCTCTGCCTCAGAGCTGGCTGTGTGGCAACCAAAAGACGCACCCGAGCATTGGAGCTTGCAGCTCGGGACACTCTGCCATGTCTGATACGCTGTTTTCTCAGAGAGCCATCCCGCTTGCCCCGCTGCTTCTCATCACAGGGGTGACCCTGTAACTCTCCCAGATTCCTTTGGAAAGTGGCTTCCAGCTGGTTCATCCAGCCAATGGAAGGCAGTGCTGGGAGGCTGGAGAGTGAATGGGAGAAGCCGCGTGTCTCTCCCTCCTTCCTGCCTCCCTGGCAGGGCCTGTCTTCTCTGTGCTCCAGCGCCCACTGGGAGACGCTCTGCTCAGACTCGCTCCCTGGGCAGCCCCGGCTCTTCCCTCTGCTCCTGCGGCTTTATCATGAGGTCCCCATTTAATGTCCTCTGGGTGGTGCTCTTTTTTTCTGACTGGACCTGAACCATAGAATTAAAGAAAGCCCTTCTTACTGGACTTGGTAAAGGCTGGGGCTCTGGCGGGAGTTCGCCGTCCTCTCCATGGAGAGCCAGCTTTGGCCGTTCTGAGAGCAAGCAGGAGTCCAAGTCCACGTGTTCATAGCCAGTGGCACTAGTGAAATCCAAAAGTCTAGATACAAACAAAGTGTTTTCAAAATTAATGGAGACAATACAAACCAACCCATGAACCAAGGTCATGTGATTATTGAACACTTAAAATCCATTAAAAAACATTAATATACGCATGTCACAACTACTGAAGCCCGAACGCCTAGAGCCCATGCTCCGCAACAAGAGAAGCCACTGCAAGGAGAAGCCCACGCACCACATAGAAGAGTAGCCCCCACTTGCCGCAACTAGAGAAAGCCCGCATGCAGCAACAAAGACCCAATGCAGCCAAAAATAAATTAATTTTTAAAAAATCTACACACTACAATTCTGAAAGGCAAAACTATAGAGACAGAAATGAGATTAGCAGCTGTCAGGGACTAAGCATGTGGGAGATGACTGACTATAAAGGGGCACAAGGAAACTTTTTGGGGGTGATGGCAATCAAATGTGTAGTAGTTAGATAACTATGTATTTGTCAAAGCTCATCAAACTGTACACCTAAAAGAGTTAATTTTGCTGTATTTAAGTTATACCTCAATAAACCTGACTTTTTAAAAAACAAACATTAATATAATACTCTTAGAGTAACCAAATTGACCGTCTCCCACAGTGACTAGAAGTCCACATAACCTCCCTCCCTTATCTATTGTCTTGTTTGATTCTTCTGCCTGAAATGGCAGCCCATCCCCCCGTGTCCACCTGGCCATTCCTGAGTGTCCCTCAGGAGTCGGCTCAAATGCTGTCACCTGCTCCTGCAGCCTTGGCTGGGCTGCCTCAGGGCAAGAAGCTGGCTGTGGCTCCCACAGTGCTGCACAGCAGCCTCCATGAAACACTGGCTTCTTTCTCACAGTTTCCCTTTGCCAGGAAGTCGTGAACTACCCTTGTCATATGTCCCTTTACTCTACAACATGTCCCCTGTCTGCACGTCCTTTGTTGGCACTTTCTGAGGACATGGCTGTGAACAGTAGTACATAGATGTTTCTGCCCTATCAGGTTCCCAGTCTCACGGCTTTCAGGAACAAGAAGGTCACTCTCCACACCTCCCCTCCCAGGAGCCTGTGCGGCCCACCACTATCAGGGTCCCGTGATCCAGGGACAACTTCCCCGGGAGAACACACGGCGTACCTCAGGCTGTTGCAATGTTACGCTGGCCTCTGCCGCCACAGGCTCGCCCCGCATCCGTACCCCTCCCTACCCCCCCCAGCCGAGTGAGCCAGAGCCCCTGCATCAGCTGCTCCTTTAACCCCATCCTGTCTGGGCGGGGAACTGACACCCTCAGGCGACCTACACGCAGAGGCGGGGCCAAATCCAAAGCTGAACCCCAGGAGCTGTGTGAACAAAGAAGAGAAAGGGAAATCTCTCCCAGCAGCCTCAGGAGCAGTGGATTAAATCTCCACAATCAACTTGATGTACCCTGCATCTCGGGAATACCTGAATAGACAACAAATCATCCCAAAATTGAGGCGGTGGACTTTGGAAGCAACTGTAGACTTGGGGTTTGCTTCCTGCATCTAATTTGTTTCTGGTTTTATGTTTATCTTAGTTTAGTAATTAGAGTTTATTATCGTTGGTAGATTTGTTAATTGATTTGGTTGCTCTCTTCTTTTTTTATGTATAGATATATATATTTTTTTCCTTTTTCTCTATTTTTTTCCTTTTTTCGTGGCACGTGGGCCTCTAACTGTTGTGGCCCCTCCCGTTGTGGAGCACAGGCTCCGGACACGCAGGCTCAGCGGCCATGGCTCACGGGCCCAGCCGCTCTGCGGCATGTGGGATCTTCCCGGACTGGGGCACGAACCCGTGTCCCCTGCATCGGCAGGCGGACTCTCAACCACTGTGCCACCAGGGAAGCCCTCCTTTTTCTCTTTTTGTGAGTGTGTATGTGTATGCTTCTTTGTGTGATTTTGTCTGTACAGCTTTGCTTTTACCATTTGTCCTAAGGTTCTGTCTGTCCATTTTGTTTTTGTTTTTCTTTTTTTAGTTTTTAGCAATTGCTATCATTGGTGGATTTGTTTCTTGGTTTGGTTGCTCTCTTGTTTCTTTCCTTTTACTACTTTTAAATTTTTTTAATTTTTAATAATTTAAAAAATTTTTATTTTAACAACTTTATTTTATTCTTTCTTTCTTTCTTTTTCTCTCCCTTTTCTTCTGAGCCATGGGGCTAACAGCATCTTGGTGCTCTGGCCACATGTCAGGCCTGTGCCTCTGAGGAGGGAGAGCCGAGTTCAGGACATTGGTCCAGCAGAGACCTCCCGGCTCCACGTAATATCAAATGGCAAAAGCTCTCTCAGAGATCTCCATCTCAACGCTAAAACCCAGCTCCACTCAACGACCAGCAAGCTACTGTGCTGGACACACTATGCCAAACAACTAGCAAGACAGGAACACAACCTCACCCATTAGCAGAGAGGCTGCCTAAAATCATAATAAGGTCACAGACACCCCAAAACACACCACTGGACACAGTCCTGCCCACCAGAAAGACAAGATCCAGCCTCATCCACCAGAACACAGGCACCACTCGCCTCCACCAGGAAGTCTACACAACCCATTGAACCAACCTTAGCCACTGTGGGCAGACACCAAAAACAACGGGAACTACAAACTTGCAGCCTGCAAAAAGGAGACCCCAAACACAGTAAGTTAAGCAAAATGAGAAGACAGAGAAACACACACAGATGAAGGAGCAAGGTAAAAACCCACCAGACCAAACAAATGAAGAGGAAATAGACAGTCGACCTGAAATAGAATTCAGAGTAACAATAGTAAAGATGATCCAAAATCTTGGAAACAGAATGGAGAAAATACAAGAAACGTTTAACAAGGACCTAGAAGAACTAAAGAGCAAACAAACAATGATGAACAATGCAATAAATGAAATAAAAAATTCTCCAGAAGGAATCAATTGCAGAATAACTGAGGCAGCAGAATGGATAAGTGACCTGGAAGATAAATAGTGGAAATAACTACCACAGAGCAGAATAAGGAAACAATGAAAAGAATTGAGGACAGTCTCAGAGACCTCTGGAACAACATTAAATGCACCAACATTCGAATTATAGGGGTTCCAGAAGAAGAAGAGAAAAAGAAAGGGACTGAGAAAATATTTGAAGAGATTATACTTGAAAACTTCCCTAATATGGGAAAGGAAATAGTTAATCAAGTCCAGGAAGCACAGAGAGTCCCATACAAAGATAAATCCAAGGAGAAATACGCCAAGACACATATTAATCAAACTGGCAAAAATTAAATACAAAGAAAGCATATTAAAAGCAGCAAGGGAAAAACAACAAATAACATACAAGGGAATCCCCAAAAGGTTAACAGCTGATCTTTCAGCAGAATCTCTGCAAGCCAGAAGGGAGTGGCAGGACATATTTAAAGTGATGAAAGGGAAAAACCTACAACCAAGATTACCCAACAAGGATCCCATTCAGATTCGACGGAGAATTAAAACCTTTACAGACAAGCAAAAACTAAGAGAATTAAGCACCACCAAACCAGCTTTACAGCAAATGCTAAAGGAACTTCCCTAGGCAGGAAACACAAGAGGAGGAAAAGACCTACAATAACAAACCCAAAACAATTAAGAAAATGGGAATAGGAACATAAATATTGATAACTACCTTAAATGTAAATGGATTAAATGCTTCAGCCAAAAGACAAAGACTGGCTGAATAGATACAAAAACAAGACCCATATATATGCTGTCTACAAGAGACCCACTTCAGACCTAGGGACACATACAGACTGAAAAGTAAGGGGATGGAAAAAGATATTCCATGCAAAAGGAAATCAAAAGAAAGCTGGAGTAGCAATTCTCATATCAGACAAAATGGACTTTAAAATAAAGACTATTAGAAGAGACAAAGAAGGACACTACATAATGATCAAGGGATCAATCCAAGAAGAAGATATAACAATTGTAAATATTTATGCACCCAACATAGGAGCACCTCAATACATACGGCAAATACTAACAGCCATAAAAGGGGAAATCGACAGTAACACATTCATAGTAGGGGACTTTAACACCCTACTTTCACCAATGGACAGATGATCGAAAATGAAAATCAATAAGGAAACACAAGCTTTAAATTATACATTAAACAAGATGGACTTAACTGATATTTATAGGACATTCCATCCAAAAGCAACAGAATACACATTTTTCTCTAGCGCTCATGGAACACTCTCCAGGATAGATCATATCTTGGGTCACAAATCAAGCCTTGGTAAATTTAAGAAAATGGAAATCATATCAAGTATCTTTTCTGACTACAATGCTATGAGACTGGATATCAATTACAGGAAAAAATCTGTAAAAAATACAGACACATGGAGGCTAAACAATACACTACTAAATAACCAAGAGATCACTGAAGAGATCAAAGAGGAAATCAAAAAATACTAGAAACAAATGACAGTGAAAACATGACAACCCAAAACCTACGGCATGCAGCAAAAGCAGTTTTAAGGGGGAAGTTTACAGCAATACAATCCTACCTCAAGAATCAAGAAACATCTCAAATAAACAACCTAACCTAACACCTAAAGCAATTAGAGAAAGAAGAGCAAAAATCCCCCAAAGTTAGCAGAAGGAAAGAAATCATAAAGATCAGATCAGAAATAAATGAGAAAGGAATGAAGGAAACAATAGCAAAGATCAATAAAACTAAAAGCTGGTTCTTTGAGAAGATAAAAAAAATTGATAAACCATTAGTGAGATTCATCAAGAAAAAAAAGGGAGAAGACTCAAATCAATAGAATTAGAAATGAAAAAGGAGAAGTAACAACTGACACTGCAGAAATACAAAATATCATGAGAGATTACTACAAGCAACTCTATGCCGATACAATGGACAACCTGGAAGAAACGCACAAATTGTTAGAAAAGCACAAACTTCTGATACTGAATCAGGAAGAAATAGAAAATATGAACAGACCAGTCACAAGCACTGAAATTTAGACTGTGATTAAAAATCTTCCAACAAACAAAAGCCCAGGACAAGATGGCATCACAGGAGAATTCTATCAAACATTTAGAGAAGAGCTAACACCTATCCTTCTCAAACTCTTCCAAAATATAGCAGAGGAAGGAACACTCCCAGACTCATTCTACAAGGCCACCATCACCCTGATACCAAAACCAGACAAAGATGTCAGAAAAAAGAAAACTACAGGCCAATATCACTGATGAACAAAGATGCAAAAATCCTCAACAAAATACTAGCAAACAGAATCCAACGAGCACATTAAAAGGATCATACACCATGATTAAGTGGAGTTTATCCCAGGAAGGCAAGGATTCTTCAATATACGCAAATCAATGTGATAAACCTTATTAACAAATTGAAGGAGAAAAACCACATGATCTCAATAGATGCAGAGAAAGCTTTCGACAAAATTCAACACCGATTTATGATAAAAACCCTCCAGAAAGTAGGCATAGAGGGAACTTACCTCAACATAATAAAGGCCATATATGATAAACCCACAGCCAACATTGTTCTCAATGGTTAAAAACTGAAAGCATTTCCTTTAAGACTGGGAACAAGACAAGGATGTCCACTCTCACCATTATTATTCAACATAATTTTGGAAGTTTTAGCCACAGCAATCAGAGAAGAAAAACAAATAAAAGGAATCCAAATTGGAAAAGAAGAAGTAAAGCTGTCACTGTTTGCAGTGACATAGAGAATCCCAAAGATGCTACCAGAAAACTACTAGAGCTAATCAATGAATTTGGTAAAGTAGCAGGATACAAAATTAATGCACAGAAATCTCTAGCACTCCTATACACTAATGATGAAAAATCTGAAAGAGAAATTAAAGAAACACTCCCATTTACCACTGCAACAAAAATAATAAAATACCTAGGAATAAACCTACCTAAGGAGACAAAAGACCTGTATGCAGAAAACTATAAGACACTGATGAAGAAATTAAAGATGATACAAACGGATGGAGAGATATACCATGTTCTTGGATTGGTAGAATCAACATTGTGAAAATGACTCTACTACCCAAAGCAATCTACAGATTCAATGCAATCCCCATCAAACTACCAATGGCATTTTTCACAAAACTAGAACAAAAAATTTCACAATATGTATGGAAAAGACCCCAAATAGCCTAAGCAATGTTGAGAAAGAAAAACGGAGCTGGAGTAATCAGGCTCCCAGACTTCAGACTATACTGCATAGGTACAGTAATCAATACAGTATGGTACTGGCAGAAAAACAGATATATATAGATCAATGGATAGAAAGGATAGAAAGCCCAGAGATAAACCCCTGTACCTATGGTCACCTTATTTTTGATAAAGGAGGCAAGAATATACAATGGAGAAAAGACAGCCTCTTCAATAAGTGGTGCTGGGAAAACTGGACAGCTACATATAGAAGAATGAAATTAGAACACTCCCTAACACCATACACAAAAATAAACTCAAAATCGATTAAAGACCTAAATGTAAGGCCAGACACTATAAAACTCTTAGAGGAAAACATAGGCATAACACTCTATGACATAAATCACAGCAAGATCCTTTTTGACCCACCTCCTAGAGAAATGGAAATAAAAACAAAAATAAACAAATGGGACCTAGTGAAACTTAAGAGCTTTTGCACAGCAAAGGCAAACATAAGATGAAAAGACAACTCTCAGAATGGGAGAAAATATTTGCAAATGAAGCAACTGACAAAGGATTAATCTCCAAAATTTACAAGCAGTACATGCAGCTCAATATCAAAAAAACAACCCAATCCAAAAATGGGCAGAAGACCTAAATATACATTTTTCCAAAGAAGATATACAGATTGCCAACAAACACATGAAAGGCTGCTCAACATCACTAATCATTAGAGAAATGCAAATCAAAACTACAATGAGGTCACACAAGTCAGAATGGCCATCATCAAAAAATCTACAAACAGTAAATGTTGGAGAGGGTGTGGAGAAAAGGGAACACTCTTGCACTGTTGGTGGGAATGTAAATTGATACAGCCACTATGGAGAATAGTATGGAGGTTCCTTAAAAAACTAAAAATAAAACTACCATATGACCCATCAATCCCACTACTGGGCATATATCCTGAGAAAACCGTAATTCAAAAAGAGTCATGTACCCCAATGTTCATTGCAGCACTATTTACAATAGCCAGGACATGGAAGCAACCTAAGTGTCCACTGACAGATGAATGGATAAAGAAGATGTGGCACATATATACAATGGAATATTACTCAGCCATAAAAAGATACGAAATTGAGCTATTTGTAGTGAGGTGGATGGACCCAGAGTCTGTCATACAGCGTGAAGTAAGTCAGAAAGAGAAAAACAAATATCATATGCTAACACATAATATGGAATCTTGAAAAAAAAAATGGTTTTGAAGAACCTAGGGGCAGGACAGCAATAAAGACACAGATGTAGAGAATTGACTTGAGGACATGGGGAGGGGAAGGGTAAGCTGTGACAAAGTGAGAGAGAGGCATGGACATATATACACTACCAAATGTAAAATAGATAGCTAGTGGGAAGCAGCCACATAGCACAGGGAGATCAGCTCGATGCTTTGTGACCACCTAGAGGGGTGGGATAGGGAGGGTGGGAGGGGGATGCAAGAGGGTGGAGATATGGAGATATATGTATATGTATAGCTGATTCACTTTGTTATAAAGCAGAAACTAACAAACCATTGTAAAGCAATTATACTCCAATAAAGATATTAAAAAAAAAGCACATGCCAAAATGTATTTGACCTCTGCTGTGTGTTGACAGTACTATGGAACTAATGTTTAGTGGTTCTTTTTTTCTCATGCATGATGGCCCGATTTTTCCATCATTCTAGTTTAATAAAGCCATTTGGGGGAGTTTATAGAACACGGGACTCGCTTGTTATTCGGGAACTTGTAGAATTTGGGGCCATCTCAAACAGCAAAATTACGTTGTACGTTAGTGTCAGTGCTGGGCATTAAAAGATCAGGAAGTGCAAAATCATGCTGAGAGCACAGTCACACTTACTCCATGTTAAAGATCAGGTTTTGGATACAGCCATGGAATGAGCTTCTCATCTTGAGCATGGGTGTCCCCTCGCCCTCTGGAACACCACCTATGTACAGCTTGGACACACTTATTGTCCTGCTTTCTGCTGATGGGCCCAGCTTCATTTCCACAGGAGCTGTCTCATCCAGTTGGACAGTGATAATTCTAAAAGGTTAAAGGAGAAAATAAAGGTTTTCAAATATAATGAAACATAACTGTCCATTTTAATATCTAATTCCAGCAAGTTCTTACTGAATTATAAAAGTACCTTGAAGATACATTTTAACATGACATTTAACATGTGTGCGAATAAAAAAGTGAATCTTGAATATTAAAACTTACAGGTAAACGTTCTCCAAAAATGAATGGAATGTGATTAAATATTGTTCAGTTCAATTGCTTTTTGGAGAGAATCTTTTACTTCTTTACCTGTGACAAAATGTGCAGTGTTTTTTTTAAAAACTTTTGGTCTACAGTTTTGGAGAGAAATTATACAGAAATGTTGATATGACACTGTTTACTATTTCACTGTTTACATTCTACTATTTACTATGTCACTATTTGCTATTTTACCATTCACTATTAGAATTTACTAATACTGTAACACTATTTGACACAGAATTATTCCAGTGTAAAGACACTTTATGCCGGGCCCCAGAAAAGGGCAGGTTTAAGGCTGTTCAATTATGAAAATTCTGCAAATATCTTATTACAAAGCAGATCAAATTGTTTTCCAAAGAGGTATTCTATCAAGCTTCTAGAATTATTTTGGAATTATAAAGACTCTGAATGACATCATACTAATTATCCCAATCATTTCACTGCATACAGGCCTCCTACTGGGGAGCCTTCGTAAGGTGACGCAAATACCTCCCGGTCCTTATCAAGGAGATGGAATGCTCTTGACCGTCGCCATATGTGCCCGTGGGAGCATGCAGGAGAGCTCTTCTCAGGCTGGTTCCATCCCCAGGATTAACATGCACTTCAATGTGGCCTTCAATTAGCATGATGGAAAAGAAGGGCTGGGAAGGTCACACAGAGAATTCCCAAAGAAAAGACATTACTATAGGATTTAAAGAATTATCATCTTATGAAGGTAAGGTGGGAGTATTGGCACCAAGGAAGCAGTTCCTTAAGAATATCACCATCTGACAACTATTTTATACTTTGTATATTGCTTTCTAACCTCTGCTGACATAACTTACATTCTGCATTATGCTATTATCACTAACCATATCAAAGATTTCCATTTCTACAGTCTTCATACTTATTATTTATTGCTACATTATGTACTAACAAACAGTTACATTGTAAGTAATTGATCTGTTTCTCCCTTTCCCATTTTACTGAGATATAATTGACATGTACCATTGTGTTAGTCTTAGGTATACAACAGAACCATTGGATATTTGAATATACTGTAAATGATCACCTCATATAGTTACAAAATTTGTTCTTGTAGTGAGAACTTTTTAAGATCTACTCTCTTGGCAACTTTCAAATATGCAATATGATATTGTCACTATAGTCACCATGCTGTACATCACATCCCCAGAACTTATCTTACAACTTGAAGTTTGTACCTTTGACCCCCTTCACCCACTTCTCTCCTGCCCCTACCTCTGGTAACCACTAATCTGTTCTGTCTCTATGAGTTTTTTTTAAGATTCCACATATAAGTGAGATCATACAGTATTTGTCTTTCTCTCTTTGACCTATTTCATTTAACGTAACGCCCTCAAGGTTCATGCATGTTGTTTTCAATGGTAGGATTTCCTCCTATTTTATGGCTGAATAATATTCCACTGTATAAATAAATAAATAGATAGATATTGATATATATGTATACATATACACACACCACGTCTTTATCCATTCGTCTACTGATAGACACTCAGTTTGTTTCCATGTCTTGGCTACAGTAAATAATATAGATATCTCTTCAAGGTAGTGATTTCATTTCCTTCAAATATATACCCAGAAGTGGAATTGCTGGATCATATGGGAGTTTGATTTTTAATTTTTTGAGAAAGCCCCATACTGTTTTCCATAGTGGCTGTACCAATATATTATACATTCCCACTAGCAGTGCACAAGGGTTCCCTTTTTTCCACATCCTCACCAGCACTTGTTATCTCTTATCTTTTCTTTTTTTTGTTTTTGCGGTACGCGGGCCTCTCACTGTTGTGGCCTCTCCTGTTGCGGAGCACAGGCTCCGGACATGCAGGCTCAGCGGCCATGGCTCACAGGCCCAGCCGCTCCGTGGCATGTGGGATCTTCCCGGACCGGGGGCACGAACCCGTGTCCCCTGCATCAGCAGGCGGACTCTCAACCACTGCGCCACCAGGGAAGCCCATCTCTTATCTTTTTTGATGGTTGCCATTCTCAGAGGTGTGAGGTGAAACCTCACTGTGGGATCTATTCCTTTTTTAAAAATGTAGGTAGTTTCTAACTTTTTATTACCATACGTAATGAACATTTAACTGTTTTTTTTTTTTTTTTGCCTGTGAAATTTTTCTAAGATTTCTAAAGGTGGGATTAAAGAGTTGAAGGTTTGAAAATGTTTAAAGCTCTTAACACTCTTTTGCCACAATGAGAGAGGTCCACCAGCAGAACTGGAATGGGAATGTTTCACAAGGTCTTGCCAGCACTGGATGACACCGTTCCTTTTTGCTGACTTAGTAGCAAATTTTGATTTACAAGAGGTCCTATTAAGATTGGTGGAGAGGGCTTCCCTGGTGGCACAGTGGTTGAGAGTCCGCCTGCCGATGCAGGGGACACGGGTTCATGCCCCGGTCCGGGAAGATCCCACATGCCGCGGAGCGGCTGGGCCCGTGAGCCATGGCCACTGAGCCTGCGCGTCCGGAGCCTGTGCTCCGCAACGGGAGAGGCCACAACAGTGAGAGGCCCGCCTACCGGAAAAAAAAAAAAAAAAAAAAAAGATTGGTGGAGAAAAACAGTTTGATAGTTCCTCAAGAAGTTAAACATAGAACTCCCATATGACCCAGCAATTCCACCCATAGGTATATACCCAAAAGAATTGAAAACAGGTACTCTAACAAATACTTGTATGCAGATGTTCGTAGCAGCATTATTCACAATAGTCAAAAGGTAGAAACAACCCCAAACGTCCATCAGTGAACTAATAAATTATGCTCTGTATACAGTGGAATAACATTCAGCCATGAAAAAGAAGGACGTGCTGATACATGCTACAATGTGGATGGACCTCGAAAGCATGCTAAGTAAAAGACAGTATATCACTCATTTGAGTCCACTTATATGAAATATACAGAATAGGTAAATTCATTCCTAGATACAGAAAGAAGACTGGTGGTTGCCAGGGTTGGGGAAGGGGGTGAATGGGGAGTGACTGCTTAACAGGTATAGGCTTCTCTCTTGGGTGATGAAGATGTTTTGGAACTTGATAGAGAAAGTGGCCTCACAACATTATGAAAGCACTAAGTGCCACTGACTGTTTCACCTAAAAATGGTTACTTTTATTTTATGTAAATTTCATCTCAACTTAAAAAAAGGAAAAAAGCTTGGTGGAGCGCATAAACCAATCTGTCCTTGTCAGACCTTCACTCAGTGTCTTGTGAGGTATCTGGGGTCTACAGACTGGTGTTCCAGGTCAGGCTCTGAAATAACGGCTGTGTGATCTTGTGCAGGTTAGCCAGGCTCTCTGAATCCATTTCTCCCTCAGCAAAATACAGGAAGCAGCATTCACCCTGAAGTGTGGCTGTAATAATTATACAGCAATGTCTGTAAAATACCTTGCACAGTAGAGAACAGTACTCTAAATTGTAGCTGCATGGCTTCTACTTCATTAATACAATACATTAGTATTCTGTGAATCTCTTCAAATTACATAATATATCAAGTTCAAGCAGAGGAAAGGTAAATATCACCTATCCTATAAGAATCCTAGGTAGACAGCAAGGATCTTTCTTCTCAATGGCTAAACAAGGAAGATGGATTATGCAACACAAAGAGACCGCTGATTCCTAAGGGAAAGACATTCAGCAATAATCTCTTTTGCTTATTAAAAACGCACACCCATTAACAACCAGGCACACATGTTGTAGAATACATGTTATGACTAAGTCATCTTCCATCCAGTGTTTCCTGAAGTCATTTCCTTCCTGAGCTCCTGGCTTGAGAGCCTTTGAACCACTCACCTTGTGGGCCTGCCGGTGACCTTGCTTCTCCCCATGCTGGCCCAGGGCAGCCAGGATGATGCCGCTGCTGTTCCTGGTGGCAAATGTTGCCAACAATTCCGAATCTGGTGACAAGGACTTGGGTGGCAATTCAACGTAGCCGCCTCTCAAGAAGCTAACGCTTCGGACAGGCTGGTCACAAAGGAGAGGAGAAAGCACCGTGAGGCCCACTCGCATGCTGAACCTCCCACCCTGGAGGCTGCTGCCGTTTTCCCCACCACCTCTTTTCTGTTCACACCCCTGGTTTAGATCCTGTTGCCTTATGATGTTAGTAAATCAGTGGACATTTATAGAAACTCATCCCAATATTAATAAAACACTTCCACCTCCAGTATACAGCCTTTTCTCACTCCGTAGGAATTTCTGAGTAAATCAAAGGTCGATCTAGATATTTCCAGGTTTTTGATACAGCCCACGTAGCTTTTGCTGGTGACACCTTTCCTGTAGGGAAGGGCAAGAGAACAGCGGCAACAAAATTGGATTTTATAACTCCAGTTTTGAAAGAAGAAATAAAAATGGACCTACAAATAAGAAAAGATCTCTTTCCATGTGTCATTCTCATAAATGTCTAGGTCTCCCTCTAACAAGACTACTGATGGTGAGAATTCAGGTCAAACATGTACTCTCCTTAGGACTAAAGAAAGGGATTGAATTTGGTGAGGCTGATTACCTAGACGGCTACCTAGATAAAAGCATGCTTAATATTTTAAGGGAAACTATTATAGTCATTACCATTTAGATATACTCACTAAAACAGAGGCTAATTATAAGAGAGACAGTGCACTGCCATAAGGAAATTATAGCACTTAGATTTCAATCCAGTCTCCGTGTAGAGCAAACATTCACCTCCCACGGGGGCAAGTGTGGGCAATGTGATTTCCCAGGATCTCTTGGTTAGAGACAGCATCGGCTCTTGTCCATACCACATATTCATGAACTTCCTCCTGAAGGAAATAACTGCATTTGGTGAAGTCTGGGATTATCCAGAACCCTTATTTCTTTGATACTAAGCCAATTCCATATTTTTATTAACAGAAATTCCCACTCTGCTGGGTGAGGTGAGCTTCAATGTACTCAGGCTAACATTTCCAAATGATGGAGACTACTGAACATCTACCAGTTACACCCTGAAGCATCAGCTAGTGACAGGAGAACTGTGCAGGAACATGGCTTCTTGCTACATGTCATATCTCACTTTTTCTCTGTGCTATTCAATGAGCTGTCGGCCATTAAGAAACCACATGATTTAGGGCAAATTTCAACCTTTCCAATCTCCGTTTCTTCCATTGTAAATGAGGAGACTGGCCCCGATGATACCCGAGACCCATCTATCATGAAAGTCTGTGATTTGAGATGTCTTCCTAGTAAAGGAACTCTGTCCTTTTCTCCAGGGTCTACGCTGTGTACCATTTAGGTAAAGAACAAATGAATTACAACACAGCTTGTAACCTCAGAAACATCCCCAATGCCACTATGTTAGGAATGACATCTGTAATCAGGGATTAGGGGAGAGGCTTCCAGTCCTGGCTCTGCCTTGGCAGAGGGGTAAGACCTGGGACAAGTGACCAACTCCCCTGAAGTTTTGGGACATTTATTTCCAAGACCCTGAAGGTGGGTGACTGCGGTTGTAAACTATGTTCCTTGGAACTTTCACACATTTCTGGCAGAGAAGGGGGTGTGTCAGGAAGTGGATTCTGGGCTGCTCAACCCATAGCAACTGGAGTGGCTGCACTTCTGTATAAGAACCCGGCTTGAAGATGAGGTACTGCTACAAATATACATTTGAAAACCACGGGGCTGAGTGACTCGGTTTGGACATTTGGTGATTCCACTCCCTGGAAGCTAGGCTGCCTTGACTGCTGGCCGTATATGCCTTTTTATAATGGTGTGAAAGAAACTTAGAGCTTACTTTGTCCCCAGTCCAAAATTACAAAATTGAGGACAGTAAACTACAGAAAGTTTATGAAATTATTAAAGTCACAAAGCTAAACAAGAACAAGAATCAGTGCATCTCTCCTCTGCTACCTTTAATCCAACTTGCTGATGCTGGTCTTTAAACTTTCACATACATTATTCATTCTAATCACCAAAAGGGGAATCCAGATAAGTCTGCAGAAAGCATGATTCCTTTCTTTTTGTCACCAAAAAGATTCTACCACTCTAGAATGTCTGGACAGGAGAGTGACGTGTGATGGAAAGTGGGTCTCCAAATATTGCACAGTAACAATTTTTAGATGTTTTATAGGCAATAAACAGAAAATCATCAATTCTATTGCAGAAGGCTTTCTTTACTTCCCAATTATATGGCATTCTAATCAAAACAGAACGTTATAGGTTAAATGGTGTTTCCCCACCCCGACCAAAAGATTTTGAAATCCTAACCCCCAGTACCTGTGAATGTGACCTTATTTGAAAATAGGGTCTTTACAGTTGTAATCAAGTTAAGGTGAGGTCAGTACGGTAGGTCCTAATCCAGTATGACTGGTATCTTTATAAAAAGGGGAAATTTGGACACTGAGAGACACACACAGAGGGAAGACAGCATGTCCACACAGATAAAGAATGCCACCTACAAGCTGAGCAATGCCTGAAGCTACCAGAAGCTCAGAGAGAAGCATGGAACAGATTCTTTCTCACAATCCTCAGAAGGAAGCGGCCCTGCTGACACCTGATTTTGGAACTGTAGCCTCCAGAACTGTGAGAGAACACATTTCTGTTGTTTAGGCTGCCCAGTCTGTGGAACTTTGTTACGGAAACTAAGGCAGTTGGTAATTAGGGACATGAAAATTCTGCAATGTGATATCATACCTTACAACTCTTGACCTAGGTAATCCACCCACATAAATTGGATCCTTATCTAGACGATTGAGGTCAGAAGATGCTCCTGGAGTTTCCCCTTGCTTGGTTTCTTTGTAGCTGGTGTTATATGCATCAATAACTGCCAGGAGTCCTAGAGAAGATCAAGAGGAATAGACAAGAAAATGAGTCATTTTCTACAATAAAGTAAACACAGACGTCTAACAAAGGTCATTTACAAAGACATATTCTTTTACATTCTGCAAATTTGACCAGGGGATGTTCTTGACTGTTAAAAGACAAATGAAAACCCTCTTTACAAAAGTCAATAAATCCAGAATATACATGCTAAATGGTAGCAGTATGTGTGTCAAAGAAAACAGAATCAATTTTATCCTTGATTCCAATTCAGCATTTAACGTTAAATAATGCATTTGGAAACCATAGACGAGAAAGAATATTCCTCCAGCAAAATGTGAATCCTGGTGCTCAGTATTCCAAAGAAAACAATAGCTTTTGATTAGAATATCATTTAAGAATACCTAGAAAGCTAAAGTAAAAAAAGACTGCTGACCTTGGAAAGATTTCTATTCCTATGAGGGCAACCGACATTCCGTCCGTCTACCTGTGCATTTACCTTGCTTTCTGTTTCGCTGGAAGGCAATTTTGTACCAGGTTCCATTATTATAGCGTCTGTCAGTAGTAAGAGCAAGAGACCCAGAACCCAGGTCAACTGTAACTCTAACTCTGCCGTCGACCAAGTCGATGGATAAAAAGTCTTTCTGTAATAAAGAAAAGTTACCCAAGCCTCCATTATTATCACAATATTTCCTTTCTCTTCAAGTCAGGGATGGCGGAAACCTCCTACAGTCAAACTAAGAAAACAGGATCTGGCCCAACAGTCCAACATTAAAAGTGTCCACAAAGGCTTTCTAGAATAATATACAGACATATGTCAGATAAACTCATGGTCATCATAATCTACAATGCAGGAAGAGAAGTGGAATCTCTATTTTTTTCCTTTAGATTGACAACTGGGCCAATCCTAAAAATAAAACTAGAAGATTGAGAAAAATCAGCAGCACATAAGATAAAAATAAGAACATGAACTTCCTGCAATGGAATTCAAATAAGGTGGTCAGAGTGAGTAAAACAAGACGTCTTATTCAAGCTCAAAATTTAATAATAAATGTTCAACTGATATTTATAATGATAGGAAGCTATTTTCTACTTGATATGCTTCTATGTTTTCCAAACATTCTTCAATAATTTTGTACTGACAGATCATTTAAAAGGGGACTGACATGGCATACATACGTATATATTATACTAGCATGTGCTCATAAAACAATCATCAAACATAAATATCCTCATAGCAATCCAACTGTATACACACAGTAGGGTGCAGGGCCCCACAGACTCTTACGGTGCCATTTGAAGCCAGGTAGAGAAGCAGCCCATTAGGTGAAAAGGTACTAAAAAGCATAATTATCTGCGTCACAGTAGCCCGGAGCATCTTCTCCACGACAGAATACCCACTCCCGTCAAAATGGAAGGAAGCACCTTCATTTTGGGGGCTGCAAGGACAGAAGGTGAAATACAATCTGTTCTTAGGAAGGTAGTTAAATAGAATACATGATACTTTTACTGAGTTCTTCCTCACTAAAGTTGTGATAGAGCATTTATTTCCATAATTTGATAACAAGTGTAAGTCATAATATCTTAAAATATGCTCCCCATGAGATCATGCGAGGCAAGCACCCAGTTGCCTTGTAAGGAAATGAAAGTTAACATGGGCAGTGTTCACTGTAGTAAAAAGAAATTCCCTCAAAGGATGGATTACTGCTATAAATAGTTCTACTTAGTGACTAGATTTTCATTTGTTCTAATTCTCTTTAATGTGACTTTGATGTCCCTTAATGTCTAGTTTCCTTTAATGTCCTTTCTTAATTCCAGCACTTTCAGAATAAATTTTTTACTGGCATGTATCACCTTATGCTCGTTTTTAACTAATTCAACTAAACTGGACTAATGATGGAAAACAAATATGTACCAATGTGCCAAAAGGATCAGTTTGCAAAAATATTGACAAAAAAAAATCTCAAAAATCTGCAGGATAAGCTTACAGCAGTTATATACCATGGACCCCAGCACTTCTTAGAGTGTTTTCCAGTTTTCCCAACGTCTCAAAAAGCTGACTTGATTCACTCTTCAGGTACAAAGTACTTACAACATATTCTTGTGTTCAAAAAGTACTTTTCTGGAACGTCATAGGGCTCGAAAGTGAATTAGATTAGGGTGTTTTGGGGTAAGAATTTGCATTTTTCCCAGTTGAAGGTGCAATAACCACTCTGTGTCACATCTCCAAGCAGAAACAGAATAACCCAACAGTGAAACTGTTTCCATTAACAAAACAAAATGTAGCAGTGCTTTGTAAAACCTGAGGTTTCAAATTTATAGCTTTCTACAGTCCTTTTTCTAAAAATTTCCGTCTTGAGATCTCTTATAAGGAAGTATAACTCTAAGGAAATGCACTCTGCATAAACAAACTGTGGCCTAATTCTCAATTATTTAATCCTTAAAACTTTGGCCTCCTAGAAGCATGTCCCATTGCTTTATCTTTTGGCAACCGGTTTCATGTAGCTAAGGACACACACTCTAGAACCAGATTGCTAGGGTTCAAATCCCAGCTCCCCAACTTACTAGCTGTGTAACCTCAGAGAAGTTACCTAACCCCTCTGTGTCTCATTTCCTTCATTTGTAAAATAGGGGTAACACTAGAACCTCTCTGGAAGAGCTATACATGATTTAATACATGTAAAGTTCTTTAAATGGTGCCTGGTACATAGCAAATGTTCACTCTGGTTTAGCTCTGAGAATTGTACTGTGTTCAGAGGTCCTAGTGGGGTCCCATTTTGCCTATTAAAAGCTGAGCCTAAAAGATTAAGTTCTTGCCCAAGAACACACACAAGAAAATGCAAAGCCAGGTTTCAAACGAAATTCCAGAAATCCGTCTGCCCTCTCCCTCCCCAGAGCTCAGGAGTTCTCTGTTCTCAGGAAGGTTGAGTCTTTGGTTCTGGCTTCTCTCCTTCAGCAGGGCCTGCCCCAGTCAGGAGGCCACCAAGAGGGATGACTGCAAAGGAAACGATGACTGAATGCGATTCTCCTGAGAAGGCTCACATCCCTCGGGTCAGCGGCACATTTCTGGGGCTCGTCCCCTGTGGGTCGGACTTCCGTTCTATAACCATGAGGCCCATATGCCTTTCCCCAGCTGGGCCTCAGGAAGGCAGCTCCAGGCCCCTGCCTGGGTAAGAGGCCGGGACAAATGACAAAGGGTCTGCCACAGCACTTCATGGCTGGCTCTCCTCCAGCGCCCAGCATTTATGGGAGGCTGGGGGGAGCCCTGCGGTCAGGAGGACCGGGCAGACGCCCTCCCTCCCAGCTCTCAGCCCCGTGACCCTGGAAGAATGACTAGACTGCTCTGATCCAAGCTGGCACCCATGAGATGGGGACCTGTCAGACTCCGTGCAGCTGTCCCGTGAGTGAGGAGGCATCACTCGGGCCCCACGCCCAGGATGCTCTACCTACCATCGCCCCTACAGCGCGGAGCTCTTTTTTATGTTACCACAAAAAAGTATTTTAGGTAATTTTCCGTAGACCATGAGACATTGAAGGAGATAAGCTTGGGTGGCTGATGTTGCCATCACCAGTACCGAGCAGAGGGCCCAGAAACAGATGACTGTCCGGTCAAGGTCAGCCATGCAGCCAATGCTCTATTGCAACAGTCTCTCAAAACTAACACAAGAATAAAGGCCTGGGCTTCCTTGGTGGCGCAGTGGTTGAGAGTCCGCCTGCCGATGCAGGGGACATGGGTTCGTGCCCCGGTCTGGGAGGATCCCACATGCCGCAGAGCGGCTGTGCCCGTGAGCCATGGCCGCTGAGCCTGCGTGTCCAGAGCCTGTGCTCTGCAACGGGAGAGGCCACAACAGTGAGAGGCCCACATACCGCAAAAAAAAAAAAAAGAATAAAGGCCTGTTGACTAAATGGAAGTTTTTTTCCCATATTTAGATGTGAACTGTTAGAATCAATGGTTTATTTTATACTATCCTTGAAGGATCTGAGAGATTGTTCATAATTATAAACATATGCTGACACCATGTTAGAGAAGTGTAAGTATATTCAAAGAAGAATAAAAAAAAATCAGTTAGCTTACTTGGTAATATAAATCAAAGTTAAAGGTAAATGATTATATTAAGAAAAAAAGTTTTTAAATCTAAAGGACATCAATGGACCATGCTAATGATTTAATAATGGAAAATTACACACAAAGGTAAAAAGCGCAATGAATTCTAATTACTGGCCCGCTCAAATGGATTCCGTTGCTAGAAGTAGTTTATTAACTCACTGAGCTAAAGTTTTTGGCTAGTAGGTAGGGGCACTTATCTAAAATGAAGACAGTTTTAATCCATTTACAAATGTAGACATAAAGTACCTGTTTGTGTCTACTTCAGCACTTGCAAAGTATGTTCTATGGAACATAAACAGCTCTGGAATGCTCCTTTTTAAAAAGAGATCAGGGTCAAATGAGTTTGGGAAATGCTGCAACTCTAACCTCCTCCCGACACAGTGTTACCGTGCATGTTAGCATCTTATGTGTTACTCATGGGGCACGTTACCTTCCAAAGCAGCCGTGGCACTTTCCCTCCCTTTCAATATAGTTCCATAGGCCAATCGACTGTCCATTCAAGAAGGCCTCTCCCATGCAGCCTTTAAAATGAGTAACCTTCACAGCAGGAGACTTCTAATGTAAACAAACAAACAAACATAATCCAAGTATATTTGTTGAAAAGAAATATATTCTCTAAGTGCACAAAACTCCTCCTTGGGAGCTCAAATCTAACAGATCCAAATTTTGAGAAAACAACATCCAGGAAAATGACCAGTTTGTAATCACTGAACTTCCTTCCAATTATGAATTGGAATCCTAGAATCAACACAGCAGGACAAGATCTCAAAGGTCATGTCAGTTACTAGGGTCACTGGAGAGAAGGCCCTTTAACTAATGAGGAAAGAGACCCAGAGAATGTGGTCAGTGGTGAGGGCCTGCCGGGAACTGGGACCCTTACTCTCATTTCAGAGCACTGAACCAAGTCCAGGTGAGTGAACTTTATTGGGTGAGAGGGTAACTGATGTAATAAAATATACGATGGGCTCCTTTGCTAACTGCTAATTAGTATTAGTCCACCACTAGAGTCAGAATAGAGATAAAGGGAGTTTACAGAAATTCATGTGGAATATTGAGTTTCCTCTTTTATTATTGGGGAAAAAACCAAATAATAAAATGAACCACTGGCTTCTTTTCCATTATGCTATCTATTAAGCATGATCCTTTACAAAACCAACCCAACTCTGCAGATGAACTGTCCTTAAACAAAATAACAGAAGCAGGAAAATCTTCATCTGCCTAGAATATTTTCAACAATTTAAACATATTCATTTTCTACGTTGGTAAAATCAGCCAATCAGCACTGTTAAGATGAACGTTCAGAAGATTACCTTGATCTGTCCTCCAAGCCCTCCAACGAACATTAGTGTTGAATTGTTTACATCCAGAACATTCGCTGTTCCAGGGGATTTACTTGTTTTTGGTGGTGGCTTTTGAGATGCGCTCATTTCCTTTACACTCACCGAACCAATGTTTCCAAACCTAAGGGTCACGGAGTTGCAAAAAGAGCACCTGCAGAATTGCCAAGTTGGTCCACATACACACACATCTGTTTCACACACAGCCTCCACCTGCTTCTGCCCATGTCTCCAACTGGTCTCCCTGCTTCCAGTCTTGCCCATCCTGCCCCTAGTTTGCACTCCAAAATCTTGTGGAGTATTTCTTCTTAAAACATAAATTCCATCATGTTACCTCCTTGCTTAAAATAGTTTCAGATAATGAACTAAATATATTTGGAATGGTCTACTGCCTTTATCATTACCCCATTTTTTCAAATAACAAAGTAAAAATCAGAAATTTCCAATAACACACCATCACCAACCAACTGTGATATTACAGAAAAGTGAAAAGAAAGCTATACCTACAGCCACTTAACAGCAGTTGCCTCTGGAGAGGGGCTTTAAAAGGAAGAATTTTGCTTCGTGCCTGAATTTTGAGAAAACGCATCCCCTACTTGTACCCTCATCTTCTGTCCTACCTGTACCACTGCCAGCCACGTGGCATCTCCACCACGCTGCACTTTACTCCCCTCTGCTGGGGCGCAAACATTTTACTGGGTTGGCTGCCTCAGACTTGGACCTAACATTCTAAAGGCAACATAAACTTTTAACTTTTTTCTTCTTTTGATTGTTGGTTTTGCTAACAAACTTTATTTCTTCTGTAATAATGAAAAAAAATTATTTCTATAATCTAAACCAAGTATCCTTTCACTGACTTCCCAGAAATTTCGAAGACAGTTATATGATGTTACAAACATGTAATTACTTATAAGATGCGAGATGCTCAGAGAGAACTTTCTCTGCTACCTGGTTACATAGATACTGTGCCATTTGCTGTCATCAATCGGGAAGTCTGGAAATTCCAAACGTGTGGACCCGGAGCCCAAATCCCAGAGGAAGGCCACTTTCCCTCGCCGCATCTCCACTGCCAGGAAGTCAGCCTGGGATGCAGGGCATGAGTTGGGATGAATTCACACGCCAGACTGTGTGCATGACCACCAAAACACTTTAAAAGATGATTCTTACAGCATTTTCTCTGAATTTTTTTAAAGTAGAAAACAAAAAAGATCGTCTTTTGTCTTTAAATGCTCCCCTCCCTGGAGCTGGAGCATGACCTGGAGTATTGGTACTGGAGATGGTGGCCACCGTTGGCCATCAGTGCCCACCACCCTTGCCCAGCATAGCCCTCCATGAAGCCTCCCATGAAGTTCTCCAAGAAAACTTGCTAGGGGTTACCAGCCTCTACAGGGGTCATGTGGGGAGGCATTGCACTTGTTTGTTTGCCCGGTCTGAGAAGGCAATGCACGAACGTGAGATGTACAGCGAGACAGGAGCCATGAAATCGTACATCACGGACTGACCTGTGCTTTGCACTTTGTATCTTAAGAAGACATCTCAGATGGCATTTATGCTTGCTAATATTTTCTGCCCTAACATACCCAAGGGCTCTGACCTGTTCCCAATGACACAGTCAAATGAATCAGTAGTCTTCCATAGGGGACATGCCCTCTGGGAACCCTGGGAGTCTCGCTGGGTGGAATAGCCTGGGGGGAAGCTTGACGATTCTGATATGCCCCTTGTGGTGCACGCCTCCACTCCTGGTAACAGCGGCCAATGTCCACAGACCCAAAGCATAACTCTGTGGCTTCGGAGGTCACAGGAGACATTAAGAAAAGCTCTGTCCCACAGCTCACAGTTAAGATGGCAGAGGGAGGTACGTTTCATAAATGCCACTCTTCTCCTCACGGGCTGATTGTTTTTAATCTAATGTTACCGGTTTAGCAAAAGATTAGTTCTCATAGAATAATTAGTGATTTCACAAAGGCCCTATTTTTTTTTAACCGATTCAGAAAATATACTCTGTCCCTAAGAGACTCAGCGCTGCTTTTGCGGGTCATACTCACACTGATGCTACTCCCCAGGTAGAAGAGAAGGTTGTCAGGTTCGCTTGTCTTCACATTTAGTGTTAAGCTGTTATAGTTGGTAGAAGAAATCTGAGGCTGGTAGGCCCGGATACAGTCTCTGTCTGCAGACACAGCAACTTTGATCTGTAGAAGGAAAACGGAAGTGTCCCTAAGTGCCTAAAAATCATTTAGGGCCACACGGTGGCAGCACGCCTGGCGCTGAACAGTGCTATTCTGTTCCAGATCCTCACTGCTAGCAGGTTTCCTCTCTGGATAATGCACAATGCTTCGTGTCTCACAAGGGGAAAGTCAGATGATGCTGAAACTTATTTTATTTGGTAAAATATTTTAATATGGAAAAGTCAGTCAGGTTTTAAAAGGGAATTTTATGTTGGGAACTCTATCATGTGAGATTTAATTCCTTAAAGACAAGGAGCTTATCCAGATCACCTTGGAATCTTATACCTGACACAGGACATTTGATGATCATGTATGGAATAAATGGAGGGTTGATCTACTTACTCAGCAAATATTTATAGAGCAATTATTTCACTTACATATTTCTCTGATAAGTAATTACTTGCACATAATCCTTGTATTAACCTTCAAGATTGTAAGTTTATATTAACCAGAGCACTTGGAACCATCCATCGGGTTTACATTTATTTGGTGACTGGAACTAAAACAGATGGAAACCAGAGCTCTTGTAAACCTACAGCCCTTTTCCCAAAGTGAAGTCACTCAGGGATCAAAGAATCCAGAGCTCCTTTTTCTTGGCTAGAAACTTCAGGAAGATACTCTTCAGACCAGAGGTCACATCTATTGTCTATAGGTCCCCAGGATCAAGACAAATGATATTCTCTCAAGTCTTATTTCCCTGAAATGCTTCTCCTTTGGTGCACAGCCAATGCCATGTGCCGAGGATGACCAGGAAGCAGTCTCTCAAATTGTGTGTTTTGTGCAGTTAGTGACCTGGATTTGTGCAGCATTCATGCAGTTCAAGCTGTTTTGTCAGAATCACAGAGATGAGGCCCACACTGTATGAACCTTCTGAAGAGTACTTGGATTATGAACACAAAGTTGGTAAAATGATGGAAATAGCACCATATGTAACCAGTGAGACTTACAGGGATGCTGACACTCAGGCCTAATGTGTTCTGCACCATCTAGCTAATTGGTGCAGATCTATAAATCTAGGCCACGATGATAAATGTCCATAAGGACACAGAGATCTCTTTGCTAACAACATTCTGAAACACATCGAAAAAAGCAAGACTCAAAGAAAATGAGACTAATTAAATAGACTTAAATATACTTAGGTAAATATATACAAGGCAAGGCTGTGAGGAATCGGGGGTTACTGAGAGCTGGTTAGTAGAAAGTGTGGCCAAAGGCCCTTTGCACAGGAGGCCTCTGGGACTTGCAGTTCCAGGAGCCTCAGCTGCAGGGGTGCTGGGCACTCACAGACGCTGCTTGCTTCCGGGCCTGGCTGATCAGCAGTTTGATTTCTGATAGGTTTCTGCTCAGGTTCTCTTCTAACATCTTCAAAGGCTTCAGCCGATCAAATAAAAGGTTCGCTTGTGTTTCCACATCTTTGACTTTTCTCCCAGCCAACAAAGCTAAAATATGAGGTGGCGAGAAAGTTGGCAGGAGGGAGGAAACGAGAGAAATGAATTGGTCATTACTAATGCACTGGATAAACCAGAATATCTTAATAATCAAATCCTTGGCATTTTGGTAAATATATGAAAAATGCACCAGCACAAGGCATCAAGGCCCTTCTCTTTTTGTAAGTGCAAATCCAGATGTTGGTGCATTTTTATTTTTTAGGACTGCTGTTTGTGAACAAGGCACCACTGTGCCCTTGGCAAACTCAAACGGCTCGACGCAGACTTTCCTAATGGGAGGGGAGACCACGACCTACTGGTCACTGAGGAGTCACGGAGGAGTTCTTCTGTTTCTCGTAACGTGGCATTAACCCTGGACAGGTCAGTGGACGTATTCAACAGTTTCTGGCCCAATCCCACGACGTTCTTTAGAGTGCTCGTAGCGCTCTGATTTGCAGATGTGGCCAGCTCTTTGATTTTGGCGCCTTTGTCTCTGACACCTGAAATAAATTGATACGCAAGCATGCACTCTGGTGGTTATACACAGAGAAAACCAAAAAACCACAACAAATGTTAATTTTACATAGACACATGTTACAGAATTTTTTGCTGGTTGTTGAACACAAAAGGGGGCTTCTGTTTTTAACGGCAATATTAAGGCTGCATATCATACGCTCTACTGCTTCCTTTTATGGGTGAATGAAATATTTTTGATGGCAACCCTCTGTATTGACATATGATTTCAATACACAATGAGATGCCATGTGCTCAGCGTCTTACATGTTAATAATCTAAAATTCTTTCTTTGGTCCCTTTCCTATCACTCCCTTCTCATGGTCATCAACGCCATCTCCAAATCATTCTGCGTCTAGATAAGAAGGTTTGGGAATTTAAATCTGTAAGTGACATGGAAGTATCCTAGGCTAGAGGAAGTGTACCTGCCCTCAACATCAACTGGCTGCTGGAAATAACAGTGCAATAAAAACTAAATGGTCACTAAAGATAAAGTGGAATTCAGTTATTCTAGAAAATCTGGGGGATGGGCTTTTTTAAAGGCACTCGTATTCGTTTTTAAAGTGTTTAATCACAAACGGGGCAAAGATTAACACTAGAAGAAGCTGGATGAAGGGTATGCAGGTGTTCTTTTTTTACTCTTCTTGCAACTTTTTGGCAAGTTGGAAATTGCTTCCAAATAAAAAGTTATTTTTGAGTGCTTGATCAACATACACCATGTATCCTTAAAAACAGACAAATAAGAGCAAAAGAAATTTCCATATCAGAAAATGTTCCATTGATTTAAGTCAGTCCAAAGCGCCGCAAGTCCAGCTCCCCACGGTAACTTTCATGCTTATAAGATGAACCAGCAGACAGAAGAACTTTGGAGATGTTTATCTTATAAGACTTTTAAAATAATCTTATAAAAAAAAAGGTTGAAGGAGTGTAAAATAAATCACTGCAGCACAACTCGCCTGTGTTTTACTTTTAAAAAGTATACTTTTATCCTATTAAAAATTTTAATGAACACTGCATTTCCAAACCATCAGTATTCAAGTGATCTATTTTAGAATGCTTATCGCCTCACAAAGGAAGATTTCTTTAATTTCCAAGCAAGAATTCTCTAATTTCCCACATTTGTAATGAATCTAGCATTTCCCCCTAAAGCAGGAACGTTCCAGCTTCTTTACTTCCTGGCTTCTTTGAATGGCCCTTCTTTCATCTCAGGCCCATTTTAAAAGTAAGCAATTAATACGGTAGCATAAAGAATCTAAGGCTTTTGTTTTTCAGGTATAATTCTACTACTTCAATGCAGGTGTTCTGATGTTATAAAAAACATAATGATCTTCACTTCCAAACCATATTCCTCTACCAATCTTGGCCTCATTTCGGGTGAGGGGTCTCCATCAGACTTGAGGCAGGTCTTCTCACACTCATGTGTAAGGGTTTTGCAATGAGAAGATATTAATTAAATCAAGAACCCCCCTTCCACTTACCTTCAGGAATTGCTCTAAGTATCAAAAGTGATTCATCGGTCTGCTTAGTAATTTTATCAGCATTCTCTTGAAATCTCTTTGCAGTATTTTTCAATTCACTCAGTTCCAACGCGATACCTATTCGAAGGGGAAAAAGTGTTCCCTTTTAGGCTAGTCCTAAAAAGTTGCCTAGATGAGAGCTTTATCATTCCTGACCCATCTATAAAATCAGCAGCTTTCTACAGAGACCCCAAATATTGAAAGTTTTTCCAGCAAGACTTACCACCACTCATTATAAAAATTGTGTGTTTTGGGGCTTACTTGATCATCTTTTCTACTTTGTTTCCCTTCGCACTAACATTTCTTCCTAAATTCGTGTCCAATTTAATTAGAGCTCTAGGGTGAAAAGCCGTGTTTAAGTCACTCAGTCTTAATCGGACTTACTAACTTCCTATCCACACCCAAGTCCTGGCCACCTTTGTCCCCTAGGTTGTAAGACCCCAAACATGGGCTCCTGCTCTGGAATCTTCTTCTCAGTCCCCCACCTGCTTCTCAGCCAGGGTCCCTCCCCTACTTTCCTGCTCCCTTCTGACCACCCAATAGGCACTCAACTCATCCTCCTTCATGTTTGATCAAAGCTGTTGGATCAAAGCTTTTACTTTTAAAATTGCTGTTCATAATACACAATCACATTTGGATTCTGAACACCTGGTTAAAAAATAAATTATTGATAAAATCCACGATGAACATGATGGTTCTGCATAAAATTTTAATTGCCAGAAAGTTCACTATTTTGTGGCCTACAAAACACCTTTAGTTATGTAAACTAAAGCTACCGCCCATCAGCAGCGATGCTAGAGTTTGTGTTTAAAGCTTTATGATTGAGAATTAGGGACTTTTTATATTTTGAGATGAACATAAATTCTAAATTGTGCCACTCACAAAGAAACAAAAAATATGCACCTATCCAAGCCCTTGGCTGTGGAAGGGTCCAGGACTGGACATGGAAGTAGTCTAAGGGGTATGAGCCTTGTTTATGGCCCACCATTTACTCCCATAGGAAAAGACAATATTTTTGTTGTATTAGAGTATATTAAGGTGACAGGTACACTATACGTTATAAAACTTGTATGTTTCTCTTACACAACAGATTCCTCTGCCATTTTGTGTTATGCTTATTGGATAACTCTTACATATGCCAAAACTGCTTACTGAAACTCTTGGGAAAAATGAAACTGCATAGGTATTTTTTTAAATAGATAAATCAATAATGATTTAATTCAGTAATTATTTAATAAGAACCTATCACAAGTCTAACATTACATTAGCCCTATGAAGAAGACACAAGAGGAATCAAACATAATACATCTTGGGCTTCCGTGGTGGCGCAGTGGTTGAGAGTCCACCTGCTGATGCAGGGGACACGGGTTCGTGCCCTGGTCCGGGAAGATCCCGCATGCCACGGAGCGGCTGGGCCCATGAGCCATGGCCGCTAAGCCTGCGCGTCCGGAGCCTATGCTCCGCGGCGGGAGAGGCCACAGCAGTGAGAGGCCCACGTACCGCAAAAAAAAAAACAAACAAACCATAATACATCTCTTCAAGAAACTGTGAAACCCTGAGAGATGAATAGAGAAGCACATGAAATCACAGATAACCTGACAAACGCTATGAAGAACAGCCAGGGCTCAGGCACTAAAGCAGCGAGTAGAGATTTTGGTTCTCACGGAAGGATTATCAAGTCTATGGAAGATTGGAGGGGACTGCACATTAAATGAGATATCACTAAAATAAAAATTATATGATGTGTCTATGATAGGAAACTGGAATATGATTGTGACAAAGAAATGTTAAGCTTCAAATTGCTCCAGGAAAGATGAATGTTCTGGAAGTACGTTCAGAGATGTGTCCACAATAACTCCGATATCAACACAGTCCAAGCTGGAAACTGACCTCCATGCTTTCTGCTCAGGCTATTGCCTTCTTTTAGAAATTCAGCACTGCGCTGGAGAGCCGCTTTCCCATTAGAAACAAGAGATTCTGAGGCCTGTGAAACAGAACAATTTAAACATAGCAACTGGAGGGCAGGGCGGAGGTGGAGAAAGCAACTCCCTTCTGTCAGAACAGCCTCCAGTGTAGTTCCAAACAAGGAGGTCAGCGAGGTAACAGGCAGGGACAATTTAAACTGTCCTATCTTATGTTTAATATATGTTCCAGTTTGTGGCTGAAGAGAAGGAACACAGCCATTTTTAAATCTATAAACACAAAAACAGCCATTAAATGCAGATCTTCACCACAGGTAAGAAAAGCTGTCTCAAGTGGATATCAAGTAGCATTATCATTTTTGTTCTAAGAATTATTTATGACTTAGGAAATGAAAACTTACGTCACATGATGACAGAAGCCTTAAACAGATCCCACCAGAAAAAGAATGTTGACAAGCATAGATTTAAGCCACTGCATGTCTGCTCAAGCACCTCATGGCAGGATCGCTGCCCCACAGTGCCCAGAAAAGGAAGGCGCACACGGAAGCCCCCAGGGCATTTCTTACCACGCTCGCCTTTCTTTCAGTCCTGAGAGTATCTTTCACCAACTTCTCTGATTCTTCAATCAGGCTCTGGATGTTGGAATGGACATGGGTTGCACTGGTCGCATTTAGGGACACATGACTAACATTTCCAAGGCCACTGTGAAATCAACATATTTAGAGATGTTATGATCAACTAAATTGAACTACCCCACTATTCTTAAAAGCCTTCCAGTTTCTTCCCCCTTAGAGAATTATCATCAACAAGGAAGACAGGATTTCATGTCAACATGTGGATTCCCCTCAAACTCCAAACGTAATCTTAAGAAGTGATAACACTAAGAACTGCTGTTTAATTAACACCCAAAGAAGAGATGACTGCTGTGTCCCATCTTTTAAACCATCCATTCTTTGATCTCTGTTCAAACCCCCTGCGTGTGTCTGGGGTGCCGCTGCATGTTTGCATTGGCTGTAATCTCTCCTGCTATGGCATGTGTTAATTTAAAAAAAAACAAAAAAGGCTTTCCTAAGCATATATGAGGATGCTGAATCTTATTCCTCAAATAGTATAGACCAATTTGAGGAAATTCACTAGGGGTTTTGGAGGAGCATCAGATAATATTTCAATCATCTGAACTTTACTCTTGTAAGTGGGCAAATCACTCAAGAAGTTGCCAGCTGGTAATGGTGCAATTTCATCCAGCTCACTCTAGCTTCAAAATGAAATCTGACAATTGACACATCTTTGCCTGCTGAGTAACCTACTTCATTTTCTTCCCGAGGTTATTGAGTTGCGTGATTCCCAAACCAGACACCAGCAGTTATTACTTGTTACTACTTCACTGGCAAAATTCAGTGACTTATAAATAAAAAATAATAATGTTATGTAACTTTACGTATCATACCAAATTGCTTTTACTACTCATACTAAGTAATAAAGATTTTGTTGTAGCTATGCCTGTAATCAGAACATTCTTTTGTCTTTTGGGAAACGATGAAAGATGAAGAAAGGAGAAGAAATGAGTATGTAATTCCATTTTCTGATTCCGATGGCAGACACAGGCGGTAGTGCTCAATGCAGCACATAATTTAAGCAATAGTCTATGTTATTCAATACATCGTTTTCAATTGCTTTCATTGTGTGGGCTAATCTTTTATGGCAGCATTCCTCAAACTGGAAAAATATTTATTTTTCTCCTTCCACAAAACACACCCAGCACACAGAAACACATATATTCTAGTGTGTCCAGACTTTTTCCACTCATAATTTATAACAGATTCTAAAAGAAATAAATGTACCAACTAACAATATTGTGTAAATCACTGATAAGGCCTAAAACCCCGATTCCCTCATTTGCTGCACATTAGGTCACCTGAGTATCTTAAAAAAAAGGAAAAGTACAGCTCACACCCCACAGTCTTCGGGGGATGGGAGAGAGGCAAGTGGACACAGGCATCAGTATTTTAAAGTTCCCCAGGGTATTGCTGCAACAATTTGGGAACCATTGGCCTAAAGCTGTGCTTCTCATTTAAAGGTATTTCTAACAAGCTGAGGATATATTTGACAAATATCCAAAAATATATGTTAAAATTATGATAGTACAATGGTAGACCTTCAGGTAGTAGAAAGTAATGGAGATGGTATCTTTCAGTAGTTGGAAAATAGATTCCCAACACTTCCAATAGCCCGGGACAGGCAACCACTACCTGCATCCACGCATAAAGCCCGCTGGATCACAAGGTCCAAGAAGACAAGATGTATAAATAAATCAATATCTGGTTCTGTCCATATGCAACCTAACAATAAAGTCCTGAGCACCAGGTAGATACTTAAGGCCTCGACGGCTTGATATCAGAGCATAATATTTGTTTTCATTCCTATCTGGTTCGGTTTGCATTTTTCCATCATACGGTCCTGCTGATGGTCAACCACGTTACCAGACATGGGAGAAAATCCTCCTTGCCATGGAAATAAAAGAGAAGTCTTCATTTTTAGACAAAAAAAGAATTTCACTCAACACTGTGATCAAAATAGCCATGCTTTTTCTCTCTGATCCACAGATCACAACCTGAGAATTCCTGCAAGGTGTGGTCTCACCTGTCCAGAGCACCTGCCAGTCTCTGGAGCTCAGTGGCATGATCCTCCGCTCTGTAGACAAGGTCCAGTGCTCTTCTTTTGGACATCTGCATGACCAGGTCATCTACGTGGTGCCTGATTTTGGCAGTCCACAGAAGCAGCTCATCCCGGTGATGCTCTAACTGCTACATAGAGAAATTAACATTGTGACTACATGTGCAACTATTTAACAATGTATCTGAGACGTGGGAAGATTCTTTGGAAACTTTGAGTATTGCAGCTGTGCTGAGTTGGGACTTACTGCTAGAGCCTTTCCTGAAGCATTTGCAGGTGCAGTGGCAGCATCAAGCAGTCCTCTTCCTTCTGCGATTAGCACTGACGTCAAGTTTTGTTCTTCTTGAACACGCAGCTTTTTATCCTGTAGCAAAAATCACCTCTAAGGATGCTTCATAAAAGCAAGTCGGCTTCTGAACCGCGGTGCCTGACACTATGTGCTGAAGTTAGCCTTCGGGGCTCTTTTTTTGTGTGTGTGTGGTACACAGGCCTCTCACTGTTGTGGCCTCTCCCGTTGCAGAGCACAGGCTCCAGACGCGCAGGCTCAGCGGCCATGGCTCATGGGCCCAGCCGCTCCGCGGCATGTGGGATCTTCCCGGACCGGGGCACAAACCCGCGTCCCCTGCATCGGCAGGCAGACTCTCAACCACTGCGCCACCAGGGAAGCCCCGGGGCTCAGTTTTTAAGAAGCTAAGACTGGTATCATTTACATGGGAGAATGTGGTACCAGCTCTAATGGGGAGAGAGCTGGTAAGACTCACGCTGAACTCTCGCAGGTTGGCCCTGACAATGAACAGCAGGCGCCTGCTTTCCTGGGTCTTCCTCTCTGCCTCCCTCAGGAGCTCTTCTGCGGCCTGCACTTTACTGCTGTGTCTTGAAAGGAGGCTGCTTGCTGCTTCTTTTAACACCTCCAACTCTTCCTGTGGTTTCTGGTAATTTTTCTGAATTTGTGACAATAAATCTTCAGCAGCCCTGGGAAAATAATAGACGGTTCACATGGTAAGAAATGAACAACAAAGCTCGTATCATTGAAATGACAGTGGAAGAAACTTTTTGTTTTATACAGGAGGTTCTTATTAGTTAGTTATCCATTTTATACATATTAGTGTATATCTGTCGATCCCAATCTCCCAATTCATCCCACCACCACTCCCCCTGACCCCGATAGTGGAAGAGACTTTTACATAATCGTTCTGAGTTTCTTTGTGACGTCCTAAGTGGTACCTCGTAATCTCTTAAAAAGGGAAACAATTTTTCTAAGACAGCTATTAATATGGCAGATTTACATTTTATCCTTAATAAACTCTCCTTATTCACAAACTTACTAACGTATTTTAGTAATGGAATTAAAAGAAACCATCTCAGTGAATCTTGATTCAGAAAATTGGGACCATAGTCTGTGAGTGACGGCAACTGAAATCTTTCATTATAATATGGCCAGAAATTGAAAAAAGGAGACTCTTCAGTGATTTGCTCTCAAGTTACCAGTGTATTTATACAATATAAAAGTTTTTCTGCAGCTAGTTAAAAAACAGATTTTATAAAAACTTTCAAATCCAAATTGCCATAAAGATATAATTTGTACCATTGATAAAAGCAAGCTTTAGGAAATCGAAAGACATTTTCCCCTATTCTTTTGTAAATTGCTATTTCAATCAAACTTAAACTTAAAGCTCTATAGAATGATACAGTTTTCATACTACAGAACTTTGCAGTGGTTGAATATATCCCATTAACTTCTTGCTTCAATTTGTCAGAAGAACTTTGAAAAATTTCATGGAAAATGCCTTGTAAATCACCCTTAGCTTTCACATATCATCAGATCGCTGGGCTAAACACCACAAAAAAACATTTTCCAAAGATACATATTTGAACTCTGACATCATTGAGCATTATCAGGAATTATTTGAACATTCTTATGATTTTTAATGATTACAAAAATGATAGCAAGATGTTGCATTATGATACAGGCAACAAGAACCAAAAAGAGCACATGGGAAACACACAAATAAATCCAATATATTCCTAACATGTGGCCATGAATCTGTCTACTCACATTGTTAAACAAGGTATCTCTCAAAGAAATTTAAATATAGAGGTCAAATTTTCATCTATGAAATGAATTTACCACCTAAACTGTGATCAGATGAAATGATATAGTCAGCAGTGACTTGAAAGACTAAAAAGAAAAAACACAAAACCCCTCAGCACTCTTAGCTTCTTCTTGTAAAATTTATTTAGTTAACACAGTAAAACAGTGTTTTTCAAACTGCGTTTCTCCACAACACTAGTGCCGTGAACAGGTAAGCAAGTTCCATGAGAAAGGGTTGCGTGCTGCAGTACATTTAGCTGTGTTCTCCAGGCTCCTTTTGGAGATCCTGAAACATCAGCCTGAAGACTTGTAGTAAAGACCTTGTCTCTCCTTAAGACACTGCATTTACCAAATTATCTGGGCACAGGACACATTTCTTTACTGAAATACCTTTTGATAGGTCTGGGGACACCTGCGTGGAAAACAGTTGGGAAACACAGCTACAAAGGATAATTTACAGGGTGCGGTAAAGGGAAAGAGCAGGCCGGAGTTGGCTACCCTTAGAAAGGCCTGCTTGCCAGGCTGGCCCTCAGCTGGCGTCTGCAAGTGCTCCCGCTGTCCCCTGACTGATAAGGGTGGCTCATTGCCTCGACTGTTTGTGCAAACAATGTGGTTTAGGCTGAACACCTGCTTCCCTCCTGGGAGTCTGGAATGTGGGTATGTGCTGGGCAGAGGGAGCCTATGGGACCAGCCCCCACTGAAAACCTCAGATGCTGAACTCTATGGGCTTCCCTGGGCATCACACACAAGCTGCTGCATTTTCATTGCTGGGGGGAGAGTGTGTTCCGTGGTCCCTCCTGGGATGGAGAGAGTGTAGGGAGCCTGCATGGGCTCCTCCCAGCTCCCCTGCATCTTCCTCATGATCCAGCGGTGCATCCTTAATACGCCGCTCTAGGAAATCTCAGCTCTGAGTCACAGGAGTCCTGGTGAAACTATGAATGTGGAGGTGGCCTTGGGGACCCTGACACATGCACAATAAGCAACTAGGTTGTGTGCTAAGTACTCTCACTTACAGGATTGCCGTACTTCAGCATAAATTATCAATCTTCTAAGAATTACAATAAAAAGGCTGAGAAATAAGTCCTAAAATAATCCATGAAATTTGAAATGACTTAAGTACAGGGATTATCTATGGAAGAAAGTGGAGGCCTAAGAATGCATTTAAAAATCTTTTTAAAATAAAAGGTCTCAGTAGTAATAATTTAACTTACAAATTAAAGAGAGAGTTCAAGAATCTTATTAATAACTTAATTCCAAATAGAAATAGAAGAGCTACAATGACAGAGAAAGGGTGACAGGAGGAGAGCCTAGTGGGGACGAGGGTCAGGGGGCACAGGTGGGGAGAGGGCCCCGTGCCTTCTCCCATTCCTCTCAACTGCTACTCAGTAAGTCAACTTTTCCCAGTTGGACTGTGAGTTCCTAGTGGGCAAAAGGCTTTATTGTTCTCTTTTGTGTCCCCAAGTCCTAGCACAATGCGGGACACCTGTGGGCTCAATCCACTTTATTGACCGAATGACATGACCGTGGAAGGTACTGGTGGGGGGAGGACCCCTGCAAAATGACTCCTGGGATCTGCAGGGATTCCCCGTCCGAGGGAGAGACGTGCAGCCGAGGGAGAGAATGAATGAGATGACCGACCACGTGTGGCGCTGGGAGGACCTTGAGCCTAGGATGAGCTGGAGCCGGGTGGATGGGGGGAGATGGTGAGTGAAGAGGGAGGCTGGAATGAATACGTGATGTTTACATGTTGTCCAGGAGGCAGTGGGGAGCTGAGGAAGGTGGGGAGAGAGCAGGGTGCCCTGGGGTGGCTGCCTCAACTGCAGGCGGGTCCTGGGACCACCTGCATGGAGGTATGAGCCTTTCCCTGTGGGGGTCCCCGCACCATGCATCCAGTGAAGGGAGGATGCAGGGGAGGGGCTGGGTCAGGGAGAGGTGATTACAATCCAGTGTAGGTACACAGCCATGGTCTCTGAGCTGACCATGGAAATTCCACCCACCCATCTTCTATGGACTGGGTCTAAAGTGTACTTCCTGTTGTTTAGGGCTGGAAAATAACGGAGTTTAATGTCAGACAGATTTAGGTGTGTAGCCAGATTTCATATTGTCCTGCACGTGGGGCAAGCTACTAATGTTCTCTGGGCCTCAGTTTCTCCAGCTGGATATTTCCCACCTAACAAGGTGGCAGGGATGAGCCCCTGCAGTCCATGAGGGGTGCAGTCTACACCACCCAGCACAGAAGAGGTGCTCTGTAGGCGGCGGCCCCTTCCCCATCCCCTGGGTCCTCGCCCACTTCTGAGCCCCCCTCGACCAGTCCATAGTCCTCTCAGGGCCCTTCTTGGGCCCTAACAAATGTTCTAGTAATTAGATTATGAGTCCCCTCTCCAAATCCCATGCAACATAAGTTCCTCCTTTTGTTTCTCATAGAACAAATTAACAACAATGTCAAAAATCCCATTCAATGATGAAAAAAGATGTAAGCTCAGCTCTCCCATGTGTGCCGGTAGAAGTGGATGTTGTTTTTAAAAACGTTTTAGAAAATAATTTGGCAATGCAAGTCGAGAATCCTCAAAATGCAAACTCTTTGGTTAAATGATTTCACTCCTTAACATGTACCCTGATAAAATAATAATGTGAAATACAGAAAAAGATTCTTATCTAAGTTGTTCATTACAACATTATTTAAAATAGTAAAATATATTAAAAATAGTTTAAACATCTCACTATAGAGACTGGAGTTTTGATGAAGTATTATGTGACTAAACCAGTACTTAAGACATTTATCACAACCTGGCAGAGAGACAGCTTTGCTATTACATCAAGTAATTACTGTGTGAAAATACTAAGAAAAAAGCCTGAAAGCAAATTACAAGCTCCTAGTGACCACGTCTAACAATTCTTTGTGATCTGTCATTTCACATCATGGGTTTTGATGACAGTGTGCATGACTGAGCTAAATTAATCTGGCATGATGCCAAACTGTCCTAGAGTTCACAGCCTCAGTGGTAGCCACTGCCTGTGTCTGCTTCCATGAGAGTTTACAGCATTACACTTAATCTTCAAGAAAGACAATATCATGAGTGTTTCTTTTTGTTCACACAAAGTAGAAATGCTGTTTTAGGGTCGCAGAGAAAAACCAAACCTATGACGTAATAGCAAAGATAGAAATTCTACTGATCACACTTTTCTCTTGTGGAGGGGCCAGCACCCAGCTCTTCTCCTATGACCTTCTGCCCCACTGAGAGCTTTCTTTCCTTCTCCTCCACTTGCCTCCTTCCCCCTCAGCCTTCAAGTTCCTACCTCTAATTGGTTGTGTCATGAATGGTATTCAGGCACTTACTTGAGTCCAAGAGTGGCATTTTGGTGCAACTGCAGGAAATTCCTTTTCTGAATGATTTCCAGCAATGAAGTAATGTTCTTTTGCATATTCTGAAGAGTAGAACTGGGTAACTGGACATCTTCATCCAAGGTCTGATTTAGAGTTGCTGCCCTTTCGATGATTTCTATGGAGAAAATATATCAATCATTGAATAAGTTTCTCAAAAATGGACAGTACTAAAATGGAAAAACTTAGAACCTTCTCCAGTAAGGCCTGCTCTGCTCACCTAAACTGGATTGAACCTCTAGCCAGGCCAGGTCAGCCCATATATCCCAATGCACTCTGGACATCCTCTGTCAGAACACTCATGGACTTGGGATTACTGGTTTATTTCATGTCTGCTTCCCCAGTACCCATAAACTGTAAGGGCACGGGCCGTGCCTACCATGCTCACGGCAGCATTCCCTGCCCCTGGCATGAACATCTGCATGTAGAAGCACTCAGTAATATTTACTGCAGAAACAAACCACCAGTACTGGATACTACTCTTTTTTTCTTTTTTTTTTTTTTTGCGGTACACGGGCCTCCCACTGCCGCGGCCTCTCCCGTTGCAGAGCACAGGCTCCAGACGCGCAGGCCCAGCAGCCACAGCTCACAGGCCCAGCCGCTTCGCAGCATGCGGGATCTTCCCGGACCGGGGCATGAACCCATGTACCCTGCATCGGCAGGCGGGCTCAACCACTGCACCACCAGGGAAGCCCGATACCACTCTTTTTTAAAAAACATGTCATTTGTTCTAATAATATCCTTACCTTTTGCCCTATAAAGTCTGATTCGTATTGGAGTCTATACTTTTTATGCCCTTACGCCATAATCCAAAAAGAAAAGCCAGAATTTCTGGTAGCCAAAAAACTGACAGTAGCATTCTAAAAGCCAGATCAGATGGGACATCCCAGTTGAGTAGGGAGTAAGTTACTCTGATATTAGGACATACTTTGGGACCACACTGAAGCTCCAAATCCCATCAACTCCTATTCTGGGCAGAGACGGTGTTGAGAGTTTAGCTAAGCTACTCTGTGGTATTGCTACCTCTGTGTCCATTTCATTCAGCTAAGTGGCCTTCAGGGACCTTAAACTAACACTGGCCCCTCATGCAAGCATATGCCCTAGACGCAGCCGCAGAGGCAAAGCAAATATAAGTTCTAGATATGACTTCCCCAATGGCCCTAGTGATCGACAGTCTTCCTATCTCCCAGCACCTTCCCCTTCCATGCCCTGTAGATAAGGTCCCTGGGGACTTACCAAAACCCTGCTCTTTTGCTTTGGATTGGGCAATCTGGCCTTAGCCCAGGAACCCCAAAGCTCTCCACGCACAGACCCTAATAAAGGCCTGTGCTCCAGGTCCCGTCTCCCTCTCTCTGCCTGCACCCTGCCTTGACCACATCGTGTGGCCCCTTAAGATGGGCTGGCTACTTCCTCAGGCTGGACCCCCCCAAGCAATCAACTGCTCTATCTCATCTTCTCTAGTGGTCTGTTGTTGGACCTCGGCTCGCCACTCGGCAAATGTGCTCCGTTTAATAAGTGTTCATTTGACAAATTCATAATGGATGGAGAGGCACCATATCTATTTGATACTAAGGACCGAAGTGTACGGCATGACGTGGTAAAGGAAACATCCATTTTTTAAAAGATAAAACTCTCAATGAAAGACAACGATGTGGACATTGGGAAGGCTCCAGGTGTCCAGTCTAGGAGTCTAGGACATGGTTACTCATGTGCTGAGTGAAGCGAACAAGCTTCTCCTACTGAGGAAGCCAGACCCGCCAGACAAGGCTCCGAGGACACTACCTTGGATGTCTGCCTGCAGCTTCTCCGTAAACGTCAGGAGGTCACGACTCTTGCTGAGGATCCTTTTGGTGGCCCTGGTCACGTGCTGGCTCCGTGTTAACACTCTGTCCAGCTGATGGAAAATAAAGGCCTCAGTTTAGTTTGACTCTGAATACAACGTGAACTTCGGCACTCCAGATGTTGTCTCTTTTAAGCAACAAACATATTCCAGAACACAGAGTGAAGATGTACACCATCACCTATGCTAAGGTCAACAGTTGGGTTGGAAGTGGACGAGGTCGTTCATGAAATGATTTACTGCTCACTCTGTGTGAGAAAAGGTGGTCTATTTTTTTAAAGGCAACCTAATTGGCCATGAAGCCACAGACTCCCCCAATGTCTCCATTGTGAAGACCTCATGTTCACTTTAGGACCCAAATATGCAAAACCTAGAAAGTAAAATCTTATTAGTTTCTACTGACCGTGAGAACTTAGTCAAGGAGTTAAGACATAGAGTTAGGCAAATGGGCCTGCTTCTGCCAGGCTGGAGACCTGGTACTCAACACCTCCCAGTTTCGTCAGTAACCTGCAGTAATAATGACACTGCCTCACAGGACTTCATGATGATTATATGGGATGATGTCTGTTAGGCCGGCAGTCCAGGGGCTGAGAGCTGCTCTCAGCTGTTATTTTTATTAGGAATGCTCTAATTTGTGAAAAGAAAGGTTTCATAAATTACAAACGTAATTTCCAGGAATGTAAAGTAACTCAGAATGGTTCTAAAAGTGTTTTCGAGTCAAAATCCAAACAGAATCTTCTTTAATGGATACAAGAATTTATTTTCATCAGCTTATCACTTCCTACCAAATGTTTGCTTGCAGAGGTACTTTAAAGCCCACATATAAACCCTTAAACTCTTCCCAAATCATCATTAATTCCAGGCTAATACATTTTAGGGTGCACGATTGTATACGTGTGTGGATGTTGAGAGACAGAGACAAGATACATATATATACAGATACACTATCATACACATATCAATGTGCATACATGCATACCTATGTGTGTGTGTGCGCGCACACACACACACACACAAAATCCATGAGTGAAAATTATAAATTTAGCAATAGGCCTCCCTCACCATCTGCAAATGAGCAGATTCTTTTTCGGTCACTAGAAACCATTTATCTGGCAGGGGCTAAACAGAATAAATAACCCCCTGCTGACATCAAAGTCCACAAATCAGAAGCACAGGGCTGAAGCCTGAGTGTTGCTGACACCACACAAGGAGCTGCGCTGGTGTTGGGGGCAGGGGTGGGGACCTCCGTTCTCACCTTGTGCAGTGAATCCGGGACAGGGAAGAAGCCCCATCTTTTCATGCCGCCCACCCCTGGTTCACAGGAGGAAATGAGAGGTGATGGTACAGTGGCAGCCCGACTCCTCCCTCAGTGGACAGGACAGCAGAAATTAAATCAGGAGCCTCTTCCCACTAAAGCACAGAAGCCGGCAGCATCAGAACCGATTTGAACACAAAGCACCCGGAGCACAGCTCCTGGGAGGAAGAGGCTGCCCTGACCTGATCAGAACCTTCCAGGCAGCCACCGGCAAGGGATCACAAGAGCTGGAGTGGGTGGGGGAGCGGGCCCTTTACGTGAAGAACTTACCTTCCTTTGCAGGTCCTCTGTTTGTTCTGAGACACCTTCAAGCTGTATTTTTGCCAGTTCTTTCTGTATATTTTCTTTTAAAAAAGAGTCCTAAAAGAATGAAGAAAACAAATTATAACGCTTCAAAATAAATCTTCTGGTTCTTAACTAACAATCACCTGTTATTACTTTTGTTCATAGAAAGAAATTCTCTTTTCCTTGAAATTGCATTAAAAAATAAAATGAATCCCATTCACTGGAGTTCTGACTTCAGCAACATGGTTCCATACTGCCATCTTTTGCACTGAACTTCCTATGTAGATATGAATTTAAAGTCTGGTGGGTTATGCAGAACTGAACTGCTGCAATTCCTGGGTGAGTCGGGCCGAACTTAACAGTAGAGTCACATAAATTTTAACTATAATTGCTAACACCTCAAAAATGCTTACTAAGCTAAAATACAAAAGTATTAAGTAAAGAAAAGCCTTTCTAATTACTAACAACGAGGTGCTTAATTTATGCCAACACTCTTCTAATTTCTTCACTTGTATGACTTTATTCAAACCTTACAACAACACTTGAAGGGGCTAGATTATTGTTTATGGTCAAGACAGTTATCAACTTGCCCAAGTCGCAGTGTAGGTCAACAGTGAAAACAAGAAAAAGTGAAGGGTTCACAACTTTAAACTCCTGAGAACTTTACATAAACATAAAAAGTCATTTAAGGGAATTAACAAGGTGGTTTAAATGAGGGAAGATCACTCAAAAAGAGTTAAAGTTGAAATCAAGTGTTTATTTCACGTGGTAAAAAGAAATATAGTTGTACTGTTGGAGCCCAAACTGACAGAGTAGTACTTACTGACTGTGTCTATAGTGAGTGGAAAAGAAACTTAAACATTTCTTTCCTTCCTTTTTTTTCTTATCTTTCAAAACATTTCGTTCTATTTGAGGAAAAATAATATAGAAACATCTCTTAGAGTTTCCTAATCTTTCTTAACTCCATTATATCTACAGAGAAAAGACCGGGATTAACAAGAGTGGATCACTGAAGCAGCTGGATTCCACTGTGCGCGCACGCACACACACACGCATTACTGCATAGCACAGTGAATTAAATATCTCAAATTCTAATGCATAGGCTTTAAGCCAAATTAAGAATCACATTTTTTCCCAATTAGAATGAAAAAACGCTGTCTAGTAAGTCAATTTCTTACCTTCCCACCTTCTTTTGGACCCAGATCAAAACACAGATTTTAACTAAACATAAAACTATGATTTACCCTCAGAGATTTTCATATAGTCTTCCAGGGAGGAGGAACTTTTGTGCCCTGCAACTCCAGTTAAGAATAATACACTGACAGAAAATAGTTCATCTTCATTCAGCACATTAAAGAAGATGCCATCCTGATTCCTTTTCTGTGTTTGTATTAGGTCTGCTGTTTTCAACTATCCAAAGACCTGTTATAAACAGGGGTGAGTGGACTTTGTCTTATTCCAAAAGGCAGGAGAAAGAGGAACACAGAGGAAGAATCTACAAGGAGGCATCTATGGATCAATTCTTGACCAATTAGAGCTGCCCCACAGTGAAACGAGTTATCATGTGGATGATGCAGTCCCCGGTCAGGTTCAGGGGAAGGCCTGGCGCCTACCAGCGCTGGACACTGGGACTGAGGCTCCTGCACCTATGCAGAGCATGGACAGAGAAAATGACCCCTACTGTCAGGCCAAGTCTTCACCTCCCCATGACACAGGTTTCTATCCATCTCTGTATTCCTAGTACCTACCCGGAGATATTTCGTTGTATTTTCCAGGTTTGACAAAATCCCATACGGGACAGGGATGATGCCGGAGAGGTTCACAGAGACGATGGCATCACCCACATGGTCCATGTCATTCAGCAGCACGCCTCCACATTCATCATCACAGGCTACAGGGTAGAGGAAGTTCAAGTTAAAGCAAAGCGGCCAGCACGTTTTCCCGTGTGTGCGCGTGGCATCCTGTAATAACAACATCTACAGTGCTTCCGAGGACTCATCCCATCTCATCCTCATGCCAACTGTGCCTCGGGAAGTAAGCAGGTCCCAAGCCCCTGTTCTCAGATGACGACGCCCAGACGCAGGTCACATTAGTGACTCCCCAGGGCCACACAGAAACGCTGCTCCAACCTTTACAGCACGTTTGCCCATCTTTGACTTGGACCTACGGCCATGAATTCCAAGTGCAAGTCCTGTCAGGGCCTGGCCTGTGATTTCCTCAGATAGTTTGCAGACACCTTCAGCAAGTACAAATGAAGGGGAGTGGAGAAAGTAACGGATGTGTCTTGCTAATGACAAACACACGAAGAAAAGCAAAAGAGCTCTGGACTGCCATGATCCTGACCTTGCTTCTTCCCTACCTTCCCCGCGAACCACTGAGGAGACATCCCAAGGTCACTACCTCAAGTACTTGCTATTCAAATAAATCAGAACTGGCGAAAAAAAATTCCACAACAGCCAAGAGCTGAGGCCACACGTGAAATCTGGTGACACAAATGAGCAGCCACAGGTGTCCTCTCTGCTCTGACTGACCCTTGGCTCCACTAGAGGGGACATTAACCAGCTGAACCATGAAGCTGGCATTGCTGTGCTGCTGATAGTGATGGAGAGATAAATGCTGTTATCCTAGAACCTTCTCCTCGGCTCCAAACGCACTTCACAGAGTTCAGTTCGGCAGATGCAAAGGAATCTATGATTTGTTAAAATAAAGTAGGACTTTCTCTATCCTGCCAACGCCACTGGGCGCCGTACCGGGAAACCATCTGGGAGGAGAAACCACCTTTCATCCTTGAGAGGAGTGATACCCACACACACAGTCGCTCTCCACCAGAATGTGCCTTGGTTCACAGTCCTCACAGCGGAGCCCTGTGGCCCCCGGCCTGCAGACGCACTGCCCGGACCCGCGGTCACAGTCACTGTGGACAGAGCCATGCGGGCTGCAGTCACACCTCTGGCAGGTGCCGCCCGGCATCTGAGGGTTCCCATGGTAGCCCAAGGAGCACCTGCAGAAGGAGACACGCAGGACAGACAGGAGGGTCAACACCAGTGAGTAAATACACAGAGCAGCTTCCCAAGGACAGTAATCACTTCTGCCACATGAAGTGCAGAGAACACAGGCCACTCACCTTATTCTGCATTTTATTTCCTGAAAGGAGGATGAGATGGTCACAAGGAAGTGCATTTACCTATTTTGATGCCCAGGGGGTTTCATTTTGCATTATCAATCGCGCACATCCAAACTGATAAGGGCTCCCGATCACGTTCATAAATATGTCCTATGTGTATAAAAGGGGCAGGTGACATACCTTTCACAATATTGTCCTTCGTAGCCTGGAAAACAGGCATCACAGCGAAAATCGTGATCACCTTCCAAGACACAAGTGGGACTAAAACTGGAAGAAAAGAATTTTTTTGAATTTTCAGATACACAACTTCAAATCTTTCTTAGGGTACTTATTCGTTACTCTTAGGGTACATGATACTGTCCTAAAAAACAACTGATGACACTGGACAATTGGACAAGTTTTTTAGAGCTTATACTCTTTGGGGCAAAAAAAAGGAAAATAAACACATAATCGATACAAGCGGTTGCATCTCTTGTATCTAGAAGATACTCACAGATGCCTGTCCAGTGACAACCATGTGAGTGCTGAGGAGATGCAGCCCGATTTACAGAAGACAACTACTTAGTCACCAAACAAGAAAGCTTCCCAGGTGAAAAGGGGCTTGTTCTGAGATGTACGTGAATTATCTGACTTATCAGATGAAAAGGTGGCTGGAGAGAGCTGCACGTGCGCAAACGTGCGGAACAGCAGGGAGAAGGGAGCTGGACCAGCGCTGGGGATACACCTGACTGCAGTGAAAGGCAAAAGGGAAAAGCAGGGGAAAGAAGCAGAGTGAGGGCGGGATCTCAGGGTAACTGGACCTAAAGGTGGGGAGTCGGGCGATGGGCTACAGCAGCAAAAGGACAGAGCACCAAAAACTGGATGATCCACTCAGATTGCGACCCCTCACTCGGGGACTGCAGCTTCTGACGCGTTCCTTTTTCTCAATAGCCTCTGCCTCCACATTTTAAATCACCAACTAGAGGCTCAGCTGGGTACCTGCAAACCACTAAAGAAACAGCTGGGGTATCTGGCCGGTAAGAGAAGTTCCCAGCATGAGTTACAGGGTTGCTATGAGCCCTGCTTCACTTCTGACTTTTTTCCCTCCTTAAACACTAAAGGGACAGACTTCAGTGAAAACACAAAATATGTAGAAAACAAAGCACGTCTTTCGAGGCCTCTCAGATGCACAGCACACACGGAACGTTCACACTCTCACCGTCTCTTCCTAACAGTGTACTAATTTATTAGCGTGTGTGTGTGTGTGTGTGTGTGTGTGTGTGTAGGGGGTGTGCTGTGGGGATGGTGTGGACTTTCTGTAACTGAAGAAGTAAAATACACAAACAGTATAGAACTGTGCAAAGCAGAAGTGTAAAACACCCGTCCAGACATTTCTCTGGGCATGTACAGCTATGGAGCTGGGGACATGGACATACATACGGATATGAATGTTTTCCAAAATGGCATCACACCGTATGTTCAGTTTCATAATTCCATTGGCCATTCCTCCAATTCTGTACATACAGATGCTGCCTTATTCTTTTCTCAGTGTTGGTACAATATTTCACTCTAGGTACGTACCACAATACACTCTAGGTATTTAATCAGTCCCGTGTAGGGAGATATTTTAGTGCCCTCCTCCAATTTCTTGTGAGTACAAGCAATGCCCATCTTTATACACATATGCAAGTATTCATATAGCTTAGATTACATGAGTGAAATTGATGATTCAAACTTTATATACAGGTTTTATACAAAAAATAGCAGCAGCAATACATCTTAGGATGCTTGATAGTTTACAGGAGTTTACACAGTGCCTCTCATTAGGTATTCGTTGTCAAGCAACACTTACTTGGAGACAATAAAAGACAGAAGATTAGAACAAATATTAAAAAGAAAACTTCATTTTAGTATACCAAAAGTTGGTATTTGATCTATACATGGTCAATGCCTTGTCAAATATTCTAAGCAATAATGAAATGTTATTTATGAATTACAGTTTTTGTTGCAACCAAAGAGGACCCACGGATATTCCAATTCCTGCCTAAAATCTCTTGTTTCTTTTATGTGTTCAGATAACTCTATACAAGCATCATGAGTATGAGGTAGAACCTGGCCCCAATTTCCTTACCATGCAGCATTTCTGCACTTCATCAGACATCAGCATGTATAAATTCTAACCCCATTCCCTTGCATTGAACAGGAACTGAATTCTTCGTATCATTATTCATAAAATTAATAACAATTCATCTCTAGGCACACTGGTTCCACACTGGCTAAAATTAGTCTTCAAAAAAACAAAACCTGGGGCTTCCCTGGTGGCACAGTGGTTGAGAGTCTGCCTGCCGATGCAGGGGACACAGGTTCGTGCCCCGGTCCGGGAGGATCCCACATGTGGAGCAGCTGGGCTGCTGAGCCTGCACATCTGGAGCCTGTGCTCCGCAATGGGAGAGGCCACAACAGTGAGAGGCCCGCATAACGCAAAAAAAAAAAAAAAAAAAAACCTGAAAGTCCTTTCTTTAATGGGTTCCATTCTAACACTCAAAACTAACACACAGATACTTTGCTTTTGAAAAGATTCTCCTCAAATGCTGGAAGAATGAACACTTTTTCTTAAAATTAGCCTTTCTCGACACACACAGAGTATTCATTAAGACAGATCACGTGGAGACCCTGGAAAGTGAAGCTGAGAGTGGAAGCAGCCCGCCTTCAGCAGTGGGTGGTGTGGGCGTGCCAGTGCACCTGCAAGGCTCACCTGGCAGGGAGGCCATGAGGACAGGTGCAGAGAGAGCAGTCGCTGGCCGAGCCGGTCACCTTCCCGTAGTAGCCGGGGGCACACACATCGCAGTGGTCTCCGGCGGTGTTGTGGCTGCAGTTCTGGGGCCCCATGTTTCAAAAGGAGAGGAAAACAATGGGAAACTGTTAGAACTCATTCTCATCTGGCAATAGCCCAGCACTACCACGTTTCATATCAGTTGACTTTTTTTTATTCTCAAGGAAGGGTGAGCATTTTTCTTCATATTTTTAAAATCCTGGACACACTGGCAGCTCTGTGGCCTTCGTTCATTATAAGATTGCATTCATCCGACACAACCTAGAAGTTACTGATAAATTCTTCTTATAGAAAATATACCCAGTGCGGCCAGCTTTCAGAGCCTTAAAATATGGATCTAAAATGTATAGGGACCCAAACAGCGATGTGAAGCACACTGATTTGTGCATAGTTGGGGTTCAGTGATCACACTGGAGGGTTGAGAGGGCAGAAGAGAACGGATAGATGATTCAAGAAATCGACGGTGGGTTAAGTGGGCTGTGTTCTTTCCTGAGTATAAGTTGACAGGTCAGCCGCTGACCTGAGAACTTTGTTCTGGTAGGTCAGGAAAGGGAGGGGAATCATTTAATGTCCTAGGAGTACCTAATCTTGTCAAAGTGCTTAGCTGCACCAAGGAAAGATGCAGCATGAAAGAACCAATTAACTTCTCAAACTATCCGTGTGACTTTTGTCCCCGTGATTGGCCAAGGGACCTTCTTAGCTAATTACATCTCACCTGAAGTTGCCTGAAATCAATTCTCCTTAAATTCTTAAATGAGATTTTCTCATTTTCTGTATTAGGACTTTACTTCTGCCCGGAGCGTGAGCTGATTAGAATGAATAACTTTTTTAACAGTGTTGCAGCTATCTGCATCTTCATTAAGTCCACTTTACCTTGAATGACTTGGAATAATTCTTTAATTCCAGATATATAATGAAGTCAGCCAAGGTGAACACACATCTTTTTAACTGAGGAGAACCAAGCAGTGCTTCAGCTTCTAAATTCACCTGGGCACTGCTATGGTTTAACAGTTTTCCCAGTGGAGACTGCCTTTAAATTCCACATATGAAAGATGCTTCCAAACAGAAGAAGATGCATCTGGTGTGGGAACCCTGGTTCCTGTGTTTGGGCCACAGCCAAGATCTCTAAGGCTTTGGTGTGTCTTTCTTGGTGGGGAGCTCATTTTCCTTCAGTGAGTTATTTTACCTGAAGCAGGTTAGTCTTGGCACAATTTAGACAAGGAACCAATGTTCCCACATGAGTTATCAGAAAGAATGAGGTTTCACGAGTAGGGAAAGAATATCGGGTTATTCTATGTTATCAATAAGGTCTCGTCAGCTTAAGGAAAATCCTGGATGCAAGAGTTTGTCCTCAGGAACACAAGACTTCTGTCTGGGTCACTTGGTCCTTTGCAGTGGTCAGAACTCTCCTTGTGTCCCTGACGGCCTAGGGGTAGGTGGCCAGGAAACAAATGCACACTAAGACCTCTAGGACAACATGCAGTTTTTAACAAATGCAAGAAGAGGGCATCACTTTACACAGAGAAACACATTTTCAACTTTGACATTAACTCGTTTTGAAACCTCCAGGTGACCCTTCAAATTCTATGACAGAAAGTTCTCACGTACTTTGACTACAACCACCAGTACTGCAAGTAAAAACAAGAGACGGGCTTCCCTGGTGGCGCAGTGGTTGGGAGTCCGCCTGTCGATGCAGGGGACGCGGGTTTGTGTCCTGGTCCTGGAAGATCCCACATGCCACGGAGCGGCTGGGCCTGTGAGCCATGGCCGCTGAGCCTGCGCGTCCGGAGCCTGTGCTCCTCAACGGGAGAGGCCACAGCAGTGAGAGGCCCACGTACCGCAAAAAAAAAAACCAAAAAAAAAACAAGAGACACTTGACTAATTCCCAAATTGATGTCCATAAACAGATTCAAGGAAGTAAAATTTATAAGAGAATTTCCACCAACATTATCAGACCACTTAGCTAGACCTTTCTGAAGGAAATATACGTATATCTTACATTTAGCTAAATTTAAACTCTAAATCAAGAAGCTTGTATGACCTCGAACTGGAAATGTAGATGCTCAGGGCCTGCTCTAATTCTAAGCGTCAGGCAAGTACCCAAACAAACCAGCCTACCAGACACTTCCCCGTTTCAGGGTCACAGGTGTCACTGTGTTTGTTGCAATTGCAAGGCACACAGGGAGCCAGCAGAGGGCGCGGTCTCCTGCCATCACCTTCTGGAAGCTTCCCTCTGTGGTAACCAGGTGCGCAGTCCTGAGGGAATGCAAAAGCAAAGGAAATGAACAAGAAACCTGATTAACAAATGCGCAAAGGACTTGAATACACACTTCTTCAAAAAAGAAACACAAATGACTAAACAAGCACATGAAAAGATGCTCATTAACACTAATCATCATGGAAATGCAAATCAAATACCAGCTCACACGCATTAGGATGGCTAGTATCAAAAAAAAAAAAAAACAAAAAAAACCCAAAACAAAAAACCCCCAGAAGATAACATGTTGGCAAGGGTATGGATAGACTGGAAGCCTTGTGCTTTGCTGGTGGGAATTAGAAAGGTGTGGCACTGTGGAGCAATATGGTGTTTCATCAAAAAGTTAAAAACAGAGTTACCGCATGATCCAGCAATTCTACTTCTGGGTATAAACCCCAAGAACTGAAAGCAGGATCTTGGAGAGATACTGGTACACCCATGTTTGTAGCAGCATTATTCACAATAGCCAAAGGTGACAGCAACCCATGTGTCCACTGATGAATGGATGGATGAACACAATGTGCTCCATCCATCCAATGGACTATTATTCAGCTTTAAGAAGGAAGCAAGAACTTCCCTGGTGGCGCAGTGGTTAAGAATCCACCTGCTGATGCAGGGGACATGGGGTTTGAGCCCTGGTCCGGGAAGATCCCACATGCCACTGAGCAGCTAAGCCCGTGCGCCACAGCTACTGACGCTGCGCTCTAGAACCGCTCTGCGCTCTAGCGCTACCGAGGCTGTGCTCTAGAGCCGTGTGCCACAACTGCTGAAGCCCGCGTGCCTAGAGCCCGTGCTCCACAACAAGAGAAGCCACCGCAATGAGAAGCCCGCGCACTGCAACGAAGAGTAGCCGCCGCTCGCCACAGCCAGAGAAAGCCCACAACAAAGACCCAACGCAGCCAAAAATAAAGAAATAAATTAAAAAAAAAAAGAAGGAAGCAAATTCTGACACATGCTACAACATGGATCCATCTTTAGGGCATCACGCTAAGTGAAATAAGCCAGTCACAAAAAGACAAATACTGCATCATTCCACTTACATGAGGGGCCTACAGTAGTAGATTCATAGAGATAGGAAGTAGAAGGGTGAGACTGGGGGAGGGCCCAGGGGGGTTAGTGTTTACTGGGTACAGAGTTTCAGTTTTACCAGATGAAGAATTCTGGAGATTGCTTGTACAGCAGTGTGAGTGTACTTAACGCTATTGAGCTGTACACCTTAGAAATGGTCAAGATGGTGAAGTTTATGTTTATGCCTATTCTACCACAAGTAATTTTTAAAAGGCAAAAATGACGTAATAGAGACACACAGTTCTCTTCATCACTCGGAGCTGCTGTAACAAGCATATTTCAACCCCAAACCAGGAAACGGAGTTAACCACAGTCTCCCTACCTGACATGAGAATCCAGCTGTGCCAGGAGGACAGAGACACTTCTCTAAAAGGGATGCCACCTCCCTCTTGGGGTGCGACTCTTCAGCCTTTCTGCCAACCTCCATAGAAATATTTGAGATTCTGTGAAACCGTTGGGTTAAGAAATGTGAGAGGAGACACTAATATTTAAAAAGACACTTTCTTGAAACAGCACATTACTGAATAATGTTGGCACATATATGAAACCAGAGCTTTCCTGCCAGTTTGAGAGTAGCTCCTACTCACAGCTGTAAAGGAAATGGGTAAAAACACACTAAAAGCACACTAGTCATTATACAGGGAAGGTCCACAGCCAAAAGTTTAGAACTTCAATATAATGTTAGAGAAAGCACACCTAAAAGAATCTGAAGTACGAGCTTGGCCATAACCTAGGCGGCTTTCTTTATGGGAGTAGTACTACGTGAGCAGGGGACAGCATTCTTGATGCCTTGTGACAGAGAAATGGGCATTGCAGTTTAAGTGCAGAAAATAGCAGAACTGTTTTGTTGTTTACATAGAAGATATCACCATTATGTACTTACATGTTATATCCACATTAATACAGGAGATGGATAATCTATGTCACTTTTCACATACTTCATAATAATATTAACATTTACTAAAGTTTTGGTGAGGGACAGAAATATATATGATATTAAAGATAGGAGGTAAAGGGGGTAAAGTGAATCAAATCCCTTCAGTTTGCTTTCAAATAAGGAATATATTTGGAAACTTCTAGAAGTTTCCAAGTACCTGCTTTGCTGTAATCCTTGGCCATAAGATGCTTTGATGAGGATGTACTCAATGTTGCTAAGAACAGACATAAAATCTGAGCGTGTGACAGGTTCTTCAGAAACAGAGTTAAAGTATTTCCAAAAATTCTGTGGATGAGAAGTACATTCAATTAAATTCAGGGTACAGATCCTCAGAGGCACATGAACTTAATTCCTTTAGAAATTTCTCCAGCAGTGAGCCCAGTTCTAAGTGACACTGAGTTTAAGTGAGGAAGCTCTCGTGTCACCTCCCAGGGGTGGCAGCCGCACCATCTCATTTATCAACGGCCTCACATCACCTCTGGCAGCGCTAGCCACGCAGACAGTCAGTAAACATCCGCTAGAGGAAGGAATCCACACTTTCCAAATTCAAGGGCAGCCAAAGACTCCAAACCATCATATCCAAACAGGTTGAGACTCGTGTGCCACGATAAAGGATTTAAGATGCAATTTGCACTAAATTAACATAAGCCTAATATACATTTCTTGAGAATGTGAAATTTGAATTCTCTGTAGAAGTTCTGCTAAACCCACTGGAATTTTGACCCAAAGCCGCCTTCTTCACTCTCTTATTACAGCAGCTTCATGATTTCATTGCATGCAGAGCAGAGTTCCCAGCCCGAGGGGCCTGCGTGAAAAGACTGCTAGGTCACCTCTTTCATCCCCACTTCCTGCTCTTGTCTCAGTCCGTTCTTGGGGGCGGGCGCGTCCACATAGATGACTTGCTTTCTGGTCCGGCCTCCTTTGATGAGCACCTGAGGCTCCAGGTTGGAGGTGCCGATCCCACTGGAAGAATAGAAGGCCACGCTGTACCGTAGTTTGCTGCCGTAGGCCATGAGCTGTCGAAGAGTACAGTGTTGTTTACTTCTCTGGCATAGCACTGGTTTAAAATTATTTTATCATAAGCCTGCTGCCATTTGAAAGAAATCTTGTGTCTTAAAAATACATCACGTGGGTGGAATACGTTGTCTGATATGAGTTTCCTTCTAATTCTACTTAATTATGGATCGTTAAATTGACCTAGGCTACCGTTCCTAAGTAAGCAATCCTTCAAAAGTTTTAAAAACCGCATCATGAAGGTGTGATCGGTTGTAAAAAGCTGTACTTATGTATTGTATACAGGTTGATGGATTTGGGGATAAGTATACACCCATGGGACCACCATCACCAAAGCCACAGCCACAGCCATCACCTCCCAATGTTTCCTCTTGATGATACTAACAAAGGTAAGCTCCAAAGTAACAAAACAGTCATTCTAATTACTTTCAAGCTCCTTTGAATTAAAAATTATGTATAGCCATCAGAGCACATGTTTTCAAGTTTTAAAAATCAGGCTGAATTCGTATACAGACTGCTATATTTATATAAACAAAGATGCACATTATGACTTCAAGTCTCTGTCCCCCCCCCAAAATGAATGCCCATTTCTTGAGAAGACCCTCTCAGGCCACAGCACCCAAGTTTGCATTGAGCCTCTATTAGTAAAAACAATAAATGTTTGTCGAATGACTGCTTTAAGAAGAAAAATAATATGTTTTGAACTTTAAAAGACTTTCAAAATTGATGGAGAAATTTAAAGAGCCATTCATCCGGGGGATTTTTACAAGTGTTAACCTTTTCCATCCCCACTTAGAAGAGGAAATTAATAACTACTCCAGTTAGCAATAGGCCAACCCAGGCCACTGTGATTTCAAAGTGCACCCAGGAAATGTGGATGGCTGGAGGCTGGGTGCACGTCTCACCTGGTCTCCCTGAAATTGCCCGGGCAGCCGCCAGTAAAACGGCTCTGTGTGGACATGCCGCCTGACGGTCACGGCATCCAGGAGGACATCAGGGGCCTGGTAATACACCCCCTCGGTCGTACCCTTGAGGTTACTCTGAGAAACCACACGCAGAAGAGGCTGATCTGAGCCCAGCGTTACCTAGTCACGGAGGGGAGTTGACAAAGCCACTTTAGAATGTGAATTAACGCCGCACCTTTGACCGTCAGATTCTTCCACTGTTTCAGACGAGACAGTTTCATTATTAAAACAGGAATAAGAAAGACTTTTCTTTTCAATTTAAACACCTGGATTAAAATGAACTGAAAATGCCTTTAAACCACTGCATTTAGGGTCAAACTCTTCCTATACTGGGCCAGGTCCAATTACGTGAAGGAGACTGCTGAGAGTTTTCTCTTCACTCCGACTAAAGCTGCAGGCAGATTAGCACAGAACGACACTGACGCCCTGGTTCCTGCTCCATTTACTTCCTGGACAGCAGAAGCAGACCTCTGACTCTGGACTAACCCAAATCAGCTTCCTAGAATTTCTGATGCAGTAAGGGCAAAATTTAATGTAAGTTCTTGGCTGCCTTTCCCACCCTCACCCAACTCCCAAGGGTAGAGGCTTGCAAACAGAACATTTATCTGCGTGTGTAACCCACCGGCATTCTCACGTAGCCCTCGGCCTCGGAGCAGAGCTGTGACAGCCCAAAGCAGAAGCATGGGGTGCACCCCCGAGGGTCCGCCTCGTCCAGAGCAAAGGTGCCAGCTCGACACTCACTGCATTGAGGGCCAATGACATTTTCCTAAAGGGGACAAAGTGACAGACTCATTTTTACCTGAAAAAAAGAGACACGGTTTATGAACAAACAGAAATGGGAAAAAACACAAAAATAACTTTGGATGAACAAATATGGCTAACTAGCTGCTCCTTAGGCTGGTTCCTTAACCTCTCTGAGCATCAGTTCTCTCAGACTCAGTGATTCCCCAACTCAGCTGATCATCAGAATCGTCTTGGAAGCTTTTGGAAAATGGAGATTCCCTGGTGAGTCTCCAGGAGCGGGCCTGGATCCTCTTGGAGGTCCCAGGTGACCAGTCAGGTGGAGAGCCACGGGCCAGATAATTATTAGGGCAGGTCCTCCTGTGCTGACCATCCGTGGTGAGAACTGCTACCACAGATGTGGTGAACCAAGCACACGTCCACTGATGTTCCCGTTACCCCGCAGCCACATGAGTTTCCCCTTCCTCCTCCCCCACCGCTAATCAACCAGGATTCCATCTCTCAGACCCTGGGAAAGGAACAGAGAAGATGGCCAAGGACCTTCTAATAACAAAGCACAACGGGAAAATGAAAGGAAATACACGGAGTTAAGTATGATGTTGAAATCTAACCTCCTGGGAAAATAATAAACACAAATGTCCTCCAGTCTGGCCAGCACGCACAAGAGAATAATTACTTACCAGGTATAGAATCACAAATCTTCCTGAAGCCCTGTGTTATCTATTTTACCTGTATATTCAAGATAGATAGGCTACTCAGCCAACTGAAACACATGATAGAAAACTCAGCGTGTTTTTCAAATCAGTCCCATCATCTGACACTTGTGATTAACAGTACAAATTCCTTCTAAAGAATCATCCATCATTCTAGAAGAGCATACACAGAATTTAAACCCAGACCCAGAAGGTGGTGCAAACTCATTATGAGAAGCGTCTAAAACCCAAGTGCTTATTTAAATAGTTAAAGCCCCGAAGTCAGAATGGCGAGTGGGAGGGAGGGAGGAAGTGGAACCGGGCGCTAGTACCTTGCAAGAGCAGGTTCCGGTCTCCGGGGCACAGCTGCAGAGACCCTGCTCCTGGCCACAGGTGTCGGCCAGTGTCCCTCTCAGGTCGCAGTCACAGGCCACACAGTCCGGAAAGTCTCTGTACCCCAGGGAGCACTGATGGCAGGTCTGTCCACCAAATGCAGGCTTACATTGGCAATGGCCAGTGAGCACATCGCAGTGATGACTGGTTGACCCCGCGCTACTGCAATTGCAGGCCTGCAAGAAAAATACTGAATAAATAAAAAGGCAGCTTTTATATTTTCATTATGTACACATATGGGGATTACAGGAAAACACTAAACGTGGGGAGATTATACACACAAATGGATCACTCTCACTATTGCCATATGGACTCACTTTGCCACAAGCCATCAAGAGGTCAGGACTTACGCTGCTGGACGTTAGTGAACCTTTGTGACACATGCAGGCTGGGCCACAACCATGGCCTGAAATTCAATCTACTTAATAGGACAAAGCAGTCCAGCAAAATTATTTTAGAAGTCCAGTAACACTCCCTCTGTTTCCAAAATGCAAAGTCTAAGTTTAACTGACAAAAGTAACACAGAAATACAGAACCAATGAAGATCGGACATACCTCCCCCACCCCCAATAAAGTGATTTATGTCTTTCTCCTGGAAGATAGCATATATTGCAGAATATATTTAAAGGGCACCAAAATAAATTTTTAATCTTCTAACCATCAATTCCACAGCTAAACTCTTGAAGAAAATTTAGAATACTGTATTTTAAGGACGCTGCTTCTTCCACTTTGATTCCTACAATCGGTACTGAGTTCTGAATAGAAACCATCAAGCTACTCAACAGGTTAAAATCAAGCGAATAGATAAAAGAAGAATGACACGTGACACAGCAAAGTAATTCTCAGTTGAGAAAATGTGCAGGTGACAGTGCACACCTGGCATCCGAGCTCCGGGTTGTGGCCCCAGTATCCGTCTACACACCCCTCGCACGCTGCACCCCGAGTATGAGGCGGGCAGACACACTCCCCTGACTCCGGGTCACAGGTGTTCTGAGTGTGAGCGCAGTCACAGGCTACAACAGAGACACAAGGTGTTGTTACAGATCAGGACCGTCGGGTCAACCGAAGGGGTCAGAGATGATGCTGCAAGTTATTTCCGTTGTGTTAAATAATCTCAATCACTCTTCTAGTTCCTGAAAGAAAACTCGTGATCCCCAACACCCCGCCGTGTCTCACGGGAGGTGAATGCTCCTCCTTGTGGAGAGTTGCTCCTGGATGAGAGAGAATAGGGCACAGTGGGAGAAATAGAGAAAAGACCGGGAAAGGCCTCCACAGGTGGGGAGAACAGAGAGTTAACACTTACCGAGCACTTGTATGACAATCGCCATGCTAAGGACTTTAAGCACAATCTTGACGGTAACTCCTGGATGGAGAGAATAATCGACTTCTCCATTTTACAGATGAGGAGACCAAAGCTAAGTAAAGTTAAGTAATTAGTCTAAGCTCACACAGTTAGTACAGCCTGACCAAGGCTTGTGGACTTACCCAGAATAGGGATCAGGAAATAGAAAAAAGGTATGAAATCTTACACGTTCAGAAAAAAGAATGTAAAGGAACTTAACAGAATTAGACAGAAGTCAAAGGAGAGCTCAAAGAAAAGTCTGGGAATTACAATGAAGTCTCAAACACTGAATTCAGGAGCTTACGTGTACAGCCACCGTCCTGGTAGGCATGGAAGCCGCGGGCACACCTGTCACACCTCTCCCCAGCTACACCTGGGCCACAGCGACACTGGCCTTCCTCCGTGCAGTCGTCCGACAGGGAGCCCGATGCACTGCAGTTACAGGGCAGGCACCCGAGCCCCGTGTCCAACCCGTAGTAGCCGTGCTGTTTCACAGGGGCAGAGCCACGGAAGACAAAATACATTTTAGTAAGTGGCTAGTATCTACTAGAACATTTCGCAAATCAACAACTGCATGTGTCACAGATTCCTAAAGTGTTCTTGGCATCATTCCAATGGTCTCTGTAAACCGAATACATACTCTCCAGGTAGGGCTGCATAGCACTCACCATCCATGCTGCAGGAACCTGCTCTTTCTGGTGGTCGGGATTCCATTTCATTTGAACCAGTTAAGGCATCATTTATAGACATTAACACTGACACACACGTTAATTGTATGTAATGACCAGGAGGCGTCTTACCAGGCACTGGTTACACTGCTGTCCAGTCACGTGTGGTTTGCAGTCACAGAGTCCAGTCTCAGGATGGCAGGCAGCAGAAAGGGAGCCTTGGCCATGGCATTCACAGGCTAACACACACAGAAGGCATATCTGTGCCCATTTCTGGGTACGGCGGTTATAAAATCCCTTAATCCCCAAAGGAGAAATTTTAACATTCATGTTTCAAATCATGAAACAAAATTATTGCTTTGCAGTAACTTGAAAATTTTAGTATTTTTCTGAAGAGTAAGCCAAAATAAGGTTGGTGAAAGGAACCATCACAGAGAAAAAAAATTATCTGAAGCTGTTAAGATAATAATTGGCAAACGAACTTAACCAATTTCATGAATTCTTTGAAATTTTTAAAATGAGCCACCAATGTATATCAACCAATCTTCATTAAAAAACATGCAAAGAAGATTTCAAAATCAATTTAGCCACTTGCTCATTCCAATCATACGTATTTAATATTTTAAAGCTCAGTTATAACGACCTAGATAACTAATACTGCACATCATAACTTAATGAACTATTTCCGTGTTCTGAGTCATGAGTCCTTTGAGGTTCTTACCTTCTGGCCAGATGCTTCCGTTTTATCTACAGCCAGAATATTGATGTTTAAAGCCACAAAGTCCCCCCCGCTTCCCAAAGTGTTTCAATTTAACGGGTCCAAGAACCGTTTACTTCGTACCACAGCTGTCAATACGTGCTTCATTTAAAATTTGTAGTATGTTCACTGACAAGATACCCCAGGACGTATACCATTTATGAATGCTTGGGCTCGGAAAATGCACACTCTCCGTCCTATGGTATAACCACGTTAAGAAAAACGTCACGAATTATCTCAAGCCCTAGCACACTTTGTGTGGCAGCCTTTGTGGGGCAGGGCAGGGGTGGGCACTGGAAATTAGAAGGCTGATGGCCAGAGGAAAGGAGGTGGGATTCTGCTTCCTTGGTGGACTATGGCCATGTCACTGGGCCTCTCTCCCCTAGTTTTTCCCTTGTGTGCATGGATCGATGTTCACAGCTCTTGTAAGAGGCTGGTCAAGTGTCATGGGCACCACACAGTGCTGCCCATTCTTGTAGTTTAACTTTTATTTTCTGTTTTTCTGATACTTTGACTTCTGGAGCCTTGCTGACCCTGGAGAGACAGCCACGCCCAGGGCTAGTCAATTTCCAGAGACTGTAAACAGCTCACCTGCTGGAATGCCTTTCATATGCAAACCATCCAATCCAGAGCCCGCACCCCACGCCTTCCTCACTGGCTCTCAGGTTCCTTTGGGCCCTGACATTCCACTGTCCACCAGTCCTAGTCACCCCAGGGCCCGGCATCAGACAAGAGATACAGTCCCTAGGCCCCCCGACCGGCTGAAATGATTCAGACTAGCCAGTCCCAGACCTGCTTACCCTGCCCACCCTTGTCTTCCTGCAGATAAAGGCTCCTGTCCACACTTCCCCTCGTGACCAACCCAGGTGCTTCCCCGTGTAGCCACCCCCATGCTGTGGGGTGTCCCCTGCGCCCCCGACTCCCCCCTGACCTGGCCTCCAGAGTAACAAACTGCCTTTGTGATGGCGGTCCTCTCCTCATCTGCTGGCCTTGCTGTACCGAAATAATAACAAAGCCTGTATTTAAAACCGTCCTCAGCCTCCCACCACTCTTAACTGTCTCCCAGGGAAAACATCACACACTCACACCCCGCCATCCCCCCCCCCACCGCAAACCCTTAACTCTAAGTTTTCATCCCCGGCTCTCCCTCCCGTCTCCCTCCCTCCCTCCCTTCCCCTTCACACCACCCAATCTTCCAGCCCAATTCTTGACCCCTGGGCTGCTACAACTGCTCCTCCTAAAATGTCCAGGACTCCCGGGTGCAGATCCAGTGAGCAGATCCTGCCTCCGTCCTGATGCATCTTTCGGTGGGACGGGCCATGCACCCCTCTCTCCCTTTTGAACCTCTCTCTTACCAAGGTCTGGGGACCCCTTCCAAACTCTTTGGTTTCCTTCCTCTTTCTCTTGTATTTCCCTCTGATCCTCCCTTTCTGTGCCTTACTCAAACCCCACCCTTCCTCTGGGGAATATTGCAAGTTCACTTCGAGTATGATCATCACCAAATATTGATGATAATAACAAATCTCATTTATCACACACCCGTCAGCCTGTGTCTCCACGTTACAGCCAATAATGAAATAAATGAATGAACCTTCATAGCAAACATACGAGGGAAGTACTATCATTTTCTCTATTTTTGGGTGAGAAGTCTAACACTTAGAAAGGTGATGTAGCTAGCCAGAGATCACACTGTTATTTGCAGTTATCCCTCTATAACAACAATTATAATAGCAATTATTAATAAAAATTGTTCATGTTATAAATAAGACTAATTTAAAATATCTGGCAATTACCTTCTGCCAGGTTCTTTACAGGTATTTTAATTCTCAGAAGAACCCCACAATATAAAAATTATACCTACTTAAGTTATTTCGCACAAGGTTTCTTTAATATTAGCGCCCAGGAGGCTTCCCACCAACCTTTTCTCCCTCCACACCACTCTCTGCCCTGGACAACTGTGTCCACAGCCACTACTGCATCTATCACACCAAAGCTGATGTCAGTAATACTGAACGCTGGCATTTTTACCAGGTTCACCTAATAAAATACGGTATTATGTTATCGTGTGGAGACTTCTGAGAAGTTCATAAGAAGGACCCTTATTATAGACCTGGAAGGATTTCTAGTGAAATATTCAGAAACAGTTGTAGGAATTCATCTCATCAAAGCTAGGAATGGGGGGAAAAGGAGATAGGAAAAGAATAAAAAGTGTAAATGCTCAGAAACTAGAGAAAGCCAGGCAGGGTCAGCCCATAACCAGTCCAGCTCCCTGGGCCAACAACGAGGACCTAGACCCAAATCCCACCTGTTCTGACCCCCCCACTCCCCCGCACTCTCCACTCATCCCTGAGACCTTCTATTATATATTTTCCCTTTTATCCCCATGGCAAAATGCTGACGCAGTTTGTCAGCGTGGATGCACATAAAGGAAAACACGATGGAAAACTTTTAAATATGTTTGAACAACGTGGGTGTCTGAATCCATTTCTTCAACATTGAATTTTATGTAATCTAAATACAGATCAAATATTTCTGATGAAAACTTAGCATCCTAATCGAGATGGGCTACAAAACACTGAATTTTGAAGACAGTATTAAAAAGAAAGAAAACAGTTATTAATACTTTGAAAACTTGATTACATGATAAAATAATACTTTCTATATATTGAGTTAAATAAAATGTATTATTAAAATGTATTTCACCTGTTTCTACTTTTTAAAAGGTGGTTACTAGAAAAATTTAAATTACATGTGTGACTTACATTTCTGTTGGACAGCATTGTACAGAAAAATAATAAAAATGACTGCTCTTATTACCAGTAATTGTAATAGCTACCATTTACTGTCTAGGACTTTATTATTATTATTTTTTTTGCGGTACGCGGGCCTCTCACTGCTGTGGCCTCTCCCGTTGCGGAGCACAGGCTCCGGACGCGCAGGCTCAGCGGCCATGGCTCACGGGCCCAGCCACTCCGCGGAATCTGGGATCTTCCCGGACCAGGGCACGAACCCGTGTCCCCTGCATCGGCAGGCGGACTCTCAACCACTGCACCACCAGGGAAGCCCCTGTCTAGAACTTTAAATTTGTCATCTCATTGACTTTTCAGAAAGGCTTTAGTGTATACGTATAATTATGTCCATTTTATGTATGAAGAAACAGTTGCTAGGAGAGGTTAATAAAATTTGCCTAATGTCACAGGGCTGGTTGGTGACCAATCCTGGACTCTAAACTAGTCAGACTCCAAAGCCGTGAATCCACACACGTGCCTCTCTCCTACACCATCGTGTGTAGCTCCCAAATAGACTTGGGATTTTCAAGTCTGATTAAATAAATTTCCAACTCCAATCACAGTATTTGGCATAGTGCCTGGGAAGTAACATACACTTAATAAATGACAAATGAACTAAGAAATTAATCATCAAGGTTTGCAGTAAGGATGAAAAGAAATGCCATGAGAATTGTGAAAGCATTCCATAAACTTTGAAGCTTTATACAATTACCGGTTATCATAATTATCTACCTATGATAACCTGTCAAGGTGCTGAAGGTCGGGTTCATAGGCCCAGAGCAACAGAAGCTTGTCAATCTCTTGACGTGTTCCTAGGAAAACATCTTTTCTGGATCTCTTGCTCCCTCTTGTGTCTCCACGTTGTAACAGCACAGTAGGACCAGCATTTATAGGAAATTATCAAAATAATTTATAATTGTCACTTTTACTCTTTCATTCCTTTTTCAAGAACTGTGTGAAAAAATCTGAGAGCTGTTATCAGCCTTAAGGCTATAAGTTTGTCATTCTAGGAGTTTGAAAATCTACTTTTCTAAGTAACTGGCTTTACATGGTCTGTAATTTCAAGGGTCTAAGCAGAGTCCTGCCGAGCGACGTGGGGATTGGTGACTCAGGCGCAGACCACTGAGACGCACCAGTTTGGGGGGCTAGGGTCTCCCCAATTCCCATTCCACGTCCTGAAATCCCATCTGCCTCACAAAGCCCGTAGCATCTCCCTGACAAACGGGACAGGCTTCCTTTGCCTCCCTGGTCACTGGGAGCAGTGCCAACGCTCTGTGAAGGACCACTTCCTCCTGAAATGGAAGGGCGCGTGCTTTCTAGGCCACCTGACCTTCATTTGGAGTAACGGATCAACCTAACCCAGCACAGACCGGGTCAAGTGACCTCCTGGGCCGAGCGCTTTCTGATGCACGTAAGTAAATGGATGGAGACTTCACAGGGTGATAAGTAACGGACCCGACCGCCAGGTCACACACTCACCGCGGCAGTTTTTCGCAGTCACGGCGTCCCCATAGAACCCGTAGGCACACCTCTCACAGTGGGGGCCGTCCGTGTTCCCAAGGCATCTCAGGCATTCTCCGGTGACGGAATCACAGCTCCTGGCCTCCAAGGGGTCCACATTGCCACTGCAGTTACAAGGGACACAGGAATCTCCGGGCACTGTTGGGTTTCCAAAGTAACCGTCTGCACATCTATATAGAAGATTGAGAGAGGGATGCAAACAAATGCGATTACTGTAGACATCACCCCACCATCCAGGGACTCTCTGAGTAGTTAATCAACCACACTCTTTACCGAAGATTTACCATGAGAGGAATGCTGCTCGAGTTCAGGCATTCACAGATTCCCGTCACTCATTGTGTGGCAGGGGGAGGGCGTCCAAAAGGAGCCACACACCCCAGGGACATGCTCCGGCCCCAGCCAATTCGACCCGCATCCCACCACTCAGCGATGTCACCTCCCACGGAGTCCAGCCAGACTTGGCACCGGGACGTACACGTGGGACAGACAACCCTGGCTTCCAGGCGCCAGAAGACAACTACTACATCAAACCACCCCTTGCTTATGGAATCATCCAGAGTAACGGGACATTCAAACGTATGAACAGAAGTACTGACTCCTGGCAGTTTCCTATTGATACTGATGAAAACTAAGATTAGCTCAAGGAGATCAAAAAATCCCCAGGGACTTCCAACATTAATTTTTTAATTGATCGACTGTTTTTCTCTGTGATCCGATGGAATAATAATGACATACCAAAGGCTCTAAAGCCACACTTAACCACACATTTAAGAATAAACACATAGAATTTATAGTAAAAAAATGTTTGGAAACCGGTCGAGCAAAGCAGAGTACCTCTCGCACCAATCCCCCGCGTATCCTGGGGCACACTGGTCACAGAACACTTCATCTCCATCGTCGAGGTGGCAGGTGGGGCTGAAACTGACAAAGCAGTAGAAATGAATGCAGTTCTCCAGTGGATGTTGCAGAATTCCTAAATATTAAAATGCTTAGTTTCTACCACTCCTGTCCTTACAAACTTTCACCACGTGCTCACTCCTTAGCCCAGAACCCAAGGCCCCAGGCCACGCAGCCCGCCCATGGGCACTGGACACTCCCTGCTCGACCCTCGGCCCGGACTGCGCTTCTCCCCATCTGCCCGGGTTCACCGGCTCACCCCCAAGGCCCAGCTCAGCAGCCCCCTCCTCCAGGAGGCCGGCTCCGATGCTCAGGCAGAGTTCCTGTCCTCGAGTTCCCGGGACTGGGCTGCCTGCCTTAGAGCTGCCCACACTGGCCAAGAGTGAGCCCGCTTACAGGACAGAGCCAAGGGGCTCCGCACTTCAGTGAGTGTAACCAGCATCCCCCGAGGCCCCCATGCAGCCCGAGGTCCCTTCACACTCCATTCCTGGGTCTTGGGAGGACCGCGAAGGGAGGCCTGGGGGCCATAGCGAGGTCCCCACGATTTCACCAGAGCAGCCCTGATTGCTGTTTTGTACACTGGAGTTCCAAATAAAACTCCCCGTGGGAGAATCCTCTAGGCGTGGACGGGAGGAGAGTTCTAAAGGGTAAACAGTGAGAGAGACTTTCAGACCGCTGGCCTGGGGGCACACAAGTCCCAGCATGTTGGTCGAGGCCTTGACTGTAACGGTCCTCTGCCTCCCCTTGTGCTCTGTGCCCCGGGACCACCTGCAGCTCCACAAACCGACCTGCCCCTCACGCTGCCAGACCGCGGCACCATTTCTTCCCGCCTAGCAGGCCCTTCTCCTCCATTGCCTTCAAACTCCCTCTCATCCTTCAAGTCCCAGATGGAGAGCTTCCACAGGGAATCGCCCCACACAGATTCCCTCTGCACAGTGGACCCACTTCCTCTGCCCTCGTGACCGCACTGTGGATTCCATGGCGTCGGCAGCCACAGAGGAACAGTTTGACACTCAGGACACCTACCATGATGCCCAGAATATACCAGGCGCTCAGTAAAGATTCGTTGAATTAAACTAAATGAATTCAGCCCATTCTCAATGAGCCTCGTATTTACATATTTTGGTCATTCGCTCAAATACTCCTGAAGCCCAGGAACGTGTTTTATTCATCTCTGCATCTCCTCTGCCTCTTAGCACAGTGGTAGGCACACAACATATACGTGTGAAGGAACTGACGGCCAACATTAGACCAAGGGCAAAAAAGGCCATGCAAATGTCCTTGCCTTCACACAACTTGCCTTACATAATTTAATATATCAAAGTTTTTGTTTGTTTTTTTTTAAAGAAGAGAGAATCTTTTTAGAGATGTTCCTCCATCTCTAATCCCAATTAATTGCCCCAGGGCAAAATTAACACTCTCATCACACACAGGTCTTGCTCTGAAGGTATCAGTGCACGTCTGGATGGAGACCCAGGCCATGCGGGGCAGGATCGGCTGGTGGAGGAGCCCGGCTTACTTGTTGGAGGCCGTGGAGAGCGGGCAGGCACACGGCTGGCAGTCCCCAGGGGTCCCTCGGGAAGGCAGCCCGTAGAAGCCGGGCAGGCAGCGCTCGCAGCGGTCCCCGGTGGTGTTGTGCTGGCATGCCTAGGACACACGCATGGAAAGAAGACTCGGCTCAGGCCTCCTTAAAGGAGTCTCAGGTTCACCTTCAAACAACTTGAAGTCCAAGTGAAGAAAAAAGGCAAAACGCTAAAGCAAGTCACCAAACTCTTATATGAGGAGGGGTTGCCTGTTTCCAGATCCGCTGATAAAAAATTTAATTTATACAAACGGGAAGCATAAGACCTTTGATTTCCAACCGTGTCAGAGTAACTGGCAGCAGACTTGCCCTCTGTGGGGACGGAATACAATACATCAAAGAGCTGCTCTCAGACCCCGGACAGCTGAGGTGCAGGATGTGCAGGGAAGGGAGACAGCGGGATGGGTCCTGCAACTGCATGTCTTTCCCCCTGGAGACAGTCCAGGAAATCCTGAATTTATACTACGGCATGGAGAACATCGGAAATGGTAAATACATGAATAAGTACGAAAGATTTCTTTTCCTCATTTAAAACACCTCTTTAGAGAGTGAAATTACCCTGCGTCAGGTGTAGGAGGTGTGCGGGAGACGGGCCCCTGGCGGCTCCTCTCCTGCCCGTTCCTTCCAGGCCCCTCTTCTCCCATGGCTTGGTCTCCCTATTGCCCCCACCTGGTGCTGATGCCACCCAGAGCTCTCCCCTACAACCTCTGCCCTCCCCTGCCCGTACTCCCAGCCCCAGCCCCACCTGTGGGCCCTCTCCTCTCACTTCCTCTCCCTTGGGGTCTTCCATGTCCTTTTATACCCCTTCTCTTAAAGCCACTCATTTTACACACATTTACTGGACATTTTTCATCTGACTATTCAAATATTATTTCCAGTTGTTAACTACATACTTTTCTGTCATTCCTGAGGTTGATAAAAGTTTTCCCATCTGTTCCATTTAGTTGTGTTGCATCCTCTATATCACGGTTTCACCAGTTTTATTTAGGGTCATCCCAGAACAGAGCTTCCAAATTTGAATGTGTATACAGATCATGTTGGTTAAATGTTGACTCTGATGCTGGAGGTCTGCGATTTTGAGTTTCTAAAAAAGCTTCCAGATGACGCCCATGCGCTTTTTTTTTTTTTTTCATCCCTCATATGACCTTGGTTTTGATCATTAACCCAAATCTACACAAAATGCAACCGGCCTTGGTAAAGAGCTACATGGTTGTGCTAAAAGACTTATGCAAAATAATTAGTTTCGTTAAAATCTATTTGATTAAGCTCAACTGCAAATGTCTCTGATTTGCTTTCTTTCCTCAAAGGGCCAGACTGGGTCTTCTTTCTCGTTGGGAAAACTACAATGTGGTTCTGTTGAAAAACCTGCTGAAGGTCTGTTTCAATGCTTTCTCAGGCGGGCGCCAACACCCCTTTACGTGATGATCCCTGTTGGTGGATCTGGAACGTGAAGGGATAGGAATGCTCATCTCCTTGGGGAGCGAGCACATCTTCTCTTGATTGGAAAAGGAAAACCAGGAGGGCCCAAGACATGCACAACTGCATTTTATGCCCCTGTCTTTCCAAAGAAAAGAAATTGATTCCTCCTTGGAGTAAGAGCAGAGAAAGCTCAGAGAAAATAGTAAGGACACAGGTAAACTGTGGACTCTGGGTGGCTGTGATGTGTCAGCGTGGGGTCACTAATTGTAACAAATGCACGACTCTGGGGCGGGGGGGATGTTGATAATGGGGGCGTATAAGCATGGGTGCCCACAGGGGGTAGATCGGAAATCTCTATACCTTCTTCTCAATTTCACTGTAAACCTAAAACTACTCTAAAAATAGTCTTTAAAAAAAAACAATAATAGGAGCACTAAGAACGACTGGAAACTTCTAATAAAATGTATATAAGGAGTCAACCCCTAGAATCTAGATAACTATATACAAGGCCAGGGGCTAGTTACAGCTATGCTAAAGGAAGAATTAAAGGTTTCTTTTTAAAATAGAATTTAAAAAGCAAAGTAGTTTAAACAGATAAGTGATCTTACCAAGTTTTTATATTTCCCTGTATTCCAATCTAAATTTTTATTACTTTTCTCCTTTAATTACTTAAAAAAGGAAAAATAATAATTTTACAGCAGAAAAACCTGGCAGAGACTCCCTTATCCGAGTGACCCAGCTAATTAACATCCCCCAGAAGAAGCCAGTGGCATCACGGACCCTGACAGCACACACTGGGAGGGCACGTCACCTCAAGGTCCTCTCACCAAAAATGGATAACCTCAACCTCACCACGAGCAAGTGGACCAGCTCCAGTGGAGGGACAGTCCACAGAAGGTCCGAAGATCTCAAACGTGCCCTAGTCCTGAAAACCAGGAACTGTCACAGCCTGAAGGAGGCAAAGCCACTAAATGCAGTATGGGACGGTAGGTTTGATGCTGGAAAGGAAAAGGATGAAACCTGAATGGAATCTGACCTTTAGCTGATGGGACTGTGCCATGTTAATTTCTGAGTTTTGATACCCATACAGATTGTGTAAGATGAGCATCTGGGGAAACAGGGCGATGCTCACACGGGAACCCTCTATCCTATTTTTCTAACCTTTCTGTAAATCTGAAATTATTCCTTAAAAAATTTTACACTATAAAAATTATTATCTTCTATACTTAGAACTTTAAGGCTATTTAGTATCTTCACTTTCATAGGAGAATATATTTTTGGAAATATATATTAACAGAAGCACGTGCAAATCTTCCAGCCTGCCTGTCACTAAAGCCATGGGTGGTACAATCACGACCTGCTGACCACTCCCAAGTGCTGGCAGAGGCCTCCAAACCCAAATGGCAGGGGGAGAGAGGTTTTAAAAAAGCAGCGACCAGGACTTCCCTGGTGGTGCAGTGGTTAAGAATCTGCCTGCCAATGCAGGGTACACGGGTTCGATCCCTGGTCCAGGAAGATCCTACGTGCTGCAGAGCAACTAAGTCCGTGAGCCACAACGAGCCCACACGTCACAACTACTGAAGCCCAAGCACGTAGAATCCTTGCTCTGCAATAGGAGAAGCCACCACAATGAGAGGCCCATGCACTGCAACTAAGAGTAGCCACCGCTCGCCGCAACTAGAGAAAGCCCGTGCGCAGCAACGAAGACCCAACGCAGCCAAATAAATAAATTAAAAAAAAAAAAAAAGCAGCGACCTCCCTTCCTTGTGGGAAGTTGCACCTGAGGAACTTATTCTGGAGGGACCGAGTAGGCGTGCAAACATCATTCCACGCCATCCTACAGACGCTTCACTTACAGAACAAAGACATTGACAAAGAACAAAACAAAACAAAAGCTGTACTTGCAGAGAAAAAGAAAAATTAGGCTCTAGAGAGAAAAAGCAATCAGCGGCATCATGCCGATATCTTCCCCATGGGTCTGATCGTTAATTTTCCTAACCCTGTAACTCAATCAAGCTCTTTTGGAAAAAGCATGATTCTTTCCCTGTGCAGTGAATAGGGTTCAGCTGATTACCATATGCATTCACTCCATCTCTGAGCAGTGAATCCACTAGAACCCAGGAGTGTGGCCTGGCTCCCAGGCATAAGAGCCTAAAAGAATTCCTGACTGAAGTTAAAAAACAAGTCTTGCCCTGTATCTGCCCCAAAGTTCATTCTCAAGATTAACTACATATTTGCTAAGCCCTATTTCAACTCCAATTGCATGAAAGAGGTACTTGTTTGCAGAGTTTATCTGAACTAACATCTACGAAGCATTATATATTATACAAGGGAGTGAGATTATTAGAAATTTTTATTATTCCTCTTACGATATACTATGTAATATAATGTTAAAATCTACTAGCACTTGCGTTTAAAAGATCTGATCTTTTTTATTTAATCAGTGGTCGTTTTCTCCCTTTATACTGCTTTTTAATCTTGCAAAGTAAATCATTACTTATTGTTCTAATAAAAAACCTGCAGTGAAATCATACATCTTTTTTCTACTATCACCAAAGCAACTTTTCTTCACAAAAAAAAGAAGGAAAAAAGAAGGAAAAAAGCAGGAAACATTTTATGACTTAAACTTAAACCTGCAGATTTCCTCTGGGGTCCACAAGGGCAGGGATATTCCCTGTGGAGGAAGCTTCTTTTTTAATCACTTCTGTACAGTGAGAGCTTCAGGGTGGGAGGAGGGCGTGCACTCAAGGTCTCAGCCAGACTCACAAAGCAAACGCCATGAACATCACACTCAGCTGCATGGCCGTGGCATTCACAGGGCTGACAGATTCCTCCAAAGAGTATTCCATCCACGCGGTAATAGCCAGGGAGACAGGACTGCAAAAGAAGGACGGGTGACTGTCCAGGTGAACGCAAGTTTACAAAAAACACAAATCATCTTCTTCCCAGTACGTTAGAATCATAAACCGCTCAATTTTCCATGAATGGAAACTTATTTTTTTTGCCCAAACGTGCCATAAAGTGCACCCATATTAAGCATACGATTCAATGGGGTTTTTTTAGTAAGTTTACTGAGTTGTGCAACCATCACCATAATCCAGTTCCTTATATATTTTAAAGGTAGAAACACGCACACAAAAATGTAATGGCTATGCAATGAGTCAGCGTACATCATAGCGGTTTTCCACTGTAATATTCTTAGAAATCATGTAACAGCCTTTTAATCAAGGCTGTTTCAATCAAGGGGATTTATTTCTCTCAACACTTTTTCTTTTGCTTAAAATTTAGTAAATGTTGCCGTCAAAGTGTTAAATGCAGGTCTGCGTCAAACGGCATCAGTTTAAGAGAGCAAACGTTGCAGGTGAGCTTCCCTCTGGCTATGCGCTGGACAGGCAACATGGGCGTTCAGGGGCAGGGAGCCACCCCGGACACTGTACTTCATGTCGCCCTTGTGACGACCCTGAGAAATCGGCTCTCTATCTGACAGACTCGGAATCCGGAACACGGCGCGTTAGCTACGGTCCATGGCACCCGTGCAGTGATTCCACACCAGGTGTGCACACCTCCAAGACCCATGTCCACGGGCTGCCCGGGGCCACAGCAGACAAGAAACACATCCAGAGTGCAGACCAGGGAGTAATTAATTTGGAGGTTGGCACACTCCCTTGGGGGCATGGGAGGAGGGGGTGTGGATTTGCCTTTTATTGTCCTAAGAATTCTTAAAGAGCATTTCATTATAGTAATAAATATATAATGCCTTCATTCACACTGACCTTGGGAAAGTCCCCTGCCACCTCCCCCACGACCCCGCTCCGCAGCCAGGCTCCCCCGGGGACAGCAGACTTGTCTACAGACAGGCACTGAGCAGGCAGCTGCCTGGGGGTCCGTGTTGCGGCTACAGGGCTCCCCCAAATTCCATTCCCAACCAGTAGCTGCCTGATTCTTTAAGTCAGCTTCTGAGTAACAGCTGGATAAAAGAATGAGTTCTTCTGCTCAACACAAACTCTTGCAAAGGAGTCTTGAGCTGCCTGTGTGATGCTAGAGCCATCAACCCAAGCACACCAGCACTTCTGGGAACAAAGCCCCCGCCCACTTGTTCTCTAGCAGCAGCTGCTTCCTGCTGTCCCCTCCCAGTCCAGCTGGCTGGGCTCCCACTCCCACGGTTGTCCCTGCTCTACCTGTCGCTCCCCTAAGCCCACATCCACATACTATGAGGTGGTCTGAGGGTCATTTATCCATTAAGCACTAGGCCCACAGGGATTAGGACTTATGGACATTTGCTGGTCCTAAAAATAAATGAGATGTAAAATACGTTCATTGGTCCCGACCCTGTGGCCAAAAAAAATCTTGCAAAATATTTAAAATAGACATAAAAATATTTAATTAAATATGTACACCATGAAGCTTTAGGCCAACTTTATTACCTACAAAGCTAATATTATAGGTTAAATGTTCTTACTTTGTAAAAATGCTTGCCAAGCAATCACAGCCAATGACAAATGTTCACAACCACAGTCATGGGCTCATGAGAGGCAGGACCTCATGGCAATTAGCAGGGATGAAGTTCAATGACCACTTCCTAGCTGTGTGACCTTGGTCAAGTTACTTAACCTCTCTGTGTCTCCGTTTCCTAATCTACGGAACAGAAAGTATATGAAGGGCCTACCTCATAGGATTGTTGTAAGGATTAAATGAGGTAACATGTGGAAGGGGCTCACAATAGTGCCAAATGCGTAGAAAGTTCTCAGTAAGAGAGAGTTACTATCAATACGTATGTCCAAATAATTTCAAAAAATATTTCAAAATTTTTAAGCAACAGATTACTTTCATCCATGACTGCAAGTATGGTTTCATACTGCATATGTGAAGTAGAGCCCACCTAAGTAACATAGCCTGGGGCCATCAAAGGTCTCCAAAAAGGCCTGGCTTGTCTGAAGCTTTCCAGGGTCGCATGTTGGTAATTGGTAAATGTTCAAATACAATCAAATTCAATCCTCCTTAGAAATGCAAAATATGGCATGGGTGTCTCAACTTTCCTGTTGACTAAGCAGGACAGTGACACTTAGAGTATTCCCAGATGCCCCAGAGGAATTAGATTTCCTTAAACAATGTATTTCCAATGTTCCAATAGCCTCCAAAAGTCTGATGTTTAGAAACACTGGGTTTCCAAAGTTAAAATTCAAACACGCATTACGACATCACGTTCAATATGCTTTTCCCCCAACCCCGCAGGAAGGAGAAAAGGAAGACGACGGGAAGGGGGAGGAGTGTTACCTCACAAGAGATGCCCGCATAGCCTTGGGGACACTCGCAATGCTCCACCTCTGTGGCCAGGGACAGGTCTATAACGTTAGGGCTGGCTATGTCCAGAGAGACAGAATCCAACCTGCAAACAGACAAACAGGCAGGGCCGTTACAGGACTTACACACTCGTACACGGCATCTAACACCTCAAAGAAGACGAATTCCTAAGAAAGATTTAATTCAAACAAAATGGTGATGTGATTTTTTAAGTAAGTAAAGATTTTCACAACAGGACACTTTCTGGGAGCTGTTCATTAGTCCCTGGAAATGCCTTGGACATTTGGTACAAGACGAGCGGCTGTCCATACACAGCCGTGGGAAGGCTCTGAGAAGCCCGTTCTGAAGAGTGAACTCCAGAACGAACCCATGCAGTTGAACTCTCTCTAGTGCAGAGAGATTGTCCTGAATGTGCAGTTCTCTGTTTGCTTTAGCTGCATCCAACATGCATGCTTAGCCTGGCATTGCCAGAAACTGACCTTCTCAGAGTAACAAAATGACTAAGGATGGACTCATGAGCTTAAATAGTTTGTGAAAACCTAAGACCATTAACATCAGGAGGGTGAAAACCAGATGCGACACAGTTAACAACTGTCACCTCATCGGGCATTTCTCAAAAATCCACCCTGAAAGTTTCTGATCCCAATGCCAAGTCTATCTCCTACTAGATACATTTGTCATGGACAACAATTGTTATGCCTTTGATAAAATTATAGTGATAAAAAATAATTCCAAGACAGTTCCGTTAGCTGTGTCCTTAAAATAATCAAGTAAAGTATATTCAGCTTAAAACTGTATGATAATAAAGACAAGATCACCTACGTTTTCCCTCCTTTTCAGTACACACCTGTAAAGAGCCATCTTTGCAGAATTGTAGTTGGCTCTGATCAAGAGATGGGTCACATTGGCAAGCACGGTCATCAGCTGGTCGCGATCTACCTCCCTCCTGCTATGAAAATCTCGGAAGTGCTCAGGCACGAGTCTAACCACGTTCAAGTGCTCTTCATAGGGCTGCAATAACAGGCCCTCTGCCTGGGTCCTTAAAGTGAGCCCATTCCCCTAACATTTAAAAACAAGAGGAAATATATTCATAATTCAATTTCATGATCAAACACTAAAAGCAGATTTTGTATTCAGCCACATGGCTTTTCAGTTATGTGCAGGTTTTTGGCAAACATGTAATGATGTCCATAGCCCTTGGTCCAGAACGACCAGAGAAAACATATCACTATCTTCCTCTCAGAGGGATTCGGATAAGTCTAAAGACTGTGCCTGTGCTGGGATCTCAGAAAAGAGACAAAGTCATGCACTAGCCCACAGTTTCCCTCAAAGCAACAAATCTGACACCTCTAATCTTTTTTTTAATTGAAGCATAGTTGATTTACAGTGTTTCAGGGGTACAGCAAAGGCCAAGGCCTTGCTGGGTCTTTCTGTGATGGGAGTGAGGATACAGGAACAGGGACAGAGGTGGAGGACAAAAATGACAATGCATCTCCAGTCCCCACACAGCCAGGCACTGCTGCCTAGTCATTCACATGGGGAGGACGCTACAGGAGGGGAGGAGGGACCCAAAGGGCCTAAAAGGAAGTCCCAACATCGAGGAAAAACTCCTCTCCCTCTAAATTGTGAATAGACAGGTCAGCTACAGGAGCAAGCGAAGAGCTACAGGTGCTGCCCTGAGGCAATTCTGGAAATTCCCAGTCTCAGCGGAGTCCAGACAGGCAAAGCACCGCTGAATGGCCACCTGGCCCTGAGCTCCTGCCACTACGGCCTCGCTTAGCCACCTTCAGTCATAAAACTGCTGCCCCACAAAGCCCTCGGCTCTAGCAAACTGATGCGAAAGCAATTACCTTAATGATGACGTCGGCATGAGACATGGGGTCACCGTCCACCGTCTCCACTGGGACCTCGTAAGACACCGTGTACCTCAGGAATCCACCAAACGCCGTCAGCTGGAATGTTTAAGTGACAATGAGCACGGAGGGGAAGGATCATAGCCCTTGGTAAGGGGACACGGTCACTAGGATCCACCTGGCAACAACTAGGCTGCGAGGTGTCCCAGAGGCCACTATATGTAAGGATTTCACAGTAAAGGCAGTGGAAAGGAAGCACGTTATACGAATGTTCTGTTTAACTGATACCACGAAACGTAGGATACTGTCTAAATGCACAGAAAAAAATGTACTCCTTCTTAGAGACCCTGAGGTAAATTACTCTGAACTTGTGCTAGTCCCACGATAGACCTTTATTTCACTTGAGGACTTTAGGGGGCAGGGAGTGTGATCCAGGACTACAATCTCAACACTGGGGCTCACCGCCCTGCTTATAGGAGGGCAACAGCGCTAAAGGAAGGACTAAGGATTTCCTTCCTGATCAGACATCCTTTAATGTAAAAGAGAGATTTTCTTTCTGCCAGCTATGGTACAACGTTCAGAATCCAATCTTTGCACCATAAAATTGGAGAGGTGCTCCCCAGACATGAAAACAAAACAAAACAAAACTATTGAATTTTGGTGATAAGATCCCATTCTAAATAGAAAATGTCTTCTAAGATTATAATTTGATGGGAAAAGTAATCATTTTCAAAAATAAACACTACTTAAATATACACAAAACAGCTATAAAATTAAAATATAACCAACAAATTAACTGGAAATGTACCACGGTACGAGACCTAAACTACATATACCATGACTTCAAACAAACCAAAGGCCTGGATAAGGTGAGCAGGGAGCTGTAGGTATTGAGAGAGATTCCATTGGATATATTTTCAGATCGATCAGAGTCTGGAGGGAAGCTGCCTAATTGGTGAGGAGGGACAGGACCATGTCATTGAAGGGAGAGGTTAAATCGTAGCCACCAACTTCTCACTTTGTGGAATCACCTTTGAGCGTTTTCTTACAGTGGAAAGTATTCTACCTGTTCTTAAACATGAACTTCACGTGAGCAACAAGCATAATAAAGAAGAAGGGGGCAGTGCAAGGCTTCCTGCACACCTTTCCCAGGGGTGTTCTATACGCCAGGTAAGACAGGTACACGGCTGGCTCCACAGGGCAGGGATGCGAGGGACCTTCACTAAGGCCCAGGTGACCCAGGAACCCAGAGCAAAACAGAAGGTCTGTCGGGGAGGGGACAAGATTTCATACAACAGACCACCTTCGACAGGGCCAAGAAAGACACAGGTTCATATTTTAAAGATGCAGTAAAGTCTAACAAGGATAAAAAGACCGTGTGAGTCAGGTGTCAGTAAACGCTGTGTGATATTCTGCTAAACTCAAAAGAGACCAACGACAGTACTTGAAAAGCCAACACAAGGTCTTCCTTAATGTGCTCTGAGATCTCTGCCCCAGACACCGGCCCTGAAGTACCTTGTTTCCCAGGTAGGCCTCCGGGGCCGACCAGTAATACTGGGAAGTCAGCCTCTGCACCACCGCCGAGCTGTTGATGCTGATCTGGTGACGCCCGCCCAGCATGTCCTGCTGGGACCGGAGCTGGCTGGAACTGACCAAGTCGGTGACCAGCCAGCCGGACATATCTTTCACCTTAAAAAAGATCCAAGAATTTTAGAACATGAAATTGAAGTCACCTTAGGTTTCACCCAGCCCAGTGTTAGTATCTTCACCATGAAGGGACAGACCCAGAAAGCACGGCGAGGACGGAGCTAACACACGGTGGCCCTTGCACTCGTCAAAGGACCCGGAAAACCTGAGAACGAGTCACACGTCCCCCAAACCCAGGTCAATTAGAAGCAAATAATGAGCAAAACCATAAAGGCCACGGGTATATAACTTAGATTAAAAAACAGCAAAAAACTCAATAAACGCATTGAACACAGTGTCTCTGGCTAACTCTGACTTCGTTGTTGCCCCCTGCTTCTTAGCCAAATGCCAAAAACCGTATAAAACAACCTCCAGATCCTATCCTCCCAATTTGTCATCTACATAGAGATGACAGGAGATCACCCACAGGAACGCACCCCATTCTCAAGTACTGATCCGAATCCCTCCTCCCCATACGCTGGTGAGGAGGGAGGAAGGAGGGGAGGAGGGAGGGTCAGGGACTAGCCCTAACCTCCAGCCATCACCCTGTCCTCCCTAGAACCCACTCAGCACTCACCCAGAACTCATTCCCCCAGAATTCTCGATTCCCCAAACAAAGGGAGTACCCTGCCTCTCCTCATAAACTGTGCCACCTGCTGCGTTCCCACCTCGCCTGCTTCTTAGAGCTAGAAAATTCTGCATGTCCCCAGGTCCTGCTATGCTTCCCGGCCTGAGACCGGGGTGGGGCTGGTGGGGTAACATCTGACCCCACAACTCCATGCATTTCCCCACAGAAGAAATTTACACACGATGCATTCTGCAATGCCGCAGCATCCTATTGCTTCCATAGGAAAATGTATGAGGGAACAAACACATGATCTAGGAATTTTTGACACTTTGGTAAAGTGGGCAGCCTTTGATCCACGCCGACGTCGGTCCAAAGGATGAGAGTGGTGTTACAGAAAAGACAGCCTCATCGCTTTCTGACACAGTTCCTGGCTCTCAAAGGATTCCCCCACCTGACTGATTGGCCAGGAGAGGCTGTCGCAAACGTCAGAGACACCAAAGCAGAAGCATTCCGAGCAGCCCTGGGGGTTCCTTTCCTCCAAGTTATAGAATCCTGGTTTGCATCGATCACAATGTTTCCCCTCAACATTCTCCTGCAAATTGGAGTAAAAAATTAGCTTTTGAAACCAATAGGTAGGCAGACTACAATGACATTAACATGACATTAGCAAGAAAGATGTCTGGTGATCCAGAGACACAGGTAAACAAAAAGACACTCAAAGTCAATGCAAAGCCTCATGATGTCACGATTTCCAGATAGTCTGAAATACGTATCATTTGATTTTGTAGTCAAGACTGAGGCTAGGAATCTTAGAGCTTGGTCCTTATATTTAAATGGCTTTTTCGTGTTGCTTTGTTTTAAATCTTCTATGTCTGCAGATCTTTCAAGCATTTTAAAATCTGAAGAGGACTATGTAATTGTCTTGTTAATAAATGCTCAAGATAATTTTCCATCATATGTAACGTACCTAAGACTCTGCTTACATGGGAAGGAACACAAGACACAGCTGGAAGTCCGCTGAATTACGGGGAGATGGTTATTAGTGTCAGATAGCCAGAAAACGCCTCCCTGGTACCAGAATCATGCATTTCTTATCATTGTTCAATTGCTTTTTAAGAGAAGTCCAAAAGAATCTATCTGCCTTTAATTAATGTTCTTAGAAATATAGTGTTTACTTGGTTCTCCTCTAAACATAAAGCTTAAAAAGGATGTCACAGAAGAGGCATTAGGCCAAGGCCTAAGAAAAGCAGTATTTGGTTTCAACCAGGAAGTCACAGAAATACTTCTGGAGTATCTGGCCATCACCCAGAAGGCACCAAAAAAGAAAATCAGGTGCCCATCTAAGTCCAAGGATATATTCTCTGGCCAGTTCACTGTGACATAATGTCATGCTTCTCAGGAAGGCTCAGGGGAAGGGATAGTTCCACTTTCACCTCGATGCTTTGCTTAGGACCTGATCATCTGAGCCAATGAAATGCATCCCATTTTCAGGACATCTCAAAGGAAACTCTGGGGCAGCTTTAACCTCCACACATACCTTACAGAGACAAGCCTCAGAGCAGGGTTCCTCATTCACGCTGCCGGCTGGGTTACAGTCACAGGGCACACACGCAGGGTAACCCTTATAACCAAACTGGCAGCGATCACATTTTTCTCCCGCGTAACCTTCCTTGCATGGACACTGACCCGGCCACTTCCCTGCGAAGAAAAATGGCAAAATGACCCAACAGGAAGGTAAAAGAGGTTTAAAGCAGGGGTTGGCCAACTATTTCTATAAAGGGCCAGCGAGTAAATATTTTAGGCTTTCTGGCCAGAGACTCTGTTGCAACTATTCAACTTTGCCCGTATTGCTTGAAAGCAGCCACAGATGATACATAAATAGATGGGTATAGCTTTATTTATAAAAAACAGTGGTGCCAGATATGGCCCATAGACCATAGTTTGACAACTCCTGGTTTAAAGAAAGAACAAGACAGATGGAAAGCACAGAGGCTGGTGGGAATGTAAAATGGTGCAGAAGCTTTACAAAAACATTTAGTACTTCTTCAAAATGCTAAGCATAGTGTGACCATAAGATCCAGCAATACAATACCTAAGTATTTAGCCAAGAAAAATGGAAACATACATCCTCCCAAAAACTTGTACATAAATGTTTGTAGCAGCATTATTCACAATAGACAAAAAGTCAAAACCACCCAAATATTCATCAACCGATGAGTGGATAAGTTAAACATGCATACAATGGAGTATTATTCAGCAATCAAAAGCACTGAAGTACTGACACGTGCTACATGGATGAACCTTGAAAACATTATGCTCCGTAAAAGAAGCCAGTCACTAAAGACCACATAGTGTATGGTTCTATTTATACGAAATGGCCAGAATAAGCAAATCTCTAGAGAAAAATTACATCCGTGGCTGCCTAGAGCTTGGAGCTGGGGCAAAGGGATGGAGGAAAACAGGCAACAACTACCAGTGGGGAAGGGGTTTCTTTATGGGGAGATGAAAATTACCAATATTGGATTGTGGTGATGGCTGCGCCCATGAATATGCCGAAACACAATGAACTGTACACTTTAAATGGGTGTACTGTATGGTAGTCAATCATATCACAAAATCAAGCTTTTTTTTTTTTTTTAAAGCACATAAGCCAGTGGTGGAGGGCAATAAGCACTGTCTTTGCTTCTAATGCCAGCTTTGAAAGTTGTGTACTCTTGGCCAAGGTTCTTAAGTACTCTAAGCTACAGTTTCCTTGCCTATAAATTGGGTAAAATAATTTTTATTGGCCATGATTTAAAGTCGAAATGAGGGCTTCCCTGGTGGCGCAGTGGTTGAGAGTCCGCCTGCTGATGCAGGGGACACGGGTTCGTGCCCTGGTCCGGGAAGATCCCACATGCCGCGGAGCGGCTGGGCCCGTGAGCCATGGCCGCTGAGCCTGCGCGTCCGGAGCCTGTGCTTCGCAACGGGAGAGGCCACAATAGTGAGAGGCCCACGTACCCCCCCCCCCCCAAAAACAAAAAGTTGAAATGATATATATTTGAAAATGAACCCAATCAAGGGTGATTGTCATCAGCCCCAACATCTCATCACGCGCTGCGGGTAAGAATCAACTCCCTCCTGTGATTTACCCTCCCCCTTGTCAGCAGGGCCCACAGACAGCACATCCCTCCCTGCTGAGCAATATCCATCCTCACTGCTAGTGACGGAGCACTGGAGGGGGTCACAGGGGTCTCTGGACAGATGCCACCTCCTCAGGAGACTCTGGTATTTGCAAGTCCATTTGCCAGTTTTTGAAATGAAAAGAACACTGACATTTACAAAGTTAACTGGGGGATCTGACTGCTTTGTGGGAGGATGTATGCTAAAGGCTCTGCATGTCTTCTGAGCGCTAAGTAGAGTGATTGCTATTTACTGTTTCACGTATGACTTGAAACCGAGCCTTATTTCCTCTTTCGTCAAAAGCTAATTAACCTCTCAAATGTCATTTCATTGTCCCAACATTGCCATTTCCACCCTCTACCTCCCTCCTATCACGATTCCTAATTTTGCTTTATGCCCAGGGCACTGATTCCTACCTGGCTTTATATTATTTATGTACTTGTTCGTTTATTGTCTGCTTGTGAGCAGGGATCTTGGTCATCTTGTTCGAGGATATTTATGTTCCTAGGTCCTAGAAAACTGCCTGACACGTAGTAGGTGCTTAGTGAATATTTGCTGAGTGAAAGAATCAATAGAGAATCACACCACTAAATTATTACACAATGGTAACAGTCTCACTAGGTACAAATCTTACACACATACACACACAAATCAATTACAAGCACAAAAATGAATCAAGTACTCACCTCTGTGTAAGTCAGAATGAAGGTCATTCTTAATACAGACAGAACTGAGGGACCCCAGAGGGTCACAGTCACAGGGATGACAAGGGTTGTCATCATAAGGTGACACCTGAAAGACAGAGGTTGCCCTAGATTATCTTGCTAGAAATAACAGCAATATTAGTATTAACATTGAGAATAATACCAATGACAAGGTATTGACTTTTTATCCAAGATGTGACTATCACAATGATTCTGTGTACCCAGAGGGTGTAGGTCAAGCCAGAAAAAAAGTGCAAACATCTTTTTGACAGTGACAGCAGCTGGCGTCATTAGCAAAGTGTCATCCTTCTTCATTTTCACTGCTACCCGTCCCCTCACTCTGCCATCTCTTGGAGACATGTAGAAGCCTCTCCTATGACTTAGCCACCATGGGATTCCCGTGACAGCTACATATGGTGTCAACTGAGGAGTGAGCACTTCCTACTGGCAAGATACAGCTGCTTTAGTTATTGGCTGACTCTCCACAGGGACACTTACTATCACAAAACTCTGAGATGATGTAGCCAGTAGACCCACAATTCAAGTTAAGTAACAATGGTGAACATCCTACCCTGAGCAAGAAAACAGGATGGACAGAGCAGGAAACTGATATCTGAAGAACACTACCAGCATATTGTAAGAATACAGATGAAATGTTGCAAAAGGAAATGTCTTCAATACTGAGACTGATGCGTGGCGGCCTGAATGTCTTTCCTACCGCAAAGCTGGGCGACAGTTGAGGCGCTCTTACCCTGTGTGGTCTGTAATATCCATCCACGCAGGTTTCACAGTTGATGCCCATGGTTTTCTGCAGGCAATCAATACAAACCCCTCCTCCTCTGAATTGTCCGGCAGTATTCAGACTTCTCTTCTGATTCGCCACATTTTCATCATAGTAACAGTCTTTGGCTTTATTGTGGCAATTGCATTCTAGGAGAATATTTTAACATCTCAATTAATACAAATACTGTGTCCTAGATAAAGAAAAGCCTTCCCTCCTTTAGTAAATTTTGATGACTATAAATTAAATTAAAAGTATAGAAGAAGTCATTTTAGTAACAATCTTTCAGAGGCACTGGGGAGTAGCTATCTGAATTATACGTATGCATATCCACTTGATTCATCAACCTGTCTCCTGGGATCATATCTTGCAGAAGCACTTGCTCACTTGTCAATGACAAAGGTGAATTACTGCACCACTGCTTGTGTTAACAAAGGACTTGTAACAAGCAAAATACCACGGGTAGGTAGCTGTTTTGATTATGTTACATCCATATAATGGAGTTCAGTGCAACTGCTTTTAAAACAACATTTCATAGTGTTAATATGGAGATATTTTATTTAAGATATATTGTTAAATATAAAAGTAATGCATAGAATGGCACGCATAGCACATCAGGTTCTGTGTACGAACAGTGTGATGTGTTGGAATATACTAACTTATGCTTTACTTGTATAAACATTTCAGGAAGAACCTACCAGGAAATAATAAAAAGTAGGAAGGATAGAGACAGAAATATATATATTTTTATATACTGTAGATATTAGAACCTTGTGAATATATTGCCTATTTAAAATTTAAATCCAAATTTATAAAGAATAAATTAATATATTGGAAGCAGAATCTTAGAGAAATAGCAAATTGATAATCAATGCATTCGGGTCTCAATCCTTCAAATTTTATTAAGGTAGTCTGCCTCTTTGTGAACTACTTGAATAACTAAGAAAACCAGTTATTTACTACTTACAGATGTTAAGTCACCATAAACTGAAGCATATGAAGGGGGAAAACTTCACATCCTTGCAATTCTCAGTGAACTTACCTTCACACGTGTTACCAGAGGAAACAGTGCCGGGCCTCCAGGGCTGCTGACGGTACCCAGGACAACACCGATTGCAGCTGTCACCACACGTGTTATGTTCACACTGACACTGGAATTTCTAGGCAGTAAGGAATATAAAATTGCATCTGAAAATTTACCTGTATGTTTTTCTTAATTTTATTTAGGAAGAACCCATCACAGTCAAATACACAGCAAGAGTTTACAATCAAGCAAACTGGCATTTAATTTTTAGAGGAAAAAAATAAACATATGACCTGGTTACAAACAGAAGTGAGAAGGAATAAACCAAAACTAACATATGGCTTAACAAAAACAAACTTTTCAAAAGAGACACATTGACCTGAAAGGTTTGGAAGCTCCTACTAGTAACTTTCTTGATACTCATCTCTGTTTTTTCAGCAATAATAAAAGTCCTAGGCTTCCCTGGTGGTGCAGTGGTTAAGAATCCGCCTGCCAATGCAGGGGACACAGGTTTGATCCCTGGTCCAGGAAGATCCCACATGCCACGGAGGAACTAAGCCCGTGCACCACAACTACTGAGCCTGTGCTCTAGAGGCCGTGAGCCACAACTACTGAGACTGCAAGCCACAACAACTGAGCCCAGGTACCCCAACTACTGAAGCCCGCGTGCCGAGAGCCTGTGCTTTGCAACAAGAGAAGCCACCGCAATGAGAAGCCCACGCACTGCAAGGAAGAGTAGCCCCTGCTTGCCGCAACTAGAGAAAGCCCGTGTGCAGCAACAAAGACCCAACGCAGCCAAAAATAAATAAACAAAAATTTAAAAAAAAAATCCGATTCAGGAGTTAAATTATTACGAAGATTGGGTAAAAATAAGTAGCTTCGTGTAAGTTTTAAAAGAAGAAAAGAGGATGCCATCTTCTTCACTTAATACTACGTTAAAAGAGGAAAACTTTATTTTACCTTGATTTAGCACCACAAAAAAAGAAAGAGGGCGAAGTCAGAAGGAGGGGAATCCTTCTTTTAAAAAGTATAGGAGACGAGGGGAAGATGGCGGAGAGACATGGGGAAGATGGCGAAAAGACGAGGGGGGAAGATGGCGGAAAGACGAGGGGGGAAGATGGCGGAAAAGTAAGACGCGGAGATCACCTTCCTCCCCACAGATACACCAGAAATACATCTACACGTGGAACAACTCCTAAAAAACACCTACTGAACGCTGGCAGAAGACCTCAGACCTCCCAAAAGGCAAGAAACCCCCCACGTACATGGGTAGGGCAAAAGAAAAAACCGAGACAAAAGAATAGGGACAGGACCTGCACCAGTAGAAGGGAGCTGTGAAGAAGGAAAAGTTTCCACACACTAGGAAGCCCCTGCGCGGGCGGAGACTGCGGGTGGCGGAGGCCGGTGGAGCTTCGGAGCCCCGGAGGAGAGCGCAGCCACAGGGGTGCGGAGGGCAAAGCGGAGAGATTCCCGCACAGAGGATGAGGGCCGACCGGCACTCACCAGCCCGAGAGGCTTGTCTGCTCACTCACCGGGGCGGGCGGGGCTGGGAGCTGAGGCTCGGGCTTTGGTCAGAGAGCAGGGAGAGGACTGGGGTTCCGGCGTGAACACAGCCTGAAGGGGTTAGTGCACCACGGCTAGCCGGGAGGGAGTCCGGGAAACGTCTGGAGCTGCCGAAGCGGCAAGAGACTTTTTCTTCCCTCTTTGTTTCCTGGTGCGCGAGGAGAGGGGATTAAGAGCGCGGCTTAAAGGAGCTCCAGAGACGGGCGCGAGCCGCGGCTAAAAGCGCCGACTCCAGAGACGGGCATGAGACGCTAAGGCTGCTGCTGCTGCCGCCACCAAGAAGCCTGTATGCGAGCACAGGTCACTCTCCACACCTCCTTTCCGGGGAGCCTCTGCAGGCCCCCACTGCCAGGTTCCCGGGATCCAGGGACAACTTCCTCGGGAGAACGCACGGCGCCTCAGGCTGCCGCAACGTCACGCCGTCCTCTGCCGCAACGTCTCGCCGTCCTCTGCCGCGACGTCATGCCGTCCTCTGCCGCCGCAGGCCCGCCCCGCACTCCGCGCCCCTCCCTCCCCCCGGCCGGAGTGCGCCAGAGCCCCCGAATCAGCTGCTCCTTTAACCCCGTCCTGTCTGAGCGGAAAAACAGACGCCCTCCAGCGACCTACATGCAGAGGCGGGGCCAAATCCAAAGCTGAGCCCCTGGGAGCTGTGAGAACAAAGAAGAGAAAGGGAAATCTCTCCCAGCAGCTTCAGAAGCAGCGGATTAAAGCTCCACAATCAACTTGATGTACCTGCATCTGTGGAATAAATGAATAGACTAACGCATCATCCCAAATTAAGGAGGTGGACTTTGAGAGCAAGATTTATGATTTTTTCCCCTTTTCCTCTTTTTGTGAGTGTGTATGTGTATGCTTCTGTGTGAGATTTTGTCTGTATAGCTTTGCTTCCACCATTTGTACTAGGGTTCTATCCGTCCCTTTTTTTTTCTTAATAATTAATTCTAATAACTTTGATTTTACTTTATCTTCTTTCTTTCTTTCTTACTTTCTTTCTTTCTTTCCTTCCTTCCTTCCCTCCTTTAGAAAACAAATATTCCCAAATTGAGGAGGTGGACTTTGAGAGCAAGATTTATGATCTATTTCCCTTTTCCTCTTTTTGTGAGTGTGTATGTGTATGCTTCTATATGAGATTTTGTCTGTATAGCTTTGCTTCCACCATTTGTCCTAAGGTTCTATCCATCCGTTTTTGTTTTTCTTTAAATTTTTTTTCTTAATAATTATTTTTTAATTTAATAACTTTATTATATTTTACTTTATTTTATTTTACTTTTATCTTCTTTCTTTTTTTCCTTCCTTCCTTCCTCCCACTGTCCCTCCCTCCCTCCCTCCTTTCTTTCTTTCTTGCCTTCTTTCCTCTTTTCTTCTTTCTTTTTCTTCCTTCCTTCCTTCCTTCCCTCCTTTCTTTCTTTCTTTCATTCTTTCTTTCTTTATTCCTACTTCTACTAATTCGTTCTCTCTACTTTTTCTCCCTTTTATTCTGAGCCGTGTGGATGAAAGGCTCTTGGTGCTGCAGCCAGGAGTCAGTGCTGTGCCTCTGAGGTGGGAGAGCCAACTTCAGGACACTGGTCAGCAAGAGACCTCCCAGCTCCACATAATGCCAAATGGCGAAAATCTCCCAGAGATCTCCATCTCAACACCAGCACCCAGCTTCACTCAATGACCAGCAAGCTACAGTGCTGGACACCCTATGCCAAACAACTAGCAAAACAGGAACACAACCCCACCCATTAGCAGAGATGCTGCCTAAAATCATAATAAGTCCACAGACACCCCAAAACACACCACCAGACGTGAACCTGCCCACCAGAGAGACCAGATCCAGCCTCATCCACCAGAACACAGGCACTAGTCCCCTCCACCAGGAAGCCTACAGAACCCACTGAACCAATCTTAGCCACTGGGTACAGACACCAAAAACAACGGGAACTACGAACCTGCAGCCTGCGAAAAGGAGACCCCAAACACAGTAAGATAAGCAAAATGAGAAGACAGAAAAACACACCGCAGGGCTTCCCTGGTGGCACAGTGGTTGAGAGTCCGCCTGCAGATGCAGGGGACGCGGGTTCGTGCCCCGGTCCGGGAGGATCCCACGTGCCGCGGAGCGGCTGGGCCCGTGAGCCATGGCCGCTGAGCCTGCGCGTCCGGAGCCTGTGCTCCGCGACGGGAGAGGCCACAGCAGTGGGAGGCCCGCGTACCGCAAAAAAAAAAAAAAGAAAAACACACCGCAGATGAAGGAGCAAGATAAAAACCCACCAGAACTAACAAATGAAGAGTAAATAGGCAGTCTACCTGAAAAAGAATTCAGAATAATGATAGTAAAGATGATCCAAAATCTTGGAAATAGAATAGACAAAATGCAAGAAACATTTAACAAGGACCTAGAAGAACTAAAGATGAAACAAACAATGATGAACAGCACAATAAATGAAATGAAAAATACTCTAGATGGGATCAATAGCAGAATAACTGAAGCAGAAGAACGGATAAGTGGCCTGGAAGATAAAATGGTGGAAATAACTACTGCAGAATAGAATAAAGAAAAAAGAATGAAAAGAACTGAAGACAGTCTCAGAGACCTCTGGGACAACATTAAATGCACCAACATTCGAATTATAGGGGTTCCAGAAGAAGCAGAGAAAAAGAAAGGGACTGAGAAAATATTTGAAAAGATTATAGTTGAAAACTTCCCTAATATGGGAAAGGAAATAGTTAATCAAGTCCAGGAAGCACAGAGAGTCCCATACAGGATAAATCCAAGGAGAAATATGCCAAGACACATATTAATCAAACTATCAAAAATTAAATACAAAGAAAGCATATTAAAAGCAGCAAGGGAAAAACAACAAATAACATACAAGGGAATCCCCATCAGGTTAACAGCTGATCTTTCAGCAGAAACTCTGCAAGCCAGAAGGGACTGGCAGGACATATTTAAAGTGATGAAAAAGAAAAACCTGCAACCAAGATTACTCTACCCAGCAGGGATCTCATTCAGATTTGATGGAGAAATTAAATCCTTTACAGACAAGCAAAAGCTGAGAGAGTTCAGCACCACCAAACCAGCTTTACAACAAATGCTAAAGGAACTTCTCTAGGCAGGAAACACAAGAGAACGAAAAGACCTACAATAATGAACCCAAAGCACTTTAGAAAATGGGAATAGGAACATACATATCGATAATTGCCTTAAATGTAAATGGACTAAATGCTCCCACCAAAAGACACAGATTGGCTGAATGGATACAAAAACAAGACCTATATATATGCTGTCTAAAAGAAACCCACTTCAGACATAGAGACACATACAGACTGAAAGTAAGGGGATGGAAAAAGACATTCCATGCAAATGGAAACCAAAAGAAAGCTGGAGTAGCAATTCTCATATCAGACAAAATAGACATTAAATAGACCCTATTACAAGAGACAAAGAAGGACACTACATAATGATCAAGGGATCGATCCAAGAAGAAGATATAACAATTGTAAATATTTATGCACCCAACATAGGAGCACCTCAATACATAAGGCAAATACTAACAGCCATAAAAGAGGAAATCGACAGTAACACATTCATAGTAGGGGACTTTAACACCCCACTTTCACCAATGGACAGATCATCCAAAATGAAAATCAATAAGGAAACACAAGCTTTAAATGAAAATCAATAAGGAAACACAAAATGAAAATCAATAAGGAAACATAAAGAAAACTACATCTTGATACATTAAACAAGATGGACTTAATTGATATTTATAGAACACTCCATCCAAAAACAACAGAATACACATTTTTCTCAAGTGCTCATGGAACATTCTCCAGGATAGATCATATCTTGGGTCACAAATCAAGCCTTGGTAAATTTAAGAAAATTGAAATTGTATCAGGTATCTTTTCCGACCACAACGCCATGAGACTAGATATCAATTACAGGAAAAGATCTGTAAAAAATACAAACACATGGAGGCTAAACAATACACTACTTAATAACTAAGTTATCACTGAAGAAATCAAAGAGGAAATAAAAAAATACCTAGAAACAAATGACAATGAAGACATGACGACCCAAAATCTATGGGATGCAGCAAAAGCAGTTCTAAGAGGGAAGTTTATAGCAATACAAGCCCACCTTAAGAAACAGGAAACATCTCGAATAAACAACCTAACCTTGCACCTAAAGCAATTAGAGAAAGAAGAACAAAAAAACCCAAAGTTAGGAGAAGGAAAGAAATCATAAAAATCTGATCAGAAATAAATGAAGGAAACAATAGCAAAGATCAATAAAACTAAAAGCTGGTTCTTTGAGAAGATAAAATAGATAAACCATTAGCCAGACTAATCAAGAAAAAGAGGGAGAGGACTCAAATCAATAAACTAAAAAGGAGAAGTTACAACAGACACCGCAGAAATACAAAGCATCCTAAGAGACTACTACAAGCAACACTATGCCAATAAAATGGACAGGCTGAAAGAAATGGACAGATTCTTATAAATGTATAAACTTCGAAGACTGAACCAGGAAGAAATAGAAAATATGAACCGACCAATCACAAGTAATGAAATTGAAACTGTGATTAAAAACCTTCCAACAAACAAAAGCCCAGGACCACATGGCTTCACAGGCGAATTCTATCAAACATTTAGAGAAGAGCTAACACCTATCCTTCTCAAACTCTTCCAAAATATAGCAGAGGGAGGAACACTCCCAAATTCATTCTACAAGGCCACCATCACCTTGATACCAAAACCAGACAAGGATGTCACAAAGAAAGAAAACTACAGGCCAATATCACTGATGAACAAAGATGCAAAAATCCTCAACAAAATACTAGCAAACTGAATCCAACAGCACATTAAAAGGATCATACACCATGATCAAGTGGGGTTTATTCCAGGAGTGCAAGGATTCTTCAATATACGCAAATCAATCAATGTGATAAACCATATTAACAAACTGAAGGAGAAAAACCATATGATCATCTCAATAGATGTAGAGAAAGCTTTTGACAAAATTCAACACCCATTTATGATAAAAACCCTGCAGAAAGTAGACATAGAGGGAACTTTCCTCAACATAATAAAGGCCATATATGATAAACCCACAGCCAACATCATCCTCAATGGTGAAAAACTGAAAGCATTTCCACTAAGATCAGGAACAAGAGAAGGTTGCCCACTCTCACCACTCTTATTCAACATAGTTTTGGAAGTTTTAGCCACAGCAATCAGAGGAGAAAAGGAAATAAAAGGAATCCAAATCGGAAAAGAAGAAGTAAAGCTGTCACTGTTTGCAGATGACATGATACTATACATAGAGGATCCTAAAGATGCTACCAGAAAACTACTAGAGCTAATCAATGAATTTGGTAAAGTTGAAGGATACAAAATTAATGCACAGAAATCTCTTGCATTCCTACACACTAATGATGAAAAATCTGAAAGTGAAATCAAGAAAACACTCCCATTTACCACTGCAACAAAAAGAATAAAATATCTAGGAATAAACCTACCTAAGGAGACAAAAGACCGGTATGCAGAAAATTATAAGACACTGATGAAAGAAGTTAAAGATGATACAAATAGATGGAGAGATATACCATGTTCTTGGATTGGAAGAATCAACATTTTGAAAATGATTCTACAACCCAAAGCAATCTACAGATTCAATGCAATCCCTATCAAACTACCAATGGCATTTTTCACAGAACTAGAACAAAAAATTTCACAATTTGTATGGAAACACAAAAGACCCCGAATAGCCAAAGCAATCTTGAGAAAGAAAAACAGAGCTGGAGGAATCAGGCTCCCTGACTTCAGACTATACTACAAAGCTACAGTAATTAAGACAGTATAGTACTGGCACACAAACAGAAAGATAGATCAATGGAACAGGATAGAAAGCCCAGAGTTAAACCCACGCACATATGGTCACCTTATCTTTGATAAAAGAGGCAGGAATATACAGTGGAGAAAGGACAGCCTCTTCAATAAGTGGTGCTGGAAAACTGGACAGGTATATGTAAAAGTATGAGATTAGATCACTCCGTAACACCATACACAAAAATAAGGTCAAAATGGATTAAAGACCTAAATGTAAGGCCAGAAACTATCAAACTCTTAGAGGAAAACATAGGCAGAACACTCTATGACATAAATCACAGCAAGATCCTTTTAGACCCATCTCCTAGAGAAATGGAAAAAAAAACAAAAAAACAAATGGGACCTAATGAAACTTCAAAGCTTTTGCACAGCAAAGGAAACCATAAACAAGACCAAAAGACAACCCTCAGAATGGGAGATAATATTTGCAAATGAAGCAACTGACAAAGGATTAATTTCCAAAATTTACAAGCAGCTCATGCAGCTCAATAACAAAAAAACAAACAACCCAATCCAAAAATGGGCAGAAGACCTAAATAGACATTTCTCCAAAGAAGATATACAGACTGCCAACAAACACATGAAAGAATGCTCAACATCATTAATCATTAGAGAAATGCAAATCAAAACTACAATGAGATATCATCTCACACCAGTCAGAATGGCCATCATCAAAAAATCTAGAAACAATAAGTGCTGGAGAGGGTGTGGAGAAAAGGGAACACTCTTGCACTGTTGGTGCAAATGTAAATTGGTACAGCCACTATGGAGAACAGTATGGAGGTTCCTTAAAAAACTACAAATAGAACTACCATATGACCCAGCAATCCCACTACTGGGCATAGACCCTGAGTAAACCATAATTCAAAAAGAGTCATGTACCAAAATGTTCATTGCAGCTCTATTTACAATAGCTCAGAGATGGAAACAACCTAAGTGCCCATCATCGGATGAATGGATAAAGAAGATGTGGCACATATATACAATGGAATATTACTCAGCCATAAAAAGAAACAAAATTGAGGTATTTGTAATGAGGTGGATAGACCTAGAGTCTGTCATACAGAGTGAAGTAAGTCAGAAAGAGAAAGATAAATACCGTATGCTAACACATATATATGGAATTTAAGAAAAAAATGTCATGAAGAACCTAAGGGTAAGACAGGAATAAAGACACAGACCTACTAGAGAACGGACTTGAGGATATGGGGAGGGGGAAGGGTGAGCTGTGACAAAGCGAGAGAGAAGCATGGACATATATACACTACCAAACGTAAGGTAGATAGCTAGTGGAAAGCAGCCGCATAGCACAGGGAGATCAGCTCGGTGCTTTGTGACCGGCTGGAGGGGTGGGATAGGGAGGGTGGGAGGGAGGGAGACGCAAGAGGGAAGAGATATGGGAACATATGTGTATGTATAACTAATTCACTTTGTTATAAAGCAGAAAGTAACACACCATTGTAAATCAATTATACCCCAATATAGATGTTAAAAAAAAAAGTATAAACATGATTTCTAACTGCACGTGATTTTCACTTGACTATCTTATAGAGAAGACCTTCAAAATTCAAAAGGTCACTGAATTGCACACTTAAAAACGATTAAAATGGTAAATTTTACGTTACCTTTTTTTTAAACACCTCCAAAAAAAAATTTATGGAAAGAATTTAATTAGAAACATATTCTCCTACCAACACAAAATTAAATTGTTTAAAAAAATTAAACCAGTTAAATTATCTGAAAATCTCTTTTTGTGGCTTGATTTTATAACTTTCAACACATGCCTTGAATAAAAAAGTGCAATGCAAATATTATAGCTACAAGTGCTATTTTGAATTTTTAGTAAAATGTGAAATACTATAACTCACCTTTATAGTTTCATCCCATGGGCAGCTACTAGCATGGCCATAACAAATACACATTCCTCCAACAGAAATGTCTTTTATTGAATAGTAATACTAAGGAAAAAGAAAGTAACAAGCAAAAATTAAAACCTCTTCTATTTCAGTGAGAAGAAAATGTTGGCACTCCAACAAATATCTCAGTTGTTATTGGTAATCAAAAACACAGATATGCATTTTAAACTATATTTCATGCACAAGTAAATATAAATAAAATATTTATGTTCAATTAATGTAAACAATGTTCAGGGCTTCCCTGGTGGCACAGTGGTTGAGAGTCCGCCTGCCGATGCAGGGGACACGGGTTTGAGCCCTAGTCTGGGAAAATCCCACATGCCACGGAGCAACTGGGCCCATGAGCCACAATTACTGAGCCTGTGCGTCTGGAGCCTGTGCTCTGCAACAAGAGAGGCCAGAACAGTGAGAGGCCCAGGCACTGCGATGAAGAGTGGCCCCTGCTTGCCACAACTAGAGAAAGCCCTCGCACAGAAACGAAGACCCAACACAGCCATAAATAAATAAATTATTCATTAAAAAAAATGTTCAAATTAGCTCATCAACAGAAACCAAAGGAGTTTAAAAAGAATTTCTCAACTTGGCTGCATCTTAAACCGAGGCAGTCATATTCAAACGCCATGTTACTGAAAACCCTAAAAATATTCCTAAATTGAACACAGCCCTATATAAAAAGGAATAACTCATGACCAATTAGGATTTATCCCATGGGTGCAGAGTTAATTTAACACACAAAAAAAATCAATAAATGTAAATCACCACATTAACAGAATAAAGGAGAAAAATCATATAATCATTTCATTAGATGCACAAAAAGCATTTTACAGAAGGCAACACCATCAATTAAAAAACAACTCAGCAAACCAGAGTAGAAGAGAACTTCTTCAGTCTAATGCAGGCGTGTCTATGGAAAACCTAGAGCTAACAGTGAAAGATTAAGTGCTTTCCTCTTGAAATCTGCTCTTACCATTTCTATTCAACATTCTATGGGAGGTGCCAGCCAGTTCAATAATGCAAGAAAAAAGAAGTCAAAAGCAAACAGAGTGCACAGTAAGACGAAACTGTCATTATCTGTAGATGACATGATTGTGTACATAGAAAATCTATCAAAAACTACTAGAATATGTGAATTTGGCAATGTCTCAATCAACAAAAATTAATTGTACTTCTATACACTAGCAATGAACAAATGGAAAATAAATGTTAGAAAGCAAACCATTAACACTAATATTCAAAAACATGAAATACTTAAAAATAAACTGAACAAAAGATTGACAAATAAACAAATAATAGATCATTGCCAAGAGGAACTTAAGAAGACAGAGGTAAGTGGGGAGGTATAGCACATTCATGGACTAGATGATCCAATATTGTCAAAATGTCTTCCAAAATTCCTCCTAACTTGATCTACGGAATCAATGGAATCCCAATGAAAGTCTTAGCAGGATTTCTTTCTTCCCTTCTTTCTTTATTTCTTTCCTACTTTCTTTCCTTCTTTCTTTCTTTCTTTCCTTCTTTCTTTCCTTCTTTTTGGTATTAATTGACAAACTGATTCTAAAATTTATAAGGAAACACAATGAACTTGGAACAGCCTAACCAATCTTGAAAAAGGACTGAGTTGGACTATTATGGTACCTGACTTCAAGATTTACTGCAGTAATCAAGAAAGACTGTTATTGGCATAAGGATAGACAAATACATCATTGGGACAGTATAGAGTCCAGAAACGCACCCACAATAATACGGTCAAGTAATTTTCAACAGGGCCCCAAAACAATTTAAAGGGAGAAAGGAAAGTATTTTCAACACATGGTGCTGGAACAATTGTATATACACATGGGGAAAAAACAACCTTCGCCTCTACCTCACACCAAATACAAAAATTAACAAGAAAAGGATAATAGACGTGAAAGCTGAAACTATAAAGCTATAACAAGAAAGCATCGGAAAATATTTTTGTAAACTTGCGATAAGCAAATATTTTTCAGAAATGAATAGAAAGCACTAACTATAAAAGAAAAACGATAAACTGGACTTCATCGAAATTAAACCATCTACTCCTCAGAAGTCATAGTTAGGAAAAGCGGATAAGCAAGAGACAAACCAGGGCAGGAGAAGGGATTTGCAGTATAGACACATCTGACAAAGGATTTCTACACAGCATATATAGAGATCTTTTATAACTCAGGAATAAGGAGATGGATAACCCAATTTAAAAATGGATAGAAATGTCATCGGATACAAATAAGGACACGCTCAACATCAGTCATCAGGGAAATACAAATTAATACCCCGAGGAGATGCCACCGCACGCACATCAGCACGGCTGAGGTGACAGTGACCGACGCCCCAATGTGTGAAAGTGTGCGGTGCACCCAGAGCCCTCACACACTGCTGGTCTGTAAAATGACACAGCTGCTTCTGATAAGGCTTAGAAAATTCCTAAAAATTAAACACATAGCTATCCTGTAACTAAGTAATCCCACTCCTACTTTATCCAAGGGATTTGGAAATGTTTGTCGCCACAAGCCTTATACGTTTACTATACCCTGAAAATATGTACGTTTTCCTGGATGTAGCTTCTATCTCAAACTTTAAAATTTTCTTCTAAGTGGGAAAAAACCCCAGCCATTCTCACTTGCTTGATCAGATGTAGAGCCAGATTAGAACGTGAAGAAATGACCACTACATCCGCTGCATGATGGCGTTATGGGATGGGTGGGGACAGGGGGACCTGAGGGCACCACGTCACAACCATAACCTCGTTTAAAGGTGGCATTTTTAACAAAGCATAACTAACGTTCTTCAACAAAAATAAGAAAAAAAGGCCAACCTGGGAGGAAAAGTCTATTTCCCTGAAACAACATAAACTTTTCAGCGGTCAGGAGCCCTGCCACACTCACTCGTCTTGTGACAATAGGGTCGAGGTCTTTAGGGTCCCGGTGGCTGAGGGTCATAAGATCGGCATTGAGGGTTCGAATGCGCTGTAAGCGCAGGCGGATGTATCGTGCAGAAGTAAATTCCAACAACTTGGGTGAAAGATCATCAGAGCTTGGTCTGCCATTGATTAGCGATGTATGAATCTAGAGATAAAGACATCAAAATAAACAAATATCAATTTTAAGCATGCAAAAAATAGCCCTGATTGTTTACATTCAGGACATAATCTTTACAGATACTATCTAAAATCAAACCAAACAATGGGGTTCTTATAGAAATCTGTCTAATATTCATTGACACTTGTGAACAGCATGATCACAGCCCAAGTTCAGTTTATTGAAGTTATTCATTGCAGTGTCTCAGAGATTGCGGGAAACTTTTAAACAGAACCACTTCTCCCAGTGAGGTGAGGGCATTTTAACGTGTATCCACAGGCTTCTCTGAAACAGATTCTAAATGTCATGAATAGACTGGCGAGAGTGAGGGAAAGTGCCAGAAAGCTTTGTAACTCCCATTTTCTCATCTCTGCTCTTGAGACAATGCAGGGCTTGCTGCAGAGTTCCTGCTGTGAAAAGCACTTGCAGGGTTTTTGTAGTTTTAGCTCATCAAGGTATGCTACCAAGGCATGGCTTGTTTTTGATTACACTCTGACCTAAGGATGTGTGTGCAGTCCGGGCATGGAGAGCACGGAGCTGGAATATTTCATGAACCATCTCCAACCCTGAACACCTCCAGGGACAGGGAGAACTTCCCAGAGAAAACTGGAAGCTCTATATTTTAGAAGCATTTTCGCTCTCTTTAATATTTTAACAAATCTTGTTGCCTTGGTGTCATGAGAAAGATGCTCTGAGAATGATCTGATGGAGTTATTAAATCACAGCACAGTGAAGGTTGAGGGATCTCCCTGAAGGGAAGAAATCAATAAAGTAAAATGTGTCAGTGGTGACATTAATCATCAGTAGACACCAGTCAATGGCACCTTAACTACAGCAGCTAGATAGTTAAAGATCTCTGTGATCTGTACCAGGAGAGCTCTATTTTGAGTGTTTCCTGTTGGCTCTGTGATGGCTAGGTTGTCCCTGGAGGTGACACTGATGAAAAAACAGATCTCCTGGCCAGCAGGGGGCGCCATACCTCTCCGTGCTCAAGCGGTACCAGCCTGGAGTAATAGGAGGTGCAGATCACTTCGTCATCTGCCCTGTAAGTGGGCGGCCCCCGTCTTGGAGTGATATTGTAATGAGTCAAACATTCCGTGTCACTAACTGCATAGTACTGCCAGGGGCTGAACTCCATGCCGTCTAGAGAATGCTCCAAGATCCAGTTTCCAGGCCGAGGGGCATTAGCAGCTTTGATGATGACGTAAGCGACTTGAAAGACCTGGAACAAAGACATTGAAAACTGTCCATCGAAAATCAGTAACAAGTGCTCAAAAACCAGAGTGCCTCTTGAGAGCGTTGCCACCCGATGATGGCCAGTGTCTCTCACTGCTCTTGAGGCTAACTGCTCATAAGTGTTAATCAGAAATGTATCTTGTAAATGTTTTCCTGGTGGCATTTGTCTTCAAAATAAACTCAAAAAATACTCACAAATAAATTTGTATTATTATTATTATTGTTGTTATTAACAGTGTTAATATTGACATGAGTGCTTGTTTTCTTGTTTCCAATGTCTTTTTCCATCAGGATTCTGAATGATAATAGTTGTATTATATTTCATTAGTAGTCGTGTTAAATGTATTTCTCATATAGTGATTTGGAGATAACACAGCTAAATATGAGAAAAAACGTCAGCCCGTTACACACTTATCACGATGGTTAAAATCCACAACACTGACAACACCAGATGTTGGTGAAGATGTGGAGCAACAGGAACTCTCATTCGTTGCTGGTGGGAATGCAAAATGGTACAGCCACTTGGGAAGACAGTTTGGTGATCTCTTAAAAAATTAAACACAGTCTTACCATACAATCCAGCAATCATACTCCTTGGTATTTACCCAAAGGAGTTGAAAACTTCCATAGGTGAATGGATAAAGGAAGTGTGACACATCCATACAACAGAATACTATTGTGATTTAAAAAATGAACTCTTAATACACAAAAAGACATAGAGTAAACTTAAATGCATATTGCTAAGTGAAAGAAGCCAATCTGAAAAGGCTATTTACAGGATGATTCCAACTATATTGCCTCTAGGCTTGTTGTTTTTTTATTTCTGGTTTTAAGCTTCTCCCCATCTTAGCCCTCACCAATTCTAGCAACACAAGAGCCCCTTAAAATTAACCCAGCTGGGGCTTCCCTGGTGGCGCAGTGGTTGAGAGTCCGCCTGCCAATGCAGGGGACACGGGTTCGTGCCCCGGTTCGGGAGGATCCCACATGCCACGGAGCGGCTGGGCCCATGAGCCATGGCCACTGAGCCTGTGCGTCCGGAGCCTGTGCTCCGCAATGGAAGAGGCCACAACAGTGAGAGGCCCGTGTACCACAAAAAAAAAAAAAAAAAAAAAAAAAAAAATTAACCCAGCTGAAGCCACAATATTTCACATTTATCTACTGAATTATTCCCTGCAAAGGACGGTTTTATCTCATTATAATAACTCTGTTCACCTACAAGAAATGTCTCCCAATAAAATTTAGTCTATAAATGGTGTAAGTGTGAAATGTTGAGTACCCATGTTCATGTGCAATTTTCCTCTAGAACACAATCACTGTTTCTAAAGCACATTAAAAGCAAAATGATGTTCTCAGATTTCAATAATCAGGAAAATAAGGAACTGTGTATCTGTTATGAAAGTTTATATCTGGAGCTGAATGTCCAATGTTTAAAAATCTAGAACCGTCTTCATCGATTTAAACCACTTATTATTTTTTGTGTGCGTGTGGTACGCGGGCCTCTCGCTGTTGTGGCCTCTCCCGTTGCAGAGCACAGGCTCCGGACACGCAGGCTCAGCAGCCATGGCTCATGGGCCCAGCCGCTCCACGGCACGTGGGATCTTCCTGGACCGGGGTACGAACCCGTGTCCCCTGCATCGGCAGGCGGACTCTCAACCACTGCGCCACCAGGGAAGCCCTAAACCACTTTTTTAAAAATTAAAATAATGCAAAGGCCATTTTGTCCTAGCATAAGTATCTCCAGAACATTCTCCTATGAACATAATTACATTTTTTTCTGATTGGAAGTTTATTTTTTTAAAAAAACCCTTTTCCCCAATTTTGTAATTCATATATTCCATAATTTATATTTTTAAAGTCTACTATTTTTTAATATTACTGGAAAACCAAACACTTCTCAGAAACACCTGGCAATTAATCTTACTGTCTCCTCTACAGCTAGTCCTGAAGAACATCAGGGTTTTTTTTAATGCAGCTTGGGGGAGGTTAGTTTCACCTTTGCAAAGTTCCAGCACTGTCCCAGAACACCATGATGGAAACCGGCCTAAGTAGCTTTTGGTTTTCATACTGATGCCCAAGCTAACTGGAGGGAGGACACCCTCTTCTTTACTCATCACTGTCCAATTGCCTTGCAACTATTTTCACCATAAAAGGAGAAGTCTATGAGCATGTGGACCACTGTGGAATATATTAAAATAGACTTCACAAATTGCAGGTGCCAAGTGAGATGGCATGATCAGGCAGCCCATTTGAGAGGGACGGAAATCAAGGTCATTTACAAATGGACTGACTGCATTTACCTTCTGTTTTCCAATTTCACATTTGAAAATGGACAGAACCAACAGGTTCCCCTCCTGTGTGCTAAGAACTTCATGTATATCATCCCATTTGACTCCAAACAACCCCATGAGTTTCAAGTCATTGTGGTTCCCATTTTACATATTTGGAAACTGATGCTTAGAGAGGTTAAAAGACAAACTACTGAGAGTTGCAGGTCCCAATGAGAAACCAGGGGTCTCACTCCAGAGTCATTAGCATCAACTAGACACCCCCCAAATGTCCACACACACTAAGGTCATTGAATTTTCTTTTTGTAACCCCAGAAAAAGACTCCTACATTCACTTGGGCGCTGGGTTCATATCTAAACAGGCACCGTGGCAATTGTTTCTGTTAACTCTGCAGTTTCTGTTGTGACGGCCCAGGATGTGTGGCGGGGAGGGGATGGAGAGTGTGCAAGGAACAAAAACTAATGCTACGTAGCGCCCGCTGTGGCCAAGGACAATGCTAAGTCCTTTATTAGAATGACTAGTCTTCAGACCCTTCCAACTACGTTCTTCTTATGAAATGTGTAGTGTCACTTCCCCCACTTTACAGATGAGGAAACCGAGGCACAGAAAGGTTACATAATCTTCCCAGGATCTCACATGTACTAATATGTAAACCACACTTCTACAGATTGCAAGGAAAAAGAATGAAACTCCCAGCTGAGCAGCTGGTGGGTACCAATCTGGTTTTCCAAACCACTGACCTCAACCAGTAGCAATTATTTCAATACCATGTTCTTGTACTTTCATCAAACCCTTGTCAGCTTTTAGACGGACAGCTTAGTCACATGTAACAAAACGTAACCCAGTGGAAGAACAACCATAATGGGAAAACTTCAGGACCATCCCTCCAAGGATCAAGGCCTTCAGCTATGAAGCTGGGCGTTGTTCTCACAGTGTCTCACTAGTTCTCTAGGTCCCCAAATTGGAGACTAGGAAACAAGCCAAGAAAGGGACTATGAAATATAAATCTGCAAAAGAGGAAGAGGAAGCTATGAAATATCTAAACGCTATTTGTTTTCACTTAAGTCACGTTATTGGCTGACTTATGTCTCCCCAAAATTCACAGGCTGAAGTCCTAACCCTTAGTACCTCAGAATGTGACTGTATCTGGAGAGGGGGTCTTTAAAGAGATAATCAAGGTCAAATGAGGTCAAATGGGTGAGCCCTAATCTCATCTGACTGGTGTCCTTTTAAGAAGAGAAGATTAGGACCCAGACGTAGGGGCAACCTTGTGAGGATACAGTGAGAAAATGGCCATCTGCAAGCCAACGGGCAAGGTCTCAGAAGGAATCAACCCTGCCAACACCTTGCTCTTGGACTTCCAGCTTCCAGAACTGTTTGCTAATAAATTTCTGTTGTTTAAGCCCCCAGGTTTCGGTATGTGCTACGGCGGCCCTAAGCAGATGAACACAAGCTAGTCTAATTCACCAATTGTGTGTTGACAGACCAGTCTTAACACCCCCTATAGAAAACGTAAGGAATTCTCTGTTGATATATAGAATTTTAAACCTTTGCCCAAATGAAATCCGTGATATTTCTGTCGCTGCTTTTTAGCATGGTTGACTAAAGTGCCTTTTCTCTCCATATAAGGTTGGCTGAACACAAAGTGATGATGAAGGGCTTTCACTAAATGCAGAGTCACTGAGGTCTTGCCAAACCTGCAGCTGATACAGCCACTTTCAAATCCACTTTCATCAGGGTTTTCTACCAAGAGGCCTTTGTTAATGATCACTGGAATGCACATAAACAGTGCCACATAAATAAAGCACACATACACCAAACACCGCTTTCTACACAGGAATCCAGACAGGAATTTCCATGTGGGCCTCAACCTTAAATATATTAAAACCCCCTCAGGCACAGAGATAAGAAAAATACACAGAGCGTAATTCTCCAATATCAGGGGCCAGCTTCAGACGTGCTCAGGGAAGCAAAGTGTTTCTTCTCCACAGAAAGCTCAGCTGCACAGGCTGCAGGGGCCCAGATACCACATGGGACCCCTGGCTGGAAATTCTCCACACAAGCACTTACCTGCCTCCAAGGCCATAATGAAACAGTGAACGGAGAATTGTTTTCTCTTACCCAATGGGAAAAACCTTTTCACAGGCAAAAGAGGTTTAGTTTTAACAGTCAAATTAAACTTTTAAAAAAGAGTTCGGTCTATTTGGTAAGTAACATTGCTCAAGTTATCCCTATAAAAGTGGTGAATCTGTGCTCTGTCAGCGTTATTTCTTAGGACCTTATGAGACAATAAGATTCAAAATGATCGTTTGAGCTAACGTTTATTACTCAAGAATAAAGAAATAACTATTTACTAGAAGTCTAATTACTAACGCAGCTATGACTCCCTTGTGGTTTTACAGAGTATGGATCACGGAACTAACTAATCAATTGATAATCATGTGAAGTAGCAACAAACACTTGGCAGAACAAGAGAAGTTTGGGGCTTGGACGTTCACTTGGCACGTAGGATCCGTGGGATACACGTTTTAGGTAAATCTCTTACGGGCAATGATCTTGAAATGTCATTTCTATTTGATTTTAGTGGCTGTTTTACTATTATTGCCTCGGTTTAGGACCAGTATACAAAATTAACAGACAAAAGGAAATAGCTTCATGAGTGAGAAGAGAAGTGTGGAATAAAATAGGTTTGTTTCTCTTTAAATTTGCTGCTGTCAATAGAAGTGCGGGATAAACACGTCAGAATCCAGTCTCTCTCCCCCCCTTTCTTTTCTTCTTGCTTTTTCCTTTTATTGAGGGTAGGAGGGACTGGCTACTTGTAATGGCAAATTTAGATCAAGTAGGTTTTTTTCCTTAAAATTCTTAAGCTTCGTGTCTCAGGAAATCAAGGAAGACTCACTTCGGAAGCAAGCTCAGATTCTTCAGGTGGACCCTGAGGAAAAGCCAGGGTGAGAAAGATGATGAACAAGGAAGGAAGGGCAGAGAGACGGGCCCATCACAGAAGTACAGGGGAACCAGGACCAGTTACCTGAAGGTGGGAAAGGGGTATTTAAAGCTCCTTCAGAAGAAGTTCTGTTTCTCAACAACTAGAAAAGTTACCTCAAAAAGAGCCCACGGGGCTGCCCTGGTGGCACAGTGGTTGAGAGTCCGCCTGCCGATGCAGGGGACACGGGTTCGTGCCCCGGTCCGGGAAGATCCCACATGCCGCCGAGCAGCTGGGCCCATGAGCCATGGCCGCTGAGCCTGAGTGTCCGGAGCCGGTGCTCCGCAACGGGAGAGGCCACAACAGTGAGAGGCCCGCGTACCGCCAAAAAAAAAAAAAAAAAGAGCCCACTATAAGCTGTCCCATGGTCCATGAGCCACTAGTTCCGTCTCAGGATGCTAGGGGGATTATCTCAAAGGATACCTGTTGCGCTACATTAAGAATCAAAACTGGAAAGTAAGAGGCTGGTTTCCGTCCTTAGTCTCCATGGATCTCCCAGTAGAATTGCTCCCAAAGTTCAATTTCACCAAGGGTTCTGGGAAGATTTTGCTAGGTTTTGTGGGAGGTGAGTTGGAACGACCTCAAAAGCACAGCCAGGCAGGTCACCAAATGTCCTTTGTGGGGATCTTCACTGCTTTCCCCCACCTGTAGGTGCCGGGTGACAGCTGAGCCCCAAGAATGAGATAAACCCGCTGCAAAATGCAGTTACCGGCCATTCTAGGACCTGGGAAATGCAAAGAGCGGCTTTCCCATCCCCCGACTCCTGACCACCGGTCAGCCAGAGCCATCGGTTTTCACCCAGGAACATCTCAGTCTTTGCAATTACATTGGGCTTTTCCCCCAAATGCAGTGCAGTTTGTTCACAGGGGAACAGAGGGGGCAGTAAATACCATTCCTTCCTTTCCCTCCCGAATGTGCAGGGGGCTTGGGAGTCCATCATGGAGATGGAAGGAAGTCAGCAACGTTCCAGGAAAAAGCTAAGCTGGAGGTGGCGGCCTCGACGGTGGCTGCAGAGGTCAGCCTGACACTCTGCCTCTGGTGGCACAGGCTGAGTGGACACACGCTCGATGGCCTTGTCCTGTGGGTCAGGGACCTGGGCCTCCTGAGAACAGCCTGCCCAGAAGAGAGACAGATGGAGCCCCGGAGTGATGTGGTCAGCTCGTCTCCCAGTTAGAAAAATGGCTGCCCCTCTCCTGGGGGGAGGGCAGGCAGCAGAGATGTTACTGTCAGAGAAGCTCGCCTTCCTCCCCCAACCAGGACACAGGACACTGGGACCAAGGACGCCCCTAACACCTTTTCACTGGAGATTCATTCAGTGAACACTGATTGAGCATCTGCTTTGGAACATGACCGTGGCGGGTGCCACAAAAACAGCGGTGAAGTGGGGGACACGGTCACGGTGGCCTGGATGCCCTGATGGGGAGACAGAGGTGGGCCAAGTCCCCCAGGAGAAGGACGGAAGGCGGCCAGGGTGTCTGGCGGGGGCCAGCCTAGTCTGGAGAAGGGGTGGTCAGGGAAGGCTTGCCTGCAAAGTGGGGGAGACTGAGTAGGAAATGTCTAGGTAAAGAGAGGGAGGTCAGAGGGATGGAAAGTGGGACCCTGCGGGGCCAGAGCATGGAGTGTGGGACATGGCAGGAGGCCCGGTTGGCTTGAGTGTCGAGACGGGAGGGGACTGGACAGGGCAGGGCTCTCTGCGAAACGTTAAAACTTCTAGACCATTCGAAGACCCTAAACCAGGGAGTTACCAGGTCACCAGGGATGAAAAGATTGGGTGCCGGAACTGGATGCTGGTGCCGGGAAATCGTGAGAGCTGGTGGTGTTGACACAGTGAAGACCAAGACTAAAGTAGAGAAAAAAGCCAGCGGGTCTTAAAGAGTTTGCCAGAAGGTCCAGTGTGAGTGAGAAAGAAAACACGGAGGCCCAGCAGGGCTTTCCAGCTTTGGCCAGACCCCCTCTCCACCTCAGGAAGATGGGACAGGTCTCCCCGACATGGCCCCAAAGCCCACACTTTGCCCTTCTTCCCTCAGTCCCAGAGAATGTCTGGCTGAAAACATGTGAAAGCTTCTTTTCACTTCCTCTCTTGGTCCTCACGTTGACCTATGGTGCCCGGCAGGTCCAGCAACGGTTAGCAGCAAACCGCCTGACAGCCCTCTTTTCATCCCTCATCGTGAGAAAACAGTTCAATTGCACCTCAGAAAGTAAAAGGGGCCCCTAATCATTAAGCCTCACAAATCCAACTGGCGACACCGTCTAGAAAAGCTGTGCAAATCTGCACTTGACTAACTCCATTAAACATTAACCTGTGAGTTACACATTTACAACCTCTAGACGCAATAATTTTGTGTTTCTTTCACTAAATCTAGCTGAATCGCTTATAGTTTTAGCCCTAGAGAGATTAGAAAGCATTTTTTGTTTTTGCAAGATTTCACTCAGTACATGGACCCTTGGTCTACATGCTATTTGAAGATTCTCATCTTTCTTTAGGTACCTCTAACTTCAATGAGCATCTATCATTCGTCAGGCATCAAGCTGACACTTCATCACATTTAAAGCTTTTTTTAAAAAGGAATATCTAAACAAAGGTCTTATACAGGAAGGCTTTTGTTTATTTAAAAAAGTGCAGTGGGAAGCTAAGTGGCACAGCTGCATGGAAAACAAGATGGCGGTTCCTCAAGAAAGAAACTTAGAATTACCATGTGATCCAGCAATTCCACTCTGGGTATATACCTACAAGAACTGAAAGCAGGGACTCAACAACAGATATCTGGACAACAATGTCTATTGAAGCACTATTCACAGTAGCCAAAAGATGGAAACAAACCAGATGTCTACCACGGATAAATGGCTAAACAAACTCTGGGATACAAGGGAATATTATTCAGGTGTGAAAGTTTGATACCCGCTACAATATAGATAAAGCTGGAGGACATTATGCTAAATGAAGTAAGCCAGACACAAAAGGACAAATACTGCATGATTCCACTTACATGAGTTACCTAGAATAGTCGAATTCATCGAGACCCAAATCAGAATTGCGGAAAATGGGGACAGGGGAGGGGAGGATGGGAAGGTACTGTCTAATGGGGACAGAGTTTCAGTATGAGATGATGGGAAAGTTCTAGAGAGGGATGGTGGCGATGACTGCACAACAATGTAAATGCACTTAGTGCCAGTGAATTGTACACCTAGAAATGGTTTAAATGGTAAATTTTATGTTATGTATATTTTACCATAAGAAAAAAAAAAGATGTGAAAATAAGGAGAGAAAAGTGAATGATACAAAGACTCAACTTTTTGTGGAAGATGGAGATTTCTAAATTGAAAATGACGAGGGACCAACCCTGGAGAAGCCAACCGAGCCATCTGGAGGGCAAGCTAGCAGCTCAGAGGGGATGCGTGAAACCCTGTCTTTCCCATGACCCCATTTCTCTCAGTTTCTTACTAAGCTCTAGTGGGGCCTGATGACACGTCACAAAATACAAAACTGGAGCCCAAACTGTTAGGGTTTGAGAGTGAAAGGAGACCCCTGAGTGACGTGGCTGGAGACTCTCAGCTCAGAGGGCGGCATCTCCTCCTGGTGACGTTGACTAAGTGCCCGGCTGACCTCTGGGCAGCCCTATTCTTGGCCTGGCCCTGGAGTCTGGTGCAGCATTGTAAATGATCCTAAATGGTGAGCATCTCAATGGAGGCCTAAGAAACAGTTATTTCACGGGCTTTCTTGTGCTTCTAGCACCTGAAGAACAAAGATAAATATCTTCTGATTGTATGCCATAAAATAGAGAAAACAAAATTTTAAATTATAAGACTGACAATTCTCATGGTCACCTAATAGCGGGGAAAAGGTATTGGACACTATTAAAACAACACTAGATAGGTCACTTTATGATCTTACTTTTAGAAAGATGATTAAGAATAACTCAAATTTGATTAAAAAAACTATTATAGAGGGGGTATATGGAAACTCAATTTTTCTGTAAATCTAAAACGTCGCTATAAAATAAAGTCTATTAATTTAAAAAGACACACAAAACAAAGGAACAGAACTATTTACACACATTATAATAGTTATCAGTTATTCTAAGAAAGCTTAAACCCCTCCGGTTGGCTGCACAGAAGCTAATAAGTGGTTTTCAGGCTTCACCAAACTTCTCAGGTATGTGGGCTTAGATAGCTGTGGCATCCCAGCTAATTATCTGCAGGTTTTAAATTGATCTCACAGTTTTCCCAGCCTTCATTTCCGGACCTTATGGGGCATGGAGGCCACCAAGCCAGGACGAGCCAGTGCTCTCCAAGTATCTGTGCAGAAATTTCAAAGGAGAACAGAGCTGAATGCACTGGCACAAGCAGGCCCAGTCCCTAAAGAGTTTCCACCTTTGTCACTACGTTGGCAGCCTCCTCACCTCACCAAGGCCAATGCTTGCAGAGTCAGACTTCCAGAATTACTCTCCACCCTCCTCCCAAAAAGGCAGTGATTAACAGATCTTAAATTTCTTACAATCCAGAGAATTACAGAAGGTAATTTAATGTTTCCCAGGATTCAGGCTTAAAGTGATAAATCCAGCTGTGTTCTCTACACCCCACTGCATTACTCACAACGAATACTGTGAATACGGATCTACATGTTATTCCGATTTCTCACATTGTAAGTGTGAAATAACAAATAGAAAAACACTTTATAAAATGCACGATACAGATGTAAGGTATCACTATCAGATTTGTAATCACTTTCCCTAAGCGCCATAGTTATTCTGCTGACAACTGGCACCTCTCAAGATGATGATATTTGCAGTTCATTCAATTTTTTTCTCATTTGTTATGACTTGAAAATTCTGTTCTGCCTCTTACACTGATTTTCAAATATCTGAAACTGTCACCACCATTTGACAAAGCATTTGCCTCATCAGAGGTAAATAATCATGGCATAATTTACACATGTGAAGGTTATAAACAAGACCAAACAGATATTGTCTAAGCATCTGAAGTCAGCCCAGTGCTCCCAAATATATGTTCAATACAGTGACCAAATGTAAATAAATGAATATATGCTATATCTGAATGAATGAGTGAATGAATGAATAAGTAAGTTCCTTGCTATTCAATTAACAGAGAACAAAGAAAGAAAGAACCTTGCTGCTGAGAGGTTGTGAGACACACTCTTTTATTCACTGTTAGTGAGTATATAAATCGAGCAATATTTTTGAAAAAAAATAATAAAAATTAATTTTCAAAAATGTTTAAGCTCTTTTGTTTTTGTTTTTTTGTTGTTGTTGTTGTTGAATGAGTGAATTTATTGCATGTTTCCTTATATAAGCACCACTTAGCAACATCATAAGTGAATTCAGTAAGCTTTACAGAATTTGTAGAAATTCTCACCATTGGGCCATTTTTTTGTGCTGACCCTTGCTAACACCAAGGGTTTTAACAATAAAATGGAAAACATCTTTAGGGGGTTAATTAATGAAACCTTGGTAAACATCTTTTTTAGTGATTAACCTTAATAAAAGACAATCTCAAGTACTTGAGAAATGTATGGATAACATGTATGTACTAGAGTAATTTCCTCAAATATTTATTAGTCAAGTTTCTCACAGGAGCTGGACAATGGTCCGTTCAAGTCTGGAGTATCTATGCTGCTAAATTAAAATCATGCTTTGGCTATCCAATGCACAGGTGACAAGACTGACGTTGTTTTGGAGGTTAAGAAATTGAATGTAATTTCCTCTGAGGGGACAAAAGTTTTCTTCTCCTTAGGAAACAACTTTTAGACTTATTCAAGAGCTGAAACAAAACTCAGCTGACTAGTTTTGTAAAATGTAGTATTACAGAAATTGCTTTAGTCTGGAAAAAATGTAAACATAGTTTATTACCAGTTTGTACCTTCACCATAGAAAAACCTTAAAATCATTCTTGTGGAATGTCTGATTTTCAGTGGCATTGTCAGATGGTTGAGTAGTGAGTCTGAAGAGACAAAGCTGGGGCCAGTATATGGAAGGCTGAACTTTATAAGGTATTCAACAGGATCTGCTGAAAATATTTCAGCAGAAAAATGAAAGACAGTTCTTGTGGCAGTGATGTGAGGAATGGCCTAAAGTTGGGGAAGATGAGGTAGCGGATGGGAGGTAATAAAGTCTTTTACTGGACTGATGGCTACGAATATATTTAAGAAATGAATGCGACTAATATTCAAACAATTAACAAGACCCAGTAAGAGGCTAGATAGAAAGAATGGAGAATCCCTGACTAGAATGGGAGAAAGCAGCAACCCCTGAGGAAAAGCTTACTATCAGAGACAAAGCCAAAGGTAGAGCTCTGATCTCCTGATTCCCCATCCAATTCTCTTTCCACTGTAGCTGTTGACTGATTTGGAATGTTAAAGCTGGTCTGAAAGACCACAGGCTTCAGTAGGCAACCTGATATGGCATAACAAAAACTCAGTTAAATTACTTTGAGGATTATTTTTTCTTAGACCATGGTTATAATTCTAGCTTTTGTGCTAACTAGCTTTAATCTTGGGCAAATCATTTGCCTTTGACACCTCTTACGTTTTTATATGAATTTATTTCTTTTGTTAATATTGCACAGACGTTTTTCTTGTCTCCCACAATAAATAATTTCTTTGAGGGCAGTAATATGGACTATAGGTGGATCTCCTACCGTTGATTGTTTATCATACCTAAGCAGTGGCTCTGTGAAATGGTGTCAAGTTAATGAATATAAATAGTTGAGAACATCTTGTTAGAAACAACACGAAATGTTAATAGAAACACAAACAGGGCTTCCTGGGTGGCACAGTGGTTGACAGTCCGCCTGCCGATGCAGGCGACACGGGTTCGTGCCCCGGTCCGGGAAGATCCCACATGCCGCAGAGCGGCTGGGCCCGTGAGCCATGGCCGCTGAGCCTGCGCATCCGGAGCCTGTGCTCCACAACGGGAGAGGCCACAACAGTGAGAGGCCCACGTACCGCAAACAAAACAAAACAAAACAAAAGACCCCCACACAAACAGAACCTGAACTGTTCACATTAATTTCGGCTAGTGGGGAAGCTTCCCTACCTTTCATTAGGCCTCTGACTACTTAAAAAGAGTTTCTAGCATTCATAAGTACCTGATAGCCACCGCCATGTTATACTTTATCAGGAGAAGAAAATGTCCCATTTCACAGGAGAACCATTTCCCCACACTCTTCTTCATCCTTCCTCCCAAAGGTTTCATGTGGCAGCAACGAAGGGCAAGGGGCACCCTGAAAACGACCTTTCCATTTTTAAGTTAACACAAAGAATGGCTTGGTTTGGCTTCTGTGACTTTCACTGGAGAAAAAAGCTGTACACTATATATGTAAGTTTCTTAGTTTCTTGTGATAGATAACCCCGGTATTCAGTCCTTACTCCTGTGCAAACTACTTTAGGGCACTTACAGGCAGGCAGGCAGCCCACAGAGGAAGGCTTTTGGATTCGCAGAACTCTCCCTATACAGCACTCGGTGTCAGTATAACCTGAAAGTTCTTGCCCCAGGAACTCTGGCCAGCACACCCTTTTCTGGGGCTTCTTAGGTTATTGGCTCCAGCATAGGTGGGTAGGAGAGCTAAATCAGCAGAAGAAAAGCAAAACTGAGGAAGGAAGAGAGGAGAGGTCATAAGAACAAGGGAGCAGAGTCTGCGACTAATAAACACTGAGATGGCTTTTTTATGTGATTTGTAAAATGTCTTTAGAGGCAATTCCAAAAGAAAAGTTTCAAAAATATTCTAAGTAATATCAGCATCACTACAATAAGTGCATGGCCTCCCAAGCGTACCATTTTAAAGAATAATCATTTGATTCTATGAGTTATATGATTGTTTTAAAAAATATTAGAGTTTATTTTAAAATTCAATATAAAAAGCACGCTTAAGTGATGGCTGTGACCCACAAATATAAGGAAATTTGTAGGATGTGTGGGTGGGATGGAAACGCTATTAATTTTATAGTCTAAGGACTAAATTCAGTGCTATGTACTTCTGCACTGGCCACCATTAAAAACTGAGGCTGCTGGACATTTGATGAGGAAACACAAGATTTTAAGAAAAGTGAAAATGAACGGCATGTGTAATTTCAAAGCAAGCCTGCCTTACAGAATATATGGGTGTTTGGGTGAAGCAGAGCGAATAGTCCATCTCAATTTTAATATACAGAAGCAACACCGTATGAGAGTAACAGAAGTTTTTGTAGCTCAACAGACCTAGTTTACATCCTGGCTTCACCCTTTTGTAGTTGAAGAACCCTCTGAAAATTATTTAGCTTCTCTGAGACCCAGTGTCCTTACCTGTAAAATGTCTAGTGAAGGGCCTGGCAAACAGAAAATATTCCATAAATAACAGTGCCTCTGTAAGGGTGGGTTTTTTTTTTTTTTCAAACTAAGGGTCAAAACCCTTTGGTAGATTATGAAATCAATTTAGTAGGTTACAACTAGCATCTTTTAAAAACTAAAACAATAAAAAACATCAGAGTGCACTGCACATAATGGTAAGTATTGTTCCATAATGCATATGCTGAGTTTTGATATAAATGCTTTTTTACTCTGGATTACAACCAAAAAGTTTCAAAGTCTCTGTTCTACAGAGAAATTATCAGATTATTATATTAAAAAGGCTTTAAGAGTGCTGCCTTTATCCAAATGAGACTCTGTAAATTTTAAGAACTTAATCAAAGTGTTCCTTACCTTCTAACTTGTTGCAGTAAAAATAAGACATGAATCATAGAGAAGATAAATTTAATCTGCTACTGTAGGGCATTAAATTCCATTTTAAGATTGGTTTCTGTGTTATATTGACTAATTTATACTTCTAAACACTTTATAGTTTATACGTACATCATTTATAGTTGATTAAACACATCTAGAAATTTCTACAAAAAGTTGGCTATTAGCTTCTATTATGGGGAAATTAGATACAATTTCTAAATAATTTTAAATTATAAAACTTTTAAAAAGGATTGCAACTTGCCTAAGCATGAAGACTGCTAGAGTAATATTCCCATCCTGATGAGTAGTAAAACTCAAAGGCCTCTATGAGCACATACAGTGATGTCCCACACTGGCTCAGTAAAAAGGAGAGCTCCCAAAACAAACTGTGAGGGTCAATAACAGGCCTCTTTTCTCCTTCAGGTCTTGATGTAGAACCAGCCTGACAGTAGAATGAGTCCCTAGTGCTGTTAAGATGGTGAGCTAGCCAATTTTAGGTTGGCAGAATAGGAATTTTAGGTTGGCTGAAGGGTAGAATACTAGAAATTACAGGATTCAATGATACAGCTGAATCTTGATATAACTGTATCTTAAATTTATAATTTTAGCTGACCAGGCCAGATTGGCTATTAGTAGAACCTATGGGACTGAAGTTTAGGAATCTTGTTTTAAATTAGCGCCCTGGGCAATTCTGATCCTCATTCTGGTTTGAACGCCCTGTGTTAAAGGGACAGCAAGGATCCAAAAATACAAAAGGATGGAGTTCAAAAGGATTTATCCCAACCTTACAGGTATCCAATGTCAAATACTGGATCAGACTCTGACACTCAAAGTACTTCCTTCTTGGTATTATATTAAAGATATGAGTCAGCAGGTAGAAATACTTGATGTTTTCCAGTTACTTAAGAACAATAAGAAATGGTATGCTGCTTCATTGGAATTCACTGATGAGAAGCAAAAAGTATGAATGAGAAAGGTCTCTTTAGATCAGACACAGAAGTAAAAGGTAGCAATCAATAAAAGTTATTAAGAGTAAACTCAGCAAGAGAGAAGTGATAAATCATTCAACAGCTTGATGAATCCATTTGGCGCCTGAGCAGAGATCTCATACCTTTTGTGGTGTAGGTGCCCTTTCCTCTGTCCTCAGAAAAAATAAAGAATAAGGCAAAAGGTGGTTCCTTCCTATTTCAAATGAGGTGAGAGTACAGGATAAGTCTGCCTATAATCTTAAGTTCTTTTTTCCTAAATTTAAAACTTTTCTGCTATTTGAGATGGACATTGGGTTGGGCTGAGCCATGCTTGCTGTCAATGTCAAGTGTTGAGATTAGCACCACAAATCCTCCACCAGGACTGAGTCTTGGCATCAGGCTTTGTCCATCATCAACCTTGAATGTGAGAAAAGGCAAGCATGAATGCCATTCTTGGGAAGAAACAGCAGCTGTGCAAGGTGAAAGAAATCACAGGAGACAGCAAAGCCTGGGGAAAAGGATGGTAGTAACAGAAGTGAGGTAGAAAGCTAGTCCTTAGCTCCTCCAACTGCCAGCTGAAGAGACTTAGGGTCAAACACTCCCTGCACGGCAAGTACATGAGTCCCCTGAAATTGTAAGATGCCCCAAGAAATGATCTGCTGTTCCCCCCTTGCTTATTTTTTAGCTCAAACTCTAACAACGTTGAAAGTATTTGGAGACTGACACCTCTCTTTCTCTCACTTTCTTTTTTACCTAGAGGTTACAGGAGAGGATGAACAGAGATGGCAGCCAATACCAAAAAGAACCAAAACAACAGCAACAAAAAACAAACAAAAAAACCAAAACAGATTATGAGAAAAGTCTGCATTACACATGGGTAGAATTCACCCCATAAGTCAAAGAACTTTTCAAAATTACAAGGCAGGGAAGGCAGAGGGGACTAGATATTTCAGGTGTTAAGAGACAGGCTGTTAAAGTCCCCCACTATTATTGTGTCACTGTCGATTTCCTCTTTTATAGCTGTTAGCAGTTGCCTTATGTATTGAGGTGCTCCTATGTTGGATGCATATATATTTTTAATTGTTGTATCTTCTTCTTGGATTGATCCCTTGATCATTATGTAGTGTCCTTCCTTGTCTCTTGTAACATTCTTTACTTTAAAGTCTATTTTATCTGATATGAGTATTGCTACTCCAGCTTTCTTTTGATTTCCATTTGCATGGAATATCTTTTTCCATCCCCTCACTTTCAGTCTCTATGTGTCCCTAGGTCTGAAGTGGGTCTCTTGTAGACAGCATATATATGGGTCTTGTTTTTGTATCCATTCAGCGAGCCTGTGTCTTTTGGTTGGAGCTGTATACAAAAATAAATAAAATAAAATTCAAAAATTAAAAAAAGAGGCTGACAGAGCAAGCTTAGTGACTGGCCTTATAAGTCTACCACTTGAGACTCTGCGTTCTTTATTTACAGAGAGGCAGAAAAAAGAGTTCAGAGAAGAGGCCAGTGTCACAAATTAAGATATCTGAAAGAGAAGGCGGGCCTTTCTTTCCATTTTCTTACACTATTTGTTTCCTTCACTTGAAACTATTGTTAGACCAAATTGCAATAGGGTTCACCAAATGGACTCCATTAATGCAATTCAATTGTGCCCCTTGCTAGCTCCTGATTTCCCTATTTGATACAAAAAGCTACTGAACTTCCATTCTTTTCTCTGCTAAAATGCCTAAATAATCTATATTTAGGAGATAAAGAAGCATATTTACAATATGCTTAGCCTTGGAGTCTCCATGTCAGAGTTATGGAAGAAACTGTTCTGAAAACTGTCCTTCTGTAACCCAACATGTTCACACATCGCAAGTCCTTATCAAAGTTATGGGTTGGGTTTTCACATTTCCAGGTAAAGAGTCTGCTCCCTGGCAGTCCTTAAACTTTACCTGCCAAACACTGTACACCCTCAGTCCAGGCTTCTCAGTATCTAACATCCCCATTAACACCCCAGCAAACAACAAAATATATGCACTTATCACAGTTCAATCCCACTTGAGCATTGATAGCCACTATTTTGATATAATCATGTTCATGTTCCAAAAGCTGATGAGTGTCCAACAGCAGCAAAGGATAGACATGTTGGCACCAATAATACTGAAGTTTGGTTTTTAACTGCATTTTTTGTCAGTTTGGCTGGAAAGATTTGGACAGCTGGAAGTGAGCTTCTGCATCACTTTCTGTTTCTTTCTTTGTAACAATTTTCCACCTGTGAAGCCCACCACCCCACCACCAAGCGCAGCTGCAATTCCTGCCACTCTGAAGCCTGCAAGGAGGCCAGTCGGGCCCCCACCATTCCTCCGATGAGATTACCTGCCACAGGCAGAGCTGCCAGCTTGTACTTTGCAGCCTTCCCCAAGTTTTTGGTTCCCTCTTCAACACTCACAGCAGCACTGTTGATATGGTCTTCAACGCTGTCAATCTTCTCCTGCTGAGAATTCACTAGGAGAGAGAAATCAGTGACCAGTTGGCTAAGTTCAATTAAGTTCGCCTCTAAGGTTTCCCATGATTCTGCAGCATTTTGATCTCGAGGAATTTCAGGCAACACATATATCTGAGTCATACTCTGAGGATTAGCTTCAACTTCAGTAGCGTGAAATGTTCCACCAACAGCCATGGATCTGGTCAAAGAAGGCTGTAATAAGGTTTCTTCATCATTAAATTGTTTCTTAAGTTCTTCTACAGATTCTAGATGGAGTTGAAGAAATTCTGCTGTGGCTGCTGATGCTTCTTCTTTAACAGGATCTATCATTCTCTTCAGAAGTCCTAGGCCATCCCTTTGGACTTTCAAACAAAGCTTCTCCATTTCTCGGATACTGGAGTGGAGTTGCTGAACTGTACGTCCTGCATTGATATGCTCTTCATGCAACCTGTCCCAGATTCTGCACCTCCGATACTTCTCAATATTTAGCTGGTGCTTTCTTAACCTCTCCAGGTCTGTTGGGATTACTCTCTTAGTAAATTTCTGAAGAGCTGGTTCAAGACGGCGTAAAAATTTCACTTTTTATTCATCTTCAGACATCCTAAAAAAAAGTTGTGTCTCTTCTACTTGCAACAACTACCTCCTCCACTCATGTAGAATAACCTGGTGCCCTGCTCCCTGCGGGGCAACCCTCCCGCGCGCGGGGCTGGCACCCAGCCCACATTGCGGCCAGGGCCCTACGCCCCCAAGGCGGCCTCTCACGATCCTGTTTAAGCTCTTTGACCCAGAAATCCCATTTCCTGGAATCTACGCTAAAACATAATCAGCACTGCAGCTGCAAAACTACTCAGATGTTTGTTGCAGTGTAATTTATAAAATTACAATCACCTTAAATGTTCAACAGTGTAAGCAGGTTAAACAAATCTCTGTATACCCAGATGATGACATTATTCTGCCATTAAAAATTGTTACAGAAATTCAGATACCAGCCATGAAGAAGAAATTGGTACTGCCTAGCCCTCTGGCAATAAACAACTAGAAACTGGACGAAGGGTTTTCTACTGAAGCCACTTTCTAGGCTGGTGTGTCAATGTCTTACAAAGTTAAATGTGCACACGTCCATTGGCCAAGCAATTTCACTCCTTAAGAAATAAAAACATATGTCCAGAAAGACTTTTATAGAATGTTCACTGCAGCTTTATTTACAATAGACAAAACTGTAGCAACTAGTAGACTAAAAAGTTCTGGAGAGCTAATGCACAATATTGTGATTATAGTCAACAATACTGGATTATAAACGTCAGAGTTGGAATTATTTTCAATACAGAAAAAGAAATGATAATTATGTGACGTGATAAAGGTGTTAGCTAACACTGCTGTAGTAATCATATTGCAATATATAAACCTATCAAACCAACGTGTTTTGTACCTCAAACCTACACAACGTTATTTTCAATTATATCTAAATAGATGAATAAAACAGAATAAAATAAAATAGGCACTGACAGAAGAAATTATAATAACCCAAACACCCTAACAAGAGGATGGATAAACAAAGTGTGGTATATTCACGGAGTGAAATATTGCTCAGAAATAAAGGAACAAACCACTAAAAGCAACAATGGGGGAATCTCGCGGACATAATGCCAAGAGAAAGAAGGCAGACACAAGAAAGACAGGTTGTGTGATTGCATTTATATGACGTTATATAACAGGCAAAGCCAATCAAAGTGAAAAAATATTCAGAACAGTGGTTCCTCTGGCCAGCGGGTGTCGGGGAGGGGAGCTGGTGAACGGAACGGGATGGACACAGGGGAACATTCTGGGTGATGGAAACGCTCTGCATCTTGATGGCGGTGAGGCTTATACATGCGACTGTATTTGTCAAAGTGCATCCAACTATACCCTTAAGATGTGTGCACAGCAGTGCATGTAAATTGTATCTCAACAGAAAGAAAAAATGAAAGACAACGGTTATGATCACACTGGATGAACTATTTTGGCTCCACAAACAGGCCTTTTCTATGATGCTCTCTCCCAGGTACCTTTCCTCCACCTGGTCCTACATTCGGGTCGTTTCTCTGATGCTCTGAGCTGCCCTTCCTATATGTGCCCCATACCTGCTCAGCTCCCCTGACCCCCATATCAGCCAGCAGAAGTGATCGGCTTACCTGCCTCTTTCCCCAACTAGCCCAGAAGCCCCTGAGGACCACGGTCAGCCGTAAGCAACAACTGAAGTACAGTGATGATACCAACATTTATATGGAAGCTACGGTTTGTTGAATACTTTCCCTGGATGTCGCTACTGTCTTGTTCATCAAGGAATCCTGAGACCCCTGCCATCAATAAGCAGACGTTACAACTTATTAAATATAGGCAATGCTCTCAGATATGCTGGAACGGATCAGAAGATAATTCCTGGTTGTTAGGATCACAAGGGAGTTTTTTTAACAATTCTTTTCTTATGTTAAAAAATTTCTGCTTCTGTATCATAATAAAGGAAGTTCTATATAGAGAAAAGTTCCACTGAAGACATAAGAAGCACATGAGTTATTCTGAGGTATAGCAGAGGTATTCAGGAGCTACTTTGTTTTTTTACTTTGTTACAGCTTTCTTTTTAAAGATGAAGATGTTAGATGTTTCAATTTGAATACACTGCTAAGTAAAAAGCAGAAAGGAAAAAAAAAAGCAAACACTAGAATGGATTCCAAAACGTATTTTTCAAAGAAAAATTTTTTCAGAAACTAAAACATCTTTTTTCTAGCTTTACTATAACAGGAAGAAATAATTCCAGAACAGACCTCCCTTTCTTTCCATAAATATACAAAAAGCTTTATTTTGAAGCCAAAACAGTTGGAGATATGAAAAGTATATTTTGACAGAGTCCTGCAAAACTCTCTTCGCTCATTTCCCAGAACCCTCCCAAGGCCGATCTAAGAAGCCCTGTAGAGCAAGCAACACTGTAACAGTATGGCCAACCCTCTGCCATTCAAAACAGAAAAAGAAAAAAGGGGGAAGGTTTGGTAAACTAAGTTGTGCTAACTGGAAAAATGGTTATGCTTGACTGTTTGGCAGACCACCGTTCATGACAGACAAAGGATAAAGCTCAAAAATAAATCTTGCCAGGAAAGGAAGCTCCACATATGGCCTCAATTATTTTCATGTATTCAGCTCACTAGTCATTAACATTGAACAATTTAAGGTACAATATCTGTATTGCCACTTGGCCCTATAGCTCTTTACATCACCTAAAGATAAAGGTATAGCCCCTAAAAGGTAAGCTATGGGAGACCAGCAGAGAGAAGCCTCTTTTCAGAAGTGTGAGGAGGCAATGGGGGGTTCAGACGTGTCTCAAAGTCTTTACCCCTCGTCCTGTGGCAGGCTGGGGTTGCCTCATGTTTTCTCCACTTGAATCTTTGCCCACTTCAGAGACTGGGAGGTCCAAAGAGCACAGAGGAAGATGCTGTGTGACACTGAGGCCAGGTCTTAAAGGGATGCAACTTCTGCCTCTTTCTCTGGAACACTTGTGCTGGAGTCCTGAACTGCCCTATTCACAATGCTGCCTTAGGGCTGCCATGCTGTGAGGAAGCCCCTAGCCCACAAGGAGAGTCCACACAGACAAGCCCAGAGACCACATGAAGGGAGAGCCTTGGCCAGCCCTCAGCTGCCCCAGCGCCCCCTCCCCCAGCAGCTCCATCCCAAGGACTGCAGCCTGAGATACAACCACTCACAGTCAAGCCCTTCCTGAAACCTTGACCCCCAGAAACAAACCCAGAAAGATATAAGATGGATGTTGCTTTAAGCCATAAAGTTTGGCAGTGGTCTCTTACAAAGCAGTAGATAATTGGAAAAGCCGCTGTGTAGGAGAAAACAAAATGAGATAACAAAAATGTGAAAACAAAAGACAGACATATCTCTGAGACAAGCAGCTTCATGGAGAATAGGACGGAAAAGATAAAAATGAAGGAGAAGAATTTCATGTGGCTTACTTCCAAATAGTAATGAAGGGCTTGATTTCTTCCAATCTATTCATTTTGCCAAACAAATTCAAGAAAAATTTGAAATTGGTTGAGCCCAGTATGAAGTAATATAAAATTGAAATAAAATCATTTTGAATAAATACAAGTACACAGTCATGGTCATTTCTACCAGGGTTTCCAGGAACAATTTCTGCCTGAACTCTTTTAACAAACACCCAAGACTCATTTGTAATGAGAAGCTCCAATTTACATGCAACTCTTGTTCTAAAAGTCTTTCAAGATTTTCTGCCTTAAGAATGTGCAATTTGCCTGTTCTTTTTTTATTTACTGTGCCAATGTGCTTAGCAAACACTCTACTTATGGACGATACAATAATAAACCTCAATCCAGCTCTGGCCAATTTTTCAGAAATTTTTTGGGGAAAAAAGACAACAGCAGACGTCCAGATTAATGAGGTTTTATAAAACCCAGCAAACAAGCAGCTCTTGTCTAAAGGTTTGCATAAAACAAAGGCCCTTCTGTGATTATGTGCCCACAACAAAGTGTTACTTCCTAATTAAACCTACACAGAGTATAGAGCACTGCTTCAAAAAAGCAGCCTTTATTTTCAATGCCATAGGAAACGTTTTCTTTTTTATGAAACACACTTTGTCTTCTAAAGGGACACTTCACATTTTTACTCACAAATCTGACCACTCCCAGCGAACATTTTGCCCAGGTTTAAACATTTTGAAAGGAGATTACTAAACATTGATTCATTTTCCTGCTTCTTGGCCAAAAATCACGTTAGACAGCACCCAGATTTACCATGAGAGAAGCGTTGATACTCTGCCCCATTCCCAGGCGAGAGGACCCCATTGAGTGACAAAGAAAACAGGGGTTTAGGAAGAACTCAGACACTCCCAAATCAGAAGGAAGTTGTCAGAACTCCTGCGAGCATCCCCAGGAAATCATAACAGAAAGTGAAACAAGGATGGGAGACGGGGAACAAACGAGGTGAGACTGTGTGGGTGGTGTGGAAGGAACCAGAAGTCGTGGTGTCTGGCCCCAATTGCAGCAGGTACAGCCATGTGACACTGCGCAAGCCAGTGGACCACTCTGCACTGCCACTTCTTCACCTGCAAAGAGGGGGCCATCTCCTCTCCAGGATTGTTGGAGATGAAGCAACATGGATGAGAAAAAAAATGCTGTAGAGTCTATAACCTATACCTATACAGATACCTATATATATGTATATAGACACACATATGCATAGTATATGAATATACAATATATAGGTTGAGTGTTCATATACATATGTAGATTCTATATGCTGCGTAGATAATATACTGTATATATTCTATATACTATATTACTAAATTCTATATTATTCTAAATTCTATAATACTAAATTCTATATATTACATATAGATTCCTATACATATACACGATATATATGAATATATGTATAGATTCCTATACACAACAGGCAATGAACATTTCTTTTGAAAGGGATACTCAAAACTAAACAGAAACTTGCCATATGAGCCTTGAAACTGATTTGTATGCACTGCACTCCTTCACTGGCATGCAATCCTTTTTCACTGAAACCTCAAGTTATTATCCATAACAGAAAAGCAACCAACATGTCAGGCGTGGGAGCTATTATGCAAATCATGGGTAAGCCATAGAGTAGGATGTTAACGCAGCTTTAAAATTATTAATAATGATTTTAGTTATATTGGGAAATGATCATGCTATCAAGTTAACTAAAACATCAGGACACAAACGTACTTGTCACAAACCTCAGCCGGAAGGATGATATCGTCCAAGAATGCAGACAGGGATGAGTTCTACCCTTGAATTACTTCAAGTAAGGCTCAGTTCTGCCATTTGTCAAAAGGAGATAATGCAGAACCAAACTCCTAGTGTGATTACGAGGGTTCCATGAGCTAGTCCAGAGCAAGGGTTCCACAGAAAGCCTGGCCTGCAGGAGTATGGAATAAACGGCAGCCCTATGACTGCATTGTTAATTTAAATACATAGACATGCATGCAAAAGTCTAAAAGCAAGTACACTGATGTTATTGGTGATTGTGTCAGCGTGAAGGGATGACAGGTTTTTCTGTCTCTTTACACTTATCTGTACTTTCCAGTTTTTCTACAGTAAGCCTATATTACTTCCCTAATTAAGAATAAAATAAGAATTATTGACTTATGAGTTTATTTTCTGGAAATCTGCATAATTGCACTTCTTAGCTAACCCTATTAGCTAACTCTAATTAGATTGTATCTTGCTTAATGTTTCCCATGTGATACCTGAAGATTTTTAGGACTCCTAAGTCATTTGTGGACTACCAGTGTGACGGGGGAAAGGAAACATATTTTTTATAAGGAATTTGTCAGGTGCTCAACCAGGAACCCTCCTTCATTTTTTGTTTTAAATTGAAGTACAGTTGATTTACAATGTTGTATCAGTTTCAGGTATAGAGCAACGTGGTTCAGTTTCATATGTTTATTCTTTTTCAGATTCTTTTCCATTAAATTATTATAAGACCTTGCATATATTTTCCTGTGCTATACATATACAGTAGGTCTCTGTTGCTTATCCATTTTATATAGAGTAGTGTTGCATTTTACTTTGTAAGCTGTCCGAAAGCATAGCACCCAACCACCCTTGACGCATCTCTGCCACGATGCCACACGATCAAAAAGGAATAATAAATAAGTACATACAGAAATAAATAGACCTGCTTCTACTTCCCCCACCACTGTCCTTAAAGTCACAGTGTCACCTACGGCAGCCTCTCAGCTGAGATCCCAGGACGCCTAGTCTGTCCACGTATTAGAAGGCAGTCCATGATTTCGCCATGAGGATTATGAATTTTGCATTTTCATTCCAAAGTTAACCTAAAAACTTATAAAAGCATATTCAGAATCTGGCTGACCACTGTATAACAAAATTCTGACCCAGGATTTCAAGGCTGCCGATCTGTGTTCATGTCACTGCCCTGGCACAGTGATCACCTACTGAGATGACAGTATTACTGCCGGTTGCAAAGCGACTGCAAATCCACCTGCTGTACTCTGCTTCTCGGGGTTTGAAGGCACTAGTGGGAGGCAGGGAGGCCAGAGGAGGGAGGCAGGGAGGCTGGAGGAGGGAGGCTGGAGGAGGGAGACTGGGAGGCTGGAGGCAGGGAGCTGGAGGAGGGAGGGAGGATATTTCCCCTCTGTCTACTTGCTGTTCCGGTCAATGTCTTTCGCCCAGCAGCAGTTGGCCCCAGTCTTTGGCTTTCCAGAACTCCCCACATAAGCCTCCTCACCCCGGCTCAGAGGTGGGGTACTCTCCTGCAAGCCTCCAGCTGTGAGTAACCCCAATCGCCTCCCTCAGTTCCTCCTCAGTGGTTAACTCTCAGTTAGCTAGGGACTCTCTTTCCCAGTTCTCTCACACCCATTAACCAGTTCCTCCTACTAGACCTGTCCTTTTAAATAACTGCTGTGGTTTCTGTTTTCCTGATTGGACCCCTGGCTGATAGAAAACAGCATGTATTTCACAATATTTAACATTTTTTAATTGTGGTAAAATATATATAACATTAAAATGACCATTCCAGCCATTTTAAGTGCACAGTTCAGTGGCACCAGGTGCATTCACATAGTTGTGCAACCATCACCACCATCCGTTTCCAGAACCTCATCATCTTCCCAAACTGAAACTCTGCGCCCATTAACACTCACTCCCCATCCCCCTCTGCTCAGCACCTGGTGCCTTCTGCCTCCATAGACATGGCTATTCTAGGAACTGCATGTACGTGGAATCATACAGTGTTTGTCCTTTTGTGTCTGGCTCATTTCACTTAACACACTTTCAAGGTTCATCCACGTTGTTCATATATCACAATCTGCTTCCTTTTTAAGGCAAAATAATCCATGCTATGTACAGACCACATTTTGTTTATCGATTCACTGTTGATGGACACTTGGTTCCTTCCACCTTTCAGCTACTGTGAATAGGCTGCCATAACACGTGGGTGTGCAAATATCATTTTGAATTCCTGCTTTCAGTTCCTTTGGGGATATAGCTAGAAGTGGAACTGCTGGATCATACGGAAATTCTGTTTAACTTTTTGAGAAGCCACCACACTGTTTTCCGTAGTGTTGCACCATTTTACGTTCCCAACCAGCAATGCACAAGGGTTCCAATCTCTCCACACCCTCACCAACCTTTATTTTCTGTTTTTTGATAATAGCCATGTTAATGGGTGAAAAGTGGTATCTCATTGTGGATTTTCTTTTCTCTAATGATGAAAGATGTTGAACATCTTTTTATCTGCCCAGTGTCTTAACTTAGAGTATCTCAAACTGGAAATCCTTGAGTTCTTAAGTTGAGAAACTCTACCATAGGAATACATTTTAATATATTTAATAGAATATATACAGTTTAATATAATTAACAACTAAAATAATGCGGACAATCACAAAATTCACGATCTATCAAATGGGTATGCTCCCTCTCTCAGAATGATTTCTTTAAAATTTTAAGTTATCACAGGAGATCCTGGGCTCATGTCCATGGTATCATGCTAGGTCATTGGACAGTGAGCAATAGTTTACGACTGGACACCACCCATGTATATGTTAGTTTTACATTTGTTAAAGTGACTCGTCAGTTTTATTTTTTTTCTTAAAACTACCGCACTCATTCAATTCCCACAGATTGTTTTCTTTTTAAGTAAGACATTGCTAGATATCAGCGTAAATTCTAAAATATGGTGAATCGATGCAAGAAATGAATAGCAGGCATTACTTTAAAGAAGTGAAGAAATAAATCTAATCGTTCCTCTTGTAATGTGTTACTAAAGCAAACACTCTGTAGTTAAATCTTATTGCAAACCACACAACATTTATGGACTTTCTGATAACACCACTTTTTATCTTTTCTTTAGTTTATCTTTCAGGTAACCAAACATTATATACAGAGGCTAAAATGTCATAATTTCTACAGCTGTCATCAACTAGAGAATGAAGAATGGTATCAATGTCTTTGGCATTTGCCAAAACAGAACGAAACTGACTGATTTGGTCATAAAACCTCAGGGGCTGACATCTTTATTAAGTTACATGAACACATTTACAACATGAAATTGTTGATTCCTGATAACACTGAGGTCTGCCTAATTTTACTTTAGAGACCTGTACTTCAGAGTTTATATTATATTTTTTTTTTTTTTTGCGGTACGCAGACCTCTCACCGTTGTGGCCTCTCCCGTTGCGGAGCACAGGCTCCGGACGCGCAGGCTCAGCGGCCATGGCTCACGGGCCCAGCCGCTCCGCGGCATGTGGGATCTTCCCGGACCAGGGCACGAACCCGTGTCCCCTGCATCGGCAGGCGGACTCTCAACCACTGCGCCACCAGGGAAGCCCCCAGAGTTTACGTTTTTAAAGGAGTGAAACAAAGCAGTCAATGGGTTATTAGTTGATGGTCATCTTTTAATCAGGCTGTGAACCAAAAAAAGGAGGGGAGTGTGAAAATAAAGCACTGATTCACAGTGTGATTACACACTCACTGCCTCACCTCTGCCGACGTCAGGCTGTGAAGTCAAGCCTCCATAAACGTTAACAGGGAAGGAAAAGGGAAGAGGAAGAAGAAAGGAGGAAGCAGACAGCTGTGGTCCCTGCCCTCATGGGGTGTATAATCTAGAAATTAACTAGCAGCTGGTGAATTGTTGTCCTGACAGGGAAATACACAGACTTTGATGACAGAAAAGTCATCAGAAGGTATAACCACATCCTAGAGCTGAGTGTCAATGAGGCCCAGGAAACAAGGATGAGATGAGGCGGAAGGGAGCCATCCAGCTGTCAATACCTAAGCAGGACCCAAATATAGCCTCACTCCTCATGGGACAACCAGCTCTGGATGCAACAGAGCAGCCAGGATCGCCAACGGTGGGTTCTGGCCAAAAATATTTAACTGGAAAGTAATCAAGACTTTAGAGCTGAGTTTAGTTCATAAGAAATAGAGGGCATAAAGGAACATGGTAACAAAATCACAATGAAACCACCAGACAAATCCAGAATGTAGGATATTCTACAAGACAACTGGCCTCATCTATTCAAAAATTGAATATCATTTTTGAAAACGTAAGAGAGGACAATTCAGATTAGAAGAGATTTAACAAGCACATAACAGGCATCAAATGCAATGAGTGTTCCTTACTGATCCTGGTTTGAAAAAGAAAAATAAAAGCTATAAAAGACATCGGTGGCTAAAGTGGGACAACTGGATATGGGTGGAGAAATAGTTACTAGGAAATTACTGTTAGTTTTGTTAGCTAATGGCCTGGTGCCTATTCAGAACAAATGTCCTATTTTCTGAAGATACAAAAAATCTTGTATTGGTCCAATGTCACCATGACTGCAATTCACTTGCAAAGTGTTCCCAAGATGAAACAAATGTGACAAACTGCTTAAAAATTCCTGAATCTCGGGGGTGGGTATGTGTGTGTCACAATAATACTGTTTTCTACATATTCGAACATTTTCACAATAAAAAGACTCAATAAATAAATATCTGAGAAAGGTTTGCTCAGCGATAATCATATTGCACTTTTTTTAAACTGAAAGCACAGTAGAAACTTTACGTTGTGTAAAAGGTAAAGAAAATTCTGAGTATTTTGTTATTTTAAATAATCTCAATTTAGAAGCTTATGTAAAAACACTAGAAAGTACTTAGAAGCCTATAATTCTGTGTGTATGCTTGTGTTTGAATATGCCTTAAAGACCTAAAAGTGAGGCCCCCGAATTCCTCAAGCTGATTCAGTCCAACTTACAGCAAAAAGATCTCCTGTTAGGAGAAGTCAAAATTGACAAATTGCATGACAAACTGCAAGATAAACAACAGTTGAACATGGATTTGAAGTCTATTCGTAAAATGTCCAGCTGTTAATTTGGCCAAACTCACGTAGTATTGCATTTGTAATGATGAAAATGTTGTAGTTTTTCCCTTAAAGAAGGAAAATACATTGAAAAGATGATGAGAAAACCAACATTTCCTGCAGAAGCATCCTTACCACTGAAACAAAAACAAAAACCAGGGCAAAAAGGGGTTTTTTTCTCTCTTCCTTCAGGCAGATTTGAAAATACAAAGGCATGACATATTAATTCAGGATTCGTGGCTGGAAACACCCAGAAGTATTATTTCACTTACGTTGATACTATGAACCTGAACTTTAAAAATGTCTTCTGAACTTCACATTTTACTACCTCATTTACTGTTACGATTAGAGCTCAAAAGTTCCTTGTGCACGAACAGACACAGTATTGTCTTGTTTTCTACTTAATATCCTACTTTTTTTTTTTGGCGATATGCGGGCCTCTCACTGTTGTGGCCTCTCCCGTTGCGGAGCACAGGCTCCGGACACGCAGGCCCAGCGGCCATGGCTCACGGGCCCAGCCGCTCCGCGGCATGTGGGATCTTCCCGGACCGGGGCATGAACCTGCGACCCCTGCTTCGGCAGGCGGACTCTCAAGCACTGCGCCACCAGGGAAGCCCCCTACGTATTTTTTAATGATCACTTATTCAAAGAATTATGACTTTTCATCATAAGATCTCCAAAATTCCTATTTCCATCCTACAGTGCGCATTTCAACTAGTTGTCTCTTTCAAGGATATTTCACACAACAGTGATGAGTTCTAACCCAAGAGAAACGGAATGGACATAAACAAGAAGGCTATGCCATCACTTTTCTGGAGAACTGAAATCAGAAATTTGACAATAGCTGCCACCTTTCTTTTTCATCCTTTCCACTCAGATTTCTTTCCTTCTCCTTCCCTTCCCCAGAAATATGTGGAGCAGCCAGAGCCCGTACCATGTTTCTCTCCATTCTCCTATGTGGTCTTAAAGCAAAGCAAGGGGATGCAAGTGGGGTCCGAGCCATTTAAACGCTGCCTGTCCCAGCTCGTGCTGAAGGCTTGCTCACAGCAGTAATGGACAACCCCAGGTACTCACAGCCCTCGCAGACGGCGTGACGGGGTGAGGCTGTGTCCAGAGGTTTAAGACTATCCTCTTTTGTTTCCAAGCTTTGTTTTCTATGTAGAACCCTCTTACAACAGCTGCATAGCGATAACAGCAAGATAACAAGCTCAAAAGGCCGGAAATGCATGCGTTTTGTGACACCACCTGCAGTGTGTGTGGACACCTGGGTACCGCCTGGCGTGGCATCCTGGGCGGATGGACGATCAGCGTCCCGTCCCGACATGGCTTCTAAGAACATCAGACCACGTGGAAACACTCCACTCACCTCCCCAAGGATACCTGGGCACGATAAACGTGACAAGAAACGGTACCAAGGACAACTTCTGTGTCTCACTTAAATTCACCGGGTGGAAAAGCAGTGAGACCAGAATGTAAACGTATTAAGAAACAAGTGGACTTTCCGGAAGCTCATGAGATTACAACCCAGCCACCCACAGGCCTCCTGCAGGGGCTCTAGCCTTACCCACCTGTCTCAAGTCCAGAGTGATTGTGACCCAGTGGTATTCTCTCCCGTTTTGGATGCTAGGACTCTGCCACCAGCTATTCGTGCCATCGATGGCATTTGATATGGGATGGCGTTCTGTTGAAAGAAAACAAGAACACGCAATGCTCTCAGCTTCTGGTTTAAGTTTTTTAACTTCTAAACTGTGAAATCAGTGGAAATGGACAGGTGAGGAGAACGCAGGTCTGTGGCTCCCTAACGCAAGTCTCCAGTAGTCGGCTCGGAAGGTGTACATTTCCACGGGTCCTCCCAAAGGGGGCGCCACTTGCCTTTGGGGTTGGCACTGCTGCCGTCGCAGAGCCGGCACTGGGCGTTGCGCATGGCCCTCCTGGGCACGTGCTCCACCAGCTTGCAGTATGTCTCCGGCCCCTTCTCTCCACAGGTCGCGTTGGTGCTGATGTGGGCATTGCTGGCAAGGTTGAGAATGGCAGGGAACAGCCCTGAAAGTCAAAAGGCACCAGATCAGCTCCGCCACTTGAAACCGAAAGGTCAGATCACTTCATCTCACTTTGCAAGTAAATCAGAAAGAGATGGCAAACTTACAGTTACCAAAGGGGAAAGGAGGGGAGAGGGATAAATCAGGAATTTGGGATTAACAGATACACACTACTGTATATAAAACAGAGAAACAATCAGGACCTACTGTATAGCACAGGGAACTCTACTCAATATCACAGAATAACCTATAATGGAAAAGAATCTGAAAAAGAATATATCTATATATATAAATGAATCATTTCACACCTGAAACATTGTAAATCAACTACACTTCAATTAAAAAAAAAAAGGAGGGGAGTTCCATGGTGGCCTAGTAGTTAGGACTTGGCACTTTTACTGCCGTGGCCCGGGTACAATCCCTGGCTGGGGAACTGAAATCCCACAAGCCACGCGATGTGGCCAAAAAAATAATAATAATAAAATAATTTTAAAAAATAAAATAATAAACAGAAAGAAAAAAAGAAAAAGATGGTAAGTTCACATGCTGAGCGGAGGGAGCCCTATAGGAAAGCAGTATATATGTCAATTTCATTTACATGAAATTCTAGGACAAGCAAAGCTCATCTATAGGAAAAACCGAAGAGCAGTTGCAAAGGATGCGGACTAACCATGAAGGGACTGGAGGGAATTTTGTGGGGTCGGGCTCCATTCTCTACCTGATAAAGGTTTGCATTGCACAGGCACACGCAGGTGTGAAAAATCACAGAATGCACAAGGTTTGGGTAGATTTGTGTATTCCGCTATAGGTTGATGTGACCTCAAAAAATAAAAGTCATAAAAAATTTTTTTTTAAAAAGAGTCATAAAAATATTGATGCAAATGCTGAACAGTTTAGGAGCAAAGTATACTTAGGTCTTTAACTCACTTGGAAATGCATCAAAAAATTAATCTGGATTGAAGGGTACAGATGGATACATGGACGGACAGGTGAGGAAGAGAGTAGGTAAATGTTCGTTGCAGAATCTAGGTAGGAGCACAGATGTTCACTGTACAGTTCTTTCCACTTTTCTGATTGAAAATGTTCATAATAAAATGTTGGGAAAGTAGGTTTTAAGACAAGGTTCAAATGACCCAAAACCCGTATTTGCCACTGAAATTCAAGCAACTTTCACTTAGGACATCCATCCTGTGTTCACTTTGTTCCAGGTGCCTCTGCTAGTACTTACGAGGTCTTTCCTATGATTATCTAGGATTTCTCTCTCTTTGCTTTCTTTACTGCCTGTTTGTTTTGGTGAAGAAAACATTAGAACACAAAGAACCAGTTTTCAAAATTCTCTTCAAGTCAGTATGAATCTCTGTCTTTGTATAATCTCTTTGTCTCCAGAGATTTTTATCTTTAAGCAGCTGATCCAAACTCTTCAGAAAACAGCCTTTGGATGACTGTGAGAAAAATAACTCCATTGGGTTCTTTAGAGATTTGACTTTATCTTGGTAAAGGGGATCATAGCAGTGAAGATTCTATAAAGTTCTAGAAAGGATGGAGCAGGTGATACAGAAGAGGTGTTCTTCACGAATGGATGTTGTGAACTCAGGTAGTGTGAGAAGGAGGGGTTTCAGTTAAGCAGGCTTCCTCTAATTTACCAGAACTTGACTCAAGGTCACAGAAGATAAACTTTTCTTTATAAAGTGCATAGAATCAATATTATCTCTAAAATATTTCTTTTCCAGTGAAATTTGAAAAAGCACAATATAATTTTAGTAATCTAGAAGGAACTCATGTATTTATTTTTTAGGTACTGCTTAATATTTTCAATGACCTTTTCTTTTTTTTTTTTTCCTTTGGCCACACCTCATGGCTTGTGGGATGTGGGATCTTAGTTCCCCAACCAGCAGTTGAATCCAGGCCCTCAGCAGTGAGAACGCGGAGTCCTAACCACTGAACCGCAAGGGAGTTCCCAACCTTTTCTATTACAAATATTTTAATAATTTAAATTATAAAATAAAAATGGTTATTTTTATGAGTTTCTATATTTAAAAAAAACTCACCATGCAACTATTAAAAAAAATAACTTATGGTTCAGTCAAAATAAAAAGAAATATAAATAGAAAAAAAAAACTTATTAGATAGTCTTCCAAAGACTTTCCACATAAAACAGAGCATCTATTAGCAGTTCTATCCTAGGAGAATGGCCCTACTCAAATCAATAGACGCTTAGTCTCTCAATAGAATATAGCTATGGAATATTGTATTCTAGAGCATTACTCTTAATTTTGAAACATAACACAGACTTACATCATATAAAGTTTTAATATGTTGTGTATTTTTTTGTTTTTAACGTAAAGTTGGTCATTTTTATCATATTCTTTTAAAGGGATTTCTTTGTCAATTAAAAAGGCTTTATGAAAAAATAGATGCACCTTTACATTTAATTATGCAGGTCGCCAAATTATTTTTCTCAACCAGTAGTTAGACACTTACATTTTAGGCAATGATCTAGTTCCTAAAGTGACATGTAATTCTTGAGAGTCGTACTTACATGGGGGGAGGAGCTGATATTTATTCTGTTTGGTACCGAGGTAAATATTAATTTTAATAACTGTGGTGTTACATCCAAATAGCTGCAGTGGTGTTTTCCAGGCTCTGGAGCACGTCTATGCATTTCGATTGGCAGTGCAATCAACTCTACCCCTTCCCTTCTCACAGACTAGCCAAGCAAGGAGAAGAAAAAAGGTCGCAGGAACTAATTTAACAATGCATTTCTCTATCAACAAATCCTTTACCAGTTAACTAAAAAAATGTTCCCACTTTCTCTTTTTTTCTCCCCCTCCAGTTGCTGGACATCAAGAGAACAGCCCACTTCCTGCCCGGAGCTCGCCCCACCCCGACCTGCAAGGGCCTTGAGTTATTGGGGGGGTGGAGGGTGAAGGGGGCGGGGGTCAGGAGGGCACCTGCCTCTTCACTCAGGAGCCTGTGCTCTGAGTCACTGAGAAAAAGAAGTTTAAACCTTGTGAACATAACATAACTTTGGTGAATAATATCTCAATTGTAGGAATCAGGTAGGTCTTACACTAGACAGGTTTTAAAGCACTTCCACACCTCCTTACCTGGCTGGTATTCTAAAAACACTTTTAATAAAAAGAAAGATAAGTCCCTTCGTTAGCATGGTTGTGTAGAAACACCTTGAACTGACTAATTTCTAAAATCTATAGGGGTGCCTTTCACTAAAACTAAATCTTTCTTCTCAGATAAGCTCATATTTGGGAAAAGAAAACTTCACTAAAAATTATTCCTTACCTATTACATTCGCTCTCACTTCATAGTTCTAGAATAATTATTATTCCTTGTTGCATATGACCACAGCAGCTAGAATATGAAAGAAAGTTGGAAATTTGTACTGGAGGAAGCATGTTTGAAGAAGAATTTTAAAAAATTCCTCAGGTTGCTGAACCTTTTCAAAGACTACTGAAATATTTCAATAAAGGGCAACTAACGTGAGCTTCAGGTAGGGGGAGAAATAGGAAATCAAACGGTCAGAAAGGGCGCTGGGATCAAGAACCTGCCAAGAACAAAAGTTCAGCTTTGCACATAAAAATCAAAGGCAGAACGAGGTCTGCAGCAGGCACATGTGACACAGTTTCCCATCACCTGGCCGTGCACTTAATATATTAGACGACTATACATTTTTGTTGAGAGACATTATTTACTTTAGTTAGTGTTAACTGTGATTTGTACTTTTGCCCCCATTCGGGACACACAATGGAATCATTTTTCCACCCCTATACTTAACCAGTAGCTAAAGACTTCATGACACCAAACTCCATCGAGCATGAAATAAATTCCTTCTCACTCACCAGTAGTTCCTTTTCTTTTTTAAAACCCTTTATTCACAGTCTGGGTCCACTTGGCCTTCTTAAATGCATTTTAGGACCACTTTCATCTACTGGAAACTCCCTCATTAATAGTAGGTGAAAACTACCATGAAACTGAGGGCAAAAAAATGCTACTACATGTGATTAGCGCAGTTTTTAGCTGAGATACTTTCCACATTGAATAATTTGTTTTTAAAAGTTTCTGGGCTTTTTCCCAGTAAAAAATATTTTTGCTATCTTAAAAATAGGGTATCTAAAACACTGACTAGCGCCAAGGTGCAAGGCTCACTGCAGCAATTTCTTTATCAATATTTCTCAAATTATTCGGGGCCAACCGTTCGTGGCCTTAATGCATTTGGGGTGTAAGAGAAGCATGAGTTTTTTCTAATGAGTTTTTTTTTCTTTTTTGGAAAAAAAAATTGGGGGGTTCTACCAAATGTTATATTTGTCTAATCCATACTCAGAGTCATTGTGATATTCTGAAAAGGAAACGATTTGCAATTCTAAGGTAAAGTATCTGGGAAAATATGTTCAGATCGTTTTTAATGGCATATTTAATATCTAACCTGGAGGTGTCCAGGCTTAAAATGGACTGTCCATTCTAATCATGGGTTTACTATCACCTCTATTAGAATCACTAGTGCCTGTAACAGCAGCTTTGGGTAAGAAGTGAGCATATGGGATTTTGAGTCAGAAAGCCCTTGGCTTGAATTCCGGGTCTACCAGTTGCCTGCTGAGGGCTTCCTCTCTTGAGTCTCCTTGTCTGTGTAATGAGAAGCACTATGCCTGGGAATATTTATGAGCATTAAATGAGACTGTGTCATAAAGGGCCTAATACAATGTATGAAGGGCTCAATAAATAATTACTATGATTATTTTCATATTATCACTGGATATCACTAATACAAATATAATTAGACTTTCATGGTTATATTTCATCTATTGGGGTCTCTGTATCTCTGATTAAGTTTTAGATGAAGTAGTTGGTTTGCATTTAAGGGTCACCAAGTACGAAAAGGATCTACCTTTAAAGAGAAGAACCATGCAGCCCAGAAAGCTGTGCATCACGAGAGAGGCGTGGAGGAAACTCAGACCCTCGGGTCACCCCACCCTCCTCCAAGGCAGGGGGTCCCTGCACAGAAGGCTGAGCAGGAGTGTTCGCCCAACTCACTCATCCCACCTCACCCTCCGGCCCTCCCTCTCCTCTTTTCCTTCTTATTATTCTTTCTGTTGTTGCCTTTGCAACACTGTATAGCTGGATCCAAGTTAAACGTACATTTGTAAACAGCGATCCCCTCCTCTCATTCTTCTGTAAGCTGACAGGGAAGGCATCTCTGGGGTGACATTTGAGCAGCTGCCTCAAAAATAAGAAGGGACTAGCCATGCAGGGGTAGCACTATCGTTTAACACATCTGGCTTTCTTTGTACTCTCCTTGCATTAAAAACATGCTGAGAATAGGTCTGTGAGCTTTGTCAAAGGGGTCCACTGGCGCCAAAAGGTCAAGCACCCAGGCAGGGAAAGCACTTCGGCTAAAGTGCTGGGAGCCAGGAGTTCACGGTGTAGGTGACTCTGTAAGTCTGCTTTCCCACCTCCTCTGCCAGGAACCTAGCTCATCCCTGGACAAGGGCAGCCAGGAGGATCCAGGTGGATTGTGAAGGTGAGAGGGGCTTGGACCAAGGCAGGAGTTAATGTCCTGCTCAGGTGAAGTCCTCAGCCACCTGACCAGGTGGCCTGGAGAAGCAGCTGCCTCCAGCTCAGGGGCCCTAAGTGGAAAATGAGTCCTTAATGCCAGCTAGGTTGCAGGACCAGAAGACGAGATGCCTTGAGGAAACTAATGAAAACTTTCCCTCTCTCCCAGGGAATATAATCACCCTCATGAGATGTAGGTTATCATCTGATTTCCCACATTTGGCACACGAGCGTATTTTCAGGGCACGCTCTCTGTGGATGCTAAGGACCACACATGAAAGGAGAGAGGGGTAGAGACAGAGGAACGTTTAAACTAAAATTACTTAACAGTAATGCATCCCAACCCCTAAGATATGTTCAGGAGGCTCTTGACAAGCTGTGGCACAATTCATCTTAACTCAAACTTTTTTTCCCAGAAAACAATACAAATATACCTGTATATTATGAAGTAGGTGTATTTGAAAAATATTATAAATTAAACTGTTTTCCCACTTTTACTTCTAATTCATCAGCCATTGACAGCGGCTTCTGACAATAAGGGATTCCTTATTCCTGTTTCTTTCCCACAAGAAACCTACAACCAACATTTTGCCAAACAGAACTACACCATTTAAAGACATTCTATTTCAAGTTATTTATTATAAATTAAAATCACTTTAATCATTACTTGTTTTGTTTATCAAATACCAATAGTTTCAGAATGTTGAAACAATAAAACATCAACACTAAAGTTGAAATAGATGAAAGTTTTGCTTGCTTTGTGTCAAACAGGGCTTCTGTTTCCGATGAGAATTCTGCAAACTTACCAGTTATTTTATTTCTCAAAATATCTACCACTTGGGAGCACTTGTGAAGGAGAGTGACTTGAGTCCCCTGTGGGCTGTAGCGGACCCCTTTCAGCCGAGACAGAGAATGAATGGCCCCTCCCTCCGTTCCCAAAAAGCAAATACTTGGTTTTTGGACGAAACCTATTTAATCATTGGTGGCTGTTAGTAAAAGAAAAAGCTTTAAAATATTCTAGGGATTCCAAGGCCCTTTCCAGGACAGTGAAAAAAAAAAAAAAAAAAAGATGGGAAAGAGAGAGAGAAAGACCCCACAGGAACTTGAGGGAGAAGTCAAATCCCAGCTCCTGGGAGTACGGCATTTAACACCCTTAACTTTTTTTCTCTCGTGGGAAGATGAAAAGAAATTTAATCTCAGAAAACCCAGATGGGGTGGTGGGCAAAAGGCCTTGGAAGGGTTTTGCCAGAGTCCATTTCCATAGCAATGGGCTCGAGGTGTCCTTGACAAAGACAGAGGTTATAAACAAGCTATGAGGACCTAGGCCTGAACACTGTTTGTAGAAACTAAGACCTTATCAAGACTGCCTCCTCCTGCCACAAAGGTTCCTTAATGCTTATATTTGATGACACTGCGGGTTTTGACTCAATACCCAAGTTTAGTTGCAGAGACCATAACTACAATTCATCCATCAAGAGGTTTTCTCTTTTGTTGCCACAAAACTGAAATTTAAGGGCAACAATTAAAAAGCTCTACAGGATCGAAATCACTATAGCACACAGGCAAAGTGCAAAAGCACCTCAACATCCATAAGTATTTTGATATTTCATATTATTCCCATTACCCTGGGAAGCCACTGCCCCTCCTCCCTCCTCTAAATTCTTACAGGAGGGAACTCAGCTTAAAGGGAAATCAAAAAGCAAGTGCAGCCTTTAGGTGGAATGTTGACAGCTCTGTTGAATGAAAATGCAGTTATATTCTGCTTGTATCAATATCATTTATCATGTCTACAATGTTGATATCATTTGCTTAAATACCTAAAAGCATCAATTAATTCAACATTTCCTAACCAGCTAAACGCTTCCAAAAACACCAACTTTTCTACGAACTCTTCAAGGTCTTAGTTATTTCTTCCCCCTTCTTCTGCCACTTCTGTGCTCCATTATATAAATTTTACTTGCTTATGCTTTAAAGCTTTGGCATGCTCTTTAGGGACGTACCCAAGGCCACTTCGTGGGTGTGCAGTCGCCCTTGGTTTACAGCCCTGTTCACGCTGTCTTGAAATTTCTCATAATGTAAACAAGGGGGCCCACATTTTCATTTTGCACCAGCTCTTAAAATTACGTAGTTGGTTCTGGATATGCCTTGTGAAAGCGTCAGTCAGGGACTGTCCTCGCGAGCATCCGTGGACCTCTGACTGGATCACTTGGCATTCGAGATGCCCGATGCGTCACCGCTTCTAACACCAGGACAATGACCCCAAGGAGGCTGGATCCACCGGATTACAGCTCCATTTATTCCAGAACATACTGAGAGGGACAGCTTACAAACCACGAAAGCATTTGCAATATCTTCCACCTCAGAGTCCAACAGCAGACAAACACATTTGACAGCTAGAGTAAACACCCCAATCAAAAGTCCAGAGTCACATTATCTTGGTATCATTCTCACTGGGGCTGATAACACTGTACTTTCTGAGTTCTGGTACCATTGTTTTTTCTGAGACTGGGCTGCTTCTTTATCTAGATACATACGCTTAAAGGAATAATCTGTCTATTTTTTTAGAGCTATTACTAAGTCAAGGATGTATATGAGAATCGTGATCACTCTCTTCAGTTCCTGGCCTCACGCTGGCTCTTCACTCAACTTCAGTTCGGATTCTCCTCCTTTAAATCACTCAAAATGCCCTCGTCAAGGTCTCCATCCCCAGCGTGCAGTTCACCTGCAGTTTACTGGACCTCACGGTAGCTTTTGTAAACAAGGACCCTTCTCTCTGGTTTAAACCCCTCTTCTTTTGGCCCTGTCATAACTGCAGACACCTAGTTCTTCCCTCTGTCACAGCAGCTTGCTGGCCGTCTCTGCCAGTGATCCAGACTCTCCCCATGACCCGATGTCCCAGGGAAAGCAGAAGAGGCCCATCCCCCATACAGGCACATTCTCAGGGGGAAAGCGGGAGGCGTATACTTTCCCCCAAAACTATTTACAAACACTATTTCGGTTTTCCACCCCACGTGCCCAGCACTCCCTTGTTCGATATGATTAGTCCCCATGTGGATAACAACAGAACAAGGCATCACACACATGGGAAGTGAACACACTGTGTCCTGGAATGAGTGGAATCTCAACAGTGGCTAAAATAAATCCAGTATAAGTTTCACAGGGATAGATGCAGGACCTTCCACGTTTCCCCAAACCCACCTGCAAGCACAGCGCAATCTGGGTGAAGACGGAAAAGATGCTCTAGTTCCTGGTGACAGGGACACACAACATGAAAACGGTGCTATGAGAAAAGTGAACATGACCTAAGGTTGAATGAATAGAAAATGACCCTTGGCATCCACAGATTTGATCTTTATAATTGAACTATGCACAAGATTTACGAAAGTCATTCTGTGCTCAACTGGGCAAAGAGAGGGTTGGAGCAGAGCTTCTCAAACTTTTATCAAATCAGCTGGAGATCTTGTTACAAATGCAGATTCTGATTCTGCAGGGCAGGGCTGGAGCTGAACTACTTCCTGGTTAAGTATCTCCCTGGGGCTGCTACTCTGACTTCAGCAGATGAAATGGTCTCTTGGGGTTTTTCCAGCTCTAACTCTCTGGGGTTGGCCTATTCAGCCGCGCCCTGGAACAAAGTTCATCAGACTGATGAGTAAGATCACACTTCCTCCAGAGTCTTCTGTCACTATTTAACCAGAACTCCAGATTCCCCGCACTGCATTTATGTTTTGGAAACCGCTGGCGATTATTTTTAGAGGGAATTCGGGACTTTGGTTAAAACAAAGTTTTTTGGCTTATTGTAAAGAGGGAAAAAAGGTGAAGGCCTCCAAAATTAAAGATGTAACATACAAACAAGGTCACCTGAGCATCAACCAGGACAATCTATTAATCCAGTGTTTTGATTCCTCAGTCCTGTTCGACCCGAGTGATGCTGCCACTGGCTGGTTCATCCATGTTGAAAATGATGCTATTGAAGACATGGTGAAATGCTTCGATGATGTTAAATTTTAAAGAAGGCTCTGTACCTGCACTGCCTATTGCTGACAGAGACCCAGCCCTTGCAGCCTGTCCTGTCCTGATGGTGCTGGTATTCTGACCTGATGTCTTTTCACAGAGGCCTGGAGGGGGCTTTACACACGGGGGTGGGGTGGGCCAGAGGGGACAGCATGGCATCCATCCCCTGGCTGCCCTGGGACCTTGCCTTTGAGCTTCCGGGACATGGTCCAGGTCTAGGTGACAGAGAAGAGGAAGCATTTTCAAAAGAGCCTCTGAGCAAAAACAGGGCCATCCTCAGAAGGTGGGGCCGTCTCCCCAACCTAGCGAGGAAGACAGCTGGAGAGACTTGGGAAAGGTCAAGGACACAGCAGTGCCCTTGAGCCCTCCGCCCCCATCATGTTAAAGTAAGATTTCTAATATTATTTTTCTTTCATTTTCTGAATTTTTCCCTATATTTTCATTATGATAATAGGGAAAATTTAGTCTATTTCCACACATTAGTAGTGAATCAGAACCCAGCCTGGACTGCATGAATAGGTGACTCTCAAACAGGCCACATTTATATACAACTTCTCTTTTTATATTTTAAATTGAAGTACAGTTGATTTACAATGTTTCAGGCGTACAGCAAAGTGATTCAGTTATATATATATATATATGTCCGTGTATGTGTGTGTGTGTGTGTGTGTGTGTGTGTGTGTATTCTTTTTCAGATTCTTTTCCATTATAGGTTATTATAAGATATTGAATATAGTTCCCTGTGCTATATAGTAGGTCCTCGTTTCATATTCATCTTCTTTAATACATTTTCTTTTCAAACAAACCAGTAAAAACCAAATAGCCTGTCTTTCCTGCACACTGCAGTAGGATTCACATATAGGTCCCCCACTCTGAGCAAAGTACACATCTTCAACCAATGGACTGTGGACGGTGAGTTCTCTGTTTTAGTCCTAAGTGGCACTTTCCATACTTGCCCCTCCCGCTCGGGTCAGCACCTCAGCACAGACCTCCCCCTGCTGACTCTCCAATCTTCTGCCCTTTACACTGGACAAGCTGGCATGGTTAGGAGCCTAATTTGTTTACAGGAGGATGTCAGCCCTTCTTTCAACCTCTGAGATTGGTTCCCCACTGGCCAGTCCAGAACTTCTGTGAGTGCGGGAATTGTTCCCTCCTGGGGGTTGCAATTTCCAGAGCCCTCCCCGACTTGAGTGTCTTGAAACCGAGGATGTAAACTGATTGACTCAAGATGAGCATCCTCTAAACATAAACGGTAACTAGTACAGTGTCTGAAATTAAGAAACTTCAACATAAAGACAGTGACTTGGTGCATGTGATATCGTGTGTGTGTGTGTGTGTGTGTGTGTGTGTGTGTGTGTGTGTGTGTGTGTTACTTAGGTTAAACTACCCATTTGCAGCTGGTATTAAAATCAATGATGCGTCTCTTGGGGTGGTCAGGGCATATTCCAATAAGGAAGACTGTCCAGGGTCGGGGCACTCACCATAATGTTCTCTGTCTCCATCAACACCAATACTTTGCTAATTAGCGAGGAAAATATTTAAAATGGGCTATTAGTAAAATTAGTGGATTGTTAACAGAATCACGAACAACAGAAATAGAATCTCATAAAGAGAATTTCATGGTAGTCAAGATATTTATATAAATTAAAATATTTTAGTGGGACTTCTGGCTATGGTAAGTAAAGAGATTGAAAAAAACAGTTACATAACTGAACAAAATTTTCAGAAACAACCATTTCAGGATTCTGAAACTAACCAACAACAAACAAGTTGGGAAGCTTTTCTTTATGAAAAGCTACTCTCTCTCTCAGACTGTGAGAGAGAGTAGCTTTCTGCCTGGGTCTACTCCATACTCATCCCTGCTCCCAGGGCAGGGTGAGCCCTGAAAACCAGCAGCTTTAGTGCTGGAGATGGACAGCTGACTTGATTTGGAGCAGAGAGTGGAAACAGATGCTCCGTGATGCTGACAAAGCTGTAAACTCAGTAGAAAACAAATGGGGAAACCCTGTAGTTCGGCTAACTGAAGTTGCCATCCTAGTAGGAGAAGATACAGATGGCTAGACCAGCCAAACACTTAACAGGGGATCCTGGGCACACGGGCAACAAAGAAGGACCAGATCAGCTCTCCATACTTCCCAGGCTTTTTTAATTGAAAAAGAATAAAATAGTTAAGAAAAGATTTAACAAAGGAAATTCAAGACCAATACACTGAAAACTGTGAAACATTTCTAAGAGAAATTAAATAATATCTAAATGAATGAAGACAGGTTTCTTATTCATAGACAGGAAGAGTCAATATTATTAGACAGCACTTCTCCCCAAACTGATCTACAGATTCAATCTAATTCCTATCAAAATCCCAGCTGGCTCTTTTGTAAAAATTGACAAGCTGATACTAATGGAAATGCAAAGGACCTAGAACTATCAAAGCAATTTAGCAAAAGTGAATTGTGGAATGGCTTAAATCACCCAGTTCAAAACTTACTACAAAGCCAAAGGAATCCAGACAGTGTGATGTTAGCACAGGGACAGACACGTGGATCAAAAGAACAAAAGAGGGTCCAGGAATATACACTGAAAATCTATCTGATTCCTTCAAATATTATTTCAGAATTATTTGAATACTGAATTTGAAATTACTTCCTTTACAGAAAACTGTCTTATGCACAAATTTTCGGGGAATGTTTGACCACAGAAAACAAGGCACATCTTAACTTAGTCAATTTTAATAATTAAAACTAAACCAACCAGGTTGGAAACTACTAAAGGCACACTAGATGTTATGCTCATATTTCTAAAGAGAATAGGCCATTCTTCCATTCAGTAATAAGTGATTTTTATCACACAAAAATCCATCTGTGACATAAATTCTGTATGCCTTTGTTCTGCTCCTGAGAAGACCAGGCTGGCTTAGCCCAAAATGCCTGGAGGAGAACAGCTGTTCCCCACTTAAACGATGTCCTCCAAAGGCAGGCAGGTAGAGTTCCTTTAAACAAAAACTCTATATAAAAATGTAACTCCAAGAGCTAGTCAACAAATGCCAAAAAGACCGAAGTCAAGACAAAATAGAGTGTTCCATAGTCACAGTCTTCAAACTAAAAGGAAACACATTGCAGTAGAAATGCAGTGTTTACTCAGAGCTCTCTCTCTGTTTACAGTGACACTATTTTACAGCAATAAGTGGGGTGATAATGGTGGTCCAGGCATTCAGAAACAAAAATCCCTCCAAATTTGAACTGATGGACACACGTAGCCTAGGATTCCTTGGGCACTTCTTGTGCGTCCTTGACTACAGCTCTAGGGGTTCAAGGACCAGGGTGCAGAACTCTAGAAACTCAACAAATACCTATTGAATATGTGAGTTAATGAGTTGTGGGCTTGAGATGCCTAGAAGTCAGTGGCCCCAAATCTAGAAATAAGATTTTGTTAAATATAATCTGGGCTTCAAGCCTTATTCGTCATTCAATATTATTTCAATTACAAAAACGTAATCCTTTTTTCTCCTTTGTACTGAATTGGTATATGGGGAAAAAAAGGTGAATGATCTCTTTAAGCTGCCAAGCCCCTCCTGATTTCCAGATTCTGTGGCTCTTCTCTCTCTGTATTGGACCCCGTCTGTGAGCAGGGAAAGTATCTGGATTCAGTGTTTCTGCTACTAGGTTGTCCCTGGTCATGTGTTTTGGTTCAGAATGTGAGCTTTGGTCCCCAGAATGTCTGACCATCTCCTACCGTAGCTTGGTTACCTGCATTCTTGTTCCCCATCCCTGCATCCTGTCTGGGTACCTGCTAAGGCCTCCCAGCCTTCTCGAGCTGGCATCTGTCCTTTCCCAGCCCATCTGTGCCCAGGAATCATCACTCTGCCTCTTCATTAGGGACTTTTCCAAATCCCAACCGCCTGTCTGTCTGAACCTCTCAATACTATCCATCCACTGGGTTCCCTCACAATCCCTGGTGCTTGTCTGAATTGGGACTTTCATTCATTCATCCAACCAATATTTACAGAATCAACACTAAACGCCAGACGCTGAGTAGGTATTAGAAATAAGAACAAAAATCTCTGCCCTTCAGGAGAGACAGGCAAGGTAACAAACCGTTACAAAATGACGTGCTGGTCAGAGGTGTGCACAGATTGCTATGGCAGGAGCAGGAGGCACACCTGGATGACTGGGTGGACCAGAATAAGGCAGTGTCACAGGTGAACCACGATGTCACATTATGGGAAGCACGGATGCGTCAGAATGGCCCGAAGAGGGTACGCAGTGGGAGAAGCAGCTGTGGAGAGGCTGCAGCAGGGCCAGACCACAGAGGGCCGAGTAAGTCCTGCTCAGTAGAGTGAGAAGCCACTGTAACAGTTCCACAGGGACAGGATGACCCCATTAGCCTCACGGCCTGCTAACCCCTGGGAGGCTTCGGATGCCAACGGCTTTCTGGGCCCTGGGGAAACTTTTATTGGCCACATTAGACTCATTCCAGCATCTGCAGCCCGGCTATCCATTCCTGCAGAACCTGCCTCAACCCAGCAGATGGGCCGGGTCCAGATTCCAGCTCCATCAGTCTGGGGTTAGTCCAATACAGCACCCTCCAGTACCGTTAAGCCTTTAGGTGGGCGCTGGTCTGCAGGTCACTGTAGGTGGGTTGCGGGTGTGTGTGGTGTGCGTGTGGTATGTCTGGTGTGTGTGTCTGTGGTGTGTCTGGTGTGTGTGGTGTGTGTGTGGTGTGTGTGATATGTGTCTGGTGTGTGTCTGTTGTGTCTGGTGTGTGTGTGGTGTGTATTTGTGGTGCGTGTGGTGTGTGTGGTGTTTGTGGTGTGTGTGTGGTGTGTCTGCTGTGTGTGTGGTGTGTGTGGTTTATGTGTGGTGTGTCTGGTGTTTGTGTGGTGTGTGTGTGTCTGTGGTGTGTGTGGTGTGTGGTGTGTGTCTGTGGTGTGTGTGGTGTGTGGTGTGCGTGTCTGTTGTGTGTGTGGTGTGTGCTGTGTGTGTGGTGTGTGTGTGGTGTGTGTCTGTTGTGTGGTGTGTGGGGTGTGTGTGGTGTGTGTCTGTTGTGTGGTGTGTGTGGTGTGTGTCTGTGGTGTGTGTGGTGTGTGTGGTGTGTCTGTGGTGTATGTGGTGTGTGCGGTGTGGGGTGTGGTGTGTGTTAGGGACGTAGAAGGTAGAAAGGCTCTTATTTTGCTCTTGGAGCTTGAAGGGAAGTCAAAAGCCAAACACTGAAAACACCTTCTAACATGCAAATGACCAGGCCCCACCCCACCCCACATAAATTGTAGTCCCTGAGGCGGGGGGCCCTGGGCATTCATGGGATTAAAATCTAACGCGCAGCCCAGACAGAGAATTTCTGAATTAACTGTACCTGCTCTCCACGCACAAAGAGCTGGCCAAGCAGGAGAGCTGTGAGGCCCCCTGAGACAAAGGAGTCTGGAGGAGTAGATGTCACCCAGCAGGGGGTTGGTGAGGAAGCTAAGGCAGGGCACTCGCTGCCCCTCCCCTCTCCCCACCCCCACCCCACCCCCACGGGGCCTGCTTGCTGCAACCTGAACTTAGGTGACGGGGAGCAAGCAAACTACAGATGCTAACTTCCACCTGTGCTACTTGAATCCCCTCAACCATGGTTTCTCACGGAGAACGTTTCTTTCTAGCTATGCACTTGGACTTCCTCAAAAACAATTCCATCAAGAATGTCCAGGGCTTCCCTGGTGGCGCAGTGGTTGAGAGTCCGCCTGCCGATGCAGGGGCCACGGGTTCGTGCCCCGGTCCGGGAAGATCCCACATGCCGCGGAGCGGCTGGGCCAGTGAGCCGTGGCCGCTGAGCCTGCGTGTCCGGAGCCTGTGCTCCACAACGGGAGAGGCCGCAACAGTGAGAGGCCCGCGTACCGCAAAAAAAAATGTCCATAGTGGAATCATAATGAGGAAAGCAGCTGAGAAGGACCTCAGGACACACCCCGACTTGGGGCCTGGAAGGTTGAGGGTCCACTACACGTTTGGTGCATGAAACTGAGCAAGTAAGTGAATGAGCAAACACAGGGGGAAATCTATAAACACTGACCAGAAATGACAACAATCCCACAAGAAAACATTATTCCCTACCCCAAGAAGGTGTCAAGGACTTAAAATGCCAACTCCCTTACAAGGAAAGCAGTGGGAGCTCCCAAAGACACTTCACAACGTTCATGAATATCTCAAACTCTCCCCACCCCAAACTTCTAGAATGAACAAAAGTGCAGCCATGAAGCCAGGGCAGAGTTGTAAAGAGCTGGGAAAACTAGATCACGTACAAAAACAAAGACAGAAATGCCTGAATTGGAGATTCAGAAGGAAGGGGCTGAAGGATGGACAGTGGGAATTTTGAGGATGGGGAAAGAGGACTAGCCCACCACAGGACAGAGCAACAGGTACAGAAACTACACCAAGTGGCAAAGATAGTTCTGGAAACAACTATGTAAACTAGAAACCCAACAGGCTCAGCTTGAAGGCCAGTTGGAAAATTCCTTCCGCCTCTGGTATCCAGATAGGAATAAGGTTTCCTAAAACACATTCTAGATCCTACTCAGACCTGTGGAATCCTAATTCCCTCCAGTGGTACGAAATCTAGGAAGCTGGAGGACCTCCTGCCCCGAGAGAAGCCGGGCTCAGGGCTGGGTTTGCAATCCAGGGGCTGGGTAAGGGTTTCATCGTTGTTAAGGCAACCCCGTTGCCTCTGCGGGGGGCTGGGGGGGCGGTGTGTTGGCGTTACTGCCCTCTCACTGCCTAGGGCTCAGGTCCCAGCACTAGAACCTGTGCCCCCAAGTTATCTGTGTGTGGAAAGAAACGCGGGGAGCTAAGGTTTTGCTCTTTGAAAGAACAATGTCCCCTCTTTCTGACCTTGATCGATGGCATTCTGGGCAAGCCATCCACAAGGGGACCAGATGGCAACTCTGGCTGGATGGGAACCCCGACTGATCACAAAATACAATGCAAGTTCAAAAACAGCCATAGAGACCATAAAAACAAGTCTGCCCTGGGGCGGGGACCAGCTGGCCATGGGGGATCGGCTGAGGTTTCAGGTAGAGAGTGGGGACGCCACTCAAGTGAGGGAGTCATGGGAACAAATCACACAGCCCAGAGTCAATACCTGACTTTGTGAATCTGGGGGGATGACGGACGGCTGTGGCCAGCGGGTGAAGCCAGGGGGTGCATTATGAAGACAGTGGTTAAGGAGCACCAGTCTCACCGCCATGTGGGACTAGACTAGATGAGCGGATGCTGCCATCAGAGACTTATTCCAAGTGGCTGGCTATAGTCTTCTGGACAGACAGTGATCATCTGCAGTGTAATAAAGAGGAACAAAGGCAAAAAAAAACCAAAAAAAAATCAGGGACCTTTTTAAAGGAAGAAACAAAAATGCAGAGGGATGATTTAGATAGGGGGAATACCAAAAAAAGAAAAGAAAGAAAAGGAAGATGAAACCAAGGCGACCGAAAGAATGCCATAAACTGGGAGAAACAGGGAAAGAAGTCATTGGAGCAGGAAAGAATTCCTGTGCTGGGCCTGAGATAACGAGAATCGCTTTTAGTGAGTAAAATCCTGCCATTACAAAGAGGTTGGAAGACATTTAAAAGTGGGGTGTACAATAATCAGCATCGTGGAGCGAGGTTTTTCTCCTTTCTGAATGTCCCCTCTTAACTAAAAATGATCTGCTAAACTTAAGCATCTTTTATATTGTTGTACAGAGTTTCCTGAGGTTCTGGCAGGAAATTATGGAGCAATGCCACAAAATGCAGGAAATCCTTCAGGGAATGGGAAAAGACGGCACTTTCCATAAATATTCATGGAGCTAAATCTGACATTCCCATCAGCAAGGCAGGAGGTTCTCTGGCACAAGAACTGGAGTCATACTGCCTGCTGGGCCAGCAGATCTGACTTCAAAGATAAGTTCAGGAATGAAGAGATTCGGACTTCAAATGGTTGAATCAAAAAAGGGAAAAAATGCACACACACGCTGAAATCAGGATCTGATGTGTTTCCACAGCATCGTTTCTGGATTAACCTCTGAGGTAAATGCTTACCTAGGCAAGAATGTTATCCACCACGCTGGTGTGGAATCTCAGTGTTTCCATTGTCTGTCTCCTGCCCCTAAGCAAGACACAAAATCACTGGGAACAAGTTACCCCAAAGAAAGCTCTCCCGATCCAGCCCTGAGAAAACAAAGACGCTGGTGGCAAGCATCTGTGCCGTGAAATGGTTACTCTGAGCGCTGTCACCTCAGTACAAAGGACATGAAGATGCAATGAACCCAGCTGGAGTGCAGCATTTTACACTGAAATAGCTCCCTGGCAGGCATGTCCCAACAGAACCCAAGTTCACGAACTTACCTAAATTACTTCTATAAAGGAGTTTCTTCTCCTCATTAATTTTGAAATGCATTTATTTACTCAATTGTCCATGGATACACGCTAGGATTTTAGAAATAAAACGAGTAAAATTATTTGCAAGCATGTAAATAAGCTACATACATCCTTCTTAGGAGACTATAGTTTATCTTGTTCATCCAAACATTTCTGAGGAATATCAGTAACAGGTTCAGCTAAGGTCTCAGAGCAAGAGTTCTCTCTGGTTATCTCCACTTAACTTTGTATTCAAGGTACAGGTACAGGCTTAACTTTATTCATCAAGAATTATTATTATTACTTGTTGTTGTTGTTGTTGTTTTGCGGTACGCGGGCCTCTCACCGCCGCGGCCTCTCCAGCTGTGGAGCACAGGCTCCGGACGCGCAGGCTCAGCGGCCATGGCTCACGGGCCTAGCCGCTCCGCGGCATGTGGGATCCTCCCGGACCGGGGCACGAACCCGTGTCCCCTGCATCGGCAGGCAGATGCTCAACCACTGCGCCACCAGGGAAGCCCAGGAATTATTTTTAAAATTTAAGTTTTTCTGTGTCTGCCATTGTCGTTCCAGTAATAAATCATACTTTTTAGAAAAATAAATAACACACTATCCTTAACTTCTGATAGAGTTATTCTTAAACTTAACCTCTCTACATCATAAATCATCTAAATATATTTTTTTTAATTAGTTACAGCTTCAGGAATAGCTTATTAATGCTACAGTAAGCAATACTTTCAGAAGGAGTACAGGGTCATGAAAGCAATCAATGAGCTAGTTTTTAAATTCCAAAAGATTTAGGAAACAAGTCTCCAATACCGTCTGTCAAAGGCCACGTTGAAAGGGATAAGTTGGAAAGTGAAAAGTCGGTAAGTGTAGACATTGATTAAGTGATGCATTTAACATCCGGCAGCAGGGATATTAAAGAAATAGCATGAAGGAAAGGCAGTGGAGATAGGAAGAGTGTTTCCTGTTTTATCAGGAAATAACTAGTACCTTTCTTATACTATTAGGAAGTGCTAGGGAGGAAGCAGGTTTTAGGAAGTAGCTTGCTTTTAGGAGTTACATGAAGAAACATGTAAGGAAAGATACTCAAGAAACTCGAACCCGTAGTTGCCTCAGAAGTAGGTGACTTAACCTTTTCTATATACCCTTTGGTATCTTTTGAACTTTGTACCATGGGCATGGATTACCTATTCAAAAATAGTTTTTAAAGTTACTTGATTCGTGAATAAAGATATTAATCTCAATGTGGCTCAACCAAGACAGGTGGTTATTAACCACCAGGAACATGGCACAGCAATGGACATCCAGTTGGGAATAAAACAGCCCCTGCCCTCAGGAAGCCCAGGTCAGTGGGTGAGACAGATCAGTGAGCCACTTGCTTAGGCCACCAGGAGAAGGATGACAATAGTGCTAAGGGACCAGAGCACCAGGAGTCCAGGGAAGGGCACATCATAAATACTTCAGCAATGATGTACCAGGGAGGTTTCTGGGGGTCTTAGACTGCAAATGGGAGGCTTGTCCAGCACTGAATAGCCCATGTGCCCGGCATCACTGGTCAGCTATGAACAGGGGCACGTTCGTCCCCAGGTAACACCCTGAGCTCTGGGCCAGCAGGCCAGCTGGGTCCCAGCCTCCTCCTTTAGCCCCATGGGATTCTCCAATGTCATTTTGTGTGTCTGTGTTATGAAATCAGGAGTTTGAGAGGCATTAGTCCAAGCCTATAGGGTGGTATTCTAGAAAAATCACGGTGATGGTGGTGCCGAAGATGGAGAGGAGAGGAAGAGGGAGGCCCAATGAGAGAATCGTCGCAATATTTCATGGGAAAGACAAACAGTTCCTGAGCCTAGTCAGCAGTGGGGACAAAAATGGGAGAAGGATTGCACAGATTTTCAAGAGGTAAAATCAACAAGTCTTAATGCCCAAATGAATGTGGGTCCAGGATGGTGAGGACGCACCACAGGCGGGACAGTTAAGGCCATCACCGTGGACTGCGTGCCTATGATGCTGACATGCCCAACGCTGGGCCAATTTTCTCCCTGTGTTACTGAATCACATCAGTTCTCTGCATTTCACAGATCCAGAGATGCTGAGAAACTTAACCAACATCACGGCTCGCCAAAGTGACAGGTCTGGCATTTGATCCCAAGACTACTTGATTCCAAACCCAGACTCTAAATTCCAGAGAATACAGCTGGCAAGAGGGCCTCCCAATAGTTCTGTGCAAAACAGTAATAATGATGCTTAGATAATGCTTATTGAGGGCTGATCCTGGGTTAGGCACTGTTCTAAGAACTTATCTTGCATTCTTTCATTTCATCATGAACAGCCTCTCCAAGGAGGCACCATTACTACTCCCACTTACAGATGGTGAAACCAAAGCACAGAGAGGTTAAGTAACTTGCCCAATTTCCCACAGCTTGTAAAGCCAAAAAGTAAAACACCTAAAGTTTAAAGGCAAATCTTGCCCTTTCTCCATAAAAACCTACTGTAGGGCTTCCCTGGTGGCGCACTGGTTGAGAGTCTGCCTGCCGATGCAGGGGACACGGGTTCATGCCCCGGTCCGGGAGGATCCCACATGCCGTGGAGCGGCTGGGTCCGTGAGCCATGGCTGCTGAGCCTGTGCGTCCGGAGCCTGTGCTCTGCAACGGGAGAGGCCACAACAGTGAGAGGCCCACGTACCGCAAAAAAACAAAACAAAACAAAAAAACCTACTGTAGATGATAATGAATATCTGTAGAAACTTATGAATTATTCTAAAATTGTAGGGTGTCTCAAGGAAGATTACCTTGAAATAAGTGATCATATAAACATTTTACAATACTCGCGATTCTAAGAGTGGCACGAGAACTAGGGAACAGCATGTGTTTATTTCACATCCTTGTTGCATTTGAATTCTCGATCGTGCTATATTAACTACAGATGTAGGCTTTATATTAATGACTGGAAAAGTGGAAGAGAAAAAAGGAATGGGCCAAAGTCTGGGATACGTAGGAAGTGGGCAGTGATGTTTTTATTACACAATCCTTGTTTCCAACTGCTAAAATAAGTATTTTTTCTTGGCCCTTACTTGGGGAATACAGCTACAGGAAAGAAAAATGCACCTTTGAAAGCCATTCAGGTACACACTTCACTGGAGAGCACATACACGCTAAATTTGAATGCTGTATCATTTATGAGAATGAAGTAAATTTCCTCTAGTCATAGAACAGATTTTTTCCCCTATCCTTGGAATTGTCTATTTTTACTAAGAAAAAAAAAAAAAACCAGTTCAAAACAAGAGTTGCTGAGCTGACCTGTGAAGCAACTATAATCCATGTAATTGCCAGCTGTGGACGTAACACAACATTATTGTTAGAAATATACCACCTAGTATTTTATACTTAGGAATAGCTCACTTTGCACAGGTTACATCTCAAAGGAACTGAGCTATTGGGTCACATACCATGAGATGTAAAGTAATCCAGAGAGGCTGTGAAATGATAGAGAATTCCTAATAATCTGAACGCTATGATTGCTTTAAAAAATATAAGCACCAGATAACTAACTCACTGATGATGCTAGTCAGAATTATTTTATTATTATATTATGACCAGATTACACCATTTCACTAGTCATTCATGCTATATACATGGGGTCCCAACTTATATTTTAAAAAGTCAAAACTCCCTTAAAGGTGCCTGTTAGGAAGGGTGATGGTTGTGGGGTAAGGACTGAAAATCTGGAAGGTAGTGTGAAGGATTCAAAGGCTCCCACGCAGTGGGTGGTTTTCCGCAGCATCTTAAAGCAGGAAAGCCCCACGCGGTCCCACTTTCTCCAAACACCATTCACAGCCGCCCAGGCCAAGTGCTGAGCCCAGAGGGGGGCGGAAAACACTCAGGGCATCTCCCCAGTCCAGAACTTTCAATTTCTTAGAACAAGGAAGCTGAGTCCAGCTGCTCTCCCTCCACCCTGTGGGAAACCAGGCTTTTCACTGTCAGCAAAACGAGAGAAAGGCGCTCAGCTCGAAGAGTCCAAGCCCGCTCTCCCGCAAGGCCGGCCCCTTTCTTCCCGGGATAACTATGTAAATTCCCTGCATCCCAGCCCCCGCCTCGCGCAGAACGGACGCCCAGCCATTCAAAGCGTGTCGCTCGCTCCGGTCCAGCGCTTCCACCACGAATGCGCCAATGAATGGGACGGGCTGCAGAGTTCACAGCTCAGCACGATGCCAAACACCCATCTTTCCCACGGGGTATTTAGCGTTCTGCCTGCCTACTTTTTTTTTTTTAATTGAAGTTTAGTTGCTTTACAATGTTGTGTTAGTTTCTACTGTACAGCAAAGTAAATCAGCTATACGTATACATATATCCCTTCTTTTTTGGATTTCCTTCCCTTTTAGGTCACCACAGAGCCTTGAGTAGAGTCCCCTGTGCTATACAGTCGGTTCTCATTAGTTATCTGTTTTATACATAGTAGTGTATTGGCATATATACACCGCCTACCTACTTTTGGCCTGTACTTTCCTCCGTTTTTAATGGCACATGTATTTGTGGGAGCATGCCCACGTATTGCATACATTAAGACGTTTTCAACAAATATTTGTGACCGCCTAGCCAACAGCCGGCGCCGAGAAGCCTTAGCCTCTGGGGAAAGCGGGCACCGTGTTGTCCACAGAAACCGGAGGGGGGTTTCCCTTTCTCTGGGGCACTGACAGAAGCTTTGAAAGTTCGCTTCGGGTTTCTGTTCTTCGCCAACGTTGCCCCGCGAGTCAGCGTGTCCGCGCAACCAGCCAGCGTCCAAGTTCCCGCTCCCTCACCCCGAAGTGACCACCGTCTATGCTGCGAGGGAACGGCCGGTTCGGTCACTTCGGGGCCTGCACCCAGCGCGCCCGGGAGGCGCGTCCGGGCCCTGTACGCCGCCCGCGGCCGGTTCCCACGTCCTCTCCTCCCCGCGCACTACCCGCGCGCCGGCCCGCCCCGAGTGGCCATGGGACCGCCCCCTTTCCCGGCCGCGGACCACCAGCTTTCCGCCGCCGGTCAGTGGCGGGGACTCTGTGGGCGCCTTTCCCATTCATTCTCCGCCCACCCGCCGCAGCCCAGACCGAGAGCCGGGCCAGCGCGGCTCTCCATAGGGGCTCCCGGGTCGCCAAGCCAGACCCGGGTACCCAGAGCCCGAGGAGGGGAAGCCCGAGGCGCGGATGAGGTGGCTGCGTCCGTCAGGGGTGCTCCCCCAGCCCTCTCCCCACCCCGGCCGGGCGACCTTTCCAGGGGCCGCGCGGGAGACCCACGTGTCTGGTCCCCGCTCAGGGGTGAACGCGGATGCGCGCACCGACCTCAGGCGCGGCCAGGCGTGGGGCTTTGTCCCGTAGCCTCCCGCCCGCCAGGGGACCGGGACGCGACCGGGGCTCACCTCTCTGCTGGCCCTGCACGGCGACCCAGAGCAGCGAGGCCAGGAGCGCCAGCCCCGCGCCGCCGCCACGCATCTCGTCTCTGCCGTTCGGGTGCCTCCGGGGAAAGAGCGGCGACCGCGCGCCGGGACTCGGCGGAGCGCGAGTCTGCGCTCCTGCGGGCCCCTCGGACACACCCCCGCCGACCTCCGCCGCGCCCGGCCCCGCCCCGCGGCCTTCATCGGAGACCCCTCCCCCTGGAGACCTCCTCCCCCAGCCCGGAGACCCCTCCCCAAGGAGACCTCCCACCCACTCCGAGAGCCCTCCCCATGGAGGCTCCTCCCCCCGGAGACCTCCCCCCGCCCCGAGAGCTTTCCTCCCCTCTCCAGAGACCCCTCCCCACAGAGACTCCCTTCCCCCAAGGCCCCTCACCCCCGAGGCCCCCGCGCTCGGCCCGCGGGGACCGCCAGAGCCATCCCACAACTCGGAGGTGGCGTGGGGGTCGACCCGCTGCAGCCGCGGGTTCGGAGTTGGGGGGCGGGCGGAGAAAGTGGGATGGAGGGGGTGCGGGGGAGATCTGCCGAAGTTGGCCGAGGCGGATGGATCCGAGAAAGTATTTGCCCTGTTGACCTTTCCCGCCCCAGCGCGGCCCTGCAGCCGAGCCCCCGCCGACGCCGCCGCTGCCCGGACCGCCGCTCTTCTAGTCCGCATCCGAGGGGCCCCGGCCTCGCCCCGAGGATGGGACCCCGGGCCTACTGACCGGCGCCCCTGTCCCCCAGGGGGTGGTGGCTCGGGCCTGGCCGAGAGCCTCCCCTCCCAGGAAGGGACTCTCTGGGGCTTTTAGCTGCCAGCCTCCCCGCTCTGCTGTTGGCAAAGGATTTTGTGAAGATTTTTCTGAAAATGAGTTGTAATTTGTTTCCCACTTTGCCTAAGAAAAGCAAGAAGGATTGCTTGGATTTAATTATTATCATTAGCATACCCTTACTGTTAAAGAAAGAGGGCTTATGGAGGGGAGCGGAGTTCAGTCTTAACAGGAGATTTCAACAGCTTTGTTCTTTTTTTAAAACTACATCTGGTCCCTGTTAAAGAATTTTTAATTTCCTCTGATTTTTTTCCTATTGAAAGTATTCATAACACTTTGCAGATCTCACTTTCTCACAATATAAACATGCAAGATAACGTAAGTCACTTATTACGGCCCACGCTCTCATTTTTGTCTTTTTTTTTCTTTTTTGCCTCATAGGGAGATAATTTTATTTCAGTTGTGTCAATCAATTTGACAACCTCACCAACTACAGTTTTTCTCAAGACATATCCTTCCGCACTTAATAAAATATCATTATAATATTAGCAATTATTATTACTTTTAATCATAGAAGTACGGAACAAAAAGGTAGAATTTGGCCCTTTAAAAAGGATGCAATATGGCTGGGTAAGAAGGTACTCATCACAGTACTGAATTTAAAATGCAGACGTTCTTAACTATTAAAATATTTAAGTATTAAAGTATTAAGTATTTAACAAATCAATGATGACATTCAGTCATCATTTAATACGTACTCAAGGATTGAGCATTTAATATTAAAAGAATTACAAGTGTTTCTGCACTGAAATAACTTTGTATTTACATTATACACATACAGATATATCTTTTTGAGTGTCTTAAGAGCATTCATGTAGATTAGCTCATGGGATCTTCCCAATTCTAAAAGATGCAATTACCCCTGTATGAGAGATGAGGAAGTGAGTTCAGGGGGTTTAGGTCCCAATGTCAGTGAATGTCCCGTCCAGAGCTAGTCCCCAGATCCGATTTCTGGTCCTGCGTTCTCTCCCTAGCTGCACTGAGACCGTGGAGGATGAGCTGAAAGGCAACAGGGGAATCACGAGGGGTCACCTGTCCCCCCCATATCCTGGGTTCCTAGAAAGTCCCTCCGGACTTCAATCAGACCTTGTCTTTGAACTGCAGACAGGGAACTCAGGCTCCTGATTTAGGGAAACGAAGGGTCAGCACATCTGAGGAGTGAATAAGAAGCATCAAAAGTTGCCAAGTTGGCCTGTTCTGTCACTGCTCAAAATTAAGCAGAAAGATTTCAGTGAAAGAAGAATTTCAGAAGCCACTTTAATGACTTGGATAAGATAATGACTTTAATGACTTGGATAAGATAAATCTTGGATAAGATGGAACAGTAAAAATGTCACAATTCTACGTGTCTTATGAAACCCTGCAGTGCAAATGTTCCCATTCTTTAGCAGGCTTGGAAATATCTAAATTAGCTACAGCACCATGGAAGGTCAGAGGTGGCCTGTTCAAGGTGAAAACGATATAAGAATGTTCATGTTTTGTGAGAAAGTAGAAATTCAGCTCAACCAGGCACCCAAAGATGCTGGCTTCAATGTCACCTGTAAATAAAGAACAAGGACAATGCCTAAATGCTAGGCAAGGGTTAAATGGTTAATAATTTATAGTAATCAAGTGATAAGCTAATATGTACCCATTTTTAAAGTATGAAAACTTTAAAAACTTACAAAAAACATTAAGTAAGAGAAGCAAAATTCCAGTTAACATGGGCATCCTGGTTATAATTATATAAAATAGCACATGTGTAAACAAGACACTAGAAGGCAGGTTACAGAAGAAAACTGTTGTGTTCAGCTGATAAGAGGGCAAATGGTGGGGTAGGTGCTTCTAACAATGATAAAGAACTTGAGCCAGGCTCAGAGACGGCTCTCATTCCCCCTCACTTACTAGAAATGACATTGTGGGCAAGTTTCCTCATCCGTAACATAGGAATAATAATAGTGCCAACTTCCTTCATTCAACAAATACTTTTTGAGTGCCTGTTAAGTATCAGGTGCGATGGATTCACCATTAAACTAGACAGGGTCTCACCTCTGTGGAGTATTCAGTCTGACAGTTAAGACAGAAAGAAAAGTATACTAAAATTATAAACGTAATAAGTTCTGTAAAGGAAACAACAGTTCACTGAGATAGAGAATTTGAGACCAAGCATTGATCGGGCAGTTTGGGAAGGTTTTGCTGAGAAACTGCGTCGTAAGGATTCAACGATCCAATGTCTATAAATCACCCACACTCTGCCTAACATACACTAAATGCTCAAGAAAGATGAATTATTATTTCAATTTTTTTCTAATACTACTATATTTTTCAATTAAAAGAAAAAAAAAAACCCTGCTCAATTATGAACATGTTTCAGAACAAGAGTTCAGACAGAGTGAGACGGGCTAGATCAGAGCTTTCAGAACCACTTGGGGGATCTTGTTAAAATGCAGACTCCAGTGCAGTAGGGCTGGGATTGGAGGCCTGAGTTTCTGCATCTCTAACAAGCTCCTGGGTGATGCTGATGCTGTTGGTAGGCAGAGCTCACCTTGAACAGAAGTCCCTGGCTTGCCTGTCCTTGATCTTGCCTGCAAATTGGAATCAATGGAGGAGTTTGAAAAGATACTGATGTTCATTTCTACTCCCAGAGATTCAGGTTCAGTTGGTAAGGGGTGCAGTCTAGACATTAAAATATTTTAAGGCTCTCCAGGTGCTAACGTGCAACAAAATTGGAGAAACCCTGGGCTAGACTGGCCAGCTCCTGCAGGGAAGTTAATCCAGGTCTAGTCATTGGTGGCTGGGCAGGCTGGAGGAGCCAGTCTCAGAGAAGTATGGTCACAGGCAAGAGGAGGAAGCACGGCCTGACAGATGTTTTCCCTCGAGGACAGACAGCCACGTAGCAGGAACCCAGCCAGTGATGCCCAGAGCATGAGGCAGGACCGTTTCTCTGGAGGCTTGGAATAAGCAAGGCTGCCCTTTAGTTCTAAAGGAATTTAGATTCCAGGCAGGGACATCATACTAGGATCCAGGCACCAAGCCTGGAGTATACAGCTGGGGGAGTTAATTACCAGGAAAGAGGTAAGAGGTCAGTCACTAAAATTGGGTTATGGTGTCAGAATCTGATCCAAGGCAAAGCTAAAGAGGCTGAGTGTAAGCTAAGCTTCTTAACGTCCCGCGGCAATAAATAAGGTGATTAGGAGACTAAGCCTTAGGCAGGGGTGAGGGGTGCTGGTCCAGTAGACAGAGTAAGGAAATTAGGGATGGAGGCCGAATAGTGCACCCCAAAGATGTGCACGTCCTAATGGCTGGAACCTGGGAGGATGTTATGCTACGTGACAAAATGCATGAAAAGTTGCAGCATGATTCAATAGGAATTTTTACAATAACTTTATCTATTGATATTCATTCATTCATAACCCCAAACTGGAACCAAGCCACGTGTCCATCTCCAGGAGAATGGATTTTAAAATGTTGGATGTTTAGCAATGGAATGTTACTTGATAGTAAAGCAGAATGAACTACTGGCTCACACACCACATGAATGCATTTAAAAAAGAATTTTGCTGGGCTTCCCTGGTAGCTCAGTGGTTAACAATCTGCCTGCCAATGCAGGGGACGCAGGTTCGAGTTCTCATCTGGAAGATCCCACATGCCGCAGAGCAACTAAGCCCGTGCGCCACAACTACTGAGCCTGTGCTCTAGAGCCCACGAGACACAACTACTGAGCCTGCATGCCACAGCTACTGAAGCCTGTGAGCTACAACTACTGAGCCCATGCACCTGGAGCCCGTGCTCTACCACAAGAGAAGCCACCACAATGAGAAGCCCACACACTGCAATGAAGAGTAGCTTCTGCTCGCCTCAACTAGAGAAAGCCCGCGTGCAGCAATGAAGACCCAACGCAGCCAAAAATTTAAAAATAAATAAAAAATTTAAAAAACATTATGGTAAGAGAAAGAAGCCGGACCCAAAAGAGTCTATTAAGGGAAGTTTAGCAACAGGCAAAACTAATCAGAAGAGTGCTTGCCTATGGAGAGAGTGAAGATTGACTGGAAAAAAACAAAAGGGAACCTGGGGTCATGGAAATGTTCTGTATCCTGGTTGGGGTGTTGGTTTTATGCATACAAACATTCACCAAAATTCATTCAATTATATAGATTTAGGGTCCATGCATTTCTCTGTATAAATAAGGATCTTGAGATGAAGTGATTCTCCTGGGTTTTCTGGGTGGGCCCAATGTAATCCCAGAGGTCCCTGTAAGTGAAACGGGAGGTGGGAGGGGAGGGGAGGAGAATCAGGGAGATTTAGGGTGACACAACCGAACCTGCCATTGATGGCTTTGAAGACAGGGGAAGGGGACCGTGTTCCAGAAATTCGGCAGCTTCTAGAGGCTGGAAAGGCAGGGAAACACATTCTCCCCCAGAGGCTCCGGAAAGAACCAGCTCTGAGGACACATTGACTTCAGCCAAGTGAAAGTCCATTTTGGACTTCAGACTTCCAGAACTGTAAGACAATAAATTCCGGTTGTTTTAAGGCACTAAATTTATGGTGATTTGTGATAGCTGCAATGGGGAACCAAGATACTAGGTAAAGACTGTGGCCCAGAAATCAGATATAGATGATATTAGGGAGGAAAAATAATAAGTAGCTAAAATCTAAGCAGATAAAAATTGAGATCTAAGCACATACTAAAGATTCCATTCGTGTCCATGATAAAGAAAGATCAGAAAAAGGAATAATTTGAAGAAATTACATGAATTATTAAGGAGAAGGGAAAAAAAGAATAGGTCTCAGAGCTCAGCAGTAGAGGAGGGCCTGGGGCCTGGGGAGGGACAGGACTGCTTTTCTGAGGGACCGTGAGGTTTTTAAGCTTTGGTCTTCGGGTAAGAACTGATGTTCTATAAACTCTGTAAACGAGTGGGCAAAGCAGCTATAAAGTGACAGGCAGGACTCTGCTTGTAGCCCAAGGGGACAGATAGCTACTTGCCTCCTGAGATCCAGGCTTCTCTTCTGAACACATGGTCACCCAGGTGGGACTGCATTTCCAGCCTCCCTTGCAGCTAGGCAGAAATAGTATTAGTCTGCCCAGGCTGCTGTAACAGAATACCACGGACTGGAGGCTTAAGCAACATGAATTTATTTTCTCACAGATCTGAAGTCCAAGATCAGGATTCCAGCTTATTCTGTTCCTGGTGAGACCTCTCCCAGCCTAGTAAATGGCCAGTCTTCTTGCTGTGTTTCCATATGGCCTTTCCTGTGTGTGCAGATAGAAAGCTCTCTGCTATCTCTTCCTACAAGGACATAGTCCTATTGGATCAGGGTCCCACCATATTAACTTCATTTAACCTTAATTACTTCCTGAGAGGCCCCATCTGCAAGTACAGCCACACTTAGGGGTTAGGGCTTCAATAAGGAATTTGAAGAGGACACAAACATTCAGTCCATAACAGACTCTGACCAGGTTCAAGCCAACAGGATATGAGCAGAGGTGAAGTCTATGACTTCAGTCCACCTTCAACTGAAGACCTCCTTGCCCTGCATGCTGGGTCGGCCTCTGTTCCACCGGCTTAAACTCACATGTTGTTTTGCCATGAAGCTTCTACCCCACAACGGTGGGCCAGTCCGGGAGGATGGCAAAGGAACATAAATAACTTCATGAAAGAGAGCTGCCTTGCTGCCAGGACTGCATTTTGGAAGAAAGAAATAAAATGTTGTTAAGCTAAGCCACTGTATTTTGAAGTCCTTTATAAAGCCAACATAGTCTTACCCTAATACATCCTATAACCCCCCAAAACAGGCTCTCTATGTAGTTAACAGAAGTAACTCATCATGACTTTCCACCAGATTATTTTAAAATTAAAATAGAAAATTTTTAAGATAGCTAAGCTTACTTAATGAACTAGCCACTCCACAAGAGTCAGCTTCAAAAGAAGTTAAGAGGGCTTCCCTGGTGGCGCAGCGGTTGAGAGTCTGCCTGCCGATGCAGAGGACACGGGTTCGTGCCCCGGTCCGGGAAGATCCCACATGCCGCGGAGCGGCTGGGCCTGTGAGCCATGGCCGCTGAGCCTGTGCGTCCGGAGCCTGTGCTCTGCAACGGGAGAGGCCACAGCAGTGAGAGGCCCGCGTACCGCAAAAAAAAAAAAAAAAAAAAAAGTTAAGATAAATACCATCTCAAAGCCGAAACTTACCCTCAGTGTGCTCCAGGCCTGAGTAGAAAGCTATTTTCTCCCTCACCCTGAATTTCTTAACTTTGAATTAATTTTGATTCAAATAGTATGTCCTCATTTCATTACTTCTTACAAGATTTTTCTCTCTTGTTTTGGCTAGTCATAGCTTTTTCTTTTGCCTCAAACATTGTGTCTTATATCTGCTTCAATGTCAGGGAAAGTTTTACTTTTCAAAACTCTGTTATTAATATTTGTTTGCAAGAGTACAGAACCACATGAGTAGAATTATAATTAATGTCAGGAGCCTATCATGCCTTGCCTGGTCTAGAACTGCCTTATCAAATGAGAACATTTCTCACCGTTCAATTTAGGCCTGTACTTTTGACAACATTTCTTAGAAAACGTTTCTTAAGGAAATTTCCTAGCTTCTCCACTGTCTTTGTAGACATGGATGGGATAGTTTAACCACACTCCCACACACTCTCTGAGAACTACCTTCCCATGGTTCTGTTGTTACCGCAAGAAGACCCAGTTTGCACCACATGACCTTATTCTACCCACCCATATCCAGGCCACCACTCCCCGCCTCACCCCCCGTGGCTTGGCCAATCACAGTCACTGTCTGAGACCCCACCTAGGTGGTGTACCTGAATCTTGGCACCATCTTGGTTTTTCAGCCTTCCTTACATCCACCTGCCAATAAACACTCCTCTTTCTTTAACTATTTTGAGTTGGGTTTTTGTCACTTGAAACTGAGTCTTAATGCACTTTTAAAATATTTATATACCTTCCATTACTGATCATAGAGAATGTCAGGTAGCATGTGCTTTCTGACCCTTAATGGTTTCTTAAAGTGCTTGTATCATTTTACATTTGCAAATCTAAGTTTTCAGAGCATACTTAAAAAATACATTTAATTAGACTTTCACAAGAATTTCATACACAAAACAAGCCACGGCAAAAAATACAGGAATCAGACAGCCTAAGACCAAATACCAGTTCCCACATTTACTTAATTGGGTGATCACTGGGAAATTATTTGGCTTTCTTGTCCTTAGTTTCCTCATCTGTACACATAGAAGACCTATATCAAAAGATGAAAATCGGGCTTCCCTGGTGGCGCAGAGGTTGAGAGTCCGCCTGCCGATGCAGGGGATGCAGGTTTGTGCCCCGGTCTGGGAAGATCCCACATGCCGCGGAGCAGCTGGGCCCGTGAGCCATGGTCGCTGAGCCTGCGCGTCCGGAGCCTGTGCTCTGCAACGGGAGAGGCCACAACAGTGAGAGGCCAGCGTACAGCAAAAAAAAAACCAAAACAAACAAACAAACAAAAAAAGATGAGAATAAAGGTTCTTAGCATAGTGCCCAGTATCAAGTCAAGTAAGTGTCCAATAATTATTTTCTTCAATTATTGTCATCATCATCATCAGAGGATTAGAAAGCAATGTTGTTACAGCCACTGTCATGAAGATGGGCAGATTTGTCAGCACAGGCTTATAAAAGGCAGTTGGACACACATGAAGAGATAAACCATTTTTCATCTTCTTATTTATATGGAAGAAGCACAAGAGACCCTAAGGGGAAAGGCAAACTAGAAACGAACATCTTCCTGAAAGCCAAGTAGTAGATAGTGATTAATGTAAAATAGTGACCAGCTACAGCAAAACCCAAAAAGATTTTTAAAAAATTTTGGCAGGGAATTGGTCATTAGGGAACTTGGTAAGTGTGTTTTTTCTTTCATCAAGGAAGAGGAAGCCAAATTGGGAGGTGGGGGGTGGTCTGGAAGACAGCTGTTCATAAGGACATGTAAACAGCATTTGTCCCCCAGACCCTGCAGGACATCCCTGCCTGCTGGGTATTTGTAACAAAGAAAACCTTCAACAGGAAAGTTAGATTTTGAAATCAAGGTTTGCAGCACACAAGAAATTTAAAGCTGGACACAAATTATCTGAAAATTAGGAAATGGATGTTTATTTTAAAATTTATTTTATTGAAGTATTTACAATGTTGTGTTAATTTCTGCTGTACAGCAAAGTGATTCGGTTATACATATATATACATTCTTTTTCATATTCTTTTCCATTATGGTTTATCACAGGATTCTGAATATAGTTCCCTGTGCTATACAGTAGGACCTTGTTTATCCATTTTGTATATAATAGTTTGCATCAGGAAATAGATGTTTATAAAGATACTTGCCATGTCATTTTCATCCGCCCTGGTTTGGGAGAAGACGCCTACAAACCATCACTTCTTCTGTTTTTTATTAAGGTCTCCTTCTATTCACTCCTTGCGGAGGCAGATATTCTACAATATTCTGCACTTTCAGTTCTCAGAGCATTTCCTTTCTCCATGTTTACCTCCAGATTCCCGTCTTTCCTCTCTTTATAACACCTTCTACATACGTTTCATCAGGAAGTCAATTTATAGTCAAATAACCTATAAACCTGGTAGTGATCTAGTGGCAGAGACAATATTCAAATTTTAGGAAGAAGACGTTACTAAGAAATAGGATTTGTGGTAGGAATAGACAGCATTCTTCCATCAAAAGGTCCTTTACAGGATTCAGGAAGTAGTTAACTCTGGAAGGCAACGTTGTATATTGGAAATTCAGAAGATCTAAGATTAAAATTGTGTTTCTGGAAAATGTGAGCTATTTGACTCTTGGACAGGTCAATTACCTTCTCTGAGCCTCAGTATTTCTCCTCTGTAAAATCTGGAAAACAACAGATGTTGTAATTACTGCCTCTAATGACAGCAATAATAATAACAGCTACCAGGTACTGAATATTGAAAGGGTACTTTACACCTGTGATCTCCCGTCTTCTGCTTCAATCTCTGTCCCAGGACTGCATCATGTCCACTGGACTGCATCATGTCTGCGGAATGAGGCTAGAGAACTACACTGACCAGTGTCTCTTCAACACATGCCCACAGTCGTTAAAGTCGACCTTTAGAATTGCCTGGAGATCTCAGGACCTGCTCTAAACTGTTCACATGCCACTGATTGACCTCATCCTTTCAGAGCTCAGCCGCATTTTCCTCCGGCTAGGATGCCCATCTCTTCCTTTTCCTCCTGTTGAATTGCTGGCCATCCTTCAAGACCCACCTCAAACATCCCAACCCCTAGGCAGCCTTCTGTGATTGGTCCAGTGCTCAAGGACTGCTTTCTCCTTTTTGTCACCAGCGTACCTTGTAATGCAATCTCCTTCATAACCAACCTGTGGATTTTATTAACCTCTTTTTCACATTAAGCAACGAATGCCTGCCCCTTTCTATTTTATTTTGTCTTACACTTCCCACAGTGTCTGAAACTAGACAAATGCTTGTTGAAAATGATAATAACGTTGCTGCATTCAACACTATGTAATAATGTTGGTGCAGTTCCTGCGTTATGCTAACACGTCACATAAACTATCTCCAAGTACTCTAAACATCCCAAGGTGGCAGAAGGCAATGTAAGCTACTAAGTATAAACAGAGTTCTCAGTTACAAGCAACACAAGCTGACCCTGGTCACCTTAAAAAGGGCAAGTTAATTCCGGAGATATTTGTGGAGTGGGGAGAATGGGGGTCACAGAATCCACAGGAACCTGGAGGATGGGGCTTGGAGAATGGGTAGGAACCGAGAGAGTTCCAGACGCTCGGCAACAGGCCCAAGGGCAAGGTCTCCCATCCAAACAGAACAGCTGACGTGGACTACAGCCCAAGAGCCATCTGACCTTCAAATGCCTGCTTCATCTTTGTTTTTCTAGCTCAACTTCCAAAACCTGGGGAACCAGTCACTGGCAGAGCTTAAATCCTGTGCCCACGTAGTTTTTTTTTTGCGGTACGCGGGCCTCTCACTGATGTGGCCTCTCCCGTTGCGGAGCACAGGCTCCGGACGCGCAGGCTCAGTGGCCATGGCTCATGGGCCCAGCCGCTCTGCGGCACGTGGGATCTTCCTGGACCGGGGCACGAACCCATGTCCCCTGCATCGGCAGGCGGACTCTCAACCACTGCGCCACCAGGGAAGCACTCCGGTAGTTTTGACCAATGGGAAATAGAAGACAAATGAGCCAGACTGAGACGCCCTCTTGCTTCTCTCTACCAGGCACTGCGGGAAGACCCTGGGTCTCCTTCTCCGCCCAGAGAAGCCGGCAGGCAGACGGGCCTGTTGAGCACCCGTGAGCTGCTCTGGCTCATGCAGAAGCAGAATCAGCCCTGGCCTCACTCTGCTGCCTCCCCCTCTCCCACCTCTCTTCATTCTCCTCTTCTCCGTTGCCATGGATTTCACCTCCCAGCTAGAGTATCAGCATTTTAATCTTTGCCTCTGCATCTGTGTTTGAGATGCTGGGCTCGGAACAGAGCAACTAGGGACAAGTGGGAAGTTGGTTTGGCTACAGCAGTGAGACCACGGTGTGTAGGGAGAAACTGGGGCGAGGAATTTGAGCTTGAAACAGAGTGATGGGAAGGGATTATAGATTCTTAAGCAGAGAAACAAGAGTGAAGTCTTTCTTAGAAAACTCTGTCTGCTGGCAGTGAACAGAAAGAGTGGAATCAAGCGAAATGGAAGGTGGGTGACTAGGGAGGTGATGGAGGTGAGATGGGGAGAACGGAGAAGAGAGGGAATGGGGAAAAGTAGGATAAAACGAGATTTCAAAAGAAGAAACACGACTTAGTAACTAATTGGATACAGATGATCAAGGAAATCGGGGATTTACATTTTTCTTTCCAAAACCGCAAAAAACTGGTTACATGGGCAGGTGAGCCACTGGCAGAGGAAATCACGAGTCCAGTTGTTTGTTGTAGTTTTGATGTTACAAGAGAGTCCAAGGGAGATGTTAGAAAAACAGCTGGAAATTCGAGACAGATGGAGAGTTCCATTCTCTCTGCGTGATCATGAAGCCACAGACAGAAGTCAGCTCACAAAGTGGGATGCTCAGAGAGAGAGGTAGTGAGGACTCAAGTGAGAACAAGGCGAGGAGGGGCTCCTGGCAGATGGCCGAAGCCTTCTGTGGAAAGGAGGTGCAGAATCATCCACGGAAGGCGAGAGCTAGAGGAAGGAGATTCGAAGAAGGAATAGGACAGAGGATGAACTAATGGCTATGGTGAGCACTCCAGGAAGCTGTAGGGAAGACGAGTGACACCCACTTTACTGAGCGGTCATGATGCCAGCTGCTTAACCCTCACGTGCAGAATCAACATTTCATTTGTTGAAATGATTGTTCCTTTCAATCATCCATTTCAAGGGTAAAACAAAAAGAGGCTCCGAGAGGTTAACCAACTTGCTCGAAGTCACACACCTAACATGTATATCAGTTCGTTTCTGCTATGGTCACAAACCACCCCCAAACGTAATGGCTTAGAGCAATCATCATTTCTTTTCCTCCAGACGATTCTGTGGGTGGGCAGGTGGTCCAGTTCAGTGGAGAGCTTTTCCTGCTGGTCCTCCCTGGGCATGTTCACAAGGAACTAGTGATTTAGGGGGTGCCACGGTCGGGATGCCTGGAGCTGAAACCACAGGAGAGCAGCATGGTCCGAGGACGCTAATAGATTCCGTGACTTAGAAATTAATAAATTTAGAAGAGATGAAATTAGAATGAGAACAAAATATCCAAAGTAACAGGACCGGAGAGCGAATCTAATGTGTGGCAGAGAGCAGCTGCCTACAGCACATGGTAATAACAACAATGATTAGAGCTAATGGCTGTTGAGCATTTGCAGTGGGCCAGGCACTGCTCTGAGGGCTTTTATGCATGATCTCATTTAATCCCCACCGCAATCCGATCCGGCACGGTCTTTAGCTTTATCTTTCAGTGAGGAAACAGGCTCAACATGCCTGGTAGCTTAACCAAGATGAATCCAGGCAGAGGGGTCAGGAGTTTGGAATTTGGAAGAAAGGTTTGATTGAGTGATTACAGTCTTGGTGTAGATGTCTTCGAATAATGAATTCCAGGACGTGAGCCTGTTGGATACTGACTAATACAAAGAAAAGTTTTAAAGGTAATGAGGACACAACTATGAGCCGAAGATACTGAAGGTCATGAACTTGGCTGTGGAAGTCAAAAAGAATAAGGATGGGGCTTCCCTGGTGGCGCGGTGGTTGAGAGTCCGCCTGCCGATGCAGGGGACACGGGTTCGTGCCCCGGTCCGGGAGGATCCCACATGCCGCCAAGCGGCTGGGCCCGTGAGCCATGGCCGCCGAGACTGAGCGTCCGGAGCCTGGGCTCCGCAATAGGAGAGGCCACAACAGTGAGAGGCCCGCGTACCGCAAAAAACAAAACAAAACAAAACAAAAAACAAAAATAATAACGATGGATAGATAATAAGGCAAAAAATTTAAAAAAGAATGCAAACCAAGTCCTGAAGGCTCCAGTAAAATACAGGATGTGAAAAGTTTATACAATACTGTGAAACAAAAATAATAGACAAACACAGGAGAGGACGTATTGTCTGGACATGCCAGCTATACTGTAGTAACAAACAACTCCCGAACCTCAGAAGAGAAAATAACCATGGTATCTTTCCTGACCAACCATGGTGGGTTAGCTGTGGGTTCTGTTCACCCTTGTAACTCAGGTATCCAAGCTGACGGAGGCTTCATTCAATGCCTGCTTCCACAGGGAGATCAGCTGGGTGCTTTGTGACCACCTAGAGGGGTGGGATAGGGAGGGTGGGAGGGAGGGAGACGCAAGAGGGAGGGGATAGGGGGATGTATGTATATGTATAGCTGATTCACTTTGTGATACAGCAGCAACTAACACAACATGGTAAAGCGATTATACTCCAATAAAGATGTTAAAAAAAACCAAAACCAAAAAACACGTGCTTCCATAATCACTGTGTCCGCAAAAGAGGTACATCGCAGGCCAGCTCTTAAAGTTTCCATTTGCATGTTTTGGGCCAAGGCAAGTCACTGGGCCATACTAGCCTCAGGGGAATCTTATTGTGTGCCTGTAAGTGGAGAAGACCCAGAAATACTTGGAGAAAGGCTGCTAATGACAACCGCGGATACATTCTTGAGGATTCTGCTACGACATGAGACACATAACTAGAACACAGGTGTGGTATAGTCTACGGATAGCACAGGGACACCAGCTGAGTATGCAGAATGAAATGGGGTGCAAGGGAGACAGAGCCGGGTGGTGAGGCCAGGTGAGGGGCAGCGGGATCAAAGCACAGTCAGGGTCACTCTCCAAACGGCAGCTGTGCGGATGGAAGATGCTGCAAACAGGGAAGCTTACTGTTAGAGCAGCTTAGAGTTCTCCTGAGCTCTCTCCTATTCAGGAAACTCTATTCCGTATTAGGATGAGAAGGTTCTTTTCCTTTTGGTCCAGCCATTCTCCAAGTCTGCCCTGGGATAATGTATTAGCAATTCAAGGGTAGGGTGAGAACTTCACTGGGGACAAGAAAGGCCTTAAGTAGAAGTGGCCAGAATCATGTTATCCCCAGGGCCCGGGGCTAATCGGTGTCTAAGCTGGGCTCATCCTTACAATTCTTCAGAAGGTTTTAACTTTATGTTTCCTAACAACCAACACAAAAATGAAAATGCCCCGAGCTACATAGTTTTCATTTTCTAATAAAACAAAACATGGCTATTTATCTGCAAAGACAAACATTTAAGTGTACATACATTCCAGGATGAATTTACTATTTGTGAATTACTGGCATAACGGACAATATTTTTCGTTACAGGTTTCCAAGTGACAGTGCTATTCAGAGATTGTTATATTCACCTACTTGAGTGTCCAGGGCACAGCTTCACATCTATCACTCTGGGAGGGCTTTTAAGGAAGGAAAGGGACTTTTGAGATAACGTTTGTTTGTTTTTTGATTACCTACATTCCTAAGGTATTTAGGACCTAAAGAAAGTAGAAGAATGCATTGATTATTTTTCTGCTAGATTGTCTTTCTTACATATCAGATGTTTCAGCTGAGCTTGTACTAGATCTCAGTCAATTTATGCATGAATTCTTTGACAGCTACCAGGAACGCATCATGAGTAGAGAACTTAAGTTATGCACAGTCCTGTAACTCACCCATAAAGAGCTTTTTTCCTGAAATCTAGATAGTAGCAGGGACCAGCCTAGGCCTATTTTAATGAGAACCGTTGGTGCAAGGCAGGCTTCTTAAATTGCAGCACAGACATCAGAAATGGAAGCAAAACCTATGTAGTGGGGAAAAATAAACAGATTTTAAGAGGGAAGCGGCATATTCTTTCCTCTCTGAGAGTTTGGCCAGAAATGTCCTCCCTTCAAAGCCAGCAGGACAAGCAAAGTAGCCAAGGATTGAAAACAAAACAACCCAAATGAAGGGAAGGAAAAGAGACGTTTAAAGAAGGTCACTCACCACATGTGCCGGTCACACTATCACAGCTCGTTCAAGGGGAGCTTCATCTTCTCTTCCCCGAAGTGCCAGCTCATGGAGCTGCAGGATTGGCTTGAAACGTGTCTTTTCATTGAAGAGCTGTCATTCAGTGACATCTACACACTTTGGGTCCTCAGGAAGGGTTCAACACGTGATTACCTATTCATGACAGGCTGCGCTGTAATTATGAGATGACCATGTATGGTTAATTCGAATAAGGATGTTAGTGTTCTCTGAAGCCTGTAGATCTGACCTTGGGTAGAAGACACACCTGGTTGTAACCCCACCTTCCTTCTTGCTGACAAACCCCCAGTTAATCCAGGTTTCAGATGGTCTGTGTTTGAGGGAAGGTGAGCTCTTTCCCCACCCCAGGGCGTGAATCTCGATAAACCCAGATCCATCAGAGAATTCTATTCTGTTCACCAGGGATTGGCTTAGATAAGGCTCGTGACTCAGTTCTTTTCTTAATCAGCATTAGTGAGGTATCTACTTCTACACACAATAAAATCCAGCAATTTTAAGTGCACAATTTGAAAAGATCGACAAACGTAAACAGCCCTGTAACCACTGCCAGGTTCACGACATACATTTTCCTCACCCCCAGAAGTTTCCTGTCGTCTTTGTGCAGTCGGCTCCTTCCCCCACCTTCTAGAAACAATTGCTCTGCTTTATGTCACTATGGAATGGCCTTCGCTAAGTCATCACGTGTATGGAATCGTACAGTATGAGGTCTGTGTACCTTCTTTCACTTAACCTAACGCCCTGAGACTCTTCCATGATGCTCGGTGATTCAGTGGCCTCTTCGACACGTGGCTGAGCGGCTCTCCCCTGGACACCTCTAGTACCATAATTTACTCGTCAGTTTGGATGGCTGGCAGACCTTGGGCTCATACTTGCAAAGCTGTTGTGAACATCCAAGGACAAATTTTTGCGTGGACCTGTGTCGCCATTTCTCAGTAAACACCTAGGAGTGAGATTGCTGAGTCATAGGCACGTATATGAGAACTCTTTAAGAGGCTGCAAAAGTGTTTCCAAAGCGGCGTTGCCATCAACAATTCTTGATTTCCAAGATTTCCGGTTGTTACACATCCTCGCTTACATTCGGTATTGTTCCTCTTTTTTTTTGCGGTACGCGGGCCTCTCACTGTTGTGGCCTCTCCCGTTGCGGAGCACAGGCTCCGGACGCGCAGACTCAGCGGCCATGGCTCACGGGCCCAGCCGCTCCGCGGCATGTGGGATCTTCCTGGACCGGGGCACGAACCCGGGTCCCCTGCATGGGCAGGAGGACTCTCAACCATTGCGCCACCAGGGAAGCCCCTGTTCCTCTTTTAAATAGCAATGATTCCAGTGGTGGGAATTCAGCGTAGTTTAATTTGCATTTACCAGTGACAACAGATGATATGATAATCATTTTTTCACGTGCTTATTTGTCATTTGTACCTCTTCTTTGGTGACATGTCTGTTCAAATCATTTGTCTTTTAAAAAAAAAAACTCAGTTTATCGTCTTAATATTGAATTGTCAAAGTTCTTTATGTATTCTGGATATCAATCCTTTAGCAGATATGCTTCAAAAACATTTTCTACCAGCATATGGTTGTCTTTTCATTTTCTGAATAGTTTACTTTTTAAACGAAAAGATTTTCATTTTTAGAACACTTTTAGATTTACAGGAAAAGTGAGCACCTCTCATTTCCTCACCCCACAAAGCTCCTTGAACACTGGTGGGCATGGAGCAGTCTTTTTCTGAAGAAACTATAGGAGAATTAACATTAATAAAGGTAAGTATCCTAGTCCATGAAACACCCGACGTCTCTCTAGGAATGTCTGCAGGGGACAAAACGCCAGGTGACATAAGTGAGCTGACTCCTGACAAGCCCCTACTGCGTTATCTGGTACATTCTATTAAATACTGTGCAAATTTAAATTAAATGAGGGAGCAAAATGAAACAAAAGAGCAAAACCCTCCCAAATAATAAGTTTAGTCATAATTGTTGTAATTATATTTTCACTTCTAACATAGGCCTAACAATAGATTTTAAATATATAACATTATATATAATATATATATAATATATATTATATATATATAATATATATATATCCTTCTGCTGGTATTGCTTATTTATTTCAATTGACGGAAAAATCCTAAAGAGATTCCCTCACATTTTGAAAGCAAACGTCAAACATTTTATTTGGGAAGTTATTACTGTTATCCTCTTGTTTTCTCAATTAGGGATGGTCAAGAATATAATTGAGTCCTTTTGTGGAAAAAAATCACGCCTGGCAAACTATGAAGGAGCAGGACTTCGCTTGTCCTAAGAACCTAATCTAACAAAGCGACTTCTTTTCCCCTTATGTGTGGAACTGGTTGCAACACGTCTACAGACCTGCTTGAGATGATGTGGAAAATGTGACAGAAAAATCACCAGAGTCGTACGTTAAAGGGGACTATTTCTCAATACCCGAGGGAAAAGAGAAAGAGTAACTACAGCCAGGAAATCCAGGAGCGCCTTGGAAAGGGATCCAGAAAGGCCTGGTGATGGCAGACAGGGGAGATTTTGGCAGGAGTGCCAACTGGACACGAGGAAGTAGATGGCTGTGGAGGATCGCCTCTGGCACACAGACAGTTAAAATGCAGGGGGCAGGGGCTTCCCTGGTGGCGCAGTGGTTGAGAGTCTACTTGCCAATGCGGGGGACGCGGGTTCAAGCCCTGGTCTGGGAAGATCCCACATGCCGCGGAGCAACTGGGCCCGTGAGCCACAACTACTGAGCCTGCGCGTCTGGAGCCTGTGCTCCGCAACAAGAGAGGCCGCGACAGTGAGAGGCCAGCGCACCGCGATGAAGAGGGGCCCCCGCTCACCGCAACTAGAGAAAGCGCTTGCCGCAACTAGAGAAAGCCCTCGCACAGAAACGAAGACCCAACACAGCCAAAAATAAATAAATAAATAAATTTTAAAAAGAATTTACAGAAATACAAAAAAAAAAAAAAAAAAAATTCAGGGAGCAGGACAATCTCCCTATTACCTGTTTTCGGGGAGAAGACAAACATCCAAGAAGCGTGTACGTCCCAATGATGCTCTTGGCAGGAAGTGTGGGATCCAAGCAAAATGGTGGCAGGTGGGGCCACGGGGGAATGAGCATGGGGTGAGGGTCTCTCCATAACTGTGGAGAAACTGAACAACAGTGATGTGTTCCGGTAACTTGTTTAAAAACCCTAAGACGGCCTTTTCTTCAGAAAAAGACTGTTCCATGCCAGTCTTAGAGGAGTTTTGTGGAGTGAGGAGAGAGGGACGGTGTCCGGGGTTAGGAGGAGGATGGAGACGGAGGGAGGACGTGATGGTGTGTGTGTGGGGGGTGACACAGGGGATGACGGAGAATTCCTCGGAGCAGAGAGTCTGAACAGGAAGTGACCCAGGGGTCGTGAGGGAATCCTTCAGAGAAGCTCCAGAAGAGGCGGCAGGGCCCAGACTTGCTACCCTAGATGGGGTGGGGACTGCTTCATTTCAATGTGCTCCTAAAGGAAGAAACAGTCCTCAAAGGAAGGGGGATTTGAGGACATCGGTGGGACAGACACGTAGTGAAACAGATGCAAAAAACAGCCCCTCCTTATGGTTTGTCTATTAACCTGATCAGGCCTTCACTGCTTTGCCCTTTGTGCAGTGCACAGAACTACCTTCCAGACTTTCTCTTCTGTACATCATTTACCGCGTTTGATCTTACATCTGTTTACATCAAATTCAACTGCATATAACAGAAAAAGCAAAATAATTGTATTTTCTCACAAAGAATTTTGGAGGAGCCAGTTCAGGACTGGTTTGGAGATTCCAGAATGTTTCTGCTCCATCGTTCTCTCTCTGAGGCGTCTTTCTTGAAGGTTACCTCGTGGCCCAATAATGACCCTGGAGTTCTGGGTGCCTGCAGGTCATCTTTGGGGAGATGACTGATGGGTGTTAGGAAATGTGGAGGGAGACTGGGAAGGGCTGTAGTGTATGAGTCACCAGCATAGATGCTGCAGCTAAAGTCGAGGGTCTAGGGGGACATGGGCTGAGGACAGCTCCCAGGGGGGCACCTGTAGTCAAGGAGAGTAGGGAGTAGCAGAAATGAGCCTACCATTGGGATGGCACCGATAATACTAATACTCAAAACTAAAAAATTTTAAATTAGGACGTTCCTTGTATATCAAAAAATGCAGACCTTTGAGTGTTCTAGAAAATTGTAGACACTCCAGATTGTCTCTCTATAAGTTCCTAGGATGCAAATGTGTGAAGTAGATTCTCTGAAATATGAGGGGGTGCCCACACAAGACTATGCATTTCTCACGAAGGCAGGGTTTTGTGGTCCCCCCACTGCAGCCCAGGGAGGGTCTGGTACACGGTGGGCATTCAATATCTGTCAAATGATAAAATGTTGTTCCAGCCAAAGATCGCTGTTTCCTCCCTTCACTCCCCCCAAAAGTCTTTTCTCTTTAAAGCTATACCCTAATCTGGAATAAATTAAGTTGAACACATGCATACGGAGTCGAAAGGGAAAGAGGACGTGGGTCCTTACCTGTTCCGGACCACGGGCAGTTTGTTCGGGGAGCCACTAGATGGCGGTGCGTATCCACTCATCAGGAGAAACCCGCACTCTGAGCCAGTTTCCAAACGTCTCATTCAAATGTAACAGGTGTAAATTCCTGGATGAGATCACAAAGCGAGTCTACCATTTCATTTGTCTTTAGTAACAGTCTGATTCACTAAACAAAAAAACACTACCTCCTGATAATGGGTAGCACGCCGAACACAATCAACTATCAAACCCTATCCCCCAAGCCCGGGTCCTTTTCCTGAGGTTTCCCAAACAACAGCAGAAGACTACCTTCCCTTCAGTTAAGTAGACGCCTAGAATTTCCTCCTTTTCCTTCTTTCCCATCTACCTCTCTCTTCCTCAAAACCCTACTGCTGTCCTAAAAGAGCCAGAGCCCTTGACCTCTCATCCTAGGGTCCCACGCCCTTCGTCAGCCATCTGCCAGGACCACCTGCAAACACCTGGCCTGACTCTGGAAGCCACCAGAGGTGATGCTGAGCTTGAACCAGAAAAGTTCACTCAGCGGAGGGTTGGGGATGGGTGGGGAGGCCCACAGCGACCATCCCATGCAGCCCGACTAAGAAGTTCCCCAAGCATGAGTGTAGAGTCAGTGGGAGGGTGGCTGATTGTAAGATGGGAGGGACTCCTGAGGATGGACCGTGTGTGCCCCTCTGACATCGAGACCTAAACACTCTGAGCTACGAGGAGCCGGCAAAGGCTTTCCAGGTCTGTTACGGGTTGAACTGTGTCTCCCCCTCAAAAGATATGAAGTCTGGACCCCAGTCCCTTTGAATGTGACCTTGTTTGGAAGAAGGACGTTGCAGATATAATTGGTTAAGGTAAGATGAGGTCCAACATGGCTGGCGTCCTCGGGAGAGAAGAGACACATGCACGTGACGAGGGAGACAGAGACTGGAGCCCTGTGGCTGCGAGCCAAGAGAGGGACACCAAAGATGGTCCCCAAACACCGGAGGCTGCAGGAGGCAAGGAAGGCCTCCCCACCCCCGCTGCAGATCAGAGGGAGTACGGCCCCGCTAAACCCTTGGCTTTCGACTTCTGGCCTCCAGACCCGTGCGGAAGTACCTTTCTGTTGCTGTAAGCCCCCCAGTCTGTGGTGCTTCGTGACAGCAGCCCTAGGAAATGAATACAAGGTCATTGGAATGTGCCTGGCCACTGGAGCCTGGCCTGGAAGGCTCACCCTGGCCTCACCCCTTCCCCGCTCTCCTATCTGTGCTTCAGGGATGGACTCGAAGCCCACCTGTCCCTTCAGGGAGCAGCAGCCTTAGAAGTCCGTCCCAGCTGTGTGTGTCTGAGCCCCGCAAGAGCAGCCATGGGACTAGCCCTCATCCTGGGACTCCTGCCGCAGGCGGGGAGGGAGGACTTCACCCAGCAGCTCCTTCCTCCTCCCTGACTCCATCCTGCCCCTGCCCTGTGAGTTCCCAAACCCCGCCAGGCCTGAGCTGTGGAAAGCTTTGACTTGAAGGACAGACTTACATTTTGAGTCACAAGGGTCTTGACTTCTCAAGGTCTGAAAATGAGACGGTTCTAATCCTTGAAAGCGACAGGAAAAGCTTAGGGACATCCTCAGGCCTTGGAAATAGGGATCCTACAGGTGTGAAGACAGTGGGGTGAGAGGGGAAAAAGTTCCCCTTTCCTTGCTCTGAACAAGGTCAGTTCATTCAATAAATGAGTTAAACACACCGAACGTTTTCTCCCTACTGACTTTATTAGTTTTTGAAGAGTTGGCATCTTAAGTGATCCTAATGACACCAAATCTATCTTAATTATAACCCTTCCTCTCAGGGCACAGAGATGTCTATTGGAGAATTTTCTAAATTTCTTAATTAACCTGCCCTGACTTTACGTTGCCAAAGATTGTGCTCTGAAACCATTATGAGATATTCTATATAGGCTACCCCAGAGTAGTTAAAAAAAATTTTTTTTAACACCATAAAGCAAACAAAGTATAGCAATAACCTGCTCAGTGACTAAAGGTCAGAAAGACTAAAGAAAACAGACAACGATCAGAATTTAAAGGTCAAGGGTTATAGAGATTCATATTCTGCAACACCATTTCCAAGGGAATGTTTGAAGATAGATTTTTTTTTAACCTGCCCCAAATCTAATGTTTGATGGTGAGGGTTTTATAAGCAAGCTTGAATTCATTAATATGTGGCTGTTTACTCTCTACTTTATCTTTCAGAGAAAGTACTTAATCCTTCATCTAAACAGAGACCAGACCTGGAGTTTAATGAGCAGAGGTTTAACTGGGAGGAAAACTCATCTTTTTCCCTGTTTCCCTTTAAGCTCTGGTCCCTCTCAGCAAGAGGAGGACTTACCTGCAGACGTAATGAACCTGCAGCTCCTTCCTCCGGTCCCTTGTGAGGCCTGAGAAGGACCCACGCTAGTGTCACATGGTCTTAATGGCATATCCGACTGACAAAATTAAGATGATTTAACTGCAGTGGGTCAAGAGCATCCTATCTTTTCACTCCAGCTTGTCCTTTCCGAAAGTTTCTTTAAGGTCAGGTGGCATTGGGGAGGTCGTGGGCATTTTGGGGACCCAGCTAAGGCAAAGTCGAGCTAGTGTGGGTTCAGGGGGCAGGGCTCTGAGGTGTTATTGGGGGAACCTCTGGCCTCTGGCTGGTTCTTGGTGGCTGCTGCCCTGGGGAGGGTCCCTGGGCCGCCGGGGCCGTCTGAGGCCCACATAGGTTGCCTCTCTGACCCCTCCGAGGGCCCTGGGGTCTTTGGCCTCCCCCCACTGTGGGCCCCGGGCCCCTCTTCACCTGCATGGCTCCTGGGTACCTTCTCCTCCAGACCCTCCTGGGCGTCTCCTTGCTCTGTCCCTGGGGCCACACAGGCCACTCAGCACTCCCACGACAGGGCTTCCTGGGGAGAGCACCCCAAATTCCTGTCTGGAGCTACCACCAAGGCCATGCCAACCTGGAGATTACACCACTGAAACCACTGTCATTGCTTTTCTAGAACGCTGCCCCGGGGGGGTAGTAGTGGGTGGAGAGCAACAGTTCCTTTCTTTGCTTCCTGAGCTTCCCTGAGAGAGGAAATGAGGAGCCTTAGTTGCACCAGACCCCCATCAGGCCTCCCGGGCAGGAGCCCGCCCCAGTGGGGAAGAGGGTTCATAACCGCTGCCCTAAAGGGTGCTGGAAATCCACCCGGAAACAGATTTCCTACTGGAGGAGACTGCTGACCACCTCCTGCCAGCCCTTCCCCTTAGTCCAGAGACTCAGAGAAGAAGGCAGCCTACCCCACCCCCCCAAATGCACACACACACGCACGTACGTATATATATACAACACAACACAGACCACACGCACACAGTGCACATAAAACACGTACAGACATGCGCGCACAACACGCACACCAAAAACTCTTAGTAAACAAGATAATACCTTAATACGATATTTTCAAAAATCAAAATTAACATAAAAATTCCTGCTGAACAACATATTAAAATTCTAAAGATCGGATTCGACCCTGTGTTTGCACAACCTCACTTGCCTCGTGCTCATCCCAGCTCTGAAATAAAACGTTATTTATGAAAAGAGGGGGCCAGCCTGGGAGCCGTGGTTTGCTAACATGACTTCTTTTTATAAATTTATTTTTTTTATTTATTTGTTTTTGGCCGCGTTGGGCCTTCGTTGCTGCGCGCGGGCTTTCTCTACTTGCGGCGAATGGGGGCTACTCTTCATTATGGTGCGTGGGCTTCTCGTTGCGGTATCTTCTCTTGTTGCGGAGCACAGGCTCTAGGCGCCCAGGCTTCAGTAGTGCTAACACGACTTTTTAAAATACTGCATTAAGATGGTATCTGTCCTGATTAATGAGTTGTCTGGAAGCCTCTTAAATTCTGTGCCCAAGGCCAGGGCCTCCGTCTCCTTACCCTGGTCCTGCCCTGGGTAGTGGAGTCAGGATCTGAACACAGAAAGCCTGGCCCTGAGCCTGTGCTCTCAAACACTGGGCTCACCTTCCCTTAAAAGGCCTGGAGGGGAAGGAGCATTGGGCCATCCTTGAGGTCAGAGACCTGGGGATGTGAGGAAGCCATTCCTTCATTTACCCGTCCTGGTCCTGGCTAACTTGAGAAAACATCTCTACATGGCCTACACTATGCTCTTAAAAATTTTGTTTTAAACTGGCTCATTTTTAAGATATGGAAACAGATTCAGTGATATCTGAAGCAATTTGCCTACGTTTACTCAGCTGGTAAGGGGAGGGGCCAGGGTTCATCCTAGGACTCTGCTTCCAAAGCCAAGCTCTTTGACCAGGACCGCCTGGAGTGCTTGTAATCTATGATACATGTATTTAGTGAAATTAGACAAATGTAGGCCTGGAATAGAGATTTTACCCTGAAATGAAGCCCAAGACACACAAAGAGATAAATAGAGACACAGGAAGAGATGGGTGGGGGGTGGGTGGGGAGGGGAGGAAAGGTGGAGGAGGGATGTAAGGGCGATGGGGGAGGAGAGGTGGGAAAGTGCAGGGCAGGCCCCAGAAGGATGCTCTCATTAAAAGAGGACGTTTGACGGACAGGACGGTTTGTCCTTCCATCTCAGGGACAGCCCTGTGAGGTACACAGAAGAGATGGCACAGGTGGGAAGTGAGAGATGAGATGCTAGGTGACTCGTCCAAGGTCAGGCACTCAGTTGTGATGTCAGGACCCGCTGGGAGGCGAGCCTGACGCCCTCAGCTCCAGGCCTGCTGCTCTTTCTATTTTATCAGACGACTGTGTTTGGGAAAGAGACAGGGCTGGAAATGCGTGGCCATCAGAGCCTCCATCTGAGCTTGGAGTGGGGACCGTCGAGGGAGGAGTCGTGGAGGCTGACAGCAATGATTTCCCAAATCCCCTCAATGAAGAGATGCCTCTCCCTCGGCCCACCAACCCCACTTCCTTTAAAGCTCAGCTCACTGGCCTGTTGATTCCTGGAGCTCCTAGAAACCCCTGCTTCCCACCCCGGCCTCTCCTATGTGACCTTCAACTCCAGGAATGCTGGAGGTCTTTGAGGGCTCAGGAGAGAGTCTGATAATATTAGAGCGAGGACGCGTTATCTCCCAGGCACTGAGGTTGGGTAACTTGCCCAAACCCCTTGAAGAATAAGTGCAGAGCCAGCGCCCGCTCTCTCCAAGCCAGGCTCTCCCCGGACTGAGACCTGGAAGGAAGTGTCTCCAGTTGCCAGCTCGCTGTCTGCGTTACCATGACTCCAAGGTCCTCCCCAAAGTGTTTCCTATTCCAGGAAGCTCTCACCCAGGAAGCTGCCGATTACTTTGGCTTCCCAAATCTTCTTCAGAGACCCATCAGCTTTTCAATCGAGAGCATCAGAAATAGCTCACAGCCCAAGACGCTTTCAACCTCTGCCTCTCTAATCCTTGCCTTGCGGTGTCCAGCCGTCCTAAGGGGTGGGGTTAGTGAGCTCACCCTACCTTAATCCAGGCTCCATCCCATGAAAACCTACCTCAACCAGCCTTCAGAATCTCGGTGAGGATCCTGGCTCTGGCCTCCTTCCTGTGACTCTCCTCCCCGTTCCCCCCCCCTCCCCCCGCACAGTAAGAATAAACACAGCTGGGTCTGCTAATCAGCAGATTGTTTGGGTGATATTTTTTGCGGAGCTGGAATTTGATAACAGGAAGAAAAGAGGAAAAGAGAAGTAAGAGTTCTCTGTGCTATACAGTAAGTGCTTATTATCAATAGTTATTTTATATATGGTAGTGTATGGGACAAGAATCTAAAAAAAAGTGGATCTATGTGTATGTATAACTGATTCACTTTGCTGTACACCTGAAACTAACACAACACTGTAAATCAACTATATTGCAATAACAAAAATAGCAATATAAAAAAAGAGAAATAAGACAAAGAAGGACGAATAGGGGCATTTCACTGGGGAACAGGGACCAGCTCATGCAGCAGCAGGACATCCTGGGGCTCGGGCCTTGATGGACAGCAGAAGTGGAGGCAGCTACGTGGAATCCCAGGGTTAAATCTGCAGCCCTCCTGTGGCCTGTGTAGGCAGATCGCAAACTTGGTTCCCCATCCGCCAGGTGGAAGGGAAAGCTGTGTCTGCTAAAGAACCATCTTTCAGTCTCCTTTCCGGGAAAGGTTCAGGGTTTCAGGTTCCACAGCCCACGTCTCCCTCCCCAGGATGCTGTCTGTCTGGCCAAGGGGAGCCTGCTGAGCCCCAGGGCCTCGACGGTCCTCAGCCGCGGCCACTACTCACTCTGCGGGCATTTGCTGCCAGTGGTCCAACCCCGACTCAGCTGGGCCTGGTGTGCTCCCTGCTAGCCTGGCCTCACCGCCCTCTCCCAGGAACAAGGTCTGAACTTGACTCCCATTTGCCCCCTGCAGGGAGTCCAATCCGCGGTCTTCCTAGAGTCCGGCCTCCTCTGCCCGCCCAGGTGACTGTCCTCCAGCGTGGGTGCTGCCTGCCCCGCCCTCCGCGGGGCCCACACAGCGGAAGCCACTCTCCAGCCCAGCTCTGGACTCATGGCACACAGGCGGAACCCCTACACTAGATCGAGGTCTTGTGGAGGTTTTCTGCCCAGAACCCCAGAATGTCCAGACAACAAATGACCTGCCGTCAGCCTCCCCTCAGCCTGTTCACACATCATCCCTTCTCCAGACATCAGCCAGGAGACGGAGGCCGGGGCCTGTGTTACCACCAACTGGGCGCTCAGCCAGCAGAAGCCTATTGTCTCCCAGTGCGGGTGCTCGAAGTTGAAGAGCAGGGTGTGGGCAGGGCTGGCTTCCTCTGAGGCCCCTCTCCTGGGCTCGCAGATGGCCGTCTCCCCGCTGTGTCCTCACTGGTCGTCCCTCTGTGCCTGTCGGTGTCATAAATGCCTCTTTTTAAATTCTTTTTCCTTTTTGAATTCCATTTTACTTTTTTTTTTTTTTAATACAGCAGGTTCCCATAAGTCATCCATTCCACACAGGCTAGTGTATACATGCCAATCCCAATCTCCCAATCCACCCCCCACCCCTGCTTTTCCCCCCTTGGTGCCTCTCTTATAACGACACCAGCCATACAGGATCAGGGCCCACCCATAGGACCTCATTTTACCCCATCACCTCTTTAAAGGCCCTGTCTCCAAATGCAATCACACCCCGAGGTGCTGGGGGTTAGGACGTCGACATATGAAATTGGGGTGTGGGACACAATTCAGCCCCAAGAACCCGGCTCTTCTCTGCTGTTTCCCTCACGTTCCATTCTGTTCTCTTCCAATCCCCAGGGGCCAGAATCCCCGCCTGCCCATTTCTTTTTTCTTTCCAGATGGGAGTTTTCTCATCACGTCCTCTTTCTAATCTGCCGTCTCCCCTTCCATAATGGGGAAAAGGTGACCATGGGACATGACTTTGAGGGGAAAGATGAGAAGTCCTTTGACTTCACATTGTCAAAGTCTTCTCTTCCTTAGCTTTATGTGGAGGTCGAGGATCCCCGTGGATAAGCCTGGCAAGATGGTGAGGAAAGGAGGTTGATAGAACCGACGAGCAAGAGGAAGGGCAGGGCCTCCAGCAAAGGAGGGTGAGCTCGCCTGGGCTCCAGGATGCCTGGTGCTCTGCTCCCTCAGCCTTTCCTGCCCGGGCCCCTGCAGCACGTTTACATCCTGGGAGGAAAGGCTCTGTGCCAGTGGGGAGAGTTTGCTCCCCGCTTCCGTAACCATTTGGACCCCAGGAGAAGTTAGAACCGTAAAAGAGGGAGCCTTTTCCCCACCTGGAGAGACTGCTGGGGCTCTCAGATTCTAGAACAGCGGGAGCACTTCCCAATGGGGACAAGATTCCACAGTGACAAAATGGGTCGAGCAAGCCACTGAAAATCTCAGTGATCATATGAACTCTTTTGCACCCTCAAGCTGTGAGGGTTAGGAAGATCCAGATTCTTTGAAGTGGATTGGAAGAAAAAAAGTAAAAAAAAAAAAAAAAAAAGGAAGCTAATGGACAACATTTTCGTGGTAGTTTGTTCTTTAATAGGCAGTATTGAGACCACTTACCATGTCCCTTTTGACCTACCATTCCTTTCGACTGTAATGAAATGAGTTTGTTGTATGGAATTTTTATAATTCTACTTTCTACGTTAGAGTGGTTAGTATTTGATGATGGGCCTGAAGCCAGCTGAACATCCTTTAGAAGTTTTCAAGGTATCTGACTGAGTTTATCAGCTTCTCTTTTGAAGCTTCTTTACTGCCTCTCTGAATGATTAGAGAGTTTTTTTATAATTGTGCAGAGCTTGACGTGGTAATGAGACAATCAGAAAGTAGCTGCACAGACAGGGCAGAGCCACTGCTGCTTTACTGAGCAATGAAGGACCAACAGCTCTCCCTAGTGAAATAACAGGGGTACTAAACGTTTCTATGAGCTACCTTAAAAACCCCATTCCATCCGCACAAAGTTGGGATCAAACCTCTTTCTACTGCAGATCTTCACAAGTAGAATCGAAACGTATCAGTAAAACTTCTGATTATCAGTTAGGAATAAGTTAAACAATATATCAATTATTATATTTGTGACTGAAAGACTTTATAATATGCCCTTATTTAAAGAGTCTTAAATCTGAAAAAAACAGATAAAAGTGAATTTAATTGTCTCAGAACAATCATTCATCTTAACTTATCAAAACATAATTATAAGGGCTTATTAAAAGAATAGCAAATATTGATAGACTACTGGTAAGACCAAAAATATTTTGACTGGATTTTCATGAGAAATTGATAAATATGGTTAAGAAACTGCCACTAATACATTTGGGGAAAATTATAAAATGCCAAGAAAGAAACCCATATTCAATTTTTCTTTTCTCCAGGTGTGAACAATGCTTAGTAGAGACTGGGATATTCATGAAGGTCTTCCCTACTTGCTTCATTCATGCAAATGGAAAGTCATTCTGCATAATTCTCAGTTAATGCACCATGGGAGAGGAGAGATTCCCAGAAGACTTTGAAAATTAAATGGAAAGAGACCCAAAGGCCAATATTACATGGAGCCACAAATTGCAGACAGAAGTCAAGTAAGATTTGATAATCTAATGGAAAAGGCTTGATAGAGAAGAAATGACTTCTTTTCAGATTCTACTAATTGTTGAATAGAACATGTATTCATGGGATTCATTCACAATCTAAGTGCATTCACTTGATGGGTTAGAGGAAAGCTCTTAACAAATTAAAATTTTAAATGTAAGCTGTATATGGTTGGTTAACATTTAATATTAACCCACCATTTTGAGGCATTCGGTGAAAAGAACAAAGAGAAGTTCAAGCTTTGAACCAGGAAGTGAAAAGTTCAGAGTTGTTCGGATTTTTCAGGCAGAAATATATGTGGTGACCTAGATGGGTGGGATGGGGGAGTGGGGTGGGAAGGAGGTCCAAGAGGGAGGGGATATATGTATACATATGGCTGATTTGCTTCGTTGTACAGCAGAAACTAACACAGCACTGTAAAGCAACTATACTGCAATTTTTTAAAAACTGAAGAATCCATGGTTAGGCATAGAGTTTCTGATATAGAGACCTAGAAAAATGAGTTTCAAAGCAATTGGTTTTCATTAACAGAATGTGATGGGTCATAAAAACCCCATCTAAATGGGTATAATGTCTGGAATGGGATCTAAATTTGGATCCCCGCTAATGTGCAGCAGTGGTTATTTGGGCCTCTTTATCCTCCCAAGCCTCTTCAAATGCACCTGTCCTGACCACGGAAATGCCTGGAAGTGAGGAGAGCTTGCTGTTTCCAGCTCAGGAGTTAAAATCCTGTCTCCCACTTGCCTGCTTTTAATCCTTTGTGTCTCCCTGGTGACCTTGGTTCTTTGATTCTGTTGTTGTTTTTTCTCCCCTCTCTCTACAATATTTGCTCTCAAAAACTTAGCTATGGGGACAAGAAAAGGAAGCATATTTTCCCAAAGTAGCATCTTTTCAATCATTGTGAATGAGACTATGTTGACACAATATAATCACTGTTGAGATAACAATGAAAAGACAGAAGTCTTGTGATTCCAACACTCAGGGGTGCGAGAGACCCTGACCAGTTCTTCCACTTACATAAACTAAGTCTGCTGGGCTACAAAATAATTAAATGTATTGACAAACTAATAAGAATCTTAAGAAAATGATGCAAATGAACTTACTTACAAAACAGAAATTGACTCACAGACATAGAAAAAACTTATGGTTACCAAAGGGGAAGGGTGGGGGAGGGATAAATTAGAACTTTGGGATTAACATACACACAATACTATATATACAACACATAAACAACAAAGACGTGCTGTATAGCGCATGGAACTCTACTCAATATCTTGTAATAACCTATAAGGGAAAAGAATATATATATTAAAAAAATATATATATATTAAAAAAAGAGAAAAACAAGTCTTAAAAAAAAAGAAATTAAGGCCAAAAACTAAGTGAAAGTGGAACGTGAAATAGAAAGTACATTGCAAGCAGGTTTTAGCCCTGGGTTCATTTGCCAAACTTGGTGCCTTGGTCTTTGGCTTTTATGGCTGGTCCAAGAAGGAGAATGTAATAGGAGACCCTCTTGGTTTTTTTAATTGATGTGTAGTTGATTTGTAATGTCATGCTAGTTTCAGGTGAATAGCAAAGTGATTCGGATGTGTATATATATATATATATATATAGAGAGAGAGAGAGAGAGAGAGAGAGAGAGAGAGAGAGGCTCTACTACCATAGGAATGGGTCAAAGGGAACATTTGAAGAAATAATTGTGGTGGATTTTTCAGAACTAATAAAAAATTTCAATTCAAAGTTTAAACCCAACAATTTCCAAACACAATTAAAGAGAAAAGAAATCAACATTTACTTGCATCCCAATGAGACAAAGCGATCTTCTCAAAAGCTAGAGAGAAAACGCATATTATCAACAATGGCATGAGATTTATTCTGATGATTTTTATTCTGATATTTATTCTGAGATCTGATTTTTCACAGCCCAGGAGAGTGAAACTCTATTTTTAGTGCACTTAGAGAAAACAGATGTAAACTTAAATAATTTTCAGATCAATAAAAAAGCCAATAGGGCTTCCCTGGTAGCACAGTAGTAAAGAATCTGCCTGCCAATGCAGGGGACATGGGTTTGAGCCCTGGTCTGGGAGGATCCCACATGCCACAGAGCAACTAAGCCCGTGCACCACAACTACTGAGCCCACGCACCACAACTTCTGAAGCCTGCACGCCTAGAGCCCATGCTCCGCAACAAGAGAAGCCACTGCAATGAGAAGCCTGTGCACTGCAACGAAGACCCAACACAGCCAAAAATAAAAAAATAAAATACATAAAACAAAAAAATATGTAAAAAAATTAAAAAGCCAATAGCTTTTGTTAAGGAAATTCTGAAGGAAGTGTTTCATGAAAAGGAAAAGGATCCCAAAAATAGATCTGAGATGTAAGAGGGAACATTGGGAAAGCATACATTTATGCAAACACTGGCTGTATAAAATAATATCAATCAACCCTGTTGGATGAAATAAAAACAAGACAGAAAAAGGCACTACAAAAAAAGGAATAATCAAAGTTATGGTGTTCCAAGTTTCTCGTATCATTTAGCAAAACTATGGAGCCATTGCTTGGCTTTAAACTTGGTTAACTTAAACAATATGTCAACCGTAGAGTTGGTGAGAGACACGGGTGGGATTCCCAAGGTCGTGGTAATTAGTCATTTCTTAATCTAAGCTGTGGGCACACAGTTGTGCATTGTATCCCTATTCTTTTCTCTTACACATCTTGGTATCTGCTCAGTGCTATGAATTAGCCAGGAGAGAGGTTCATGTGATTAGAAAGTTGAGTGAAATGCAATACTGCCTTCAAGGTGCTTTCTCTGCAGTGAAGGAAATACACATGTAGGAACTGAAAAGCCACTAGGAATGTGCACATCAAATATAAAGTGATAGGAGAGGGCAGAGAGCAAAATGGGGCTCATTAAGTGGCCAGAGAAGATTTGTAAAAGGGGTGGCCCTGGAAATGAGGCTTAGAGGAAGAGTGCCTGCAATGGGGTGGCTGATTCTAGGAAGGACCTGGTGAGGAGAGACCCTGGAGTCACATGGAGCAGACAGAGAAGAGAGTCGTCATTGCAGATGGGAATACAGCTGAAAACACATAAAAGGGATGAATATTCTGTCTAGTTCTCAAATTGAATAGACCAGTTTAGGGTGGGTAATTGAAAATAAAAGCACTGATTGTTAGTGATGCTTTACCCACTTTTCTTCATTTCCTAGAGAGACTGATTGGAAGGCCAACACCGTTCCATTCTCAGACATCCCTATTTAGCAAGGAATCTGCCCTTTGATACAACTTGAAAATTTCTTCATACCCCTTGGTAATTTTTGCTCCTCTCTGCTTTCCTTCTTCCTTTCTGATCTAGAAGAATTTTCTTCCTTTTCCCTCTCTTATTGCATTGGCAAGGACCTTTAGTAAATGTTGAATAGAATTGGTGAAGTGGGCATCCTTTTCTTGTTTCTGGTCTTAGGGGGAAAGACTTTAATCTTTAGCCATTGAATGTGATGTTATCTGTAGGTGTTTTCTAGATGCTCTTTATCAGGTCAAGGAAGTTTCCTTCTATTAGTTTGTAGACATTTTTTTTATTTTTATTTTTATTTTAAATCAGGAATGGTTGTTGAACTTTGCCAAATGATTTATCTGCATTTATTGAGATGATCATGTAGTTTTCTTTTTTAGCTTGTTAATATGTGAACTATATTGATTTTCAAATGTTAAATCGACCTTGCATTTCTAGAATAAACCCCACTTGGACATGATATATTACCCTTTTAATATATTGCTTGATTAAATTTGCTACAGTTTTGTTAAGGATTTTTACATCTATGTTCTTGAGAGTTATCGGTCTGTAGTTTTCTTTCCTGTAATACTTTTGTCTGGTTTTGGTATCTGAGTAATGCTGGCCTCATAGAATGAGTTGTTAAGTATTCCCTCCTCTGCAATTTCACTGAGGAGTTTGTACAGAATTAGTATTATTTCTTCCGTAAGTGCTAGATCTGCAAAGGTGTCCCCTCCAGTCTGCAGCTGAGTCATATTTTCTTACTTCTTTGCCTACCTAGCATTTTCTGATTGGATAACAATAAAGTTGTGATTTTTACCTTGTTAGAGTCTGGATATTGTGTTACTATAAATATTTTTGAGCTTTGTTCTGGAATGCCGTTCATTTCCTTGAAAAGGATTCTATCCTTTTGTGACTGGCTTGTAGGTTTGTTGACTGGGTACAAGCACAACTGCTTTTGAAGTTTGTCCACTACTGAGGCAATACTACATGAGTCCTTTAACTGATGTAGTATATATTTTTAAAATTTATGTTGTTGAAGTATAGTTGATTTACAATGTTGGGTTAATTTCTGCTGTACAGCAAAGTGATTCAATTTTATATATATATATATATATATATATATATATTCTTTTTCATATTCTTTTCCATTATGGTTTATCACAGGATATTGAATATAGTTCCCTGTGCTGTACAGTAAGACCCTGTTGTTTACCCATTCTATATATAATAGTTTGCATCTGCTAATCTCAAATTCCCAATCCCTCCCTCCCCCACCCCCCTCCCCCAACTGACGTGTATAAATGGCAAGGGTTCCACTCTGGAGCAAAAACGATGGCTGGTCCTGTGTGAGTTGAAGCAGCTGTTCTCTGTAATCCTTTCCGGTGGTTCTTTTCCTGGCCTCGGGTCATTTCATGACGTGCCTATGCTGACTGGTGCTCTGCAGACAGAGGGGAAGGGGCCGTTTGTAGATTTCTAGAGCTCTCTCTGTGGAGCTCTTGCCTCTCTGGTTCTCTGCCCTGAAAACTTCATCCCTTTGACCTCCTCTTCCTCCCAACATCTTCTCCTGAACTCAGGGAGGCTGCCCAGCTCTTCCTGGTTGCCCTCCCCTCCAGGTGATGGTGGGACTCACCTTGTTTGTTTCTCCTATCTCAGGAATCTCTGTCCTTTGCTTTTGTCCAATGTCTAAAGATCATTGTTTCATGGATTTTGTCCTCTTTTTTAGACATCCCATCTTGACTAGACGTGAAAGTCTCAAATTTACTATCTACACTAATTTCGATTTACATGATTCTGTCTTTTCTGCTTGCCTTTCCACTTCTAATCAGATGCTAGGATTTCATGAAACCAAAGTCATGTCAAATGAGAATCCAGGGTTTGGAGGAAAGAAGGAACAGAGAATTAATCGAGTTAAAGATAAAACTAGTTCAATACCTTCACTGGGTTCCTCCCACCTGTGAAGCATCATGCTTGGTGTCAAGCAGGTATTAGACGTTTGCAAAAGCCATAGTCCCCTATGGATTTAGAGTTGAATGCAGTTAAGAAACAGGTTTTCTGAGATTTCAGGATTACTCTTTGAAACAGAGAATACCCCTACCCATTTCTTTTTTTCCTCTGCTTCTGCCTCCATTCGTTTCCTAAGCCTCCTAGAAAACTATTTCCCCAGCAAGACGGCCTGTGTTTGCCACTTGGAAGCTCTGCAAGCGTCCTTCCCTGGTTGCTAGGGGCTTCCTAAGGCTTCCTACTCAACTGTTCAGCCCTGATCTGAGAAGAAACGAGGAAGCCATTAGCCGCATCCACTCAGGGATGACCTTACAAAACCCGGCTCTTGTCTGCATCTCAGTTCATTTGCGCGTCCGTTTGTCCTGTAGTTGCTGATGCTTTATTGATGTTGGGCATTCAGGCAGCTGTGCTGGCCTTGTCAGAGCGGCTGGTGCCCTTGCGGGAGCATTCCATTCTGCTACATTTGTGTCATACTTTTGCAACACACTGGAAGGCTGAATCTGGGAGGTTCAAGGAAATGTCAGCCCGTGATGTGTGTGAGGCTCAGCTGTGCTTCTCCATCTACCAGAAGAAACATTACTAATTGATTTGTCATTTGCAAAACCACAATCCTAATGAAAGTTTCATGAGAGGGTGCTACCCACTTTGACTGCAACACTGGTGGTCTCTGCAGGCTCCAAATCTGACATGAGCTGATTTTTAAACTTTTGCTTATTTTTTGACTGCCCGTCGAATCATAGAGTAACTGCTCCTTAACAGAAGCTTAGCCAAAGAAAGGGCTATATCTTCCTGGTGGGGGTAGTCACGATGCTCAACTGTGCCCTCCCACATGAAAGAGAAGCCTAGGAAGATGTTTAGAAGGAGTAGAGACAAGTGAGAACCTACTAAGTGCTCGGACCCAGGTACCAAGAAGCAAACTCCTCCCTCCCCCATCTCTTCACACAGGGCTACAGTTAGGATGCAATCTCTGATTGTGTTCCTTTGTGTTTATGTACCTTGTCTGGTTCCTCCGTGAGGCTGAGACCTGAATATGTGGCTTTAGGTGACAGGTGAGGTGCAGAGCAGTGGTTCCCCCAGATGGTACCCCTCACCTGTCAGGTCTGTCTGTACACAGCATCTCCATCCCTGGAACCAGCCCGGATGCTCACCTCAGCTCTGTGAGTTCAGGTGAAAGCCCTCGTGAGCACTGTCAGCTTTAGTGAACATTGGGGGGTGGGGGGGTGGGAGCGGGGGTTAGATCACGTGCTCCTCAGCAAAGAACTCGAAAGTCCTACCTTGACATTGACATTGATGTTCTCCAAAGTGATTTCTCAGCCATATGGCTGGCTGCAAAAACTCTCTTCTTCCCGTTACCCTATATCAGCCTCTCTGGCGTCTTTCCCCTCAAATGCCTTTCCTTTCTGTCATGGAAAGAACTTGGCTCTGTGCCGGTAACTGCCCTCCACACTTGCATCCCTGAACTAGTCACCGTTCTTCAGCGGAGCTATGAGCCGTCCAGGTAGCAGCTCCATCCTCTTTGGAAGGCAGCTGGTGGCCAGCTCTTGTTACTGATTCATTCTTTTCAATCTCACTTTTAATCCAAGAAGATTTTCAAGTGATTTTCCCAAAGGGGGTTCTGGTGGAGTAAATCTGCTCCATCACTTTCCATCAGAGTTCAAAGTATGCCTAGGAGATGGAAGGACCAGAGAGGGTGTTAAAGAGAAGGTGGGAATGGAGTTGGACCTTGACACAAAAGTAGACTTAATGGGTGGGGATGAAACCAGAGGACCACTTCAAGCTATTTTCTGAACTTCCAAGCTATTCACATGTTAACTCTTCCCAAATAGAAACATGACAAAAAGAGCTGATATTCTCTTCACATTCTCCATAGGAGTTGACTAGGAAGGGTTCTAAATCTTTCGTCTGGCTTTCTTAGGTCCCTTATATAGGTGATATCATACAGTATTTGTCTTTCTCTGACTTATTTCATTTAGCATGTCCTCAAGCATATCCATGTTGTCACAAACAGCAGGATGTCTTTCTTTCTAATGGCTGAATAATATTCCATTGTATGAATACATACTACATCTTCTTGATCCATGTATTCATTGACAGACATTTAGATGATTTCCATATTTTGGCTATTGTAAAAAATGCTGCAATGAACATGGGAGCGCAGATAACTGTTTAAGATCCTGTTTCCATTTTTCTTTGGATAAATACCCAGAAGTAGAACTGCTGGGTAGTTCTATTTTTAATTTTTTTGAGGAACCTCCAAACTGTTTTCCATAGTGGCTGCACCAGTTTACATTTCCACCAGCAGTACACATGGGTTCTCTTTCCTCCACACCCTGGACAACATGTCATTTCTTGTCTTATTGATAACAGCCACTCTAACAGATGTGAGTTTTGATTTGCATTTCCCTGATGGGTTGTGATGTTTGTCTGAGGAAATCTAGCTTCCATTGTTTCATTCACAGCCGGCACTCCAGTGAATTCACCTGAATTAAGTTACTGAATATGCACAGATCCTTCTTTTCCTTGGTTAGGACTGCTTTGTCCTTTTCTCCATCATTCTCATTTCTAGCCTTTCACCATCTGCCACTGTTTATTTATGCTCTTCCTCATTTCCATTTCATAATTTTTAAAAATACTGACTTCTGACCACAGTTTCATACCTCCAAAGCCCTTAACTGTTTTTTTTAAGCTAGTGAGGAATACTAAAAAATAACATTACCAAATAACGACATAAAATAAAAACCAAATACCAAGAGCTGTTGGGTAAACTAATAAAACATTACAACTTTTCATCCAATCCAGAATGGATCATGGTGGGTGATTTCTCAAATCCAGATCACCTTTCCTTGGCGGCTGGGTCTCTAAAAAGATCACAAAGTCAGGGAAACCCAACTGAAAACGCAAACATCCTTGTGCACAGGGAGAGCTGCAGGGTTAGTGACAGTTATCCAAACAGAGGGGGTCCTTGCGGGTGGGTGGGACTGGGAGGGGCAAGCTCACTTGAAGACCCGGAGGAGAAAGGAAATATGAGAAAGCCTAGAGAAAAGGTTTGAAAAGCGATTTAACAAAGGCCAGAAAAGAAGAAGGAGAAGAAGAAGAAGAAGAATGAGGAGGATGGGGAGAGAGTAAGGGGGAGGGGGAGGGGGAAGGAAATAAGGAAGTACATTAGGAAAATTAGGTAGTCAACATCAAAGGAATTGAGTCTGCTTCACCTTTTCTAATTCTTCCCTTTCCAATCTGCCTGTGTGTATTTACTACACTACATACCTAGTGTTTCTAGTCCTCTGTCTCTTATTCAATCCAGCATCACTGCTGAGTATCAGACACTTTGGCACCTGCTAGGGCAGCGGCACCAGGATGTGGACCCTGCCCTGAGCAGCTGCCAGAAGGAGGAGGTGGTGATGGGGGAGGGCAGGTGGGACATTGAAGATGTCATTGCTGGGCCGAATACTTTTGACAGGGTAATGGTTTTTATTAACTAATTACAAGGCTTAACATAATCCCAAGAATGACATTTTACAGGTTTAACAGATTCAGCAGTTCTATCAACTAGCTAGATTAGCCCCAATGTCACAATAAAACTCTTCTGTTTACTGAAAGTCTGAAAGACATTGAGCCCTAGGCGTTTTCCCAAAGAGTAGAATAGACAGTGAAACTAAATGGAATAGAAAATAAATGGAGAAAAGCAGGGGGTGGGGAGGGAACAGGAGGGAAAGAACAAAACAGAGAAAGTGCATGGAGTAAATATGAAAAGGACGCAGGGTTTTATAACTACTGAGAATAAGAGCTGGAGGGATTTGGGAAGGTTATCGTCTTTGAAAGTCATTGTAGGAGCACGTTTGCACTCAGAATCAAGTTGACACAGCAACCTCTTTTCCTACAAGAGTATTCAAGAAAGATTTTGTCTTCAGCACCTTCAACAAGCTTCATTTGAAATGGCCTAACCACAGTCAAGTCCTTCCATATAACATCCTGCCAAAAAGTTTCACAACTATCGTTTTGGAGCCAAGTAAATTATTTTTAACCAGTAGACACCAAAGACTCTTTCAAGTAGGTCATCAAACAGAAGTCTGTGTTCTTCCGCTGCTGATTCTAACCTCATAATTCAAAACAGTTGAAAGGTCTAAATACCAACAATGAACATACAAAATGCTTAACAAAAACCTAGCTCCTTAAGTGAGGAGGACTCCCGGGTCTCTGGTTTACCGCCTCTGGATTTATAGATAGTTGAACTGAGATGTGGTGCCCTTGAGTGATGCTCTCAGAGCTACACAGCTGATAGCAAAGCGGGGGCTGAACTTGAATCCCAGCATCCAGACTCCTGGCAGCAGCATCTCCCCCCCACCACACCGCCCTCTCCTCGTGAAGAAATAGTTTCAATCTCCTCTTTTTCTGCAGCCCCTCTGCTTTCAGGATTCTCCCGAGATTCCATATAAGGTCATAAGAGTAAGACTCGTGCATTGAACAGTCTGAGCTCGGGCACAAAAGTGAAATGTTTTTATTTTCTCCAACTGCTGCCTTTAACTATGCTTTCCTCTTCTTATCGCTTAAACACATCTTGGGTAAATTCCTCAGTTCTTTTGTTCATTTTATGTATTAAAAAATGTCCACTACCATTTAAAACTTCAATTTCTTGTCTTCTTGCCAACCCACCATTGAATGATTCTTACAATTTACTTCACACGGAGAGAATAATTGCAACTTATTTAATTGTTCATCATTACCATTTTTGTTGCATGTTCCATTACTTAAAAAAAAATTTAAACACTTTAATTTGAAATAATTTTGGACAGAGACAAGTTTCAAAATGGTACAAACAATTCCTACATATTCTTAGCCCGTAATCCCCCAGTGATAATATTTCACTTCTTTGGCTTTATTATTCGGTTTTTTATATATTTTAAAAATACACTTATATGCACATTTTCCTAACCATTTGAGAGTAAGTTGTAGACGTTATGCTTCTTTGCTCCTAAATACTTCAGTGTGTACTTCTTTTTTAAAAATGACATTCTGCTATATAACCATGCAATGATTTTCAAAGCATAAAATTGACATTGATGCAACACTACAATCTAATCTACAGGCCTTATTCAAATTTCAGAATTATCTCACTAATGTCCTTAAAATAAAATGAGAAAATTAATTTCTTTCTGGTTCAAGATCCAATCAAGCATCACTCATTGCATTTAGTTGTCGTTTCTCTTTTGGCTTCTCTTATCTGGAACAATTCCTTAGTCAGGTGTGGGTGTGTCTGGGTGGAAGGGTGGGACGTAAGACTGTGGTTGTGCCATGGCCCGGGGGTGGGGGGATGGGGGGTGGGGGGGGGAGTGGATGGACCACAGAGGGTTCCGGGAGGGTAGCACCAGGTGCCCTGCTACTCACTTTGCTAGTGTCATCCCATCCAGTCTCACTACAGGTCAGTGAGGAGGAAGCATAATCACCATCTACAGACGGGGACATGGAGGGGCTGCACCTCAGCTGCCCAATGCCCTGCGGCTCGCAGGAGGGTGGGACCAGGACCTTCCTGAGACAGCACCGAGGGCTCCTCTGAGAGATAGACTAGACTCGGCTTGTGGGACAAAGCTTTGTTCAAGGAACTGCTGCCATGGCGGTTAGATCGGGGATTCTGAAAAAGCAAAACACGAAAGACTGAGCTCATAGACACAGAGAACAGAGTGGTGGTTGCCAGAGGTGAGGGTGGGCGAAATGGGTGGAGGGGGTCAAAAGGTACAAACCTCCAGTGATGAAATAAATGTCCTGGGGATAAAATGTACACCCTGGTGACTAGAGTTAACTTTGCGTTGCATGTTTGAAAGTTGCTAAAAGAGTAGATCTTATAAGTTCTCACCACAAGAAAGCAAAATTCTGTAACTATGTGTGGTGATGGGTGTTAACGAGACTCAGTATGGTTATCACGTCACAATATGTACAGATGTTGAATCATGTGGTACACCTGAAAGTAATATAATGTTATATGTCAATTATAGGTCAATAAAAACAATTCTGGATTATGTGATGAGCCCATGCACACAGGACGCGGGTAAATGGAGGGGTGCATTAAACAGACAAATGTCAAAATATAGTAACAGAGAAGCGATTAAAGGCAAACGGGATAATACTACTCAGCCATAAAAAAGAATGAAAGTTTGCCATTTGCAGCAACATGGATGGCCTTGGAGGGCATTATGCTAAGTGAAATAAGTCAGACAGAAAGACAAATACTGGATGATGTCACTTCTATGTGGAATTTTAAAAATTACAACAAACTAGGGAATATAACAAAAAAGAAACAGACTCACAGATGCAGAGAACAAACTGTGGTTACCTGTGGGGAGAGGGAAGGGGGAGGGGCAGTGTAGGGGGAGGGGAGTAAGAGGTACAAACTATTACATATAAAATAAGCTACAGGGCTTCCCTGGCCGTGCAGTGGTTAAGAATCTGCCTGCCAATGCAGGGGACACGGGTTCATTCCCTGGTCTGGGAAGATCCCACATGCCATGGGTCAACTAAGCCCGTGAGCCACAACTACTGAGCCTGCGCTCTAGAGCCAGCGAGCCACAACTACTGAGCCCGCAAGCCACACTACTGAGCCTGTGCACATAGAGCCTGTGCTCCGCAACGATAGAAGCCACCGCAATGAGAAGCCTGCACAATGCAACGGAGAGTATCCCTTGCTCGCCACAGCTAGAGAAACCCCACACACAGCAATGAAGACCCAACACAGCCAAAAATACATTTAAAAAATTAAATAAATAAAATTTTTTAAAAAGTGAAAATAAAATAAAATAAGCTACAGGGATATATTGTACAACATGGGGAATATAGCCAGTATTTTATAACAACTATAAATGGAGTATAACATTTTAAAATTATGAATCACTATGTCGTACACCTGTAACTTATATAATATTGTGTATCAACTATACATCAATCAATCAATCAATAAAAACAATACACAAATAAACAAACAGGAAAGTCAGGTGCCTTCTCTGTTGTTTTTTCCCCTCACATCAGATTTCCATCAGCACCCAGATGTTTGTTCGTTTCAGTGAGCATTTATTGAGCACCTACTGTGTCCTCAGAATTGTTTCAGGGATCTGGGGAGATAAGGAGCTTGAAATCTACCTGAGCTGAAGGAACAGACTGAGACAGTGAACAAATCTGCGGATAAGCGGGTTTGGAAGAGGAGCCTGACTTTGAGGGAAAGCAGTTGCGCTTGAATCTGCCCCAGGACCCCCCTGCTCACCAGGAAAACATGCTGTGACCTGGAAAGAGCTGACTGTTGGCACAGCTTGGCTAAGAGGAAGGTCCAGGAGAGGAAAGGACCAGGCTCGCCCTGCACGGATGAAGTTCCTGGCACTCGAGCCCCGGGGCAGCCGTGGAATTGGCCGTCTTTCCTGTGCTCTGTCTAGTATCCATTCACGGGCTACCTATGGAGATGGGTCCTATGCGTTTTATGTGTATTAAGCCATTTAATTCTCACAGCACCCTTAAAAAATACTGTGATTATCTCCACTTGACATATGAAGAAATGGAAATACATACAAGCTAAGTACCTTGCCCTGGTTCACATGGCCTTTCAGTAATAAATCTAGGATGACAACCCAAGATGCTCAGCCCTGGCAACCAGGGCTCACGACATTGACCACCAGGCTGGGCTGCCTCTCACTGCGGTGGCTCTGAGCTGGCAGGCGGGGGCATGCTCTAATCAGAGTAGTAATAAGCCACTTTACTAAGAAGAAAAGCTGTGCAGAGGGATGCTGGCTAGTCACATGGTAGAAAGAGAACAGGATTTAGATCAGAAGACCAGGTGTTGATTGAACTCTGATACTAACTAGTTATGCATCAGTTAACCCCACTGACTCTCAACTTCCTCATATTTAACCTAAGGTTAACAATATCTACCTCACGAGTCTTCTGAATATCAGACAGACTGTATAACTGTGTCTAAAGCAGCTCCTGGCACTAAGTAAATACGCGGTAAACAGAAAGTGAGTGAAAGATCAGGGAGAGATGCTTCATAGACACAGGTCTGATTGCCCTTGACGAGAGTGTGAAGTTCATGAACAAGGACAAAATAAGCGTCAAACAGGTCGGGATGTTCAGTGAATGAATCTAGGGGTGTCGGGGGGGGGGGCGGGTGGTCTATGTGTATAATAGCTGCCATTCATGGGGCAACTGTCATTTACTGAGGTCACCATGAACCTTCAATGTACCATTAATAACCATGAATTAAGGCATTTTGTTATGTACTTTGGGTTTCACCGTTACATGCATTTTACAGATGCTTAAGCAGGGACTGTTCTGAGACATGGTGGTCCAGCCACCGTGCACATATCTATGAAACCTAGCAACAGGCAGGCCTTGCTGCAAAGATGTGGCCAACTTAGCCCCAGAGCTCCTGCCTCCAGCTATGCTACTGAGGAAACCTGGGCTAAAACAGATGAAAAGAAATTTTTTTTTGGTACAAGAAAATACATTGAAGTAGATATGTATAGGAAAAAGCTCAAAATTTACATATGCAAAACATTAACTGGATTGTCTCCATACTTTTCTATACTTTCTATTTTAAAAACTTTAAATCAATAAAATGGTTATTTTAGCAAACGGTTGAAACAGGCACATTTCTTTCTTCCAAAATTAACACACATGATCTGTAGACATAAGCTGAAAAGCCATAGTGACAATAAAGAGATTTTCAATGGATGTCCCATTAGTGTAAATTCAGGAGAAGCTCTGGGTGTTTTCATAACCTACTATTTTATACTCTCCTCGTTTCAGTTGTATTTTATTGAGGGTTAAGGAAATAAGAAATGTTGATTTTCATATGTTGAACAAGAATCACTTGGAATATATAACAATGTAGTTAACATGGTAGGCTTATTAAATGTTTCTATAATTCTATAACTTCTTTAGGTTTTAAAGACAGTCAAATTACTTATATGCCCTGGAATTTCAAAAACTTGTCAACAATGCTGCCCTCTGAGGCTTACGCCAAACTAAAATCCACTCAGCCTCAAAGAGTCTCTTTTGGCAAAAATTGGATGTGTAGGCTTAATAGTAGGTCCCAAAGCCCCACAGCATTTCCTGTTACTGTTTATTCCCCAGGGACCAAACTTAATGTGAGGCTAATAAAAGCTGCCTTGGATTTTTCCTGCTTTCACCAGAAGGCGTTAAGTCTGACTTTCATTTCCCTACAACGGTCTCACTTGTAGTGAGAATCTTGACTCGCAGGGTAGGAAGGGGCTCCGGGAAATCACCGCCTACAAACGGCCCACATCATAGACAAGGACATGACCCAGAGACTATGACCATCCCCTCTGGGAACCTGCTCTGACTGGAGCTTGGACTGATCACCATGGTTAATAAGAGGCATCATCCATGTTTCAAAAACTTAGAAGAAACAGTCAGCTATCCACACAACTCGTCCATTTGATATATGAGAATCTCGCTAAAGAACTGAACTATTGATTGCTGGGGAAGATGGCGGAAGAGTAAAACGCGAAGATCACCTTCCTCCCCACAGATACACCAGAAATACATCTCCACGTGGAACAACTCCTACAGAACACCTACTGAACGCTGGCAGAAGACCTCAGACCTCCCAAAAGGCAAGAAACTCCCCACGTACCTGGGTAGGGCAAAAGAAAAAAGAATAAACAGAGACAAAAGGATAGGGACAGGACCTGCACCAGTGGGAGGGAGCTGTGAAGGAGGAAAAGTTTCCACACACTAGGAAGCCCCTTCGCGGGCGGAGACTGCGGGTGGCGGAGGGGAAAGCTTCGGGGCTGCAGAGGAGAGCACAGCAACAGGGGTGCGGAGGGCAAAGCGGAGAGATTCCCGCGCAGAGGATCGGGGCCGACCGGCACTCACCAGGCCGAGAGGCTTGTCTGCTCACCTGCCAGGGCGGGCGGGGCTGGGAGCTGAGGCTCGGGCTTTGGTCGGAGCGCCGGGAGAGGACTGGGGTTGGCAGCGTGAACACAGCCTGAAGGGGTTAGTGCATCACGGCTAGCCGGGAGGGAGTCCGGGGAAAAGTCTGGAGCTGCCGAAGAGGCAAGAGACTTCTTCTTCCCTCTTTGTTTCCTGGTGCGCGAGGAGAGGGGATTAAGAGCGCGGCTTAAAGGAGCTCCAGAGACTGCGCGAGCCGTGGCTAACAGCGCGGACCTCAGAGACGGGCATGAGACGCTAAGGCTGCTGCTGCCGCCACCAAGAACCCTGTGTGCGAGCACAGGTCACTCTCCACAAGCCCTTCCGGGGAGCCTGTGCAGCCCGCCACTGCCGGTGTCCCGGGATCCAGGGCCAACTTCCCCGGAAGAACGCACGGCGCGCCTCAGGCTGGTGCAACGTCACGCCGGCCTCTGCCGCCGCAGGCCCGCCCCGCACTACGTGCCCCTCCCTCCCCCCCGGCCTGAGTGAGCCAGAGGCCCCGAATCAGCGGCTCCTTTAACCCCGTCCTGCCTGAGCAAAAAACAGACGCCCTCCAGCGACCTACACGCAGAGGCAGGGCCAAAGCCAAAGCTGAGCCCCCGGGAGCTGTGAGAACAAAGAAGAGAAAGGGAAATCTCTCCCAGCAGCCTCAGGAGCAGCGGATTAAAGCTCCACAATCAACTTGATGTACCTGCATCTGTGGAAAACCTGAAGAGACAATGAATCATCCCAAATTGAGGAGGTGGACTCTGAGAGGAAGATTTATGATTTTTTTCCCCATTTCCTCTTTTTGTGAGGGTGTATGTGTATGCTTCTGTGTGAGATTTTGTCTGTATAGCTTTGCTTCCACCATTTGTCCTAGGGTTCTATCCGTCCGTTTTTTTTTTTTCTTTTTTTTCCTCTTAAAAATTATTTTTTTATTTTAATAACTTTATTATATTTTATCTTACTTTATTTTATTTCACTTTATCTTCTTTCTTTTTTTCCTTCCCTCCTTCCTTCCTCCCTCCCTCCCTTCTTTCTTTCTTTCTTTCTTTCTCTCTCTCTTTCTTTCTTTCTACTTCTACTAATTCTTTCTTTCTAATTTATCTCCCTTTTATTCTAAGCCGAGTGGATGAAAGGCTCTTGGTGCTGCAGCCAGGAGTCAGGGCTCTGCCTCTGAGGTGGGAGAGCCAACTTCAGGACACTGGTCAACAAGAGACCTCCCAGCTCCACATAATATCAAACAGTGAAAATCTCCAAGAGACCTCCATCTCAACACCAGCACCCAGCTTCACTCAACGACCAGCAAGCTACAGCGCTGGACATCCTATGCCAAACAACTAACAAGACAGGAATACAACCCCACCCATTAGCAGAAAGGCTGCCTAAAATCATAAAAAGTCCACAGACACCCCAAAACACACCAACAGCCGTGGACCTACCCACCAGAAAGACAAGATCCAGCCTTATCCACCAGAACACAGGCAGTAGTCCCCTCCACCAGGAAGCCTACACAACCCACTGAACCAACCTTAGCCACTGGGGACAGACACCAAAAACAACGGGAACTATGAACCTGCAGCCTGCAAAAAGGAGACCCCAAACACAGTAAGATAAGCAAAATGAGAAGACAGAAAAACACACAGCAGATGAAGGAGCAAGATAAAAACCCACCAGACCTAACAAATGAAGAGGAAATAGGCAGTCTACCTGAAAAAGAATTCAGAATAATGATAGTAAAGATGATCCAGAATCTTGGAAATAGAATAGACAAAATGCAAGAAACATTTAACAAGGACCTAGAAGAACTAAAGATGAAACAAACAACAATGAACAACACAATAAATGACATTAAAAATACTCTAGATGGGATCAATAGCAGAATAACTGAGGCAGAAGAACGGATAAGGGACTGGAAGATAAAATAGTGGAAATAACTACTGCAGAACAGAATAAAGAAAAAAGAATGAAAAGAACTGAGGACAGTCTCAGAGACCTCCGGGACAACATTAAATGCACCAACTTTCAAATTATAGGGGTTCCAGAAGAAGAAGAGAAAACGAAAGGGACTGAGAAAATATTTGAAGAGTTTATAGTTGAAAACTTCCCTAATATGGGAAAGGAAATAGTTAATCAAGTCCAGGAAGCACAGAGAGTCCCATACAGGATAAATCCAAGGAGAAATACGCCAAGACACATATTAATCAAACTGTCAAAAATTAAATACAAAGAAAGCATATTAAAAGCAGCAAGGGAAAAACAACAAATAACACACAAGGGAATCCCCATAAGGTTAACAGCTGATCTTTCAGTAGAAACTCTGCAAGCCAGAAGGGACTGGCAGGACATATTTAAAGTGATGAAGGAGAAAAACCTGCAACTAAGATTACTCTACCCAGCAAGGATCTCATTCAGATTTGATGGAGAAATTAAATCCTTTACAGACAAGCAAAAGCTGAGAGAGTACAGCACCACCAAACCAGCTTTACAACAAATGCTAAAGGAACTTCTCTAGGCAAGAAACACAAGAGAAGGAAAAGACCTACAATAATGAACCCAAAGCAATTTAGAAAATGGGAATAGGAACATACATATCGATAATTACCTTAAATGTAAATGGACTAAATGCTCCCACCAAAAGACACAGATTGGCTGAATGGATACAAAAACAAGACCCATATATTTGCTGTCTACAAGAGACCCACTTCACACCTAGAGACACATACAGACTGAACGTTAGGGGATGGAAAAAGATATTTCATGCAAATGGAAACCAAAAGAAAGCTGGAGTAGCAGTACTCATATCAGACAAAATAGACTTTAAAATAAAGACTATTATAAGAGAAAAGAAGGACACTACATAATGATCAAGGGATAAATCCAAGAAGAAGATATAACAATTGTAAATATTTATGCACCCAACATAGGAGCACCTCAATACATAAGGCAAATACTAACAGCCATAAAAGGGGAAATCAACAGTAACACATTCATAGTAGGGGACTTTAACACCCCACTTTCACCAATGGACAGATCATCCAAAATGAAAATAAATAAGGAAACACAAGCTTTAAATGATACATTAAACAAGATGGAGTTTATTGATATTTATAGGACATTCCATCCAAAAACAACACAATACACATTCTTCTCAAGTGCTCATGGAACATTCTCCAGGATAGATCATATCTTTGGTCACAAATCAAGCCTTGGTAAATTTAAGAAAATTGAAATTGTATCAAGTATCTTTTCTGACCACAACTCTATGAGGCTAGATGTCAATTACAGGAGAAGATCTGTAAAAAATACAAACACATGGAGGCTACACAATACACTACTTAATAACGAAGTGATCACTGAAGAAATCAAAGAGGAAATTAAAAAGTACCTAGAAACAAACGACAATGGAGACACGACCACCCAAAATCTATGGGATGCAGCAAAAGCAGTTCTAAGAGGGAAGTTTATAGCAATACAATCCTACCTTAAGAAACAGGAAACATCTCGAATAAACAACCTAACCTTACACCTAAAGCAATTAGAGAAAGAAGAACAAAAAAACCCCAAAGTTAGCAGAAGGAAAGAAATCATAAAAATCAGATCAGAAATAAATGAAAAAGAAATGAAGGAAATGATAGCAAAGATCAATAAAATTAAAAGCTGGTTCTTTGAGAAGACAAACCAAATTGATAAACCATTAGCCAGATCATCAAGGAAAAAAGGGAGAAGACTCAAATCAATAGAATTAGAAATGAAAAAGAAGAAGTAACGACTGACACTGCAGAAATACAAAAGATCATGAGAGATTAGTACAAGCAACTCTATGCCAATAAAATGGACAACCTGGAAGAAATGGACAAATTCTTAGAAATGCACAACCTGCCAAGACTGAATCAGGAAGAAATAGAAAATATGAACAGACCAATCACAAGCTCTGAAATTGAAACTGTGATTAAAAATCTTCCAACAAACAAAAGCCTAGGACCAGATGTCTTCACAGGCGAATTCTATCAAACATTTAGAGAAGAGCTAACACCTAACCTTCTCAAACTCTTCCAGAATATAGCAGAGGGAGGAACACTCCCAAACTCATTCTACGAGGCCACCATCACCCTAATACCAAAACCAGACAAGGATGGCACAAAGAAAGAAAACTACAGACCAATATCACTGATGAACATAGATGCAAAAATCCTCAACAAAATACTAGCAAACTGAATCCAACAGCACATTAAACGGATCATACATCATGATCAAGTGGGGTTTATTCTAGGAATGCAAGGATTCTTCAATATACGCAAATCAATCAACGTAATACACCATATTAATAAATTGAAGGAGAAAAACCATATGATCATCTCAATAGATGCAGAGAAAGCCTTCGACAAAATTCAACACCCATTTATGATAAAAAACCCTGCAGAAAGTAGGCATAGAGGGAAGTTTCCTCAGCATAATAAAGGCCATATATGACAAACCCACAGCCAACATCATCCTCAATGGTGAAAAACTGAAAGCATTTCCACTAAGATCAGGAACAGACAAGGTTGCCCACTCTCACCACTCTTATTCAACATAGTTTTGGAAGTTTTAGCCACATCAATCAGAAAAGAAAAGGAAATAAAAGGAATCCAAATAGGAAAAGAAGAAGTAAAGCTGTCACTGTTTGCAGATGACATGATACTATACATAGAGGATCCTAAAGATGCTACCAGAAAACTACTAGAGCTAATCAATGAATTTGGTAAAATAGCAGGATACAAAATTAATGCGCAGAAATCTCTGGCATTCCTATACACTAATGATGAAAAATCTGAAAGTGAAATCAAGAAAACACTCCCATTTACCATTGCAACAAAAAGAATAAAATATCTAGGAATAAACCTACCTAAGGAGACAAAAGACCTGTATGCAGAAATTATAAGACACTGATGAAAGAAATTAAAGATGATACAAATAGATGGAGAGATATACCATGTTCTTGGATTGGAAGAATCAACATTGTGAAAATGACTCTAGTACCCAAAGCAATCTACAGATTCAATGCAATCCCTATCAAACTACCACTGGCATTTTTTACAGAACTAGAACAAAAAATTTCACAATTTATATGGAAACACAAAAGGCCCCAAATAGCCAAAGCAATCTTGAGAACGAAAATCGGAGCTGGAGGAATCAGGCTCCCTGACTTCAGACTATGCTATAAAGCTACCATAATCAAGACAGTATGGTACTGGCACAGAAACAGAAAGATCGATCAATGGAACAGGATAGAAAGCCCAGAGGTAAACCCACACACATATGGTCACCTTATCTTTGATAAAGGAGCCAGGAATGTACAGTGGAGAAAGGACAGCCTCTTCAATAAGTAGTGCTGGGAAAACTGGACAGGTACATGTAAAAGTATGAGATTAGATCACTCCCTAACACCATACACAAAAAGAAGCTCTAAATGGATTAAAGACCTAAATGTAAGGCCAGAAACTATCAAACTCTTAGAGGAAAACATAGGCAGAACACGCTATGACATAAATCACAGCAAGATCCTTTTTGACCCACCTTCTAGGGAAATGGAAATAAAAATAAACAAATGGGACCTAATGAAACTTCAAAGCTTTTGCACAGCAAAGGAAACCATAAATAAGACCAAAAGACAACCCTCAGAATGGGAGAAAATATTTGCAAATGAAGCAACTGACAAAGGATTAATCTCCAAACTTTATAAGCAGCTCATGCAGATCAATAACAAAAAAACAAACAACCCAATCCAAAAATGGGCAGAAGACCTAAATAGACATTTCTCCAAAGAAGATATACAGTCTGCCAACAAACACATGAAAGAATGCTCAACATCATTAATCATTAGAGAAATGCAAATCAAAACTACAATGAGATATCATCTCACACCAGTCAGAATGGCCATCATCAAAAAATCTAGAAACAATAAATGCTGGAGAGGGTGTGGAGAAAAGGGAACCCTCTTGCACTGTTGGTGGGAATGTAAATTGATACAGCCACTGTAGAGAACAGTATGGAGGTTCCTTAAGAAACTACAAATAGAACTACCATATGACCCAGCAATCCCACTACTGGGCATAGCCCCTGAGAAAACCATAATTCAAAGAGTCATGTACCAAAATGTTCATTGCAGCTCTATTTACAATAGCCCGGAGATGGAAACAACCTAAGTGCCCATCATCGGATGAATGGATAAAGAAGATGTGGCACATGTATACAATGGAATATTACTCAGCCATAAAAAGAAACAAAATTGAGGTATTTGTAATGAGGTGGATAGACTTAGAGTCTGTCATACAGAGTGAAGTAAGTCAGAAAGAGAAAGACAAATACCGTATGCTAACACATATATATGGAATTTAAGAAAAAAATAATGTCATGAAGAACCTAGGGGTAAGACAGGAATAAAGACACAGACCTACTAGAGAATGGACTTGAGGATATGGGGAGGGGGAAAGGTAAGCTGTGACAAAGCGAGAGAGAGGCATGGACATATATACACTACCAAATGTAAGGTAGCTAGTGGGAAGCAGCCGCATAGCACAGGGAGATCAGCTAGGTGCTTTGTGACTGCCTGGAGGGGTGGGATAGGGAGGGTGGGAGGGAGGGCGATGCAAGAGGGAAGAGATATGGGGACATATGTATATGTATAACTGATTCACTTTGTTATAAAGCAGAAACTAACACACCATTGTAAAGCAAGTATACTCCAATAAAGATGTAAAAAAAAAAAAAGAACTGAACTATTTTGGGGAGGGGATTAAATCCATTATGCGAAAGTCTTTGGGAATGGTATTTTAACTTTGGCTTCTCCTAGTTGTGTTGGGGGAGAGAAAGTAGGGTTAATGCCTAATTATGTAGTTATTTCTATTATGTGGTTACAGAGTCATTTCTTTACCTATGTTCTCTCCAGACCTACTCCATAGAAACTTGAAAACAGAAAACCATATCCTAGCCACAGTTATTCCAGCTCTGTATACGTTTAAGCCCAGAGTTTTCTTATGGTTCCAGCCAGGGCTGTTGAGTCAGACTAACTGGGTTTGAATTCTGGTCCTGCCATTGAGTAGATACTTGAAGTTGGGCAAGCAACTTGATCTTGCATTAGCAACTTGACCTCTCTCTGCCTTCCTTTTCCTCATATTAAAATGGAATTAATTTTAATATTCATCTTCTATGTAAAGTGCCTAGTACAGTGCATTTCACATAGTAAATATTCGATCAATATTGGCTATTGATAAGTGCTCAAAAAGTATTTATTGGAAAGAATGTATCAAGGGGAAAGAGAGAGAATTGTCACGAAGAAGAAAGCCATGACTCTTTCTCAAACCACTCCAGTTCCTGCTGGTCTCAACATTTCAGATATTCTAGCATAATTTCTCAGGCTCATGGAAGCAGAAGAATTCTATTGTCGCATGAAATTTACATATATAAGGTGTGATCTGCTCCAAAAACCTAGGATACAAATTTAGTGACGTTACTCCCCCACCCCCTTCCCCAATTAATACCTATGGTATACTCAGATATACCTTAAAAAAAAGTCTAGAGTGGGGTTCCCTAGTGGCGCAGTGGTTGAGAGTCCTCCTGCTGATGCAGGGGACACGGGTTCGTGCCCTGGTCCGGGAGGATCCCACATGCCGCAGAGCGGCTGGGCCCGTGAGCCATGGCCGCTGGGCCTGCGTGTCCGGAGCCTGTGCTCCGCAACGGGAGAGGCCACAACAGTGAGAGGCCCGCATACAGAAAGAAAAAAAAAAGTCTAGAGTGTCCACCTTTGTCCAGGAATGCCTGGGGCTTAATCAGTTGAAAGGGGTCAGAGCGCTCTCAAATGCCAAGTGGGGCAGAGATGGTCTGGCACTGTCTTACACTTCCTGCTGCTCCACCTCAGTGGATGGGCCTGCAGCTTCCCCGGGGCAGCACCCAGCCAGAGCCCAGCTCAAGGTCCTGGCTTGGTGATGACTGTTCTGAGACCACAGTCAGAGGACCGGCACTGCTGTCCAGGAGGCCCAACTGCTATGCCACGGCTGTGTCAGCAAAAACCGCAGGCCTGTGGGCCACGCCAGCCGTTGCAAAGCCCATACGCCCTTTTCTCAGAACCTGGGCCATCAACCTCGATATCTCTTCTCCCCTTAACCACAACTTATTTTTAGGATTATTTCACCTATGCAGATGTGTCCGCCTGTGCCCCCGCCTGTGAGTTTGCCAGGGCCGTCACACAGAGCTCCACAGACTTGGCCGGTGGGGGAGCTTAAACAGCAGAAATTTATTTTCTACAATTCTGGAGGCCGCAAATCTAAGAGAAGGTGTTGGCAAGTAGGTTGCTTCTGAGGCCTCTCTCCTTGGCTTGCAGATGGCCGTCTTCTTCCTGTGTCCTCATGTGGCCTTGTCTCCAAACACGGTCACATTCTGAGTTACTGGAATTTAGGATTTCATCGTTGGATATCTGGGAGCAGGGGCACGGTTCAGCCCCTGACACCAACAACTGACTACCTACTTAGGATGTAAGTTAACTTGTTCAGTGAGAGAGATGGAGAGAGGTGTGTACCCAGGGAGGCCTCTCCAGGCTACTTTCCAGGACAATAGGCACCATGCTTTCCTTACTAAGTGGACAGTCAAGGGCAGTCCAAACATTTACAGAGCACCCTACCAAACCCAGGAGCTCCCTGTAGAACAGAGGACCCCAGAGCTTCTCTGGGAGAAAATGGGAGTGTGGTCAAGACCCCTTCACCCTCTCCTCGAGGAATCACCTCTGACCAGTACCGTGTAAAACCCTGTCCTGGAGGAGTCCAGGTGTCCCGGCTCCTTCTGTTACTTTTTCACAACATGATTCGCTGCGGTTTGCATCGGTATGTATGTTATGTCTGCCGATCCTTAACTTTGGGAGCATAACTCTGCGACTCACATTCAGCCTGGCTTCGCTCCACGGTCCGGATAAGCCTGAGACCTGCAGACACCCTGGCTTTATTTTTCCCCTTGGCTTCTTTTCGGAGACGGGCTGGTTAATCGCCCTGCTCAGCTGTGACACCCAGAAAAGCAGAGACAGGAAAGTCAGACACGGCCTCCCCTTGACCTGTTTGCACACACCAGACCAATAAAGTGCGGGCAGAATGACAGTGACAGCTGCCCCGTGGTGTTCAGAGGGACCCGAGAGGTTCAGTTCTGCAGCCTCAGGGACAAGGGTATCATTACAGCCCGGCTGCTCCGAGAGAAGCCACTTCAACCCAGCCTGGAAGACGGGCGGCTCTCGGAGGCGCAGCTAGACATCTGGGACCCCGAGGACCAGGCATCTGGGACCCTGAGAGCCGGGGATCTGGGACCTCCCCCCAAGTCCTACTCACCCTGCGGCACCACCGGCCACGGCTCCCATCACCCGATCGGCTCCCTGCCGGGCTTCAGCAGCTGGGCTGGGAGCCCATCCCCACCTGCGGCGACAGAGGGGCACGAGGAAGGCAGGTAAATGGGGGCCAGGCAGTCTGGTGCCCGCTGCAAGGACAAGGGCCTCCCGGGGCGGGGCGTCCTGCGGGGGAGGCAGAAGTTCTCCCCGTGGGACGATGCTCTGCTCTCGGGGAGGGACCCGCGGTGTCTGCTGAAGCGGGGCCTGCGGCACGTCAGTTTCAGCCTGGTCACCAAGGGCATGACAGATGCTCCCGACTTCCTGTGGAGCCTGTCAGAGGTGCAGAAGCTCAACCTGTCCCACAACCAGCTCCGGGCCCTCCCGCCCGAGGTGGGGAAGCTGACACGGCTGGTGGTCTTGAACTTGTGCGGGAACCGCCTGAAGACCCTGCCCCGGGAGGTCAGCCTCCTCCAGAGCCTCAAGGTCCTGTTTGTGCACATGAACTGCCTGACGGAGCTGCCGGCAGAGCTGAGCGCCTGCCGGAACCTGGAGGTCCTGAGCCTGTCGCACAACTTCCTGTCCCAGCTCCCCGCCAGCCTCGCCGACCTCTCCCGGCTGCGCAAGCTGAACCTCAGCCACAACCGCTTTGCGCACATCCCTGTCTGCGTGTTCTCCCTCAGGGAGCTGGACTTCCTGCACGTGGGCTCCAACCGCCTGGAGAACATTGCCGAGAGCATCCAGTGCCTGGCCAGCCTGCAGATCTTCATTGCCGAGAGTAACAACATCCACACCTTCCCCCGCTCCCTCTGCCTGCTCACGAGCCTGGAGCTGCTGAACTTGAACAACAATGACATCCAGACCCTCCCCGAGGAGCTCTACCTGCTGTGCAGACTGGCCAGGATCGCTTGGAACCCCATGGACAAAGGGCTTCACATTTCCCACAACCCTTTATCCAAACCTCTGCCCGAGCTGCTGGAGGGGGGTCTGGAGATGCTCTTTAGCTACCTGAAGGACAAAAAACACACCTGATGTGGGCACCGGAGACACCGACAGACTTAGCCGGGTACTTTCCTGGTCTAAACCTTCTCCTCTTCCTGTTTCTGTGGGTCGATGCTTGTGCTATTATTTGCTAAATCACACTGAACGCCCCTTCTAAGGAGGCATTTGCTTTTAGCTCTGTATGTTCTTAATAACCCGCATAATACTATGTTCATCTCCTTCTAAACGTTAATTGAAAGAGGACTTGGGTTTTCCCCAAAGAGAAATAATTCTGATTCTTCTGGGGAGTGGTGGGATTCAGCCTTTGGAAGGGAGGACAGCAGGTCTGATTCAAAGTCAATCAAAAGTGAAATATTTGCTAAGTATGTGCAGTGGGCCAGGTACGATATAGGAGGCATTGACACCATCTGGTTTCAGCCCCTGAATTGGCAACGTGGGTAGCAATGGCAAGACATGCTCCCACCTCAGCCGCCATCAAGCATCACTTGGGACCAAAGAGCAAGCTGGGGCCCTGCCCTCCTGGCAATGACCAAATCAGCCAGAGCTTCCCCACGAGTCCCTGGGGGAAACAGCCACAGGAACTTTGCCTCCAGAATGACTGTTGGGTAACAATCCAGCCGCTCATGCTGACGTCTGGTGGTGAGTGACAGGGGTACAGAGTGATGGCTTTCAGAGAATAAATACAAACGAAAGCTAACATTCAGTGTCCACCTTCTTTCCCAATCCTCCTCTTGCACTCACGGTCACATCCTTGAGCTTTTCTAGAGACGCTTGCCAGTGGTTACATTATCCTTTAATAATTTCATTATTCCTCCCGTATACGTTTGCCTTCTCAGAGATGAGCTAATAATAGGGGAAAAAAGGGCCAAAAGGCAGGAAGGAGGAGGTAAGGCAAAGACAGGCCACCCAAAAAAGTCATTACCTTTTTCACATTCAGAGAAGGGGGATATTTGCCACTTGGCTTTCCCATATGGACATTTAAAGATGAGTTTGCAACACGCAAAACTCTTTAGACAAAAGGATCTGTAAAAATATGGTTTGTTTTGTTTTTAATTCTGAGAGTACACAGCTGTCAGTTAAATGCAGAATCAGGACGAGGAATTACAGAGCTCCTGCCACGAGAGTCCCTGAACCTCACTGTTGTCACAGCAGCCAAGAGCCCCTGAGACATCACTATGTGGTGACAGTTCAAGAATTAGAATGAAAAGGTGGCAGTGAACCTACAGTACCTTCAGATCAGTGGAAGTCCAAGCATTCGGGTTTCCTGGCACGTTTGTTTACAGGACACAACGAATAATAGCAAGACAGGAACGGGGGTTGCTGCTAGGATTTATCTAACTTCCTACTACCCTTAGTTTAATTCAGTTAAATTTATATTGATTAGCACCTTCCCTGGGCAAGGACCTGGAGAGGAATGACGCTCAGCTCCTTCTACCAAGGAGCTCAAAGTCTGGTGAAAGAGACAGACCCACGTGGGTTTCCACAATGTGGCAAGTTGTGATCCCCACTAGAGAGAAAGGACTGAAGCAAAGATAACACACTAGATGGCGTAGAGCAGACTGAGTCCCGGGTTTCAGAAACCAAAGGACACGATCAGGATGAATCAGTCAAACCCCCATTCTAGCAGTCGTCTCACCCTAATTCCCCCTTCTGCCTTCACCCCATGTGGGGAAGGGCAACAAAGTCTCGGGCAGTGGGTGGCTCTTTCTCAGGTTGACTCAGGCAGCTTTAGTATGGGGGACTGCGGTCTTACGTCTTCTAAGGGCTGCTCAAGGCGGGGGCGGGGGGGCGGGGGCTGGTGGTGGTCCATGTAACTTATTCACAGGACAAGTGATTTTTCCAGCAGACCCCAACATCCATTTCCCATCCAGCAAAGAAGGCAGCCAATTCCTGCCTTTACCATCAGACACCATCGTTCCATGAGCACCTTAGTGCATGAGCTCTTGTGTTGAACCACTGCAAACAGATCTTACCAGTGTCACTGGAAGGCAACTGCAGTCCCCTCCAGAGCCCCCTCCACAGCCCCCTCCAGCAGCAACCGGAGACCTGCTTATCCCCGCCAGGCACACACAGGCACACTCAGTAACCACACCCACATTTGCTTGCTGGAGCCAAGACTATTTAAAGACATCAGAGGAATTCTTACTTGATCTCATGACTCAGTGGGAAATTGTGGGACGCACCTTCCTCTGCAGAGCAGGACTGAGGCTGGAGCTGGAGCCCATATATGCAGCTGTCACACAAACACCACTTGTGCCAGGATCGCGCTCATGGTGTCTGCTGCTGAAGACCCACTTGGGCTCACGCTGAATTTCCATGACCTTTGCTCTGGCGGAGAGGCAGGCTGGAACACCACCATCACGCTTTTCCTGCTGAGCGATCATTTTATTTCTTCTCCTTGCTTTTTCAGTCACTTGATACCTCACAGTAACTCTATTCCAGGGAAAGAACGTAAGCATATTTTGAAGGTGACCCAAGAGCTTATTATACTTCTTGAGGAAAAAGTGCTATCAATGTGGTTGCCAGCATCTATCGGTGCCTTTCAGAGTATAGAAGCGAGGTTTTCTTTGTTAAAGCTCAGCATTGAGGACATCATAAAAGTAATTGCAGCTGCCTGATGAACTTTAGATATTGATTCTTTGTGAATGCTCCTTTTTATCGATAAAGGGAAGTGCTGAGCAAAAACCTGGCTAACGAGCTTGGTTATTCAAAACATTAACGTGGAGGGAATTTGACACAACCCTGGGTGTCTGCTCTCAAATCCTACAGTTTGCTGACGGGCTGTGAAATGCTTCCTGCTTATCTTTTGTAGTTCTGATACTGCCACATTCAAATAACTCCCAGGTATTTCTAAGGCTTCCAAATCAAAGCATTGAGGCTCACTGCATTGGCTGAGGAGTACGTTTAGCAAAAGAATACGAGCTAATTGGGTGCTTGATGTGGGGAGCTGGCTGTTCACATCCTGATGATGGGTTGGTTTGCATATCACTGGGCCCTCTGTAAGGAGGGATCTCAGTGGTGTGTTCAGAGACACCTTTTGAAGCAGCTTACAAGCATACAATTAAGAAATCCTCTGTTCCTAGGAAAGGAAGACAGCTTTGAAAAGACACATCTGTTCAAAGAATAATACCGCTAAATGCATAAAACTGCTGCACATTAGAAAGAAGAGTGTCGTCATTAGTTACTTGTTGACTTAATAAATGGTTAATAGTAGAAATGGGCTCCATTCTCAGGCTTTAGTTAACGCACTGCGTCTCTATATGAACCAGAGAGACAATCAGGGTGCACGTGTACTTCACAACCAGGCATGCCTGCAAAGAGATGGAGAGGGAAAGCTGTCATTATTGGCAGGGATACTTTAAACCCTTTTCTTGTGGGAATGGATTATTGCATTTTAAAATTCCATTTCCTATGCCTCAAAGCACAGACTGAGTATGCATGTGGATGGCTATGCATTACACACAGAGGAAGATGAAAGCACTGTGGGCTTGGTCACTGGAAGACGATGCAGGTATCAACACCCTGAGATGACCAGGGTGAGTGAGGCTCGAAGCTGGACTGGGGTGCCTCTCATCAGTAACATACATCGGTGAGGGAGAGTCTGGACAAAGTCCAGACTTTCACTACAAACAGTGAAAAACAGAAGATGAGTTCAGGAAATGGTCTTTTTTAAAAAAGCAAACATTAAATCTGTTAGATTTTAGCTAATAGGAAGATACTACTCCATGACTCCATCAATACCTCCTTAAGTATCCACATGTACTCTATCTTCTTATCCCACCAAAGAATTATGTTCAGCACTGTGTGAGATATAGAGAAACACAAAAACCCCAGCCTAGATTAAAGGCGCAACTATGTACTGGTACCCGTGATGTAATTATAATTAATCCAAGAGCATAAAAATACAACTTTTCATAGATTTTAAGAAAATGAAACAAAATTCAGAGGAACATGAAAGCTATTATAAACAATAATGGGAACAATCTTGACCTTGTTGAGAAAAGAACTTTTGACGAGTGTTCCTTTGATGGTACCCATCAAGTTATATGTTGAATCCAAAGCATTACTAATTAAAAAAAAAAATGACAGCATAGTAATAAAAGGGAAGCAGAGAGGGCTCATAATGAATCTGTAAGAGCTTGGGCATCATTAGGCGAGCATAACTGAAAGCTATTAGCATCAAGCTTGCTATGCAGATTTTTTTTTTAAACATCTTTATTAGAGTATAATTGCTTTACCAGATTTTTTTTAGTAGTGTCGTAGGCATCTATTTGCAAGGAGAGAGCTTATCTCCCATTGCTTAAACTTCTCTTTTTTTTTTAACTCTTTATTTTGTATTGGAGTATAGCCGATTAACAATGCTGTGATAGTTTCAGGTACACAGCAAAGAGACCCAGCCATACATATACATGGATCCATTCTCCCCCAAACTCCTACTGTCTAGGACAGGGAACTCTGCTCAATGTTATGTGGCAGCCTGGATGGGAGGGGAGTTTAAACTTACTTCTTATTTCAGCACAGGACAGAAAATGAAAGTGAACTTGAGTCCATCAGGAAAGTGTCAAAGTATCTCTGGACACCCTGGAGAGAAGCGTACATTATGAAATTCACAGGACTACTGGCTTCTGCAGAATGAGCTAGAGCAGCCTATGGAACATCATAGAGTCCCCCATATTCTTTGGTCTTCAGCGACTTGAGTTCCCCAGAAGAGCCAGGACATGCCACTGGGGGCAAGTCCACACTCCAGCCTCAGTGGCTTCTTTGGTGTTGCTGGTTCTCTGATTGCAAAGCTACTGGAATTTGTCTTCTTGGCTGACTTAGATCTTCGCATCCAGCATAGGGAAGAGATTCAATCATAATGCATTCATTGAATAGATGAGAAAGTGAACGAGTATGTACAGGTGACTTCACCTGTCCAGGCCTCAGTTTTCTATAAAGTGAGGCGACTGAATTCACTTTAAAGTAAACTCACTTTAAGCCTTTTTTAGCTTTGAAATTCAGACTGTATTTTTTTTTGTCTTTCCCTTGTCTAATGCCTCAGTAAATAGCTACCTGAGATAAGAATTGTTGTGATGACTCAAGAAAAGCCAAAAACATGGATGAAATGCGTCAAGATCACTACCTCCTTGCAGTACCATAAAAAAATATCATTTAATTTTCATTGACTTTCAAAAATATGAAAAGAGCTAAGCCTTTATTCAGGGTGAGTCTAGGAGTTTGCAGACCTGTAGATTGTCTGGATTCCATCTCTAACTTTTTATTGGATTGGAGGCTCAGAGGGAGTATTTCTCTTTGGCTTTGTTTGAAAGATTTGAAGCTCCTCTTACGTTTCTGGAAGAGAAGGAATTCCTAATTATCTGTTTCCCACTAAAAAAAAGAACGAATTGGATTTGATGAAATAGTATCATTTGGGTACACAGAGCTGAAATCTTTTCTCTTATAAAAGAGGAAGCATAATGTGTTTCAAAGCTTGAGTTGAACTCTTGTCATGAGTCATGCCTTCTCTACATCCCAGTCCACATACATATGTGAGTCAAACTTGAATTTTGCTATAAATTTTCCAAAGCAACTCCTGCAGGTGGACACGCAGAAAGCTACAAAACAGCTCTTCCTTTGGTTTCTTTGATTCTTAATAGAATTGCTCCTCTCTCTGCCTCTACTGTTTTAATCAAAGCCACAAATGGGTGATATTTACAGTGTGGAAATTAGAAATTAATGACTATAATTTGGTTTTTGACTACCTCTCCTTCTAGAAAGTCAAATTACAATTGTGTTGGGTAAGAAGTCCTGAATAATTTTGTTGCCATAAGTACTTTGAAAATTCAAAGGATGGTTCTGGTATTATCCTCCTCAGCCTAGGATTATGAGTGAAGGTTCAGGAATATTTTCACTCTGGAAACCACAGGAGTAGTGTAAATTAAGAATCTAGCAAGAAGGATAAATGTCTACTTTATGTTTTATTGTTTTATACTTTCTTCTTATCATGATTAAGTGTCTATGGTAAATAATCAAGAAATCTGTTTATTCTCTCAGAAATGTATATGTTTGTTACAGAAAATTTTAATTGTTCAACTAACCACGTAATATGTTGGTTATAGAATAATTGAGTTGACTTTGTTTGTACATGAACATGTTTGTTTGTACATGAACATGTTTGTACATGAACTTGCCAGGGTCTCACGGATTCATCCACTACTGTCATTTTAGCTGGCTTTCTTCTGTGGCTGAAGAGGGAATGTAATCCTTTCTGATCAGAATGAACAGGCTCCTTTTCTTCTGCCACTGAGGCTGTGTCCTTCATGGTCATCATCTATTGTGCAAAGACCAAGGATGCATTTGACAAAACCACACGGCATGTGTGCAGTAAAGGTCTGACTCAGCAGTTCTTGGGTGTTGAAACTCTGTACCTTTCAAAGAAAGGTCTGGCCTTTGACCAACTCCTGGGAAATAACCTCTAAGCTTTTAGGATACCCTGTCTGATAAGGGCATCTTTGTTTACCGGGGGCCATGGGTCACGCCAGACAGTCTGGGCTCACCATGTGATTTATGGTGAGGTCTTGGGCTATACAACAGCTGTGTAACCTCTGGAGAGGCTGAGAACTGAGGTACCAAGTTCAGCCACGGGGAGCTCCATGCCTCCAAGACACACTCCCAACAAAAACCCTGGACACCAAGGCTCAGGTGAACCTCCCTGGTTGGCAGTACTCCATGCACATCAAATATCATTGTTGGGAGAACTAAGCAATGATCATCAAATTACTCCATTAGGAGAGGACAAGGGGAAGCTGTGCCTGATCTCTCCTGGACTCTGCCTGGAGGCACTCCTTTTATCTTTGCTGATTTTAACTTGTGTCCTTTCGCTGTAATAAACCATCATCATGAATATGAGAGATTGTCTGAATTTTATGAGTCCTTCTAGCAAATTGTTGAACCTGAGGGTGCTCCTATGGACTCCAAAAAGCATGAGCTAAAAAGTAGACTTTATTAAGAAAGCAAGAGAATGAATAAAGAAGACATGTGGTACATATACATATATACAATGGAATATGACTCAGCCATAAAAAGGAATGAAATTGGGTCATTTGTAGAGATGTGGATGGACCTAGAGTCTGTCATACAGAGTGAAGTGAGTCAGAAAGAGAAAAACAAATATCATACATTAATGCATATATGTGGAATCTAGAAAAATGGTCCAGATGAACCTATTTTCAGGGCAAGAATAGAGACGCAGACATAGAGAACGGACGTGTGGACACAGCAGGGGAAGGGGAGGGTGGGATGAATTGGGAGATTAGGTTTGACAAATACACTACCATGTGTAAAATAGAAAGCTAGTGGGAACCTGCTGTATAGCACAGGGAGCTCAGCTCGGTGCTCTGTGATGACCTAGATGAGTGGGATGGGGGGGCGAGGGAAGTCCAAGAGAGAGGGGATATATATATATATACATATAGCTGATTCACTTCATTGTACAGCAGAAACTAACACAACATTGTAAAGCAATTATATTCTAAAAAAAAAAAAAAAGAATACTTGCTGGAAAAAAAAGCAAGAAAAGGGAAGCGAGAGGTCCTCACATTCCTCTTCCATGTCAGCTGCATGTGGGGTCTGCCCTCCTGGGAGATAACTCGCCTGTTGTATAGTTCCTTCTTTTTATAGGGAAATCCTGAGCACAGTATCCAGACACCTTTGGTGTCTGCCTGTCTGGTTTTGATTCTGGGAGTTGTCTAAGAAAGCCAGCTGCAGAGCATCCCAATTTTGGGGGCATGATGGATTTGCCACAAGCAATGGGTGTCGCGAGTCCCAGAGAAGACAACCTGGGGTACCATTCCCTCCTCCGCTCCCACTCACTCCAAGCAGCCCGGTGGGAGCTGCCACATCATTTTGGACATTCTTGTCCCTCACTCAAACTTCTGAGAATCTATTAGGCATATCACAATTTCCCCCCAGGTGGAATAATTCTACTCTATTCGGAAGTCATTTATAGGTCCATCTCAGTTATTCAGGATATAGCTAAGATCCCAGAGTTAACATCATACATTTTACACATTTATTCATAGGTAAGAGCTTTAAGCCATAAGAATAATGAATGAATGAATCCATCCATCCATCCTTCCGTCCACCCATATTATGCTATATAATGATAAATGTATGGAAGAAAAATAAAGCAGTGAGAGGGAATATGGCGGGAAAGGTATTTGTTATAAGGTGGTTGGGAAAGTTGCCAACAGCATCCTGTTGGAACAGAGAGACCTGTAGAAAGTGAGGACATTGTCACGTAGGTATTGTAGGATAAAATATTCCAAACAGAAGAGAAAGCATATGGAAAGATAGAGTGTGTTTGGCATGTCCATGGACTGAGGTGGATGCAGGGGAGGGCACCGATGTCACTTTGGTGTCAGGATGGCTCATGGACAGCTTTGGGCCATTGGAAGAACTTTGGATTTCGCTCTGAGTGAGGTGGGACGCCATTGGAGGTTTTAAGTAGAGAAGAAATACATACTGACTTACATTTCAGAGGTGTTACTTTGACTACTGTTGAGAATAGACTGTAGGGGCAAGAATAAAGCATGGAGACTAGTTAGGAATCTGTTGCAGTATTTCAAGTGACAGGTGATGGTGGCTTGAACCAGGGCAGAAGTGGTAGAGGTGATCTCATTGTGGAGATACTTTGATAATAGCAGTAACAGAAATTGCTGATGAATTGGATATGAGGGGAGAGAGAGAGAGAGAGAGAGAGAGAGAGAGAGAGAGAGAGAGAGAGGTACAGAATAACCTCAATGGGTTTGACTTTAGCAACTGGAAGAATAGAATTGTCATTTACTGAGAGGAGAAGGGTTTAAGAGAGATCAACATGTTAATTTTGAGATGATTAATAGATTTTCAAATGGGTCTGCTAAGTAGGTACTTAGATAAAGAAAATAGGGTTCAGGGAGAAGTGTCCATTGGAGATTTGGGAATCACCAGCAAAACACACAGGAAGAAGTAAGGAAAAAATGTATCTCTTGTGAAGGGCTTCAAACAAAATTGGTGATTCTTTTTCCTTAAGTTTTGGTACTCAAAGTGCTATGCAAAGTGCTATGAAAATTCCATGTTTGGTGATGCTTGTTTTTTCCAGGTGCTGGATAAATAGGATGTTACTATATCTAGATCTCAGAGCTGTATTTGTGAAAACCCTTGAAATCATCGGTTAACAGGAAGAGACGCTTTCTCTAGTCACATAGAAATCAGAGCACAGAAAGGCAAGTTCCGAGTGGACACCTGATGCCCCATTTGCCTTCCTTCTGCTAAATTACCATCCACAGTCCTACCTGGCAGGTGATTTTAATCAGTCATCAAGTAGACAAATATGTCGGTATTGCTCAAGATTCACCAAAATACAGTTGGAAAAGCCTCAATTTGTCTTCCTTCACCCTTTTTCCTTCTCTGTGTGTTTTAATTTGCTTAGATCTTAAGGAACATGATTAAGATTGTTTAAAACAAGGGTGAGGGGGAGCACTTGCATTTGATTTCCTCTCCAAACTTTGGAAATGAAATTTTTACTCCAATCTATCGTTCTAATAAAAACATTTTAGAGTGCACAATGTGACAAATATAATTGATGAGCTGGCCCTGCATTTTCTTTTACCTGTGTACTGCACATACCTGCTTCATCTCATGGCATCTGGGTGGGTCCACAGACAAGGAGCCCAGAAGGCTTCTTTGTTACTCTCTGGTGTCGTATGTACTCTACTGTTTTTCTTGATCTGAATTACTAATGCCCCTCCTATTTAAGCAGAACCAAAGAGCTTTCTTTTGGAACTCTAACTAAATCTGATCTTTTATTTTGGCCTCGTTTCATATTCTCTCCACAGGCATGGAAACACCATGAAGTCAGGTACAAGGAGAAACTATGGTACTTTAGATGATGATTCTTACATGTAAAACAGAGAAACTGCCCCATACATTCTGATCCGGTTTTACGTAAGTCACAGAGAGAAAGGATGCCCCTTCTGGGATCAATGCAGGATGTGATCCATTGTCCCCCCCGCCTTTTCTTTTTGCACAGGGTATTTGAAAGAAAATAAAACAAAATGCTGAACAGTTTTGAAAAACAAAGAAAAAGTCCTACTGGTATGTACGTGTTCTTATTTTACCCACATATTGGTCCATAACCTCATTGTCCTCTGCATCTTGCAAACACAAGTCTTTTTGAACATGTTGTATGCTCCGAGCTCAAACCGCTCCCAACTCAAACCAGATAGCCCACAGAATTTTATCTTCTCTCTGGGAAATTATTTTCTCCACATATGTTTTGATGATGACAGCCCTTTTAACGTCTTGCTGTTCCTCCTCCTTGGGGGAACAGAAATGTAAGGAATAATTTCCTATTTGATACTTGCTTTCTACACATGTACCACTGCAGTTTGAAGACTGTCTACATACCTGCTAATAACTTACTTTAAATCTATACTTTGGGAAGATGAGAGACAAAGGCGAAGAGAAGAAGGAACTTAAAATAACACGTTTGAGAAAATATGTGTAATATTTGGAAGAAAAGATGATTCACTAATTCTACTGGCTGTATCACATTCTATAAAACTACATCCATGGGGGCTGGGCAAGCTCATTTCTAAGCTAAATTCCATAATTCTGCTACATAGGAAGAATGATAGACTCTCACTCTAAGTGAGGATGTTTTCCTGTATACATCACCTAATTCAAAACTGTCATAGTTCATCATTCATTCGAGAAAAGAATGATCAGTATTTCAGTTTACCTGCTAAAATGACACAGCCATAGGAAAGTAACAGACACACAATTCAAAATTCACAGGATTAATCACCTTTGAAATTAAAATTCCTGATTTTTCTTTTATCAAACTATAGTTGATTTACAATATTGTGTTAGTTTCAGGGGTACAGCAAAGTGAATTCTTTTCAGATTCTTTTCCATCATAGGTTATTACTGGATATTGAATATAGTTCCTGGTGTTATACAGTAAATCATTGTTGTTTATCTATTTTATATATAGTAGTGTGTATCTGTTAATCCCTCCCCACCCTTTGCCTTTTGGTAACCATAAGTTTGTTTTCTATGTCTGTGAGTCTGTTTCTGTTTTGTAAATAAGTTCACTTGTATTATCTTTTAGATTACACAGATAAGTGATATAGTATAATATCTGTCTTTGTCTGACTTACTTCACTTAGTATAATCTCTAGGTCCATCCACGTTGCTGCAAAATGCATTATTTCATTCTTTTTTATGGCTAATATTCCATTTTGTGTGTGTGTGTGTGTGTGTATACATATCACATCTTCTTTATCCATTCATCTGTTGATACAAAATTCTTAATGTTTTTTAACTTAGAGGATTGACATTATTTTGAATTTTGTGCAAGAAATGAGGCATTGTTATTAATGTCACCACATTATTTCAAATCTGTAAAACTCAAATTTTCATATAATATAACAATATTGTATAACTCAGAGACGTGTCAATTATTTTGGTATTGAAGGTAATAGAAAACTGTACCTTGTACCCAATTCCATAGGTCAAGAGATGGCCAAGCATTTGTGTTTTTTCTCTTAATACTACCAGGCTGCCATCCAACCAATACTTGCAAACTCTAGAATTAGAACAAACGAATCTTAAAATTCATCTCATCTAAATTTCTCCCCCATATGTATCTTTAAAAAAACCATTTATGCTCAAACACTCTTCAGCAACAGGGGGCTCACCCATGTGCAAATGGTCCAGTCCATGGATTTCTTGATATGTCTTCTCCTTGTTCTCCATCTCAATAAATGGAACCTCAGGCTTCCCTGGTGGCGCAGTGGTTGGGAATCTGTCTGCCGATGCAGGCAACACGGGTTCGTGCCCCGGTCCGGGAAGATCCCACATGCTGCAGAGCGGCTGGGCCCGTGAGCCATGGCCGCTGAGCCTGCGCGTCCGGAGCCTGTGCTCCGCAACGGAAGAGGCCACAGCTGTGAGAGGCCCGTGTACCAGAAAAAAAAAAAAAAAAAAAGGAACCTCCACCCACCCAGAAACCTGAGATGCACTTTAGCCTTCTCCCCGTCTTAGTCCTTCATCTAATCTCTCACCCAATCCTGAGATTCTGCCTCCAAAATCCTCTTTCCACATCCTCCTATTGTCCTATTCAAGCCACCACTGGGCCTTATTCTGGCCTCCATAGTCATTCCTTTGGCCCCTTTTTCATCCATACTTCTTCACACAGGCACCAAGAGGGACTTTTTTTTTTTTTTTTTTTTTTTTTTTTTTTGCCGTACGCGGGCCTCTCAGTGTTGTGGCCTCTCCCGTTGTGGAGCACAGGCTCCAGACGCGCAGGCTGAGCGGCCATGGCTCACGGGCCCAGCCGCTCCGCGGCATGTGGGATCTTCCCGGACCGGGGCACGAACCCGTGTTCTCTGCATCGGCAGACAGATTCCCAACCACTGCGACACCAGGGAAGCCCAAGAGGGACTTTTAAAAATGCAAACTGGACCATGGCAGACCCCTGCTTAATGTCCTATCAAAATGTAGTTGCAATAAAATCCAAAAGCCTTAACACGATCTACAAGGCTTCACAAACCCCAGCTCCACTGTTCATTCTCTTATGAATGTGCACGCATCCTGGCCCTCTTTAGTTCCTGAAGATTCTGAACACTGTCCTGTCTTAGGACTTTCAAGCACACTCTCTCCTCTCCTTGGGATGACCTTGATGGCTAACACCTGCTTGCCCTCCAGGTTTCAGATCAAAAGCACTTTCTCAGAGAAGCGTTCCCTGGCCTTTCACTTTTTTTCCTTCCTAGCGCCTACCACAGTTGAAATTACATGCATGTGTGTGTAACTGTGCACATACAATTAAATGCATGTCGTCACACATATACACACGTACAACTAGTAAGGATCTATCTCCCACCCCCCATGACAGCACGCAGCATATTTTCCTTATTTCACGGCTGCATTGCCCCACATGTAACTTTCTTTCTGGGCCACATTAAGTACTTAATGCATTGTACAGAATGCATTCATATCTAATTATTCAAAATCATTAATTTGAAAATGGTGCCTTAGTTGAAATTTGTTTTATCAACCAGATGAAATAAAATGATTTATGTGTATCCATCATGAAAAAGTGCTTTTCGGTACAAAACAAAGTTACATTCATTTAAAAATATCGTACTTGAGAAGCAAAGAATAAACAGATGAGAGTGGTCATCACTTATTTAGGTTAACGCTAACATTAACGGTGCATAATTAATCACGCAGTCATGAGTTAAATGAATAAATGATGACCTTGGGGACCGAATGGCCACCGCGCACAGTATCATCTCATTCACTGTGTGTCTGGTGGATGACATTACCTAGTTGCTGCAGTTTAGTTACATATGTTTCTTAGTTGGTAGTATGTGCAATAAATAATAATTATTTAATGTGATATTGTAAAAAATATAGATAACATTCCTTGAGTACTTACTCTGAGTCAGATTTATTTAATTCTTATAAGATCTCCATTACATAGATATCATCTTCCCACTTTACAGGTTGGAAAACTGAGACTTGGAGAGCTTAAATTACTTGTCAGTCTAGCAATGGAAGGAGCAGGGCATCGACCGCAGGTCTGTCTGACTCCACTGTTCTGTCTTCTCTTGGGTACGTTTCCCTGACCTGCCCAGGGAGGGCACAGGGGACCACCTTCCTTTCTGTTTAGATATCTCCCCTTAATAGCACACAGAAGATTTCTTAACTCAGCTTGATGAGAAAAGACTGAAGTAAAGAGAGCTATGTAGTTTACTGATGATTAAATCCTGTTTGTGCACTTGAACGTGTATTTAAGAAAGAGATTAATATTCAAGCTTGTGCACGGTAGTTCCTGGCATTACTACCAAATTCCCCAATATTGGTATTGGTGAGGCCTCATCTAGGAACTGATCCCCACTGGGTAACACTATAGTGACTTATATCTCTTAATTAATCTCTACAACAACTCTATGAATTAGGTATTTTCCATAAGTAAGGAAAATGGGGCAAACACTGTGTCCACGTCATGGAGCAGCCAGCCTGGAGCGAGTGGATGCCTCCTCCCCACCTCCCGGGGATGCTGGGCGCATCCCTGCTTCCTTAGGGAAACGTCAAGAGTCAGGACCGTCATGAACAGGGGGCGCCACCGAGGCAGGGACTGTTGTGGGGTTGATCAGAAGTCAGTGTGAGTCCAAGCTGGAACCAATAAGAGAAAGGAGGGGTGGGCTGTGCGAGTGAAACCAGAGGGGGCTGGATGTCCAAGCTTCCGGCACAGGTGCTGAGCAGGTAAATGGGTCCGAGGGCGCTGGCCAGGCGGGCAGACCCCTGCCCATCCTCGTGCCTCCAGCCAGGAGCCTTGGGGGCAGTCTCATCTGCTTCTGGGAAGGCCTCCCCCTCACCTCCCTGCTCGCCGGCACTGTCCCTGCTGTCACCGTTAGAGTGGACCCTCCTGAACCAAAACCAGCTCCTCTAAGGAAGCTGTTCAGTTTGAGCTGTGATGGCCTGCGGTCACATCCTCCAAGGACAGACTTTGCACTTTAGCTGCACGGAGTGTGTATCACCACCCTCCCTCACCGTCACGTTTCTCCCACAGATGATCTTTGAGTTCCTAGTGGTTGATGCCCCAACTCGCAGCCCTGGGGAGTCAAGGTGCCTCAGATGTGGGCCTCCCACCCTGGGCTGCAGAGCATCCTTGGCTCCTGTGGGCATCTTGTTCCCAGACTTCCCTGGTGTTTTCCGGTGGAGAAATTCTCACGTGGGTTGTGTGCTTGCAGAAAGGGCTCTGTCCTTGCCCCGGTGGCCCATCCTCTCTCTCCCTGCAAGCATCCTCTGTCTGACTCTGGGCTGAGGCTGACAGCCGTGGTCTCCCAGGTGGAACGCAATCTGTGACACACTTCCAAACCACAGTCAAAGCTGGCCAGTGCTAAGCCCCCTGCACCCCGGGCTCCAGAGCAACTTTATCGTTCAGGGCTTCAAATGCCAACGTGTCCGCCTAGAAAGTCTATCATTTCTGACTCAAACATTGTAGTAAGTTCCACAAGACATTGTAGTAAGACTTTACTGATTATTTTTTTCCAATAAACGAATGCAAACATTTTTACACCCTGGTTTCAGTTCCAGTAACTGTGTTAAAATATTTGGCTGAGGAAATCGAAGACAGTTGAAAGAGTATTGTAGACATCAACTCAGCCCTTCAACAATGCGTTCAATACCTCGAAAAGCAAGAGGAAATCAAGGATGAAATGAAATAGTAAACAGAGCGAAGGCAGATTTCACATATGGTGGCAGCTCTGTCATTTCGAGCCTCAGATGGAACAGTGGATCAAAATGCCGAACGTGATGGATGAGGCTTGCGTGTCCCAGATGAGTTGCTTTGGCTGCTGACGCAGAGCATGCTTTTTGCACAATGTATTCTAAGTCGGAAGGAAAAGAAATTTAATGTCTGGCAAAGTTTAGTCTCATCCCACGGGAACTTCCATGCCCTGGGATATCCTTGCAAGAGATGGGAGTCCAGGCACGCTATTCAGTGTTTAGCCCCTCAATGGGAGAGAGAAACAACAAAGAGATCAACAGCTCTGCCAGGCACCCCGGGTTGGTCCCTTGCAGGATCCTCCCGGGCCATGCCCACCTCTCAGATACTGATTCTGCCCTGTCTCACCAGCAGAGTCCTCTCAAGCCCAAGGCCCAGGCGTCCCTCATGTGTCCTAAAGTCTCCATATGGTAGAGCTTCATTTCCTACCCACTGCAGTGGTTCCTAGTTCCATTTCTGGCTCTGGTTTCCATGCAGAGTCCTCTGAAGCTATCTCCCTCTGCTGGACGAAACATTATTTGTGGAGGAACAGGGTCCGCCACTGGCTTCTCTGATCCCAGGACTGTGTGGGAGCCCCCTCTCCACTTCCCAAGACGCGGTCACGGGATCATCTATCCCCCACGAGCTGCAGGTGAGACGTGGTCCAGGCCGTCCTTGTTAAGTGGCTGAAGGGGATTAGTGTCACTCGCCTCTCAGGCTCTTTGAAATGTGCCTCTAATTTCAAAAGTCATGAAGTAGAGCCGCCTGTCCTGCACTATTTTTATCATGTATTTCAACAAGGCTAATCCCTGTACTGTACAAGGAAACACCTGTGTCCACAGCCTCTGGCTCTGGTGTCCCAGCAGCGCCCAAGCACAGTCTAAGGTATGTGCCCGTGAGGGACACTTGTCCAAAGATGCCATCTGATTGAGTGACCAGAACCTTTTGTGCCTTCTGTGGGTGACAGGAGATTTGTGGCCTCGTGGATGCTGTCCAGCGATGTGTGAATTACCTGGCATAGCCCACTTCTGCCTGAAACCATTCCTGACATGCCATCCGTTGCCACAGAGACCATGTCGCAGTGTTTGTTATATCTTTCTCTCTCTATCATGGGTCTTAACCTCCTTTCATCACTTTTTCTCTCTGGACTGAATTCTAAAACATCTCTTCAGGTCTATCTTTTCGTTTGTTAATTTCTCTTCCTCTGAGTCTGGGTCAGTTAAATAGCATTCACTGAATTTTAAATTTCAGTGCTTATATTTTTCACTTCTAGACATTCTACATGGCTCTTAATCCAATCTCCTAGGTCTTTCTTTCTAATCTCTTCTTCATTACTATTTTTGATCCCTTTTCTTTCCGTGTCATTGAACTTATCCAATGTATTTGTTTTAATGTCTGTTGTCTGATAATCCAACATCCAATATCTTATTCCAGTTCTGCTGAATTTTGTTTCTGCCTCATGCTCATAGGCCTAGCTTCCCTGTAAATTTCACGATTTTTAACCATGAAGCTTTATCTGAAGGAACTGAAAGTATCCTTTGAAAACTAGGTTAAAGGTGGGAAGGAGATTCTTTCAGAGAGGATCTGCATTTGCTTCTGTTGGTTCCCAGGTGCCTTACCTACCAGGGATGGCTTTCAGCTAATGTATAGGGTTAAAGTTTTGGACTACCCATATAAGACTCACCTGCTTGAGGCCTGGCTTGTCCTTACGAATACTAGGTGGAAATTTTCTTTCTCTACCCAACTCAAATCTTTAAAATTGGACATTTCTCTAGCTATCCCCTGGGGAGAGGAATGTGGGTTTATTTCCGGTTCACCTTTATGTTAAGGGCTGGCAATCTGGTTGAAGTTGCGCTCTTTTGTGGGGCAGGGGGAGACTTCTCACCTTGGACAGACCCCTGGTTTTGTTTCCTTCTCCTTATGCCCTAAAAAGCTATGGACATGTAAGCTCAGGTTCATCTAGGTTTGGCAAATACTTTAGTTTGGCAAATACCTGCTTTGATAATTCCTGTCTTTCTCTAAATCCCCACTTTCCAGGTCTCTGCAGCATCGAAAACATTTTTAAAAATACAACACCTTAGGGCTTCCCTGGTGGCGCAGTGGTTGAGAGTCTGCCTGCCGATGCAGGGGACACGGGTTTGTGCCCTGGTCTGGGAAAATCCCACATGCCGCAGAGCAGCTGGGCCCGTGAGCCATGGCTGCTGAGCCTGCGCGTCCAGAGCCTGTGCTCCACAACAGGAGAGGCCACAGCAGTGAGAGGCCTGCGTACCGCAAAAAAAATAAAATAAAATAAAGTAAAATAAAATACAACACCCAGGAGTTCCATGGTGGTGCAGTGGTTAAGAATCCGCCTGCCAATTCAGGGGACACTGGTTTGAGCCCTGGTCTGGGAAGATCCCATATGCCTCGGAACAGATAAGCCTGTGCGCCACAACTACTGAGCCTGCGCTCTTGAGTCCACAAGCCACAACTACTGAGCCCTCGTGCCACAACTCCTGAAGGCCACGCGCCTAGAGCCCCTACTGCACAACAAGAGAAACCACTGCAATGAGAAGCCTGCGCACCAACGAAGAGTAGCCCCCGCTTGCCGCAACTAGAGAAAGACTGCGTGCAGCAACAAAGACCCAACACAGCTAAAAATAAATAAATAAATAATATAAATAAATTAAAAAAAATACAATACCCAGAATTTGTACCTGTTTTATATGGAATCAGTTGGGTTTGGCCATGTGCTAGAGACAAAAACCTGGAATTCAGACTTTATGGAAACGTCAGTTTACATCTCTAGCATTCAAGTAACTTTATGCGTGTATAACATACAGTTTTAATGTGAGTGTTTTGGGTAACATTTCAGAAATTAAGATTGAACAAAATGTTTATTGCCTTTGTTCTGATTATAACAACATTATATGCTCACAGCAGACACTAAATGAAATGGAAAAGTATTGATAAGGAGGTTAATATCACCACTAATCCCACCATCCAGAAGTAGATGCTATTCATATTTTGTTATATCTACTTTTATTCAGCTTTGATAGGCTATTCTATTTTTAAATAGTTGAAAATTGTTTTCAAATAGATTTATTTAACTGGAAGATGATCATTCTTTTTTGAGATGTAAGTCACAGGACAGCTTTATTTCTCTCCTTTCTATTCTGAGGTTGCAGCAGATCAGTTAACTGGCTTGTAAGATACACTACATTCCTCAGTGTAATCTAGCCTGGTGCATCTAATCAAAAGAATCCACTTAGAAAACCACGGGGGAGCAGTAACTGAAGAAACAGTGCCACTCGGTGAGGGGTGTAAAGTGTCCAGCTGTAAAGGACTGAGGCAGAAATGACCTTATCATCATTTAAATACTGCTGTAGGCTGTGTTTGAGCTCCGAGGAATGGAAAGGGGGATATGGTGGAATGAGGGCCAGGATTGAAAGTGTCATTTGTATTTTACAAATAAAAATGCTTCGATATAATAATCTAATTATAATTACAGAAGTTTCACATTAGCTCAGACCTCCAGGGCCTCTCTCTGAGACAGGGAAAGAGGTACACCCACCTCACACCCCAGGCATCTTGAATGTGATCATCTGGACTCCCTGGGTAGATAGGGGCTCTTTATCCAAGATGCTAAAGTCTCTGAAAAATGACAAAGATCTCCAGTTGAGCTGAAATACTTTGGTCTGTAACCATGCTTTCCTGTCCACTAAAGCCTGGAAGGGAGCCTCCCTGAGTGAACATGGACCCAATTTCCCGGTGCGGGGAGGTGTAAGGGGTGCAGAACATGGGAGAGGATTCCAACGAAAGAACCCAAGGCCACAGGTGTCAGCAAGACCAAGGAAATACAAGTACCTCTCGTTAGATCCCAGGAGCACAGAAGGTGGAGGGTCATTTTTTGACTCATTTAGAAGTCCTAGCTGGGTGTACGCTACCTTTTGACTCAGAGTCAGACGAAGGATAATACATTGAGCTTTATTTAGGGTGAGTTGGACCCCTTTCTATGACAAAAAGCACAGGCTCTGGTGTCAGAGATGATCAGCGTCTAGGTGCTAAGTCAGCAGCTCCGTGGCTGTGTGAACTCACAAGAGATACTTACCGTGTCCTCTATAACATGGTGATGATAATCCCTATCGTTGCTGGGGTGCTGGCAGGATTGAAGGTGATCTCTCTACCTGGCACAGGTAACTAGCAGTGATTTCACCTGACTGTGTAGGTCTATGTGTTCTGGAGTCATACTTTGATCATCATTGCTCCTAAAATAGCTAGCACATAGTAATTTTTTTATGTTCCAGTAAAACTTTATTAAAAAAAAAGCAGGTGGCAGCTGGATTTGGCTTGTTTGTCAGTTTTTTTAATTTTTTATTTTATATTGGAGTATAGTTGATTTACAATGTTGTGTTAGTTTCAGGTGTACAGCAAATTGATTTTTTTTTTTCCGGTATGTGGGCCTCTCACTGTTGTGGCCTCTCCCGTTAGCGGAGCACAGGCTCCAGACGCGCAGGCTCAGCAGCCGTGGCTCACGGGTCCAGCCGCTCCGCAGCATGTGGGATCCTCCCAGACCGGGGCACGAACCCGTGTCCCCTGCATCAGCAGGCGGACTCTCAACCACTGTGCCACCAGGGAAGCCCTAGTTTCTTTGTATTTTGTTGCTTGAGGAGAGGTGTGTCCAGGTGCAAGCACTGCAGCAAAAGCTCCCAGGTCCCAGCTGGTCTCATTCCCCCCTGAGAGATTACATCCTTATTCTTAAGGGGTAAGGGGCCGAAGGTCTCTGCTTCTGAAACTTCTTCCTGCTGGACAGGGGCCGCAGACCGTAGCCTACCCTAGAGGTGTAGAAGTCCCTCGCTGACTGTTCCAAGGACCTGGAGGGACCTGGGCTGCTTTCCACTGGAATGTGCTGACTGGGACGTTCCAACAGCTCGAAGCTTCTGAGTTGTGCGCTCAGTGTCTGCTCAGGCATCTGGACCTGGGGGTGGCCCCTTATTTCCAAGCCTTTTGCCTGAGTCCTGATTCTGTCCACAAGACTGACTAGATGTCCGTCCATACTGGCTTTTGATGCACCCCTCCTCCCCTTGACACCTCAGCCTGTCCATCTGCTCCACTCACGTAGCCGGGATTCCCCACAAGCACGTGCACCTGCGGGGAATTGGAAACGGAAGCAGAAAGGAAGACACAAGTTTTCAGGTGTGGCAGAAAGAGGGCGTTGAAAGTTGAGTCCCACTGTGAAAAACGATCAAGTCGTTTTACCTGGAGGCTCATTTAATAAATGATAGCCATGAGCTTCCCTGGTGGTGCAGTGGTTGAGAGTCCGCCTGCCGATGCAGGGGATACGGGTTCGTGCCCCGGTCCGGGACGATCCCACATGCCGCGGAGCGGCTGGGCCCGTGAGCCATGGCCGCTGAGCCTGCGTGTCCGGAGCCTGTGATCCGCAACGGGAGAGGCCACAACAGTGAGAGGCCGGCGTACCGCAAAAAAAATAAAATAAATAAGTAAATAAATAAATGATAGCCGTCAGTCAGTAGGGTGGTGTCAGATAAATGAAATATTTAACACGATGTAATAATCCCTCCACTAATGTTAGAATGCTCGCATTTGTTAATCCAAGCACCCCCTGATGAGATTGGCTGAGTGGCTGAACATTCTGGAAAGCTGCTCACTAAATCATGGGACCCCCTTGAGTCAGGGGAGGGAGGTCCTTCTTTCCTGGTCCTCTCAGGGAACCTGGTGTGCTTTCCTCCAATTAACAAACCATGGATTTAAGGACACCTAGAAAATTTCTCTCTCTCTCTCTCTCTCTCTCTCTCTCACCCCCTTGTGGACAGAATTTGCACAGGCCTCCTGCAAGCTCCCTTCTCGGGTGGAGGATGCTGGTAAAAGTACCTCCTCTTATCTCCCACCTTGTAATTTGATATCTGCTGTGAACAGAGGGACAGACAATAGACCTTCCCCAGCACGGTGATTGGTTTGCTTGTTCACAAAACCGGGGTCAGCTGAGGCTTTGTCAGCTTTTGGCTTTCTGATGAGCAGCATAAAAGACAAAAGAAAAAGAAAAAGAAGAGAAAGAACTGTTATTCAGAATTCCCAGGCTCACAATAGAGTTGTTAATTCAAGACCAAACTGCTTAGATAAATCGACTCATGGCACCCTATTAATTTATATGTTAAGTACTCAGTATCCATTTCTGGATTATTTTCATTCGATGATCAAACAGTACTACCTCTAAGGGAGACAAAAGCTGTTGTATTGTTCCTGTGTCCCAGAGGCCCCCTTCACTGGCTAAGCCTTCTACAGCACGACTGCAAACTCACCGAGGACCAGACTGGCTGCACGTGACACGGACGGGTCTTTGCTCCGGCCACCTGTCAATCACTCTGGGAAATATATGTGAAGTCATATTTTTAAAGCTTCAAAGAAAGCTCTTGTTCGATTTCAAATAGGATGACTTCCAAATCTTTGGGAAAGATATGAGCAGGAAGAACCTCGTGCACTAACAGAAAACTTGAAACACAAACCTTAGCAAAGAGCCATGAAAAACAGTCAGTTTTTAAGGACGGGGGAAAATATGCAGAACTTTATATATACCGTGCGATTCAAATTTTAATACGTGCACATGCATGCATGTGGGTAGATGTTAGAAAAAAGACCAAGGAGAAATGGGCCAGAATGTGTTGGTTTCTATATGAACATATGTTGCTTTCATATTTAGAGAAAACAATGTAACAGCAACAACCACAAAATAAGAAGGTGGGACCAGATGTGTAGACAGATGTGCAGGACATCCCCAGACCAAACCGCTGGTCAACCTTAGGGGCTGATGGGCATGACGTCTTCCCAAGGGGCTGGGTTAGGAGACCTGCCCAGCCCACCTCTGCTCCCAGCACCTCGTCTCTTTGTCAGGGATGTGTTTCACCATACGAGACACATCATTTGGTAGGAGATGAATGAGTTGGGAAGATATATAGGGCTTAGAAAATGTTTCATTTTTAGAAATGTATCATGCATAGCAATTAAAGGCACCTCATACCTTCCAACAATCATTTTGCATCAACGGGAAACAACCAGGTTTAACCTAAAATGGAAAAAAATAAGCCAGTATAGACAAACTCCCAAATATTGACATAGATTTTTTTCAGCCATCATTCCTGAATCAACATATAATTATTGAAGACCTCCTTTGTGCTTCTAGTCACTGACTGAGGTTTCAGAAGAGAATAAGAAAGTCTCTCCCCTCATGGACGTTACCTTCTTCTGGAAGGAGACAGGAAACCAATGAGGAAGGAAAGCATGACGGGGGTGTGTTCATGGTTGTCCAATATGTTAGTTTGCTTTATAACCGCTATATATGATTTCAGAGAGTGTTAACTGCTATAGAGGAAAATTAATCCAGGCTAACGGTGTAGATGGTAATATGGGGGGAAGCAGCTGCAGAAGGAGGCAGGTTTGGACCAAGAATGCAGAGAAGGTAAGACCCCATCTTATTCACTCTTCTTCCCCCAGACGGCTGAGCACAGTCTGAGGAACTACAGACTAATAGTTTTCTTAGTCAATGTTATCAACATCATAAAAATATCTATTACGACTGACATGCTTTAATAATTTTTTGAGATTTACCTTAAGGAACATTTCTCTGGCCCAGAAAGCCTCAGATTATCACTGAAATGAAAATGTCATATCAGCATGAAATGAAAATGTCATATCAGAAATTAATTTGACTTCCTAGGATCCTATTGCAAACGATGTGTGAACACACTTTGGAGAGAAATTCTGGTCAGCTGATACTCTGGTTAACAGAGAACCACCAGATGTCACACTTTGCAAGACTGATATGCAATGTTAGGAAATTGGGTCACGGGAAAATAGACTTGATACTAGAATCTCATAGACTGTAACCCAACCATTGATGTTTCAGAGCACCTTGGGGTCTTGTGGTGTCTGCTGTGACGACCCCTTGATTCTGCCCGTGTGCCAGTGAATCACGATGGATTATTTGGTCCACTGCAGAGAGAGATGGCATGAATACACGGGGACAAGAATGGGGACTCTTATTGGCGGTAGGACAGGGAATAAGTCACATTCCCCCCCCCCAGTTGTGAAATAAGTCCCACACGAAGTAAAAACAAAGCAGTAAAAAGTTGAAAGATGAAACTTGACAGAAAAAAACCCTCTTACATTGGAGACCATAGTGTTAAGTTATCAGAGGTTATACATGTCCTTGTCTTTGTAAGCAGGGCTGTGGCTCCCACGGCCCCTCTTCACTTTCCCGGGCTGCCAGACAGAGAGGCTGAGCTGGCAGGAAAAGGATGAGGCTTGTCCCCCCTCCCAACTTAGCAGGTCTGAGAGCACCTGTCCTGATCACGTGTCCTTGGTCTGATACCACCCTAGTCTTTTGTGCTTCCTTCTGCCCCCTTGATATGATCGCCGTGTCAACCCTTTTTTTTTAAAAAAATTTTTAGCTCACCCATGCTAGATAACCCCTGCCCTCACATCTCTCCAAAACTTATTTCAGGAAAGAACTTAACTTAAAACCCTTTGTTGTTTGGAGAAACACATGTGAGTCTGTGTTTTCTTGTTTTCTGTGGTATTTGCATTTTAATACTCACCTTGAATTTTTTCTAAAAGAGCTATGTCTCTTTTTTAGGGTTTTCAGAAACTGATTGAGAATGGTGGTCTTGTATATACACTACCAAAAGTAAAATGGATGGCTAGTGGGAAGCAGCCGCATAGCACAGGGACATCAGTTCGATGCTTTGTGACCACTTAGATGGGTGGGATAGGGAGGGTAGGAGGGAGGCCCAAGAGGGAGGGGACATGGGGATATATGTATACATATAGCTGATTCACTTTGTTTTGTTTTGCTTTGTTTTTAAATTTTATTTATTTATTTTTGGCTGCATTGGGTCTTCGTTGCTGCGCGCGGGCTTTCTCTAGCTGCGGCGAGCGGGGGCTACTCTTCATTGCCGTGTGCGGGCTTCTCCTTGTGGTGGCTTCTCTTGTTGTGCAGCACGGGCTCTAGGTGTGAGGGCTTCAGTAGTTGTGGCACATGGGCTCAGTAGTTGTGGCACACAGGCTTAGTTGCTCGGCGTCATGTGGAATCTCCCCAGACCAGGGATCAAACCCATGTTCCCTGCATTGGCAGGTGGATTCTGAACCACTGTGCCACCAGGGAAGTCCCTGATTCACTTTGTTGTACAGCAGAAACTAACACAGCATTGTAAAGGAATTATACTCCAGTAAAGATATAAAAAAATAAAATAAAAAGGGAAAATAAATAAATAAATAAGTAAATAAAATGTGTTAAGAAGCAAAAAAAAAAAAAAAAAAAAAAGGTGGTCTTTTTTTCCCTCATCCAGGGAGTGAGTTAACAAAAAATATTTATTATTATCATCATCATAATGACCACTATGGACTTTCGAAACTCTTCCATAGGCACCATTCTTTCCAGGACCCTACAATGGCATCTATAAGTTGTCAATCATGTCACCTACCTTTGAGGCTTGCTACGGTTCTTGAAAAAAAATATTCGAAGATCCTTCCTAGTTCTAACATCCTGCAGTTGACCTGTTCCATGGAACAGGCTCCTGCAATCTTCTTTTTCTGTCTAATCCACAGACATAACTGTTTATTTCGATACAATAACTGTTCATTTTCAGTTGCATCTGCCAGGAGTGTTGCCATAAAGTGTGGCATACTTCCAATCTTCGGGCGATGCGCCTCTTTAAAGACCCAGATGCTGGAGAAAATGCATCCCGTGGAATCACTATGGACGTGTGGTACGTTTACCTACTCTGAGCTGGGCCAAGCCTGTTGTGGGAACTACGTGATGTAGGCATCATGCATGTATGGCTTCGTGCAACGTTAACATAGAATGTTTGCCCACATCTGGCCGTGTGCTTTGAAATACACACTACTTGTAGGTTCTGACCATGGACAGCAGATGGCGCGCTCGTTTTAGGATTCCAGCTCCTAAGTGCGGCAGTAACCACGGAAAATTTCAGGTGCATATAAAAATTTATGCATTTTTTTTTCTCTGCCAAGCCAGAAATGTACTCCATTTTCTTTAATCGGGTTCATTTGCTTCCTACTGTGTTACTTCAATTGGGTAATAGTCAACCCGGCTTCTCCTCTGGCTATCTTCTTTCCTAGAGCAGGGTATGAGGTTTGAGATTGGCCGGAGTTGAGGGTTAATGGTCAGTGCAGGTCTGGCAGACACATTAAGTGCTGTATTTTCCTGCAGGGCTAGGCTGGGTGTCCTTCCTGACAGTTGCAAGTGGCCTCGTGCGACACCGTCTTGACGGGAGCATGTTTGCCCTGGGTGTGGAGCCTGTCTACTCCCCTGTCTGAGGCAAGGGAGCCTGGAGCCGGGAAAAGGCTTCCCCAGAAAGCTGGGAGGGCGTCTGTGCCAGGCAAGGAGTGTGCTGGGGGCAATTCCCAGGGGCACCCAGCTGACCTCCCGGGAGGCACCTGTGCTCATTCCCAGTGATGGAGCGTGAGCACGCCTTTGGTCAGCTACCGGGCACTGGTTCATTCACTCATTCCTGCAATCATTCATTCAGTAAACACAAGGCCTCCTGTATGCCCAAAGTGCTGTTTGCCCATGTATTAGTCAGGGTCCAATCAGGAGGCAAAAACCACATCAGCTATTTTAAGAGAGAGAATTTAATCTAAAGAACTGTAAACTCTGCATAAACTGTTAACCAGGCAACCAAATAGACAAAAGAAGAGCAAGGTATCCTCCGGCGGTGGTGATGGGAGGAGTGGCTGTCCCCTGGGGGTGGGGATGGGGGTGGGTACCATTTCTGGAAGCCCCGGCCAGTCCTGCCGGGTCTTAGCTCTGAGAAGGCTCCGCTCAGCTGGTGCGGGTCTCTGAGCCTGTGTGATGAGAGCGGTTCTGTGAGTGTTAGAAAAACTGCAAACTTGAGTCGGCCGCTGCTGTGGACAGGAAATGCCACCATCGGGGTGAAGAAACGCAGCCAGCAGGGATGCTCAGAGGAATGGTGAGCTCTGGGAGGATCAAGTCCCAGCTTCGTGCTCCCTCCTTGCCGTCTCCCTCTAGCGCCCCCATTGGCAGGTCGGGGCCAGCGCACAACAGTGATGGGCAGTCAGGGCTCCTGCCTCTGGGGCAAGGTGTAGAGACACTGCCGAGTCATGCATGGAACTTCATTCCCACCCCCATGGGCTGAACTTAGACTGCGAGCAGGACCCATTTCCTCTTGTTGCTCCAATGGGACATAAAATTTCACTAAACGTAACATAACTTATTTCCTCTCTTTTGCTTGAAGATTCAAATGAAATTTCCTCACTCCCATCTTTTCACCTCCCTCCCATCATTACATACTCCTGTTTCCTTAGCCTGGTCTTACTCTTCACAAAAATCAGATATAAGAGCAAGAAAAGTATGTCACAATGTCATCGTGGGTCTTTTGTTGAATGTAAATGTATGTGTTGGATTGAATTAATGCACTTTGAAACTAGACAGAGCGACTACACTTTCAACAGCTTCCATTATGACGGTAACGTCTTGTTATCAGATCTAATCCATTTGACATATATTGGCATTCCCGTTCTTTGTTAGAATGTTGACTTATGCATTTTATTTTTGAATCAAGCAAAGTAGAAGTGGAAGGTATTGTGGAGGTTTGGGTCCAAAGGAGAGGAAATAGAATTGAATGGAAAATTATTTTGAAGACCACCTGGTCATTGCTTTTCATCCAGAAAATGCATTTATCAAGGACAATAAGTATCAGAGGACAAGCCCCAGTCCAAACTGTACAGAGGCTGAAAGCTAGGAAGGCAGGTGGTTGGTGAAGGAAGGGTACCAAACCAGAAGTACTGAAGATAGAGGTTGGGCTGGGAATTATCTGTTGGCAGTACATCTCCTGCTGTTGTTTCTCATGGTTCACAGGCCAGAAATTTGGAAACTGCATTTCCCCTCCTCCCTGGCCAGGAGTGCTTGGCATACATTTAACATTCCATCAGTGAGATGAGCTCAGTTGATATTTGGAAAGCGGGAGGAGGATGTTTCTCCCTCTGGAAGCCATGGTTGTGCTTCCAGCAGATGAGTTATCAGCAATTTCAGCCCTGACATTTGTATCAGTCTGCAGAGGTTCATCTAGGGGACCCACAGCAATTCTCTGTAGGTTCCTGACTTGGGGCGACAGCACCTCTTTGGTCTCTAACAGCAAATCTGAAAGTTATGGTGGTGCCTGATTCCCCCTCTTTCAGGCTTCCAGTGGTTTTATGAGCACCTAATTTCCTCTCTTCAATCCTTTCCTGCTTGATCTACTAAAGTGGTCTCTACTTTCCTGAGCAAACTCATACTTAATTCAGAGGTGTGAGGGGAGCACAGTCCAAAATGCATATTCCTTTATAAAGTCATTTTCTCTGATGAGTAAGTCTTATGCCACCGTGTTTACCAGCTGGACAAGTTTCAAGAAGCTCAGAGATTATATTCGCTATATTTCTTGATGACCAAACTTAGGTTTGGACAAATCTTGATAGCTTCAGAAACCTCTTCTTCCTGATCCAGAATTAAATATCCTTCCAGTACCTGTAATGTACAAGGGACAGCTGAGGTGACTATTATGAGGAAATGCCTGCCTTTTTTGCTGGTATGAACCAGACAATCCAAATTAGAAACAAGCAGACAGTGCCCTCTTTCCTGTGGACGAAGGTAAATGAGAATCACTTTTCATACAGTAAATCTGACTCAAGTCTTTTATGAAAGGTGAAATTTAATATTCATCCCTGGAATGAAGATTCATCTCTTTAAAAGCTGTTCACTGTCTCAGGGTGTTAGTACTCATGTGGGATGGATTGAGATGGTTCCATCAATTCTGTCTTCCCAGGGGTTCTTGATCTGCAGGAAAAGAATTTAGTCCCTGAAACGGAATTATTTTGAACAGTCCTTGTCACAAATAGATTCTTTCTCTTTGCTCTATCTCCCACTATTTATACTTTTTTCTAGTTTTAATTTGTCTTAAATCTGCATTATATTATGAGTTTATAAATGTAAAATTTTATAAATTGCAGAGGGTTCAATAAATGCTTTGTTATTATTTCCCATTCACAATTTCTTGAATAAGTTCTTTCCTTGTAAATACTGAAAAGTGGAAGGATCTGTAGCATTGTTGGTCAGAATAACAGTCTAAATGGAGACCACTCAGTCCATCTGGTCGTGGCATTTCTGAGCAAGGACCGTGCTGACCCATGCAGACCAAATCTACAAGGCTATTGTCCTTTCATTTGAGTGATGTGTTTGGTATTTGAGTGAGAGACATTGATTGATAATGCTTAGTATTTGCTGTTCTTTAGTGCTACTACACAGATGATCTTACTGGTAGGTCACAAAGATACGGGGAGGTAAGGAGAACAATTAGGAACATGCCTCCATTTGACCACTTTGGAAAGACACACACTTTTCCCTGCAGCTGTGACAGCCAGGCACCCCAGTTTGGCCCAGACCAGAATTAGTGCAGAGTCTGCCCTGCTTTCTTGGCCTGGCCCTGATAATCCTTAGGGCAACAAAAGGGTAAGACAGAAAGAAATACCAAAAAAGACAAAAAGACATTTCTCCAAAGAAGACATACAGATGGCCAAGAGGCACACAAAAAGATGCTCAACTTCATTAATCATTAGAGAAATGCAAATCAAAACAACAATGAGGTATCACCTCACACCGGTCAGAATGGCCATCATCAAAAAAATCTACAAACAATAAATGCTGGAGAGGGTGTGGAGAAAAGGGAACCCTCTTGCACTGTTGGTGAGAATGTAAATTGGTGCAGTCACTATGGAAAACAGTATGGAGGTTCCTTAAAAAACTAAAAATAGAATTACCATATGACCCAGCAATCCCACTACTGGGCATAGACCCTGAGAAAACCATAATTCAAAAAGACACATGCACCCCAATGTTCATTGCAGCACTATTTGCAATAGCCAGGTCACGGAAGCAACTTAAATGCCCATCAACAGATGAATGGATAAAGAAGATGTGGTACATATATACAATGGAATATTACTCAGCCATTAAAAAGGAACGAAACTGGGTCATTTGTAGAGATGTGGATGGACTTAGAGACTGTCATACAGAGTGAAGTAAGTCAGAAAGAGAAAAACAAATATCGTATATTAATGCATATATGTGGAATGTAGAAAAATGGTTCAGAGGAACCTGTTTGCAAGGCAGAAATAGAGACACAGACATAGAGAACAAACGTATGAACACCAAGGGGGTAGAGCAGGGGCTGGGAAGTGGGGAGTGAGATGAACTGGGAGATTGGGATTGACGTATATACACTAATATGTATAAAATAGATAACAAATGAGAACCTGCTGTATAGCACAGGGAACTCCACTTCGCTGTACAGTAGAAACTAACACAACATTGTAAAACAACTATACCCCAATTTAAAAAAAAGACTAATTTACAATGAGTTGAATAAATTGTTTATCAATATGAAGAAAAACAAGAAAGTTGACCAACCACTGTTTTAGAGGCTTTAAAGTTTTAGATTTTATGTTCCTGTCTATGAGCTAATTCACATTACTTTTTGTGTGTGATATGAGTAGGAATGAAGATCCATTTGTTTACCAGTTGTCTCAACACATTTAACATGACTTTATTTTCCACACTGAATGGGTAGGTCATTATCTGAACTTCAGTTTCATTGATCTATTTGTTTATCCTGACATCAGCATCAAACTCTGCTCGATTACTGTAGCTTTGTATAAGTCTTGCAATCAGGGGCTGTTAGTTCTCCAAAACTGCTCACCTATTTCAGGATCTTTTTTGCTCTTCTAGGTTCATTGCATTTTCACATAACTTTAAGAATCTGTGTGTCAGTGTTATAAAAATTTCCATTGTGATTTTGAATGGGATGGCATTAAATCGATAAATCAGTTCAGGGAGAATAAGACCTTTAATACTTCCATTCATTGAACATGGTATGTATAGATCTTTATTTAGGTCTTTATTTCTGTCAGTCGTATTTTGTAGTTTTCAGTGTAGAGGTCTTAAATATCTTCCATTAATTTTTTTCTGTGTATTTTGTTATCCAATGATACTATAAATATAATTGTATTTAAATTTTGGTTCTGCAAATCTGAAGACAAAATAAGAGTCTATTACAATGAGTCAAAAAAATACAGACATGTTTTTGGTGTAGAAGTTATTATTACAAATTACCTTATAATTCTATGATTTCTACCAAGTGGACATATTTGCTTATGTTGCCACCTCACTCATATTTTGTTGCTGTTGTTCTTAATAGATGGCAATATTTGCATGTGATTCTGGTATACTAAAAATAAAATTTTTCTTTTAAAGAAAAAAAAAGAAACCTTCAAGAAAAGTAGAAATAAAACTTGTCCAGCTATTCTAAAAGTCTAAGAGGTGAAGAGCATAAATTTATCCTGTCACTTAAAGAGTTGGGATTCTATAGAGTTGCCACATGATCCAGAAATCCCACTTCTGAGCATATATCTGGACAAAACTATAATTCGAAAGGATACATGCACCCCTATGTTCGTAGCAGCACTATTTATAATACCCAAGACATGGAAACAACCTAAATGTCCAGTGACAGATGAAAGGCTAAAGAAAATGTGGTGTACATACATACATATATATATGAATATTACTCAGCCATAAAAAAGAATGAAATAATGCCATTTGCAGCTACATGGAGGGACCCAGATATTATCATACTAAGTGAAGTGAGTCAGAAAGAGAAAGACAAATACCAAATGATATCATTTATATGTAGGATCTAAAATAAGACACAAATGAACTTATCTATGAAAGAGAAACAGACTCACAGACATAGACAACAGACTTGTGGTTGCCAAGGGGGAGGAGGGGTGCAGGAGGGATGATTTGGGGGTTGGGGATTAGCAGATGCAAACTATTATATATAGGATGGATAAACAACAAGGTCCTACTGCATAGCACAGGGAACTATATTCAGTATCCTGTAATAAAAACCATAATGGAAAGAAATTTTAGAAAAAGGGCTGGGATTCTATTTGACTAAAACTCTAGCTGGCCTTCCAAGCCGCTGATCAAGAACCACGACCACCAATCACCGTCAACACAACGAGCCTGCCCCGCATGTTGGTCGGCTGGCACAGGTGCCCTAGAAGGTTCTCCGTTTCTCTGAGTGTCTTGTCCCATCTCCTTGACTAGATTGGAAGAGTCTTGGACAGAAACTAGGAACCAGAGAGCCACACACAGCCACCGTGCCTCTCCTGCCTGGCAGCCCAGCTCCCGTGAGGCTGACCAAAACACCATGTGGTCACTTCTGACCCTCCAGCCAGCGTTCCCTGGCAGATCCAAGCACGCCTCCTGTGTAGGGAGGGAAAGAGGCAGCCCTCCGGTGAGAGAGTGTCCCCGCTTTCCACACCCACACCCGCACCCTCTTCCCCAGGAGCTTCTCTTCATCCTAATACAGATCAATACATGGGATCAATTGTGTGACTGTGCACTTGTGGGACTGCGAAGACAGTGGGAGCAATGGCCTTAGGGAATGCTAGATGCAGTGATGCAAATAATGTCATCATTCTCTCTCTCTCCCGCTCTCTTTCTCTCTCTCTCCAGCTTGTCTTTGCTTATTTTGGTAGGTTGGCTTGTTCTTTCCCTTCTAATCCAAACAATTTATATTCACTTGGCATGGGACGCTGCCGAAACCAGGCTTACGTCGTGTCAGTGCAGCAACCTCAGAGGAGAGGAGCATCTTCCTCCTCCTGAAGCTCTCTCATGGGCCTCACGTGGGGGACACGCTCACTGCAGTGACCAGCCCCTGGGACGGGGCTGGTGCTATGTGTTCCCAGGCAGGCTCCCAGGAATCACGATTGGTAGCCCCACTGGAAACAAGAGCTGTGGACAGGCAGCTCTCCAGAGGGAAGTACCCACCCCGAGTGTCTATGATGGTGATTCCCCTGAAGAATCAACACATCATCTGTGCAGCAAATTCCTCCTCCTATGGATAAAGGGAACAATGAGAGTGAGTATTTGATCCCATAGCCATACATCTCTGCACAACCACCCACGGGCGAGTTCTCCTGGGGTGAGCAGTGGAATTCAGGCCAGAAGTCATCCTCTTTGGCAGAAGCCAACAGGGAGGCATCCCCCATGGCCATTTCAGCCGTTGGTATTATGTCTGGCTCAAGCCAACATTATCTGTCATTCAGTTTCAGGAACATCTGACACACCTTTCCATGCTGAGAGCTAATTGCCCTATTTTCAAACCTGGAACTGTCCCTCTTGTGATGTTTTTCCAATTGCAGTGATCTATTTGTCTAGCCAGCAAGCACAGCCAAAGCCAGAGCTATTCTCGAGCGTAGTCGGAGTAGCGAGCAGGGGAATTATTCAGCCACACGGTAAACAAAGGGAAATTCTCTCTGAATCAGAAGTTCCAAAGCAATAGCATCCTTTCCATAACCACACATATATGATGATAAAAATGATTTGCTATCCATTCTTAATCTTCATGAAATGAATGCACTCCATCATGAAAGTTGTGCAGGAGCTCCTTACTTCAAATAAGGCCATGAATACATTACCAAAGTAATTAAGTGAGAACCCAAGTGAAATAGAGCGGTGTTCCCTACCAACAGTTCTCTGTAACCAGATAAAAAAACAAAACAATCCACAGGTTAGACACAGGAGATAGAGAAATAAAAACCAAGGCAATAGACATGTAAAAATAAATAAGATCCACTGCAGAACATTGAGCTGGATCTCACGTTTCTAAAACCCCTCGTCATATTATTTTTATTACCTAGGAAAGAAGAAACAATAGGGACTCACTTTAACCTGAACTTTGAGTTATTACTTTATTATTAATAGTTATTGATCACTTGCTATGTATAAAGCCTTCTGGCAAGAAGTATAGAGAATACAAAAAAAGGGGCATAAACTATTGATCCTGTCCTCCAGGAGATCAGAGTCTAGCTGAGGAATTAAGTTATATCCAGTGCACACAAAACTATGAAACTAGATGACGAGGGTTCTATGTCCTATAAGTAGAATATATGCAATTTTCCTCTGGATTTTAGAAGAAAAGAGAAATTAAGGCAAGGGTTTTTGGAGGTGCCATTTGGCCTTGGCCTCGGCATGTGCACCAAGGTGTCATAAAAGGGGATGTTAAGTGGAGGGAGGGAAGGGGTGTGCTCCAGAAAAACATGGTGAGGTCTGGCAAAGAGTGGCATATGCAAGGAGCAGAAATGCAGATAGGAAGAGCAGGAAGATGCAGCTGGAAATGGAGGTGGTAACAAACCAGTGCAAGCCTTCAATGCTAGGATGAAGCTCTCCAGACCTTCTGTACAGGGACGAAGAGGCTGTCAGAACCTTTTGAGAAGGGGTGTGCTGTAGTCAATGGGGTGATGTAGGAGAATCATTCTTGGTCGTGCAGAAGGACATTGGCATTGGAAGAGGATAAACTGGGGGCATGGAAAGTGGCCAGTAAGCTAATTAGAGCTTGGGTGTTGTGTTCGTGTGCTAGGGCTGCCGTAACCAAGTATCCCAGGCTGGGGAGCTTAAACAACAGACGTGGATTTTCACAGTCCCGGAGGCTGGAAATCTGAGATCAAGGTGTCGGCATGGTTGGTTTCCTCTGAGGCTTCTCTCCTTGGCTTGTAGGTGGTTGTCTTCTCCCTCTGTCTTCGCACGGTCTTTCCTGTGTGTGTGTGTGTGTGTGTGTGTGTGTGTGTATCTTAATCTCCTCTTCATATAAAGACATGGTCGTATTAGATGAGGGCCCACCCTAATGACCTCATTTTATCTTAATTACCCCTTAGATGCCCTATGTCCAAATACAGTCACATTGTGTGGTACTTGGAATTAGGACTTCAAGCTGTGAGTTTGGGGGGTGCGCACACTTCAGTCCGTAACAGGCATAATAAGGGTTTGAATGAAGATGGTTTCCTTGGGTGTGAAGAAGAAGAAAAATATCTGGAGGCATCATGAAGGCAGAACTAAAACTCTTAGTGAAATGCTGGAAGTGTGGGGAAGGGAGAAGATGCCGTGGAGACCACGTTTCCTAAAAGGTAAGGGATAGAGGGGAAGGAAGAAGAAGGATGAACAAGGTGACCACAAATAAAAGTTGTTTTTTGTATAGAGGAGAGTTTAACACAAAAGGTAAACAAAGGGAAAGGAGGCAGGAGACAAAGAAACCAAAGGTGGTCTCGGGCAGGTGGAAGAGGGAGAAACGCAAGCTACTGAATTCAGTCTACCTATGGGGGGGTCATCGTTTCCTTTTAGTTAAGACAAGAGAAAATTTAGAGAGTACAGAAGATTGTGAAGACACGTCAAACTGCAGAAGATGGAAAACAAGGGAATTCCCACCAGGTGGTCTCAATTTTCTTGGTAAAACTCAAGGCAAGATATAGTGGAAACATCTAGATAAGTTAATGAACTGAAGTTTTTTGTTTGGGAATCAAAAAAAGGTGTTGGGGTCCCAGTTCTGCTGTGAGATCCTGAGCTCCTCCTTCCCTGTTTGCTGCTTTTCTAGAACAGGAAGTCTACCTCCCTGAGTGCACCTGAAATATGAATGTAAAAGCGTCTTACAAGTTGGAAAGTCCTCTGAAGCCATGGGCTGTTAATCATTGTTTTGTTTATTCATTATGTGGGTGGGAAGATCACCCATCAAGCAGACCCTTTAGGACCATAATGGGTCCAAATGGATCTCAACCTTCATATGCCCTGGGGCCCCATCCTCAGACCAGATTGAGCTGAAATAGACCTATTCTCCAATATGCTGGGCAGACTCCCCTTCCCCAGAGCTTCCCACCTTCAACCATTGGACCCTGAACTTGGTACTTTCCTAAAAAGTTACTGATGTGTCTCACCACGGTGTCCAAAATAATTCACTGCCCACCCAGTAGAGTTAACGTGAAGTTAGCTGGCCCTTCATAAATCACTTCCGTTCTTGCATTTTTTATATCAGGATGTCATATTCCCTTCTAATCTCATATATCACTTCAGGACACAATGTCACTCGCAGATTTTTGAAAAATTGTAGAAAAGATCTTCACTTCTTTGATACATATCAACGACTCTCATTATTCAGAAATTGTCACTATTACTCTTTGATTGATGAACAGCTTGGTTTCCAAAAGTTTGTTTGAAGTCCACTGTTTTCCCCAAGATGAATATTTTCTATTATAAAAATGATATACGTCAGTTAGGTTTATAGGTCAACCTACAAGAATCTATACAACCGTAAAAGAGAATGGACACCATAGCCTTACATCACTCTGTCCAAGCTACGGGAAAGCATTTCGTCTCCCAGCTTCCTCAGAAGCAGAGAGAAGATTCTTTCTCAGAAACACACATCTCAGGACCCCGAATTGGGTCATGTGTCCGTTTTTAAACACTTTCTCTGGGACAGGACATTTGCCAAGTGAAGGCCGCTGCGTGGAGTCATAGATGAGTTACTAGACAGGCAGGTGACGAATGATAGAGACCAACACACTGTATTCCGTCATCGTCCATTATAGGAAGCACTATTATTACATAACACTAAGAAAGGGAAACAATACTGCCAATTATAAGAGTCATCAGTGTTAAAAATGAAAAAAAAAGTGCCTTTCGAATTGATGGAATACAGTATGCACCTTCTTTCCCAAACTAGGTTATTTTCTAACTCATTTAAGTGCAGTTTGGAATAAGGAGGTAGAAGCATCAGAGATCTGAAGATGAAGATTTGAAGAATTCGTTTTCCTTTTTACCAAAAATACAGGCAGGGTTTCCCATTCCTCGGTCTTTTAGACCATCCATTCAAAAACCCATTAATAGAATATGAGCAGAGGCCGTGCACAAGGCACTCTGCTCGGCTCCGTGGGGCGCAGAGAGATGTAAACCATGGCAACAAGCCTCAAGACGTCGTCTTTATGACTTAGTCGAGAAGAGGAATCACAGAGAATAGAAAAGAAAACCTTAAACAGAAGAAGCCATCATATTGTGTTCCAGATAATTCTGGAAGGATCACTGGGGTCTGGCGCCATAGGGAAGACTTTGGACTTGAACTGGATCTTGTGGAATGGATACAGTCTAGACAGCAGTGGCGGTGTTCTGTGCTCTGCTACTGGGCAAGAGCAGAGTGCTCTGATGTAAAAAGGTCCTGAAGAACCTAGGGGTAAGACGGGAATAAACACGCAGACCTACTAGAGAATGGACTTGAGCATATGAGGAGGGGGAAGGGTAAGCTGTGACAAAGTGAGAGAGTGGCATGGACATATATACACTACCAAATGTAAAATAGCTAGCTAGTGGGAAGCAGCTGCATAACACAGGGAGATCAGCTCTGCGCTTTGTGACCACCTAGAGGGGTGGGATAGGGAGGGTGGGAGGGAGACGCAAGAGGGAGGGGATATGGGGACATGTGTATGTGTATAACTGATTCACTTTGTTATAAAGCAGAAACTAACACACCATTGTAAAGCAATTATACTCCAATAAAGATGTTTAAAAAAAAAAGCTGAAAAAAAAATTCATCGGAGACCTCCCTGGAGCCAGCCACATGCTAATGCCCTCCCTCCAGCCTCGTTAGGGAACAGTACACTGGATTTAGTTTCCTCTGCCTTCACTGCATTGATTCTCTCTGTGATCTTCCAGCCAGTGAATCTAAACCAGGTTCTTCTCATTCAGTTCTTAGCCATGCATCTTGGTGGACTGAATTCTCTTTATGCCCCAACTATCAATATCCTGGGACCGATTGGTAGAGTTGTTATACGGGGAATGGTATTCTGAGAGCACTTTCTCAGGGAGCCAGGACTACTAAAACCCAACCCATCATCACAACTCTCTCCTAAGTCTCTGAGGTTCAAGGACGATGATAAGTATATTAAGGGCTAAGGAAGTTGGCACTGCCTTTGGTTTTGACCCAAATCCCAGTGTAGAACTCCAATAGGCTGGGCTGCATCTTGACAAAGACTCAGTTGTCCAGGACTGATGCCCGAGTAGTCACATTTCTCTCTTTCCAAACCTAAATTTCAGATTATACTGTTGCACAAAGAAAAGCCATATATTTATATCCCTGACAGATAAGAACTAGAACAGAGAGTCCTCATTTCCTTGTAAGAATTTATGCTCATCTCCAAGTTCAACCCGCCCGAGAATGGGGCCTGATCCGCTGGCTTTGATCATTTCTTCCTTGACCGTGGAGTCAGGCAGGGAGACATCTCTCCCCTGGAAAGTCTCAGGAGTTACCCTCGTTTCTGATCTGCAAAGTAGAATACATCGGACGGCAAAGGAATGAAAACAAAATCGCATAGGATTCCCTTTCCAATGAATATCATTTACTGAAAAGAATAAATGATGTGAAACTCTAGGCACTGCAAAGCCCAGGGAAGAGGTGAAATATTCAGAGAATTTTTATATACGTAAAGCAAACAGAATGTTTCACATTAAGATAAAAGAATTTTTTTTTCAAAAGCAAGTTGGGGAGGGGAATCATGGAGACACGCTTCAATATCAGAATTACTGCAGCAGCTCTGGACTTGGCTTTGTCCTTTGGGCCATCTGAACACAGACAACGGGGTCAGCTCCCAGCTTGAAAGGCCCGCTCTCTCCTCTCCGTGCCCTCCTCATTGGCCTCTATCTCTGACTTTTCCTGCAACGTTAAATAGTAAAAGATCCCAGAAAGTTCTTGATTTACTCTTTGTCTTAGACCCACCAACCAGTTCTAGAAAATAACGCTACAAGTCATGTCGTTCTATGGTAACAACAAACGATGGGTCGTTAGTCTCAAAGACCAAAAAAAAAAAGGTTCTAGCCAAAGTTTTGACTTCCTGCTACATTAAAAAGATGGAGCCAGGGAGACTCCCGTTATTCTGCATGAGGTCCTGTACAGTCCCAAGCTCCACCCACTAGAAAATGAACCAAATCTCCAGCCCAGAATGTGATTGGCTGATCAGCAGAGGGTTGAGTGGTGGGTGGGGACTTGAGACCAGGTGGCTTTCTTCCTTCTCAAAGCCAAATGCTGATCTCAAAGGGAGACGCTTGGCAAGCCAAGGCCAAACTCACATCCCTCTGAGGCCCCATTTCCCATCACACACACTCTCACTTCCACTCCCACTCCCCCATTGCCCACCACTTTTCATTCCCTGCTTCTCTCAGCCCCTTCAGCCTGATGGTTCCTGCCTCGGCTGGGGGCTCCTTGCCACGTCCATGGCCACCACGGTCGGGTCAGAGGGTCATGGGAAAACTACATAGAATTAGTCTTAAACACACAGGCACACGCATGCACACACACACACCCCCTACGTAAGCATACACGCATGCACACACATACACACACAAGCACACGTGCACATACAAGTGTACACACACACAAATTCTTTTTAAAAAATTCATTAGAATGCTTTTTTTCAGACCCACCCAGATTCCTCGCTCTCCCTCCCAGCATTTCCTGTTTGAGTTTACAGTTGACAGTGTTACAGTCAAACGCTGTAAATAATAGTCTCCCACTAAATGACACCTGTTAGAAAGTTCCTTCTTTATGGGTTTCAGAACACAGGGTTGGGGTAGCGAGAGGATGAGAGATGGATTCAAGCTCTTCAAACATCACTCTATTGATCTATGTATGAAAAAATATGGAATCTGTCAAGCAAACAGCACTCTGTTCAATGTAAAATGTAATACCAGCTGTGGTAGCCACTGCTGCCAGTACATATATTTCAGGAAGTCAATTTACTTTTTTTTTTTTTTTTTTTTTGCGGTATGCGGGCCTCTCACTGTTGTGGCCTCTCCCGTTGCGGAGCACAGGCTCCGGACGCGCAGGCTCAGCGTCCATGGCTCACGGGCCCAGCCGCTCCGCGGCATGTGGAATCTTCTCAGACCGGGGCACGAACCCGTGTCCCCTGCACCGGCAGGCAGACTCTCAACCACTGCGCCACCATGGAAGCCCCACACTGGAACCTTTATTTATGTGAAAACTTCTTCAGCAGTGAGGAACAATGCACACGCTCACAGTCTGCAGAGACGGAAACTACAGAAACCTCAGGAGACATGTTTGTTTTCTCAATCATCTATTTACCTGCGGATGCAGTGGGCAAAGACGGAGAAGGAGGTGGGGGGCAGGGAGGTTCCATGGTACAGGCCTGCCAGCTTACCAGCTCCTGGAGGTCCGTAATCAGTGTGAGTGATCCCCTCTTTGGGGCTTGGGGAGCTACCTTCCTTGGGAGAAAGGGGGAAAGGTGACAATGGCAGGGCCACATCACCCTGCTGAAGGTCTACGTGGAAGGGAGGTCCATTCTCTACATCACCTCTGAATTAGAGCTATGTGATCATGGGCCTTTTGCTTAACCTCTCTGGGCTCAGTTTCTTCATCTGTAAAGTAGAGATGGCAACCCTTACCTGTCGGGATTTCGTGAGAGTTAAATAAGAGGACATACGTACAAGTGGCGTCGGGGTAGCTAGTCAACAATGAAAAGGTAGTATTTCCCTTTTCTCTTCTTTTTTTCCCCTGAAGTGAAGACTTGTGTCTTGTTCAAGGTCCAAGGGTAAGGTGGATGAGGCCAACCCACCTTTCTGGTTCACGGCACGGCCAAGGAAGCCTCTCCCTTCCTTACAGGCAGGAGCTGAGGAGGGTCTGAGACTGGTTCGTGCTAACGAGTGGGGTAAACTTACTGGTTAAGGCTTCTTGCTCAGTTAGCAGAGGTGCTGATCTGTCTTGGCACAGGGGGACTTGTTCTAAGAGCTTAAAAACTGTATGAATAGTAAGCCAAGAAATGCCTGTGGCTGGGCTGGAGACTATCTCAGTAAACAGCAATTCTGCTGATGGCGCATGTTCGGCACCTAGAAGGGGTCCTCTTCTCAGGCAGGACAGCAAGTCCTGTCTCTCCCCACCTTGCGGAGCAGGGAGTTGCCCGTGGGGGAAAGTCACAGAATAACCTCTTCAGGAACAATAGTTTCCGACCGTCACGGAGCCGTGAGGGAATTTAAGGTCATCTGTCCAGCTCCCATCAGATGTCTGATCCCCCGCATCCTGTGGGCATCTCGGGTGACCTGCCCGTTGGTGAGGCTTCTGGAGCTGTGTGCGCGTCACGCACAGGCCTGTCCTCGGGGCCCGCGGACGGGGGACTCACTGGAGAAACCCCATTCTCTCGGATCGCCCACTTTGGCTCCCTGACTCCTTCGGACGTGACACGAGAAAAGAGTTTTATTAATATTATAATGTACCAGATAATACATGTCAGTTAACAAGAATCCACACAGCTCATTTTGGTTCTAATTAAAATCTGAAAATACATTCTCCACTGTAAAATCCGTATCATTTAATCATCGAATTACATATCCCGTCCGTGTTCGCAGTTCCCAGATTGTGGTGCCTTTGATACAAATATCATTATAGAATGGATTACATGCTTTTAGTTTGATATCATGAACACTGATATGTGCTTTGGGAAAGATTATAAAGAAATCACTTGAGCACCACGACGCCCCTACCCCCCGGCCCTGCCACATAAGCTTTGGGGAGATCCACACAAGGGCACAAGAAAAATGGACCCCTGACTCTCCTCAACCCAAGAACAGCTTTTAACACATTTATGATTACAGTTTCCCCTTCCCTCTCCCTCTCCCTCTATTTCTCTTTTAAGGCGAAATAGAATCCCCCTTCAAATAACTTTTTTTTTTCAAAAAACTCACATCCATTGGTGTCCTAGGAAATTTAGGGTCAATTCTTCCTGTGTTTTTTTTTCCCCTTCCTTTTTATGCTGCAGGTGCCTTAGTATATATTGTATTATATAAGTGGATTAATTTTCTCCCTTTTGGCTCTAAAACATTTCATTCAACTTGTTTTGGATTTCAAAGCTCAGTCTTTCTGGGTAGGCAGCACTCTGAGTTTTCAAAACAGACTTCTCACAGGATATTATTTTTGGTCTTTAATCACAGGGAAACAAAACGTGGATTCGGGGCCACGCCCTCCATCCCTCTTTCCGCTCTTCCCCTACCAAACTTGCACCTGGAAAATGCAAGACAAATACAAAATCTAACCTAGCAAAGACCCAGAAATATGCCTGGTGCCGTCTTTGTTTTACGTGAGACCTTCATCTGCACCCGCGCCCCTGGAGTCAGGAGAGGGACCCGTCTGCTGTAGGCTTCCCTCCCGGAGTAGCCCTCGCCTGTATCTCCCAGCTGTACCCCTATTGGCTGAGTGATGAACAGGGTAACTTAACCTTTCTCAGCCTCAATTTTCTCATGTCTTAAATGGTGATATGGTACCTAAGTCATAGGGTTCTTATGAGAATTAAATGAGGGGCCCATGGAACATGGCAGGCACATGGTAAGCATCCTTAGGGCACCATCATCACCCCTCTGAAGGTTCCTTCCCCAACACGTTACAGAGCGCTCCCCACCCCAGTCTCCTCCCGGCCCTGACAGCCAACACAGCCACTCTCATCCCTTCACTCTCTATTCCTACTTCCTACCGGGGCAGGGAGGCCATTACTTGAAGACAACCTCTCCTGTAACCGACCAGGGCCCTTGGACTCTTTAATCAATAGAAACTGTTAAGAGGCCAGAGGAGAATTTCAGGTGGGCAGGATAGGAACTTGGACCTGGCGTTTGTTTCAAGTCACCTGTGACAGGTGTGACAAAGCCAGGAAGGATGGAGAAGAGACAGAGGTCACGGGGAAGCCAGGGGGGCCAGAACCTCTCCTCGCAGGTCTCACAGTGGGTGACTTTCTCAGGGACGCCTGAGACAGTTCAGTCAAGGTCAAATCCATCCTGCCCCTCCTTTCATAAGGTGGTGGTTTGGGGACAACTTCATCTCACCCCCAAGAGCAGCGTGTGGCTCTGTCCTTAGCGTGTGGTCACCCTTCTCATCTCTCCTTCTTCAAAGATCATTCCTGTAGCAAAGGTGCTCGTGGATACTTCTTAGAAACCAGTAAGGCTCTGTCAGTAATGTTTCCTGGAGGACTGCAAATTTGAGCCAGTGTCCAAAATACAGTAACCTAGTAATAAATCATTATACCTTCTTTTCCAAAGAAAAGTCACTTCCAGGACAGATCTCTGCTTTTGCTTCTCCACAAAATGATGAATGGCTCCGTACAAAGACAGACATTATATTAACCAAGCCAGACCTGGGTGCGCAGCCGGGGCAGAGCTTAGGGGACTGCATGAATGCAACGTCCAGCCTTGACACAGCTCCACTCACCGCATCTCCCCCAAGACCCCCTCATCCCCCCACCCTGTGCCCCCCTTGGACTGGAGGCCCCCTTCCCTACAAGCCCTCCCATTGTTCGTCCTCGCCCCGGTGTTTCAGGGCATAATGAAGAAGCTGGCTTGTAACCCATACGATTTTGTCCTGACAGCACCTCCCTGTGTTCCCTCTGGCTGCAGGCTCTCTACGGCAGTCTGGAGAAACTTCTGAAATCTCTCTTCAGACCCATTAACTGGAGAGTGATACAGCTCTGAACCAGAATACTGGATGATTTGTTATCCCAGAAACATTTCATTTTAATTTTTAAGAAATTGCTCTGGGTGATTCTTGGGGAAAAAGAAAAAAACCCCTGAAAAACTATAGTTAAATGCTTTCACAGTCAAAACCACTTGCTGTTAAAATCATTGACTACATTTTTTTTGGAATGCTTGACTGATTACATGCTCTCTTCTTTAGATATATTGACAGATTCTCAGGCTGGGTTGGTTCCCCAAGCACACATAACGCATAATCCTTGGCAAAATTACTAAAGGAATCATTTATATGGGCTGGAAGACTGCAGTTCTACCTGGAGAATTGCATTATTTCTTATCTCAACTACCCCGCTGTCATTCTCAAAGTGAGCTCGCTGCATGGCTCCCCAGGGACCTGCCACCGGGAGGCTGGGACGCTGGCGGCAGCAGCCACCTCCCAAGATGCTGAGCCCGGGGTGTGGGATAGAGAGCGGATGCCAGGTCACTCCTTCCCTCCAGAGAGAGCTTCTGCTCTGTCCCGTGGACACCGAGGCCCCCTGGGCCCCAAAGTGACACTTGAGTGACAGAGAAATGGCTCAGAGGGTGGGTTCAGGACCGGTGCAGGCCTGGCCTTGGCCGAGTTAGGTAGCATCTGGCTAAGCCTGGCATCCGCATCTAGAATATGGTACCCACCTTGTTTGATTCTATGAGGATGGAATCAGATCAAGCAGCCGAAGAGGCAAGCACGAGGCCCTCAAGTCGTAAGCCATCCAGAAACATAAGCCATCCAGCAACGGTCCTGTTCGTTCCGCTGCTTCATGACCACATGCTCTGCGAGGCTAACACACTTGTGCTCCCGAACCAAACCGGAAACTCATATTGTTTCATCCCAAGCCTGCTTTTCTGCAAGACTGGAAAGATGGCTGAGATATCCACACCCACCTCCCCCTCGTCTCCCTTAGGAGTGAGGACGTCCTTCCCCATGCCCCCCTGCTGAATCCCCCTCCCTCCTCATTAGCCCGAGTAGGTGTAGGCTAGTCTGTCCTGAGCCACCTCCTGACAAGGGGAATGGAGCCAATAGAATGCTCTAGTATAATCCCCTGGCGGGCGGATGTTGGAGGCTCCTGGGATCTCACTCTCAGAAGAGCACTGCACAAGTTCAAGGAGCCAAAAGAAGCCCAGTGAACAAGGGGGCAGGCGTGGGAGGTGAGTTTAGAGAAGGAATCACAGAGGGACTTGTATGGGAGCTACCCCGGGGGGTTAAGCAGGGGAATGATAGAATCCAACTTGTATTTTAAAAAGAGCGTCCTCAACACCCACTCGCCAAATGGCACAGAACCAGAGCAGCCTGGAAGGGAGGAGAAGGCAGGGACCTGGATGAGGTGATGTTTCCCTGTCAGGTGTGAGGAAAAGAGTGAGTTTAACACATGCCACAAAGAGGAGAAATCCTTCTGACTTCTCCGAAGAAAGTAGAACTACTGAGTTAAAGGATGATAATATAATTTCCTAAATTAGGTAAACTTGATGCAGGGTAATGCAACATCTACTTTAATAACAAAGTCACATGGTCAGGATTATTCTTGGTAGACAGCTGGCCCACGACATCCTTCTAGAAAAAACCAACAGTCAAACCAAAGAATGCTGGATGGTGACACGAAGCATACAAGAGCGTGGACCAAAATGCCCTCAGTTTGGACCAGGAAAAGATGCTAAGATATAAAAACAGGTGAATTAGAGGAGCAGAAGCACATTGGCGGGATGAGGGGGAAAGATGGGGAATGATTATGGGAAACAGGAGCTGCCAGGACCCAGGATCTCAGAAGACGTGGTTTATAGGAGAGAGGCCAGACACGAGCTGTTCTTTCAAAGTTCCTGCAAAGCCGCTCTCTAAGCAGAGCGCATGGGGGCCTCTCCATGGGTTGAGAGGTGCCGATGGTGGCCCCAGTATGGGTCATTTCTGTACACACTGAGCACTTTCCCCCCAGGATGGGAGGCCGGGCTCAGCTGTCTGCAGTGATCACCTGCGTAGTCTGCAGTGATCACCTGCATATCAGATCCTGGGAACACAAAGTGAAGACAGGTAACGAAAAGAAGCTGGGTTTCAGACCTAAGAGCCCATGAAAGGAAAACAAATAGATTTAAGTTGTTTTCATTTTTCTCAAAAAAAAAAAAGTCACCACTTTTCTGAACCGGCATACAAAGTGGTTTCCCAATCAATCCATCAGCAGCTCTAAAAATCCATGTTGATCCACTCCAGAAAATCTGAAGAAGAAAACCTCTTGAGAGAAGGAATGATTTGCTTGCTCTCTAAATAGACTGTTTGCTATGTCTTTTAACACCAGCTAATGTTTGCAGAACATCACTGAGGTCAAATTGGATAAAACATATTTAGATACAATCAGATCGTTTTGTATTCAAAACAACTTCGAGGAGAAAGGCAGCCTGCTGTCCTGGGATTGGAACCTTCTAGGGAAACGCGACTGAGGATTTGCAGGGTTACTTGGCCTGTATGCTGAATGTTTATGCTGTTGCTGTGTGTTTATGCAGTCCTGACTTCCGGGTGATGTGCAGAGACTCCAGGAAAATCTGCACAAAGGCTGTTTAAGCAGATGGCAAAGCTGGACTTGGGCAGAAAGGGAAATTATTTGTCTCTTTTGTTCTATGTTCTTCACTCCTTTCCAGAATTCTCTATTCCCCACCATCGTAGAGTCTTAGAAGCCCATAGTCTCCTCATATTTGCTTCTGTTTTCTCCAACCTGACTCCCTCCCATGCAAATAGGAGGTTGATATGACGGGCAGGGTCTGGGAGCCGGTGTTGAGTGCTCTGCCCTACGTTAGTGTCTCCTTATTCATCCTCTGTGCCTCAGTTTCCCCATCTATAAAGCAGTGGAAATGAAAGTACCCATCTAGCAAGGCTGCAGCTAAGATCAACTGAGCTGATCAGGATGAAGCAATCAGGCAGTGCTGGGGTCTGGTAAACACCCAATAGAGGCAGGTGAGACTATTACCATTCTTATCCTTCTCCCAAGAGATTTTCATGGTTTCCCCCTTCCCTTCAAAATCTTTTCATCATTTCAGGTCCTCGCTGCTGAGGGAGGGCTTCACTCAGCAGTATAGCTTTCCAAGCTCTGTCAGTGTCTCTTGATGTCCCCAACCTAATTTTTCACTTCTGTCCTTAAAGCTCATTTGCATCCCGCAGACTCTCTGCCTCATTCAACGTTTGTAGAAATTGCATTTTGTGCCAGGCTCTGTGCTGGGGGAGGTGAAATAAAATGAATGACATTTCCCTAATCTCCCAGGAGATAACAGAGTTCTCCCATGCTGCTCTGCCTTATCACGAGTCACCGGTGGTCTCTGTTTCGCATTTTTGGGGATGGATGCATTGGTACAGAGCCGCCGCCATCCATCCACTGCGGGAAGAGGTGGACTGTTGGTCGCAGCACTGATCACGATGACAAAGTAAGTGAGTGGATAGCAGATTTGTAGCGAGACAGCTGAGTGGCTATACCCCTCTGGGTGTCTGTCTGTTTTTCTCTCAAGGAGCTCTGGTGTTGAAGTCTAATGTGTGATTTCACTGAGGTTTACAAAGAAGCAACGGTTCACGGAGGCACATTAACTGCACATCTGGATTTGACCTTGGATCTTGCCAGCGATCTTAGGGGAGGAGAGTGGTAGCAGGTCTACAGCCCCTTCCTCTGTGCCCCCAGCACACAGCACTCGGCACGCTGCCCTAGTAACCCCTAGAGTCCACTAGTGGACTCTCAACCACTGTACCACCAGGGAAGTCCCCCAGCTGCAGATCTTTAAGCAGGGAAGAAGGGAAAGGATTGTGACAGTAGGAAGAGGGTGAAAATCATTATAGAACTGTTTTTTTCTCTTTGCCTTGGATGCAGTTCCATCCTAAATCAGAGGTTATAATGTTTAGTCCAATCTGCGTTTCTTTAGCATTTAGACATTTACTGATGTTACTTAACTTTGGAAACCTTGTCAGAAGGGGATGGGCTTCAATTTATTTATTCAGTGTAGCAGACATAGTCTCAGGCCTCGCAGAGTTTCTCTCTCAAAATAGGCTGCTGAGAAAGATTTGTCCCCTGGAATGCCTCCCTTCCCCGAGCTCAAGGACCACTTGGGCACCGAGCATCTAGAGGGCAGACGTGATCTTTATTCCCTGGCACCTGTGTGGGTCAAGGGGCCAGGACATCTCCTCCTCAGTCCCAAATGTCTTGTCTTCCTCTCTGTTGAAATTTGAGCAGCATTAAAACCCCACATGCCATGATAAAGCCATCATGATGATGAACAGTGGCCTTAACTGCGTATTAAAGGATATTTATGTTGGGATGACGAAGTTAAAACCCCTAACTGATTGGAGACACTTGAGTAACGGAATCCACGGAGCCCCATTAGTATCACATTGACATACTCACTTATCTTGGTAGCGCTGATGGCTAAAGGATGCAGATGAGAACCTTGCCCCGCATCCCATCGAGGGTAAGCTTTCTGACCTTAGATTTACGTTTGCTAAAGCAGCAAACCCAGCTGCTGACTTCATGGTCTGAATTACAGATTTTTCATTTAGCTGGACGACATGAATCTGTGGCTCCGATTATGTCTGCACTTACAGCCCCCCCGAGTGCCCACCACATTCTAATGCACTCGTTTACCTCCCCCCACCCCAGCCTCCCTTGGAGTAAAAGTACATCTGCAGCGTCTGTCCCCTTGTCCCTCATCCCTCGGCAGAGCTGTCACTAGACAGATGCCTGGACCACTCTCAGCAGCGCCTTCCCCTGTTGTTCTGCTCCTTGCTGCTTTTTTCTCTTCCAAGGAGGCTTCCTTCCATCAGAACTTTCCAATCTAAGAAATAATGAACTCGATCCTCCCCCTCTGTTCAGGGAATGCACAGAGCAGAGCAGAGCAGAGAAGAGCTTTTTAAATTTAACAAGCTTTGGCTGAGACCTGCCTTGCACTGGGCACTAGAGCCCCCTTCCCAGTTTTGGGGTGGAGGGTTGCTCATGTTCTGTGCAACCAGCAATGTCTCTGGTCCCAGATTTTTCTCCCAAACTTTCCTTCCAGCTGATTGGCTTTGGTCTTGGAATTGTGAGACCTAGTCTGCATCCTACATCCAGGCTCTGGTCTTTCCTTTTTCCTTCCTTTTTTTTTCTTAAATGAAAATATAATCATCCTATATGTGCTGTTTTATAATCTGCTTAAAAAAATTTTTTTAATCAATTGCAGTGGTGATACATACTTTGTTTGAGAGTTCATATGTTACCTAAATATGTAAAGGTAAGTCTTCAAAGAATATTTCCAGACTTTTTCAATGCAGAGAGAAACACAAGCATTAAACTATAAATGTACAATTAAAATGAAATTTTAATATACATCTTTTCTTGAAAATTATTTTTTATTTTTATTTAGCACATGGTGGATATTTTCCACATCAACAAATTACATCTATATTATTCTAGATGCACAGGTCAGATGTAACATCATTTATTTAATGTACCCATTATTGTTAGATATTTAGAATATTTTCTATATTTTGCGATCATAAACAATTATTGGATGAGCATTCTTTTAGCTGAATCATTTTTCCTTTTTTTCTTTTTATTATGGAAAATTTCATCCATACACAAACTAAAGTGAATAATATAATAAACCCCAAACCCAGCACCTAAGTTCAAAATTATCAACATTGTGTCCCTCTTGTTTCATCTGTTTCCCTCCCCAACACACACACACACACACACACACACACACACACACACTTTTTGTTTCCCTAGAGTATTTTAAAACAAATATGACACTTTCTAAATTCTTTCTAAAAGACAGGAAGAGAAGTATAAAAAAGGATCACCAGATAAGACCTCCTTCCTTCCTTTCCTGTCTCACCCCCACGGCTCTGAGGGCCCTGGTTTCTGGGAGGTTAAGCCCTGTCTCCTGCTTTTCCTACGAGGTTAGAATGGCAGGCGTGTTGCACACCTATTTTATAAGGTACGTCATGTCTCACTCATCGTCTTTCTGAATTGAATCGAGTTACTTGGCCTTTCTAAGCTCGAGGGTTGAAATAATAATAATAAGCAGACTGTACGGTTGTCCTGGGTGGTGAATGGGATCATGAAGGTGGGTAAGGAGGCAAGCACAGTGCTGGCATGGAGGAAAAGACACATGGTCCACGCTAAGCCCTTGCCCTTAGGAAGCAGGTCAAGCAGAGCCTCTGGGCACCTGAGACCAGCAGCCTGGCCTTGACCTTGAGGAAGGTGGCTCTGCAGCACCAGTATGTGTCCTGACTCGTCTCCACGAAAATAGGCACCCCAGTGCATGTCTCTGCATCGAGACTATGCCGGACCATACATGTGACTGTGACATCATCAATCCTCTAAAAGCCAAATGTCTGACCAGACTGTAGTGGGTTAAACCAAGTCCTCTGTGACCCGCATTTCCTTGGTGGGTCTCACATGGGTTCCAGTCCCTGCTCTGGGGCCTGCGACACCAGGTAAGTCATGGTACATCTCTGGGTCATTGTCTCACCTGGGGGACCAGAGCGCTGGATCCCAACATCCCTGAAGGCTATTCCAGCACAGAGGGCACACTTAGAACCTGGAAACACCTTCTCTCCGGGTAGGCTGGAGGCTGGCTGTAGGATGGAGGGTGCACCCGGCGTGCGTGGTGGGGCTGCAGGGCTGGGAAGGCCCAGGGTTTACAGTCACAGACCTGCACCCAAGGCTCCTTCTTCACCAGCTCCATGAGTCACGGAAAGTCTCACCCTCACTAGGTTTCTGCTTCCCTAGCTGGGACGCAGACATCATAACGCTGCCTCACAGGGTTAGTCGTTCACTCACTAGCTCCTTCACTCATTCACTCTCCAAACTCCATTGAGTGCCTACAAGGCACGATGTCCCTGCCTGGTCGCTGAGAAGACATCAGTGAACAGAGCAACGGAACTCCCTGCCTGCTTTCTTGTGGGGATGCATAGAACAGAGGCAACATCCTTTATTTAACTTACCCATCACTGATAGATATTTAGAATATATCCTATTTTAAGGTCACAACTGATTATAGGATGTGGTTGGGAGTAGAGGAGAAGTGAACAAAAATGAATTGTAAAATAAGTCGTAAGTTGGATGGAGATAAACGCTAAGGAGAAAATATAGTGGAGGCAGGGATAAGGGTGATCGATGGACCAGTGAGAGAGGCGACAGGATGGCAGTTTTAGAGAGGTAGCCAGACAAGACCATGGAGAAGGTGACACTGAGGGATGTGAAGGAGTGAGCCGTGAAGACACCAGGGGGAAGAGCTTCTGGGCTGAGGAAACAGAAAGGGCAAAGGTCCTGAGGCAGGACCATGGTTTAGGGCTGGGAAGGAAGCTAGTATGGCAGGAACAGAGGAAGGAGAGGGCCAGGCCAGGCAGGGAGCGGGACAAATCATACTGGTCCCCGATAAGATAGATGGATCCTGCCTTTTGTTCTTCCTGTGTCTGGGAGCCACTGAGGGGTCCGGGAAGAGGCATGGTATCATCTAACTTAGCACTTTTCGAAGCATAGTCTCCTATCTCCTGGGAGTCCCTGAGACCTTTTCAGGGACCCTCATGAAGTCAAAATATTTTCATAGTTGTGTAAGGCTTAATTTTCCCTCTCCATTCTCATCTTCTCATGAGTATACAGTGGAGTTTTGCAGAGGCTACACGACATATAACCTTTAATTGCTTGAAAACAGAGGCAGATCAGAGAATCCAACTAAATTCTATTTAGCCAGACCTTAAGGAGGTCTGCAAAACATACTTTTCAAACTGTATACTGTTACGTTTCTCACTGCATTGTTTTTGTTTTAGAAAATGTTATTTTTCATAAAATTGTTAATGTGCAATGGGTGTGTTATTTTTTTACTGAATTATTTTAAAATTTTCAGTTTTAAATCATGATATGGTAAATATCAATGGGTATACCTGAGGTAGCAAAGCTTTTGGAGGTCGTCAATTATTTCTAAGGACATAAAGTGTTCTGAGACCAAACATGTGAGCCCCACTGGTCTAACAAAGGTTTGCACGGACCTCGTGTGTGGTGTCGAGACGGAAGGGGTGATTTCAATAACAGGACGGAGGGTGACTAGGATGGTGGCGCTGGGGCCGTTGAGGAGCGTTTAGATTCTGGATGTATTTGAAGGTAAAACTGACAGAAATTGCTGATTGGACCATACGTAGATTTGAGAGAAAGAGTCAAGAATTCCTCCTTGGTTGGGACCTGATCAACCAGAAGGATAGCGGTGCTGTTGATGAAGTGAGGGGGGCAGTGGGGTGGGGGGGCAGGATCGAGGTGGGGGAGGGGAGGGATGGGAGGTCAGGAGCTCGGCCATGGACATGACAGCTGTTAGATGTCTGCAGGTATCCAGCCAGAAATTTCAAGCTGGTAAATGTACATACAAGTCTGACATCCAAGAGAGGCATCCAGGCTGGAGATATAAATTTGGGGTGTCATCAGAATATACGTGGACTTAAGGTCATGCACTGGCTGAACTCTCCCAGGGTATGAGTGTAGATAGAAGAAAGCACCCAAAGATGCTGCAACATCCAGGGGGATGAGAAGAGGAAATAGCAAAGGAGACTGAGCAGGAATGGGAGAACGAGAGAAGCTGTGGGGTTCTGGGTTCCAAGTGAAGAAAGTGTATGAAGAAGGAAAAGTGGTCGACAACCTCGAGCAGTGAGCAGTACTGACTACTGAGCTCATACCTGGAGTTCACAGTGCCTTGGATCCGGGCAGTTTCTGCGATGGCGTGGACGAATGTGGACTGGAGTGAGTGGGTGAAAGGTGAGGATGGACAGCTCTGCTGAGGAGTTTGCCATAACGGGATGGAGAGAAATCAGGTGGTAGAGGAGGAGAAGCAAGGTCCAGAGAGAGTTTTTATTTCTTTTCCTTTGATATTGAAGTGGAAAGATAGTATATTCCCTCTTTTGATGAGGACACAAGAGTAGAAAGGCAGGCTTTGACAGGAGAGGAAAGAGCGGGGAGGATGAAGGAATGAAGGAATTCTAGGAAGGAGAGGGGGTGGGATCCTGTGGAAAGAGGGGAGCTGGTCCTGACCACAGTGATGGGACAGAGGCAGGGAATGTGGGCGCAAGTGCAGAGGATGCAGTGTGTGTCCACTCTCTCTGTTTCTACTTTCTCAGTGAGAGTGGAAGCAAGTGCATCACGGGGTAGTGTTAGTGTAGGAGGGGATGGAGGCTTAAAGAAAGAGAGGGTGTGAGATAGTAATCTTGGTAACTGTAAGACCACATGAGCTATTCTCCACTGCGGGATAGACGCTTGACGCTGTTTCTTGTTAACTATAAATGCAGGAAGACACAGCTATTTTTCACTGGGTCTTATGTGTCCCCAGTATAGAGGGGATTATTGCTCTCTATAGGTCGAATGCACACATTTAGTAATATTTGCGTTCATGTCGTCACCCTCCCAAATTTCCCATGAGAATCCTCAGGTCTGCAGGGACACTTTATGTAGACACTTTACTGTAGTCTTGATGACTGATGATGAGAAATGGATTCTCTTAGGTTCCGTACCTCCTGCGGCCCATACTCACCTATCAAAGAGCCTGATGGAATTAGGTAAAGTAAGTAATCCAGTGCAATGTCTCTTGGATTATGGAGGACGTGCCTGGAAAATGCTGCCTGATCTGTACATCCAGAGCCGCAGTACCCGCAGACAGAGGAGGGGAGGGGTGCCGAGTGGGGGGTGGGAAGGGCATTAAGCCATGTGTTCTCTTTCCAGTCAATTTCTCCACGAGGCCCCGAGGGCTTTTTTCCAGCCCAGGCAACTAGCAGCGATTCATCACTGTCTAAGGGGGAAGTTGCCTTTGCAGAACCAAACAAAGGCATTAAATTCTTAACTTTTAAGTTCCAAAGGCTTCTTTTTCCCTCTCCCTCCTCTAAGCTGGGGGAGAGGAAAAGCAAGATAGGTGGGCACTGGCTGCCTCCCCCTCTACCTGTATCGGGGGTGGTGGAAAGGGGGAGAGCCCAGCTGGGCACAAGGACCCAGTGACGGAGGGAAATGACACCAGCTTGCGTCGCCAGCAGTGGACAGGAACAGAGCAGGGTGCATCCGGGCCAGGAGAGTCTGTCTCCATCTCAGAGAAGACAGGGAGCAAGTTCTCAAGTTTCCTACGTCCCAGAGGAGTCTGTGGTCAGGACAAGGAAAATGCAGAGTGGCGAAAGCCCTTTTGAAGTGACGGTAGAACCCAGCGGACGCGTCAGGGAGAAGCCCACAGGAGAAGCAAAGAGCATGCTCACATGACACCGCGGGTACCAGCACAAGGAGTACCAAGTCCCAACGACCACTGCTGCTCCCTCCTGAAAGGCATCACAGCGCTGTGTACACGTCCCAGGACTGAGCGAGGAATCCTGAATTGAACTGAGTGCATCCAATCCCCAAGATGACCAAGTCTATCCGTTAGGTAGATTGTATTTCTGCCATCAGGAAGCATGAATGAGAGATTAATTGGGTCACAGAAGAAAAGAGAAATGGACATTTCTGCCTGTCTGCATAGCTCTTCCTTGGTTCCACTTACAACATGGAAATATTCATCAAAGAAATACATTTAAGTCACTAACATCTTAGTCTGAATGATCTAATCACTGTGGTTCCCAAATGTGGAAGATTGCGCTCCCAGGGGACTTTGGTAATGTCTGGAGGCATTTTTGATTGTCACAGCTTGGGGAGAGGGGTTGGTTGTTGCTGGTATCTAGTGGGATGAGGGCAGGGAGGCGGTTGGACATCCTATAACACAAGGGTCAGACTCCACAAGAAAGACCGATCCAGTACTGAATGTCGATAGCACTGAGGTTGAGAAGCCCTCCATTTCTCTCCTGAATCAAAAGATAGTTTCATCATTAAAGGACTGAATTCCTCAAGGAGGAAGATCGTGCAGATGGGGAAGAATAGAAATTGAAACTGAGACAGAAAATAAATCCTAGCCTACTCCAGATTTGGAAGGGCCCATAGTTTCAGCACAGTCATTGATTATATGTACCACCAAGAGAAGCAGGAACGTCAGGTTAATTGCATGCTACTTTCAAAAGTACACAAGACAAAGATTCCAAATACTAATAGTATGAGGGGAGAAATAAATTAGGATTTGGGGATTAGCAGATACACACTATTATATATAAAATAGGTAAACAGGGCTTCCCTGGTGGCGCAGTGGTTGAGAGTCCACCTGCCGATGCAGGGGACGTGGGTTCGTGCCCTGGTCCGGGAAGATCTCACATGCCGCGTAGCGGCTGGGCCCGTGAGCCATGGCCGCTGAGCCTGCGCGTCCGGAGCCTGTGCTTTGCAACGGGAGAGGCCACAGCAGTGAGAGGTCCGGGTACTGCAAAAAAAAAAAAAAAGGTAAACAACAAGGACCTACTTTATAGCACAGGGAACTCTGCTCAGTATCTTATATTAAACTATAATGGAAAAGAATCTGAAAAAGAATATATATGTATATACATATATATATATAATATGTATATGTATAACTGAATCACTTCGCTGTACACCAGGAACTAACACAACATTGTAATTCAACTAAACTTCAATGAAAATAAAAAATAGTAATAGACACACGATATGACAACCACACTGAGATTTCATTTCATCCCCACCTGGCACGCACAGCCTACACTGAATCTGGGTGAGATTCAGGCCAAGTTAGGCTTACAGATTAGCAAAATCCTACCCTTGGAGGTCAGCGAGTCGCCTTCAATAGTCAAAGGTGAGATAAGCCTTACAGTTCTTATCTACTCCCATTCTGAGGGAGTTGCTTGATCACTTTTCTTTTAAAAAACCTAGTTCAGTGGAAGCTCCAGGCAGAAGTGACCCCTGGCACACACACACAGCCTTTCTCACTCCTGTGTCAGCCGGTCCACCTCCAGAGCCACCAGCGGCCTTCAGGTGGGCTGCTACCCCCAGAGCAGGAGCCTGGGACGCAATTCCCACACCATGCAGAACACTGCCAGGAACTTGACATCTGTCCTTATCAAACAAATGGCACCATTTGTGCTTGGGTTGGTGAGCTGGTACAAGGGAAACCTTTCTGACGATGGAGAAATTCACAGGCATGCAGCTGGGTCAGAAGCCACCAATCCAGCATTGGTGACTGTCCCCCTCTAGCCCCATTTCTCCAGAGTGTCCTGCGCTCAAAAGCCGGTCATTCTCTTGTCTCTCGCCTGGTTTTCGCGATGCTGTCATTTGGTTTCTTCCTAACCCAATGTTCCTCTCGGGGCTGTCTGACCTCCCCTTCCTCCTGCTATGTCCTTATTTGTTCTTTAACTCTCATCCTCTGCTTCGCTCTCTGTTTGGCAACCTGCCTGGACCTCTCAGCCTCTGCTACCTCTTCTTGGTGGATAATTTCTGGATTCTTGTCTCCCTTCTGAATTCCCTCCTGAGGTCAAGGCCTGAATTTTCAACTATTTACTACTCATATGACTCTCTGCCCAGTTTCATCCTCCATAAAATGAGGATAATAATAGTGTCCGCCTCATGGTGTCATTGTGAAGAATAAATGGGTAGTAACTTGCCACAGGGGAAGTACTCAGGGACTGTTGGCTATTGTTATTATTACTGTTATTATTGTTATCTATTCCTACTTAGAAGCCCAAACACTACCTCAAACTTAGTATGTCCACAACCAGACTCATTTTCCTCCTAAACCTGATTCTTTTTCTCTATCCCACCTTTCCAGCTACTCCGCTTTAACTAGAGAGATTCTATCATTTATTGTGCAAACTGGTACACTTGTAAAGAGAGAGGTCTTCATAATCACACCAGAACAGCAGGCTGAGGGCACGAGAGTCCCAGGCAGCCTGGAGGCTGTGTGATCCTTCTGTCCTGAAACCGCTTCTCTGGACCACCATCCCCTCTAGTTTCCATTAATAACAGCCTCTCCTCACTGAGCCCTCTCCCCTCCAGCTCTCCTCCTATTTTCCCCTACGTATCTTTCCCTCCTGCAAAACTTGCAATGTTTTCTAAGACCTTAAGGAATAGGGCAGGAATTATGTAACCCAGAGTTCAAGGCTTTCTGAGATCTCAGCCAGCGTTTATAACCTCATGACTCAGAACCAAGTCAAACAAATGGGCCACCCACTGCCCGGGGACCTACCCGCCACCTTCCCCTCCCCGCTCCTGCCTTTGCTCTGGAATGTTCCTCCAGACTCCCACCCCCAGCCCATCTTCATAGATCCACGTCCTACTTACTCACCACCCAGACTCCTCCACAAAGCCTTCCTACAACAAACATTGAGAGCGTAAGGGCGTCTGATTTCCTAGCCACCAGTAACTTTCTCTCCTTTGAACTAATATGATACTTTTGTATCCCTTTTGTGGCATTTATCCCCTCTGACCTTGAATTGGAATTGGAGCTACTCGGATTCATGCATTTATCTTCCCATAATATACTGCAAATTCCTTCAGAACAAGGACGTGAATTCAATTTATCCAAGGAACTTAGCACTCGGTAGGAGCTCAGCAGGTATCTGTGATCCTTCCACAGGATCTCTCGAATACTTTTTTACCGACTGGATGTAAAAGTACGTTGACTGAACTTCCTTCCTGGTTTTGTCATCAAATAGTTTCAGCCTATGTACAGTCCCCAGAAGCTGGTTAAAGCTCTCGTTTCCCTTTTTTCCCTGGGGGGAGGGCAGTATGACATGAGGGATGCTTCAAGAGAGCTGGAAAGAGAATGCGAAGGTCATTAATGTTCATACGAAGTCAGTTGCCATCAGGCAGTGACAGTGGGGTTTGCAGACAGGCAAACTGAGAATTGGGAAGTATAATACAGCTTCACTGACCGACACCCAGGAGAGGTGCCGAAGGGGCTCCGAAGGGCTGTCTCAAGCACCCCCTTCATTTTACCCAGAAGAAACAGCGACACAGAGGGGTGAGCAAGGTGGCTGCGGGGTCACAGACCACGTGTGACATTCAGAACTCCTATCTCCCACCCTTGATGTTTGTATCTTTAGACCCATATTCACGTAAAAGAGATGAATCACTGGGTTGTATCCCTGGGAAGCAGAAAGGAAACATTCGAACTTGTGTTATCTCTGTAAGTGGAGAACGGTTCCTCACTGACGGGCAGGGTTGGCTTGAGGAGACAGGGTGGCCTGGCACCTGCCCGGCTGGCCGGTCACTGCCTGGGGGTCCACCCCGTAGCCCACAGCCCGAGGAGAGATGTGCTGGGTCACGTGGCAGCCCCCCTTGCTGAGGTGCGCTGAGGGCCAGGCAGGCTCCTTCCAGAGGCTTCTTACCTGTCCTCACAACGTGTAACTTATCTGCACACAGATGAAGATGAGCTGGGTCAGCCGGGTACAAACGGAGACACACCCCAAATTGTTGCCGGCCTCTTTTTTCTTTCAAGAGCATCTTCTAACCCCTGCCAGGCGACCATTGCTCTTCTACATGTCAAAGGTCCTCTAGCACAGCTGTTGATATCATCTTATACTGTTTGTATGGAATTTCTTCACACTTCTGTGAAACCTCTCCTGGGCATTAGCAGGGTAGAGCTTTCTAGAGATCCCAGCAGAATGAATGGCCGAACTCCCCTGAAATGAGTTTCAGGTGACATCCAGGCCCTAAGGGAGATACTTGGAGGGGGGGGTCATGGAGCCTTCTAGTTCTCCTTTAAATCATTCTCTGCCTAAGGTTGGCCTTGAAGGTAAACCTGCTTTCCTTACTGATGCACCTGGGAGTGGGGCCTGAGAAATCTGGATCCTGGACCACACCCCAGCACGCTAGAGCAGGGCAGCCCTGGGTTCCTCCAGCAGAGGAGAGAATTCTGAGCAAAAGCCAAGTCTGCATTTTCACCTCCTGTGTTGCCTTTTGCTCCCTGAACAGTAGCAGCAATAATAATAATAGACTAATGAGTCTACTTATTAAGAACCTGCTATGTGCCAGGCACTGTCCTCAGTCCTTTACATGCTTTATCTTTGAAGCCGTAATGAGTAAGTGTTTGGATTTGGGTATCAGGTTATCATAGTATATATAACTTTGAAGATTTGCTGTAAGAATAAGTGAAAAAATCTCTAAATAGTTAGTACAGGGGCTAGTGTATAATAAGGGGTGTTCTGTCAGTGTTAGGCTTTCAAGATTGGTTTTATTATCCCCATTTTACAGATTTGGAGACTGAGACTCAGAGAGGTCAAGTATCCTGGATTGTATAGCCAGGAAGCAGAGAAGTTAGGATTTGATCCCGCTCTATCTGATTTTGTCCACTGCTGATACTTTCCACTGCTATTAAATATCAGGTATGGTACACTGAGTGTCCCATAGGTTTCTGGAAGAATAAGACTCCTGATTCAGGGCACCAGACTTGTTCCCATTCATTTGACCCAATGGATCCCGTGTACCAGCTCCATATATCATAATAGAAGGTAAGGGATTTTCACTTCTACTACGATATGGTAACTATGGTAGCTGTATGGCAATAAGCAACTTCTCTTTCCAGATTAGCAATTTTACTTTTTAAAATCTGGAGCTCACAGTTCACACATCAGAACCAAACCATAAGCCTTCTTCATGCCCATGTCAGAGCTGTTGTTCATGGTAGAAGTTCAAGGAATGGGAAGTAGCGAATGGATTTGTGGGGAGTCATCCCCTGGGGTGTATGTGTTCATATACGATACTTGTAAGTCACAAGGCAGGCCCACCTGGAATCCCATCCCAGAGGCTACAGAAACTATTACAGCTGTTTTAGCACCAAAAAAGCCTCTAGATAAACTTGCTAGAAGATGGTCCCATGACAACGACCCCAGGACAGCTTGAATCAGATCCAACAAGTGTCCATTTCAGTCTGAGTAAGTGGCTGTACTCTCTCCATTTTACTAGGAAAGCCTGGGCATGACTAACTTGCTCTGTTCTAACATGTTCACCAACATCCTACTATCACAGAGGATGACTTTTGGGCTTCTTTTCTGCTATTTCACTGCTAAGAGCCCTGAGCTATAGGTCCTCAGCCCCTGTCACTCTTATTATGGGACTTAGGACCGTTCATTCACTGTGGTGGAATGGGCTCTAATGCACAGCTGTGGCTGGTGAATTGTACCGTCATCTTACTTTTCACTTAACTCATGACCCTCTCTGTGAGCACATGTTCAAAATGAGCATCAGTGCAGCTGTATTACGTACAGCATACACGGCTTTGATACATCCTTGTTCCCCTTGTTGTCTGGATGGCATTGGGTCTGCAGAGCACAGGAGCGTCTCCAGAGAGACAGATGCAAGGCAGCACCAATCCTGTTTTCCACCTCAGTTGCAAAGGAATATTAGAGCTCTTAGTACGTCCTCTAGAACATGTTCAGGCCAGACAGTGTTTTGCAAGGTTTGAATTTAAAGATTTCTGGAATGATCCAAACCAGTGGTTCTAGAAATATCTTGGTAAAGGACCAGTTTGTTTTTGTTTTGCTTTTTTTTTTTACTATTTATAATTCATTGTACCCTGATACATATTTTAAATGTGATAAAAATGAATTACTAGAAAAATTAAATGAAAAAGGACATAAAAATATAAGCCCTAAGTTTAAATTAGATTCAGCAAGCATAAAATGACTCTGTCAAGTTCCTATAAAAGTTTCTAAATGCTTATTCTCAGTCTACTCATCTCATGGACCTGAAACAAATTATTGAGGGCCACCTTCCTGGGATGACGATTTGAGGATGTGTATGTTTCCATGGACCAGGACGTGCTCTCAGGACCTTCACCCTCCCCTCTCTGACAGCCGGAGTTCTGTGTCTATCTTAAGACCCTGAGCCTGGAGTATCACCTTTGGCTCTTATATTATGACCCTGATTGTATCAGTATCTGGTCCAAGAGCACACCTGAGTGTTATCTACTCCATTCACGAACACACAAATCACAGCTTTCCTCTCTGGTTCCTTAAGAAGGGATGCCTTGCTGCTCTGATTAATTATGCATCAGTTAATTAATTTGTTGGCTTTAGTGAATTGAATCAATTATTTTAAATGGCTTTTAATTGTTCATATATGCATTATAACAAAAGACAAAAGCGGTTAATAGAATTCAACATGAAAACCTCCCAGGACAGGGGATGGCCTTGTAAAATAAATTATTTAAAGTTTCCCAAAGTGTCTTTGTGACTTCCAAAAAGCCAGTGGTATCTGAAGCAAGACAGGATTCTGTGTAAGCATCATTTCAGAAGTAATCCTAAATGTGGTGTGAGAATATATTGAAAGATCACTGAGACTCATACAACTGCCTCTAAGCTCCTGCGTGCAGGTCTTTCAGGAAAACTCAACGGCTCCTTGGGGACAGGATTGCCTCCGTCCATCAGTGTGATCGGTGAGGCGGGCATTGAACGTCTGTTAACAAGAATGGGTGGCTGGGAGGGTTCTAGATTCTCTCTTGTTTCAGGGAAGAAGTGAGAAGGTAGAGTCTGGACAGCACTGGCTGGGGGTGGGGACAGGAGGGATGCTTCAAGGGTCACTTCCTCATCTCAGCCAGTCTAGAAACCTGAAACCCAGAAACCAGTGCAGGAAAGACATCCACACAGCTTGCAGCCCCCTGGGAGGGGCAGGGATACACTCAGCCACTCCCTTCCCTCTAGGGCCTTCCTCAGCTGCCACAAGGAAGATCTTCCATAATGAACCGAAGTAGCTCTTGGGCTCAACTTCAATATTTTTACTAGGAAGTCCAGCTCATCCATAAATAAGCCTCATTTCACAGGCTGATTCCTGCTTTTGAAAACTGTCTGTCCGATGTTCAAAAGGGGTGGCTGGTAACCAGTAGAATAAAATTGGGTTGGGGTGTTTTTTAAATCATTATTTTTTTAAAGAGTTTTTTTAAAAGATATTTATTTGGCTGCACTGGGTCTTAGTTGCGGCATGCAGGATCTTTAGTTGAAGCATGCGGGATCTAGTTGCCTGACCAGGGATCGAACCGAGCCCTGCATCGGGAGCACAGAGTCTTAACCACTGGACCACCAGGGAAGTCCGAAACCATTTGATCAATTCATTTACTGTCCAAACATTTGAGAGCCCCCTATATGCCAAGCTGTATGCTAGGTGCTGGGGAAAGAGAGAAAGCTGTCTGTCTATACTCTCAACAGGATGAGTCTCTGGTCACAGACATTTACAGCACTGTGTGATGAATGTTACAAAAGGCAAATACTGAGGGCTATAATAACATACTGAAATGCCACTTAACCCAGGCTAGCAGAGTCCTGGAGCTTTCATAAAGGAGGTGAATCTGGAAGGACAGGGCAGGAAGCATCAGCTAAGCAAAAAGTCAGGTCAGAGAGGAAAGGCATGTGGCAGAGAAAGAACCAGAAGACCTGTGAAAAGCGGCACCATTTCTGAGGAGTTTGTCAGGGCCAGGGTGTAGGGTGCTGGAGGTCCAGACTGAACCACACAGGTGATGAGAAGCCATCGTGTGGTTTTAAAATGAAGAATGGCACGACTGGGTCTGTGTTTAGAAGGTGCATCACGGCAGCTGTGTGGAAAATGGATTGGAAATGGGTGAAGAAGGTGAGCAGAAAAACTAGGACCCTGCTGCAGTGATCCAGGAGAAAAGTGATGAGAACCCCAAATAACGAACCCACGTGGCTGGTGGTGGAGATGAGGGGTGGCAGTGATGTGGACTCTGTGCTGTGTCACCCAAATGTCCTGTCGGAGAAGGACTTGTTGCCCTGTTACTGGGAACACTGTGGCTGGGCCCTCAGGGACTGTACCTGGAGTGGCACAGAGCCCCTCCCCGAGGTCACTCCCCATCCCACTGTGGACTGATGGCTGGGTGATGGGAGCGGGTGCAGGCTTGGCAAAGTGGTTTAATTCAGGGCCACCCTGGAGGGCTGTTCCAGCCCATTTATTCTGATTTCACTTAAGAAAGCATGGTGAGCTCCTGCTCTAAATCTGGCATCACTGCAGGATGGATACCAAATGGTCTCTTCCTTCCGCAAAGTCTCAATTTAGTGGAGACTAGCACTTAAATAATAGTGAAGCAGTGTGATGAAATCTCAATGCAGACAGAGGTGTTTACAGAGTACAGAGTAGAAAGGTTATTTTTGTCAACTCTTTCTGAGGTACTACCATCTGGCCCCAACCTGCCCATCCAATCTAGTTTTCCCACTCCCCACATTTGTGTGCTCACTGCCTGTGGGAGGTAACGAGCCTCCAGAGACCCTTGACTTCAGAAATTCATGCCCCCTTCCCCAAAACACACCCATTGGTGAGGGCTGCTTTCTCTAACCAGCAGGATTTTGTGGACATGATGAGGTGTAACTTCTGAGGCCAGGTCATAAGACATCATACTTTTTGTGAAAATACACCATGTGCTGGTTTTCAGGACACTGGACATCAGTCATGAAGGACAGTGATTGCCATGAGATGGGAAGCAAGTGATGGGGGCCCTGCAACCACCTGAGTTTACTGCCTTGAGAGAGTCCCCAGGGCACATCACAGGAAGGGGGCGACCAGGAGGCTCACTGACTTGAGGAGACAGAGCTGAGAATCTAGGAGAAGAAGGTGGCCAGAGTTTACAGGACAGACTTTGGGAGGACAGAGTGGCATTGAAGGAGAACTCCAGAGATCTGCAGGTCACCCCTGCATGTTCAGCTGAGTACTGAACAGTGTGTGTTGGTGAGGAAAACAACCCAGAGACAGGGAAAGAACCACCCTTTCTTCTCTTAAAGGATGACAAGGACTCGTAATTGACATTCAGAGAGAGCCAGGAATGGTGCCTGTTCCCACCAGTAAGAATGGAAAATCTCATAATTCACAGAGCACTGGGTAAAACATTCAGAAGAGGCTTGCCTCAGTGGGGGATGGCACTACTCTTGTCCCACATAACAAATCGTACATGCAAGACCTGAAACAACCAAACTATTTCTAAACAACTTAATTATATCCCAAAACAAAGCTCAAGAAAAAACTGATAGGAATGCAAAATATCAAGTACCCCAAAAGGCAAAATTCATAATTTCTGACATCCCATTAAAAAAATTACCAGGCATGCAGAGAGCAGGATAATATGATTCATAATGAAGAGAAATCTCAGTCGATCAAAACTGACCTAGAATTGACACAGGTGTTAGAATTAGCAGACAAGGACAAGCAGTTGTTAAAAGTGTATTTTATATGTTCAAAAAGTTAAGCAGAGACATACAGGTATAAAAACAACCAAACCCGACTTCTAGAGATGAAAACTAACCTGTCTGTGTTGAAAATACATTGAATGGGATTAGTGGCAGGTTAGCTATCGCAGAAGAAAAGATCAATACACTTGAAGGCAGAAACTATCCACACGACCATAGAAACAGTATTTTTTAAAAACAAAAGGAGCATCACTGAGCTGTGAGACAACTTAAAGCACCTTAATATACATGGCATTGGAATCTCCAAGGGAGAGCAGGGGAGAAAAATTATTTAAAGAAGCAATGGCCAGGGCTTCCCTGGTGGTGCAGTGGTTGAGAATCCGCCTGCCGATGCAGGGGACACGGGTTCGTGCCCCGGTCCGGGAGGATCCCACATGCCGCGGAGCGGCTGGGCCCGTGAGCCATGGCCGCTGAGCCTGCACGTCCGGAGCCTGTGCTCTACAACGGGAGAGGCCACAACAGTGAGAGGCCCGCGTAACGCAAAAAAAAAAAAAAAAAAAAAAGAAGCAATGACCAACAATTTTTCAAAATTGAAAACTGTAAACGTAGTGTCCCAAGAAGTTCAATGAACTCAAAGCACAGTGAATATGAATTAAACTACACTGACAAATCAAGACAAAATTGCTCAAAAATAGTGATAAAGAAAATTTTAAAATCATCCAGAGAAAAATGATACGTATGTACATGTACAGAGGCACATGCTTAAGAATGACAGCAGATTTCTTGTCAGAGCCAATGTCAGAGATAAGACAATGGAGAAACATCTCTAAAGGCAATGAGTCAACCTAAAATCTATGCCCAAAAAAATATCTTTCAAAAATGAAAACAAAATAAAGATATTTTTAGACATACAAAAGCTGAATGTGTTCATCACCCCAGGAGACTCATCCTGCAAGAAATGCTATTAAAAGAAGTCCTTCAGACCAAAGGAAAAGGATGCCAGATGAAAATCTGGATCTGCACAAAGAAATGAGGAGCCTCAGAAAATAGTAACTAATGGTTAAATAGATGATGGGTTTTTTCCTGTTGTTTAATTATCTTTAAAGATAAATGATTGTTTAAACAAATCTAACCTGGCTATGCAGCCAGCCTCCCTAAGGACTGCGTAAGTGACTGTTGCAGTCCTTCTCTGCCAGAGTGTGTTCGGGTAGAGGGTCCAGAGAATCCCTCTTCTGCCTACCCTGCAGACAGAGAGTAGTTCTCTTTTATTGCTATGTTCAACCCTATGGCCTGCAGCCTCCACTCTGTTGTGCTAAAGACAACGAGCCCCATATTGGACCATCTGAGGTGCTGCAAGCTCCTCCTTAAGGAAGGGTTACGAGCTGTGGCCTACCCCTTCTGTCCTCCTGGCACCCTAGTTCTTGCCTCAAGTTCAGCAGTGAATACACGTCTATTTTATGAGTGAATGAACAAATGAATGCTTAATGTAAAAAACACAAATTTCCAGGTGATTCTACTACATAATAATATGCACAGTATGAACAGGCTGTAATCTAAATCTTGATTCTAAGAAAGTTATTTAGAATTAGCGACATATTTGCCTACATAAAAAATGAGAGCTAACATTTATCATACATCTGCTATGCTAGACACTTTTCTAACTTTTTTAAAAGCATTTTTTAAATTGAAGTATAGTTAATTTACAATGTTGTGTTAGTTTCAGGTGTATGGCAAAGTGATTCAGATATAGTTCCCTGTGCTCTACAGTAGGTCTTTGCTGTTTATCTCTTTTATATATGGTAGTGCATATATGTTAATGCGAACCTCCTAATCTATCCCTCACAGCCCCACACGCTATCCCTTCTGGTAACCATAAGTTTGTTTTCTATGTCTGTGAGTCTACTTCTCTTTTGTAAATAAGTTCATTTTTTAAGGTTTCATATATAAGCAATATCATATATTTGTCTTTCTCTGACTTACTTCACTTAATATGATCATCTCCAGGTCCATCCATGTTGCTGCAAATAGCATTATTTCATTATTTTTATGGCTGAGTAATATTCCATTGTATATATATACCACATCTTCTTTATCCATTTCGTCTGTTGATGGACACTTAGATTTCTTTCATGTCTTGGCTATTGTGCATAGTGCTGCTATGAACATTGGGGTGCATGTATCTTTTCAGATTAGAGTTTTCTCCAGATATATGCCCAAGAGTGGGATTGCAGAATCACATGGCAACACTGTTTTCAGTTTTTTAAGGGACCTCCATACTGTTCTCCATAGTGGCTGTATCAATTTACATTCCCACCGACAGTGCAAGAGGGTTCCCTTCTCTCCACACCATATCCAGTGTTTATTATTTGTAGACTTTTTGATGATGGCCATTCTGACTGCTGTGAGGTGATACCTCATTGTGGTTTTGATTTGCATTTCTCTAATAATTAGTGAGGTTGAGCATCTTTTGACTCACGCTTCATCTCATGGAATCCCCCAAAAGCACCCATATTAGTTTGCTAGGGCTACCTTAATAAAATACCACAGATCGGGGAGCTTAAAGAATAGACATTTATTTTCTCACACTTCTGGAGTCTAGGAGTCCAAGATCAAGGTGTCAGCAGGGTTAATTTCTTCTGAGGCCTCTCTCCTTGGCTTGTAGATGGCCATCTTCTCCCTGTGTCTTTACATGGGCCTTCATTTTGTGTGTGTCTTTGTCCTAATTTCCTCTTCTTATAAGGAAGCTAGTCGTATTGGATTAGGGCCCACCCATAGGACCTCATTTGATTCAACTATCCCATTAAAGGCATATCTCCAAATACATCACATTCTGAGGTCCTGGGGGTTACGATCTCAACATATGAGTTTTAAGGGGACACAATTCAGCCCATAATAGTACCTATAAGATCAGTTATAACTATTGTTTTCATTTTACAGAGAAGAAAACTGAAGCAAAGTGTCGCTGAACTGTCCAAGCTCACACCTTTAACCAATGTCAGAGCCTGGAAGTTAACACAGGTGGTCTGAGGCCTCCAGAACCACATTCTTACTAAACACGCTGCCCTGAGTCACAACTGATCCAACTGTTCTCAGGGTGGGCACATGCTCAGGCTCACCATCAAAGCCTGATTCGTCAGTTGGAATGGTCCAAAGACCTGAGTGCCAGAGGTATTCAGGCATAAAGGGGAGACACTGAGATTGGAAATTAGCAAAGGGGGCTCCACAAGCAGCGGCTCTGGAGTGTTGGTAGGGTGAGTGGCAACCGGAATATTTGGTGGCCGCAGCCCTTGTGACATTGTGAGGGGTCAGAGGACCAATGGCTGTTTCTACGTTTCTATGTATTCATCAAGTGGTTTACTTCTGAAGCTGCCTGTATTTACAAAAGAGACCAATGAATAGAGCAGAAGACATAATTAATATGCCACTGGGATCTCACAATAATATGTGGATTGTTTTAGGGCTTTTAATTTACTTTAACTTTCTTAATGTACTGTAATATACTACACAGATATATGCAATATAATTTAAAATCACTGGAGGCTTTCTTTTCTGATAGTAATTAATTTCACAGCGCAGCAGTATTTGACTAAATCTCTCAGGCAGCCAACGGCACGGATTCCTCTTTTCCTCCACTTAAGATGCTCTCAGGAACCTGTCTATTTCTCTAGGCCATTTTTTTTTCCTGGCCTGTTTGTATCCTGTGCAATATTTAGATGTGTCAACCCCAGCTTTTGTTTTGTCTTTATTATGAAGTAATGCACACTCGGAAAGGTTTTTATGAAAGAGCCTATGTGAAACCTAGGGCATTGAGGGATACCCCCCATCCATGTGGTTTCATTCAACAAATATTTAGGCACGATTCTAGGCATTGGAAATGCAGCTGTGAAAAAGTTGTCTCGTTGACCAGTGATGTATGACAGGTGAGGACAGGCCTCCAACCTAATCATGACTCTTCTCTTGGCCACTGGAGAAGATGATCCCTGCAGAGGAAACGCCCAGGTACAGGAAAGCCGAACTGGGTCTGCTGGGGAGAAAGTCCAGAATATGAAAAGTTGCCTGGCCCTGGAAACGCTCTCTGCCCAGGGCTGACCCAGCACCTGGCCCTCCCAGCCCAGTGGTCCCTGCATGGTGGCTTTCAGCCTGTGTGCGTGGGTAGAGAACACATCTGGCTAATTTCTCCTCCACCAGAGGCATGGGAGTTACATTTTATGCGTGTATCCCAAAGAAATCTAAACCTTCAAGTTCTCAGTACAGCATCACATGCCGAAGAAACACCAGTCAGACATCAAAAGGAGCAATTCAAAGCAATTAAAAAATCTGAACACATTTTCAAAAAAGACCAAGAAGGGATTTCATTCATAAATGTGAGCAAAGCTGTTAAGAATCCATTTTTACCATCTGTCTCCCCAAAGCCCCACTCATCGCACAGCAGCTGCCTCCGTCGGCTTCTCAAGGTTCTAAAGGAGACGGGATGGAGACAAAGAGCTGCATCTGAACTTTTCACCAAGCCTGGCTCGGGACAGAACAGGAGCCTCTGACTTCTGTGCCAATCTCCTGCTCTGGGAGATCGCTGCCTGACTCCCGACCCGGTCCCGTAGAGGATGGGTCCTGCTCGTGCTGCGGGCTGCCCTCCCCTTGGAGGCCTGCTATGCTGTCCTTTTCTCCCGGTGGAGTTTTGGCGAGGGGAATGCAATCACTGGAGGCTTCTTTCCTGAGAGCAGTTGACTTCATAGCACGGCGCTATTTCTTGAGCTGAATCTCTCAGGCAGCAGATGGCATGGATTCCCTCGTGATTCTCTTCACTCGGCTTTGCCTACACCTAAAGGAAAACTGGCTCATGGCGGGGAGACAGGCATAGTATGGGGACGGCAGGACTAGGCTTTGTCCTGTCTGGTACCAAGTGACATCTAAGCTCAGGCTGGAGTGTAAACGTGTCCTGGGCTTTCCAGGATGCCTTCCAGCACTGGGTCAGCAGGAACAGGGGGACGCTTCTGTTGGTCCATCTTCTTCTCCCCATTCTTATTCTGTCCCTTCCCATCATTCATGACTATTAAGATACGTTATTTTGGAGGACTCAGCCTCTCTTCTCCCTGCAATCCTTCTCTCCCTCCATGCCATCAACTCTTAATTAGATCTTCCCTCCCACCCGTAAGTCTACAGTCCATAAATTTGTAAGCCAAGAGTACCTTTGCATCAAGCTCCTCTACACCCCAGACACCTGATCATGTTTGGTACCTGCTTCTAGGCCATCGTCAAAAGCCAAGGAACAGGAGGGTTTGGGAAGCCTCATTGAAAACCTTTATTTCTTAACAAGAATGAGTGATATTATGTATAAGAAATTTAAATATTTTATATTAATTATATTAAGAATGTTAATTTGATATTGATTATAGATTTTTTAATTTTGATTTTTTATTGAAATACAGTTGATTTACAATGTTGTGTTAGTTTCAGGTATACAGCAAAGTGATTCAGATATGTATATATATATATATATATATATTTTAGATTCTTTTCCCTTATAGGTTACTGCAAAATATTGAGTATAGTTCCATTTGCTATACTGTAGGTCCCTGTTTTTATATATAGATATATTTATATATTAAATATAGATATATTTATATATGTATTTATATATTTAATATATATATTAAATATAGTATATTTATATATGTATATAAATAGATATATTTATCTATTTTATATATAGCAGTGTGTATCTGTTAATCCCAAATTTCTAATTTATCCCTCCCCCCACTTCCCCTTTGGTAACCATAAGTTTGTTTCCTATGTCTGTGGGTGTATTTCTGTTTTGTAAATAAGTTCATTTGTATCTTTTTTTTTTTAGATCCCACATATAAGTGATGTCATATGATATTTGTCTTTGTCTGTCTTACTTCAATTAGTATGATAATCTCTAGGTCCATCCATGTTGCTGCAAATGGCATTATTTCATTATTTTTATGGCTGAGTAATATTCCATTGTATATATGTGCCACATCTTCTTTATCCATTCCTCTGTCAATGGACACTTAGGTTGCTTCCATGTCTTGGCTATTGTAAATAGAGCTGCTATGAACATTGGGATGCATGTATCACTGTTGGTGAGAATGTAAATTGGTACAACCACTATGGAGAACAGTGTAGAGGTTCCTGATTATAGACTTTTTGATACTGATTATAGATTTTTTTTTTGAAACTAACAGAGCAAGAAAGGAGAAAAATTTTCAAAATTGTATGGGGTTCCCACCACTTTTGCATAGTACAAAAATAACCCTGTATCTCACTGAGTATGCCAAATTACCTTTGTTATAAGTTTGATTTTACTACAAAAGAAAATAAAGGAGTATTTATTATGGAGAGAGACCTAAAGTTGATACATTTCTACAGCGTTTCATTATATATGTATAATATAAATCTATACGTGTATATTTGTCATAGTTTGGTGTATATCTATCATGAGTTCTGCTATTGCAGTTATATTTTCTGCTCAAAACTATAAAAAAATTAGAGGAGAGACTACCCTGGTGACACAGTTGTTAAGAATCCACCTACCATTTCAATATCAAAAAAACAAACAACCCAATCCAAAAATGGGCAGAAGACCTAAATAGACATTTCTCCAAAGAAGATATACAGATGGCCAACAAACACATGAAAGAATGCTCAACATCACTAATCATTAGAGAAATGCAAATCAAAACTACAGTGAGGTATCACCTCACACCAGTCAGAATGGCCATCATCAAAAAATCTACAAACAATAAATGCTGGAGAGTGGAGTACAGGGAACCCTCTTGCACTATTGATGGGAATGTAATTGATACAGCCACTATGGAGAACAGTATGGAGGTACCTTAGAAAACTAAAAGTAGAACTACCATATGACCCAGCAATCCCACTACTGGGCATATACCCTGAGAAAACCATAATTTAAAAAGAGTCATGTACCACAATGTTCATTGCAGCACTATTTACAATAGCCAGGACATGGAAGCAACCTAAGTGTCCATCGACAGATGAATGGATAAAGAAGATGTGGCACATATATACAATGGACTATTACTCAGCCATAAAAAGAAACGAAATTGAGTTATTTGTAGTGAGGTGGATGGACCTAGAGACTGTCATACAGAGTGAAGTAAGTCAGAAAGAGAAAAACAAATACCATATGCTAACACATATATATGGAATCTAAGGGGAAAAAAAAGGTTCTGAAGAACCTATGGGCAGAACAGAAATAAAGACGCAGATATAGAGAATGGACTTGAGGACACGGGGAGGGCGAAGGGTAAGCCAGGACAAAGTGAGAGAGTGGCATGGAATTATATACACTACCAAATGTAAAACAGATAGCTAGTGGGAAGCAGCTGCATAGCACTGGGAGGTCAGCTCAGTGCTTTATGACCACCTGGAGGGGTGGGATAGGGAGGGTGGGAGGCAGACGCAAGAGGGAGGGGATATGGGGATATACGTATGCATATACCTGATTCACTTTGTTATACAGCAGGAACTAACACAACATTGTAAAGCAATTATACTCCAATAAAGATGTTATATATAAAAAAAAAACTAGCTGTGGGTTAAAAAAATAATAATAAAATAAATAAATAAATAAAAGAATCTGCCTGCTAATTCAGGGGACATGGGTTTGAGCCCTGGTCCGGGAAGATCCCACATGCCGCGGAGCAGCTAGGCCTGTGCGCCACAACTACTGAAGCCCGTGCGCCTAGAGCCCGTGCGCCTAGAGCCCGTGCTCCGCAACAAGAGAAGCCATCACAATGAGAAGCCCATGCACCACAACAAAGAGTAGCCCCCGCTTGCCACAACTAGAGAAAGCCTGCGTGCAGCAATGAAGACCCAACGCAGCCAAAAATAAATAAATATAAATAAATAATTTATTTTAAAAAATTTAGAGGAAAAAGAGTTTGTTAGTTGCTAATTAGCAGCTAATTGGATAAACTAATTTTAGCAGTGGATTTAATAGCTGATAATGGCTAAGGGCTTGCCACACCCAGATAATATGCTGCATTTTAATAAATGCCCTCAACATCTTATCTAATGACTGAACAGGAGAAGAAACTTAATTATCTATATTAGGCTAATTTGGAGATATTTTGTAGGATTTTCCAGTACAGTGCCAGTGCTACTACAAAGACAACTCAGAAGCGTATTTCAGAAGACATATTTCCCTATCCATACGGAATTGGTCTTGTCCTAAGGAAAACAATGTATCACAGCATGCCAGGGAACCTTCTGATAAGATGATCTTTTCAGTTTTTCTAATCTCTTGCAATTTGACAAGTGAAAACTTGAAATGAGACCTCAGTATTTAATCTTGCATATCTTTGACCATTAATGGGATTCAACATTTTAATATATCTTTGGTCATCTATGTTTCTTTTTGTAAGGTGTCTTTTCATAGTCCTTGCTCAGTTTTTAAAGAGTATTTGCCTTCTTTTGGATTTATACAAGTTCTTTATGTGGTGAAGGTTATTATGATATTTTAATCAATATAAAGCCCAAAGGTGTAGTAACGTAAGTTTCTGCTTTTGTAAATTTGCAGGGATGGGGATTGACTGCAACTGAATGCAATACTTCTGTTCATCTTGAATTCTGCCTTCTATTGTTGGATTACCTGTCTCCCCAAAGGACTGCACATGACATTGTTCTTCCTGGTCTTTGACATTTAAAATATTTATAATTTGGCCAAGATAAAAAGACTAGAAAAGAAAACATATCAGTTTCTCATAATGAATCACCCACAAGAGATTTTTCCACTGTGTGACTGGCATTGTATTTGCATAAAGTGAGAGGTAAGACGTACGAAGTGTATGATTCATCAGTAAAAAGAATTTCCAAATGTCACATTTAAGCTGCCTTTTACTGATAGCCAAATATGTAATACGGCAGGACCTCATACTTTGGACAAACCATTCTAAGGGGATCTTAGGATCCTTCCCCAGCTCCGCGGCCCCCTTGCCCTTTGCTCTCCTATGCTAAATTCATCTTTGTCACCTACCTCTCTCTCTTACTTGTTAGGGAACATTTTAGACATCAAAAACACGCAGAGACTAAGTAGCAAATATCAGTTTGTCCCTACTCAGCTTAACCAACGACTATCAAAAACACTGGAAACCCCCTGTATTGTTCTTCATCCAAAATATCCTGTTTCCTCCCCACCCAGAAGTCACTGCAATCCTGGATGGGGTATTTATTCATCCAATGCGTGACTATACTTACATTACATGGTCATGAACCTTTAAACAATATATAGAACTAACTGGTTTCCATGGTTTTCTAAAGTTTATGTAAACAATATAATGCAACATGTAACTTGTATTCAGCGTTGTTTCTGCGATTTATCCATGTGGTTACTTGTAGCTCTAGTTATTTTCACTGAGCATGGTATTCCATTGTAAGACTTTTATTCGACTTTCTCTCCTTGAAATTCAGCTCCCACTTTCATTTTCCTTTATAAAGCCAGGAAGTGTTCAGTGTCCCCCATCCATTTTCACCCCCATAATTCCAGAGCATTCAAAAGAGGAAACCCTTTCTCCACCATTAACTTTTCAAAATATTTTTCAGTGTGTGCTGCCTTTGTGCTACTATATTACCCTTTTGCATTATCTGCTATTATCTCTTCTTCATTCTCTATCACTTTATACACAGAGGGAGAAATGAAATGGAAACTTTTCTTTTTTTTTTAGAAGTCCTGACTCTTATCACCGCTCCCTCATTTGGGTACAGTTCAGTATTTACTGACAAGCAGGGCCTCGAAGTTCCCAGGCAGATTCATACTTTACTCCTACTCCAGCCATACTGATATCCCGCCCTTGACCTCTGACTCACTGCCACCAGGCACAAAGTTATGAAATGGATGAAGTTTGTCTCCAGGAACATAAGCTTTCCTGATTTGGGGGCATCTTTCTCTCATTCAAAGTCTTAAAAAGTTTTGCTTTTGATCACACATGAAAGCCTGTAGTGTTTTCGGTTCTATCGGAACTTCTGGTCTCTACAAACAGGAGTGGGGGGGGGGGCGTCCAGGGGGCTGTCTTTGACCTGGCATCATTGCTCCCTGGATAGTTCATGGGTGCTGGGATCAGAGAAAGCCATCTCCCATCCCAGCTTTGCTACTTGCCAGCTCTAAGGCAGTGGCAAGTGACTCACCCTCCCTCTCTCAGCCTACATCTCCTCATTAAAAAAAATAAGTAACCTCCCTCCCACGATTGAATAGAATTAAACATACTGGATATGCAGAAGCAGGCACCTAGAGCAAATACTAAATAACTTAGTTTTCTCATTTTCTTTCTTCCTCGATGGTTCTCCCCAAAGTTCCATTCACACCCAGGTGGATCTGATTACCTCCCCACCCCAGCATCCACAGGGCTGGGAGCAGAATTTGACTGCATCCCGATCTTCAGAAAGGTCCTCCCTGGTTTCTTAAAACTTGGCTAGAAAAAAATCATAGAAAAAAACTAAATGAAAGTGAATATGCTATATGGACTCAATTTCATTGGAAATATCCTACATCACGGCTCTTGCCGGAGATGACACGGGAAATAACCAGCCCAATGCTGAGCTCCTGGAGTCATGTGGGATGGCTCAGACTTGGGACTTCAGGGTGCACCCCTCAGTCCCCTCTCCCTAAATGGTTTCAGACACCCTGGAGAACCATGCTCCTAATCCTATCTTGGCTCTTAGCCAAAGATCCAGACATCTGTCCATTTCCTCGACGCCTCCCTGGTCTGGATCCACGGATCAGCTTCTCTCGCATGTTTATAACAGTGCACCTGCTTGCTTCTCCATCCGGGTGCCAGAGTTGCATTTCTCCAGAAGACTATTTGAGAAAAAAAAAGAAAAAATATATATAAGAATTGTTTCATTCATAAGTGAAGTAAAGTCAACTCAAATCAGCCCAGGGCCAAACAGTATGAGTTGGGGCTTTATGGGGTCCTGCAACTTTGAAGGCCAAGGGTAGGCTGGATTAGATGTGGTTGCATCCAAGGGGCACCCCCACACACACACACACACCTGCAACTAGAGAAAGCCCGCGCACAGCAATGAAGACCCAAAGCAGCCAAAAATAAAATAAAAAATAAATAAATGTAAACACAACACAAAGCTGCTGAAAGAGGACTGGAAAGCAGTTTGTTTCATGGAGCATAAGGGGTGATTTGAGTGCAAGCATTAAAGCAGTTACCCTGGAGCAATTATGGATGTAAGTGACCTCAGACAGGCTCTGAATTAGCAAGGGATCTCGCCCAGGAAGCCTGAGGTTGGAAGGCGTGCCATCTATTCTTTATGCCGGCAACGCCTCTTTTGCCCTTTTACACACAAACAGAGAAGGAAATACTTCCAGGGCTACTTCTCACAACTGAGGGGGAAATGTGTCTGCATTCCTGCGCTGGCCATTGTGGCCGTTATGATAATAGACAATAGAGGATGCCCTGCAGCTGGAGCATGGGCTGGGGAAGCAGTGTTCAGACTCCCATCGCGAGAAAGACAGTCCGTGAAAGAGCCAGCAACAGTGACAGCTGACGAGTACTCATCTCAGCATCCGGGCTGGGCCCTGTGCAAAGCGATTTCCAGCGAGATTTCACGGGAGCTTCATGACCACCTCCGGGGCGAGCGATTTGATTATCCCCGTCCTACAGACGAGGAAACGGGCTGTAGCTGATGTAAGCTCTCTCAGTAGCTAAGTGGCAAAGCCAGCGTTTGAGCCTGTGTGCTGCTGGCTGCGGACTACACCCGGGTCTCAGGCCAGACCAAGGCCCTGCTGCTGCTCTGCTGTCCAAGTAGCACGTCCACACCCGGCTTGGCCTCAGGCTTTCATTCCCGGGAAGATTTGGGTGGCCCTGCGAAGGGGATAGCAACAACCCAATTTAGGGGCAGAATTAACAGGCTGTGGTGACCCCAGGGCCCCCTGCTACCCTCTTGGCTACCTCTCATTTTGGCTGCTGCTGCAGGAGATGGTCCTTGCAATGCTGCCCGTGGGACCACTCCAGGTACCCACAACACCTTTGGCTTTTCCAGCCTCAGGTCTTTCTCCAAGGCCCCCAGAGCTCACTCAGCCCAGAGACAAGGGAAACCAGACATGGGAGAAGGATTTGGAAGAGGGAGGCAGACCTCAGCCATCAGGACTGCGAGTGGGTGAGGAGAAGGGAATGGAAGGAGAATCCTGCGTGTTCCTTAGCAGGTCCCTGGAGGACTGAGCCCAGCCGCCCCAGGTAGGACCCCTCAACAGTGCCCGCAGGTGGCTTTTCCTCGTCCTCCACCTTCGTCTTCCCATTTCTTACTCCCATTCCCTGGCATCACCTAAGAAAGCCCTGCACCCAATGCTTGACTCAGGCTCTGCTTTGGGGGAAACCAAACTAAGACAGGAAGTATTTGGGGTGCAGCCCTTCCCTGGCAAGGACAGCAGTGGAGAAACAACAGGAGCAGCTGCAGGCCTCTCCCTGGGGCTCCCCTCCCCACACTCCCCTGGGACCCTTCTCTGTGTACTGCCCTCGGCTCTCTGGAGCAGACGCTGAGATGAAGAACAAGGCGTGGAGTGGAGATGGGCCCCTGTGAAAGGAAAGCGCTCGGCTGGACTGGAAACCAGGAGGCAGCTGCAGTCCAGGCCCCCGGAGCCTTGACCAACCCTGCGGGCTCCTCTCTGGGTCACTGGACGCTACTGCCCAGGAAGGGTGTGACCTTGGACCCAGCTCTCTGATCTGGACAGCAAGCTCTTCCCTGCACGGAGAGCTGGGCGAACGGCCCTGCGTCTGCCGCCCTGCGGGATGGTACCGTTTGCTCGTGGGCCCATCTGTACCCCCGTGTGCAGGGCACACCCCTCAAAGGCAATGGCCTGAGCTGTTTGGTTCAACAGCCAGCATGTCACCTGACACATGTCACAACAGCACATAGCTGTTAAATGATTGAATATCTAATAATGATTAGAAAAGCTCCTAGTATGTCCTCCATTTTACAGGAAGAAAGAGCTGGAGCCCAGAGGGATTCAGTGACCTGCCCAAGGTCATAGCCAGGGAGAGGGAGGGGTGGAGCGGCTTTAAATGCAGGATCTTGACCCTGAGTCCACTGGTCCTTCTATCTGCTCTCAGAAATCTGGACGGGTAGTGTTAGGTTTTCTCATTTTGATTCTCTGCAGGATACATACAGCTGGGCAGATTTCCAGCCATATTAAAAATAATAATGAAGAAAAAATCCAGAACCGTTAACCACCTAGGAGCTTCGGGGCTAGAAGGACACAGTGACAGTGCTCTGTCCCCAACACGGAGGGGAGAGGCTGAGTTGTTGCCTCGTGCGCTGGGCGGAGCCAATAGGCATATTTCCTGAAAGGTGATCCCAAGCTCTACTTTTAGAAAAGACTGTTCTAGATCACGCCCACCTGCCCATTTCTAATCCTGCCTCTGGGTGGATGAAATGACCCACTTTGTACACTACCCTCCAACTCTGGGGAGTCACACTTACAGGAGGACAGGTCCTTTGGGACAAAACTATAGCTGAGCTAGGGATGCCCAAGGATCAGGCAGGGTGGCGTTTTATCCACCTGGAGCGAGCCAGGGAGCAAGATGTGCTCTTGTGTCTTCCTGATCACCTAGGCAGAACCTCAGCGTGATAGAGATGCCGTCTCTCACAGCCCAAACCCCAAATGCCGCCTTATCAAGCCACCAGCTGCCGTTCCAGAGGAATCTGGTAATTAGTTCCTAAGTTTGGCCAGCTGCAGGATGTAAGAAGAATAGAAGGAAGCTGGGGCCTTGGCGGCCACATTTATAATTAGCAATGTGCTGATTCTCAGGGTGCTCTCAGGATGGAACTCGAATCTCCGTGCTGCACTACTATATTGTGATCCGGGGCTTGGTAGTTACAGCCCTTTGCAGAGAGCCAAGCACCTATTCCTGTTAAGGAAGCAACACAGGGGTCCCGTGCGGCTTCCCCATCCAGGTTAGCAGAATTACCGGGACAGGCAGGCAGGAGGGCCCATAAGTCACAGCCTGAAAGGGCACTTGGTGTATTTATTACACGTACATCTTGGGTCCCTTGTTATTTATGCACTCGTTACTTTGTACTCAACCTCACCTCTCTGAAATATTTCTGAATCTGGGCAAAAAAAAAGAAGCTAGAACACAGCTGGATACCTCTACCTCTCTGGTAGCAACCATCAGAAAAGTTTGCCAGCTGCTCACCTCCCAGTGTCGGCCAGTGAGGCATACGTGTCACAACTCTTCACACACCTGCTGTCAAGGTGGCTCTTGCCCTGGGCTGCTCTCCAGCCCCCATCTGTGCGTCAGCTCTGCCCTCCTCCCTGCCTCCCCTTCTAGAACTTTCTGCTTGGATCCCTCATTGGCCTCATTAATGACATGTAAATATCACTGATGACTTTCTTCTTGTAATTTGTTCCCCGGCATCTTCTGCAAAGTATTCAATTAAAACCGAATTGGAGATCAGAAAGGCCTGGGCAGACAGGCAGCTACTTGCTAGATTTTCCTGCCTGGGGGAGAAGCAGCATTCTCACCGTGTTCAACCCCAGAAACGCAGGCTGGGAACGCCAGCCCCGCCGGGAACTGGTGCCAGGGCTACCTTGAGCCACTGCCCTCAGAAAACCAAGCCGGCGCTGACTCTGGTGGGAGTGCAGCCCAAGAAGAGAAGAAAGTAATCTCCTTTCAGGAAAAGACGTCATTTTCTCCCTGCAGCTGATGGGAGGCGGGGTGGCGTGGAATTCATCAACACAGCACAGCCAGATCTGACCGGGGTTTTGAACAAACATCTTGGGGGTTGTTTAAATTGGAGACAGTCACAGATAAAGACGTATTTGGTCCAGCTGTTTGCTCAGGACTCAGCCCTACTAGCTCAAACGCTGCTCATTGTTTTGAAGGCTTTATATTCCGAAGTTGCTCCCAAGCATATCTGCAGGGGAAGAAGCAGAGCGCTGATCGCATGGGTGAGCTGTGAGGGCCTGGCTGGACTCAGGAAAGAGACGGAGATAAACGCCAGAGTGGGGGACCGCTTACAGTGACCGGATTTTGTGCAGAGGGCGAGACCTCAGGGGACACAGCCACTCCCAGCGGCCCCCAGTTCTCGCTGAGTGGAGGGGCCAGAGCATCTGGGATCACTGAGGCCTTTTCCGGAGCCGGGCTTTGGCATTGAGGTCAGATGGAGGGAGAGGAAGGGGAGTGGCTTCCTGTCTGCCTGTGTGTCTCCCAGAGTGGGGCTCCCTGGCCCTGGGCAGGAAAAAGATGGCCTTCTCTGATAGGAATGCTGTTGAATTGTTTGGAACAATAGATTAGGATCTTGGTAAAGGCATTATTTGAACTCAACTGTTTTGTCGCGTTCTGAAAAAAGGTTATGATGTGATCCCCATCTGATTAGCGTGGGACAGGGCTAAGCAATCGCTTTTCTGAAACACCAAAGTCACGACAAGCCTGGCTGTCGTCTTGGCAGCCGCGCCCTGGGATGTCTGAGCCTGCCAAGGGCGAAGGGCAAAGCAATATATTCGGAAGAGAGGGATGAGATATATTTTGTGGTCGAACCCCATCCCTACACATCCACGCAAAGGCTCCTGACGGTCCAAGAGCCCAAGAGGGTGTGAGAGAGAAACGCATTGCCTGCTGAGGAAGAGGAAAGTGGGCGTGAGAACGCGGAGTCAGAAGCAACCCAGGATTCGGGCCACTCTTTCCTTTTCCCTGAAGGGGAGAGACAGAATTGAGGTGTCCTTCTGGGAAGCCACCTGGCTTCTCTGGGCACCAGTGGGTCCCAGACCCAGTTCTCCTTATCCCAGAACAGTGCTCATGGCAAAGTAGGCCAAGCAACCAGGGCTCCTGGGAGCTGGCTGGAGGGTGGAGCCTGGTGGATGAGGGTGAGCTTGTTGAGAGAAAGAGAGACAAACTGGATTGGGTTCCGGTTGCAAAGGGCAGATTGGAGATGAAGACAGGAACATATCTACAGAATGAGGAGCTAAGCCAGGAGGAGGGGTCAGCAGGGGTAGGGATGGAGAAGGGCTGTCAGCGGGATAGTTCTTTTTTTAAAAACATTTTATGGAAGTCTAGTTGATTTACAGTGTTGTGTTAATTTCTTCTATACAGCAGAATGATTCAGTTATACATATATATACATTCTTTTTCATATTCTTTTCCATTATGGTTTATCACAGGATATTAAATATAGTTCCCTTTGCTGTACAGTAGGACCTTGTTTATCCATCCTATATATACTAGTTTGCATCTGCTAATCCCACACTCAATCCTTCCCTCCCCCACTTCCCCTCCCCCCACTTGGCAGCCACAAGTCTGTTCTCTATGTCTGTGAGTCTGTTTCTGTTTCATAGATAAGTTCATTTGTGTCAGATTTTAGATTCCACATGTAAGTGATATCACATGGTATTTGCCTTTCTCTGTCTGGCTTCCTTCACTTAGCATGATCATCTCTAGGTCCATCCTTGTTGCTGCAAATGGCAAGTGGGATGGTTCTTAGCGGGTCACCAGAGGTTACGGTGAAAAGGCCTGGAATCTACCCCACCATGGTATGGCCAAGGAGGGACCACGGTACCCCATCGTGAAACAGCTTCATTTAACCTCTTTTGAGAAGTCTTTTGAAGAAGTGTGAAGCAAACCTAGTTGTTAAAGTGAAAAACAAATTAACTACTATTCCTAAGACCTGTTTGAAGGGGCATCTATAGGGCCCAGGAACCCATCTCTGTGGTAGGGAATGATTAGGGAAGGGCTGGAAATTTTTCTTCTTTCCCCAGGAAGAAAACATTTGCTCCATGGAAGCCAACTGTATGTATGTGTGTGCACCATGAATATTCATGATGGATAAATGCCTGTTGAGACAGGTGCGTGACAGCAAGTACCCAACAAGGACAAAACTCCAAAATGGGAAGTCCTCAACTCACATGCCTACTGGGGCCGGGCAGAAGTCAGTAGAAAGGGGATTATAATCCTCATAAGGACTCGATTTTGGCCTTCTATTGCTGTATAACAAACCACGCCTAGACTTAAAGGCTTCAAACAGCAGCTTATTATTTTCTCTCAAGTCTCTATGGGTTGACTTGACTCAAAGGAGACCTTGCCCCAGGAGTCCCAGAATGTTCCTTCTACATTTTATTAGCCAAGCAAATCCCTCAGAGCAGCCCGGATTCAAGTCTCCTTGTTACTTTCTACATTCTTGCATCTGAACAGCTTGCCTTTATCTCCAACGTCCCTTTTGAATTTGACCACCGGTTGGATTCTCAATCTCTCTCAGGCTTGCATTCCCCCATGAGGCATCACTCTAGAAGGAGCCTGCTTCCACTGTAACTTGGCTCCCTTTTACTTTGACATGAGCACTGTGCTGGGATCAGAGGAACCGGGCCTGGGATCTGGTCGTACTGCAGGTTACCTGAGTGGCTTCAGAGCAAGCTCCTCCACCTGTGTCTCCTCAACTGTAAACGCCCCATGTTGTTGAGGGGTGACCAGTCACATTACAGGAGAGCCTATGGGGTGGAGACAACGCCACAGCCATCTTTGGAATAACCATTCCCCACAGCGTCTTAAACTGTCCTCTTTCCAAATGGACTGTCTTTGCTTTGCACATTGATTGTATAGGCACCATATGCAAATAAATGATCACTATATTCTCTCCTAGTTTTCTTGAAACATACAACCCTCCCAGGTCTAGTTTTCATTTTCCTTCTTTGGGTGGAGACCTAGTACAATCAAGATTCCGCTTTCCTTTGACAACATCTGTGAAAGAAATGACAGAGCAAACACAGTGACAAAGGGCAGCCGACGCTCTGGCAGGGAGATTCTAGGGAGCGGTGGGGACTATGGTGGGCCCGTCCCTCAGAGTGGCTGAGTATCATCACGTGAGAAAGACTGTTGATTCTATCGCCTCTAATTTACTTTAAAATACTTCAGTGCATTCGGTAGGATTCATATGTGTGTACGGTTTCATTTTAATCAACACCCTAGGTGCAGTTAACATTAAAGGACCCTTCAAATTAGAAATCCATACTCCAGGTGTGGTTAGTTGCCATTTGAAAGACCCCAGTCAAAAGTCAACATTCCAGACACAAACACTTCAGATATTGCATCTGGATCTGGGCCAAAGGCTTCAGTAATCATCCTGCAAATGGTGACTCTGCCTCCTGGGGCCTTGGGTGTATACCTGTTGTTTGGGGACCATCATACATGAGGTGTGTGCCCATCTGGTCTCTGCAACTGCAGGATTCCCTCAGCTTCACTGAAATCAAGGAGCCCATTTGAACGACCAGATCCCCTGCATTCACACCTGGCCTACAAAAAGGGGCAACCCTAGAGCTTTTCATGGACGTGGGCGTTTCCCCTCGTTGATACAAGTCTCTATGCCTTAGTGCAGAGTGTCTTCCAGACCTTCCTGAGGCAGCTGGGCGGGGGTGGGGGTGGGGGACGGATGCACAGGTCACACATGATTAGTCCAGGTCCAAGCTCCTACCTCCCTGAGTCTCGGATTCCCTCCTCTACGTTGTGCCCCAAATCTCCCAATTTGTAAGTGTTGGCAAGTGAATTTGGTCCATGATGTTGGCCAAATAAATCCACATCGTGTGACTATGGGCAGTTACTTCACCTCTCTGTGCCTTTGTTTCCTTATCTGTCAAAGGGGGATCGTAATAATAATACTCACAAGGCTGTGTCATGGGCTAAGATGAGTATATATTGAACATTTCGCAGGGACCTACCACACGATAAGCACTATGTGTGTGGGCAATTTAAAAATAACTGAGTACATTTCCGCCAGTCCGATGTCCAGGAGCTGCCTACTCTTGACCTCCCCTCAGTTTTCCTGTGGCCCATTTGCACTGTCCTCTTAGCCTCATGGAGGGGGGCAGAAGTATGACCTGTAATAAAAAGTGCACTAAAGGAAGCCGCTTTACCAATGAGCTGGACAAATATACACCCTGGAAGAGATGTTCAGAGCTCACCACATCACTGCCTTTCTTCTGCCATCTCCAGGCTAAAGGCAAACATGGCTATTGCCGCCGCCAGACACTCAGAGTTGATCCAGTCCAGATCCAGGCACAGGGTAGGTGCTTAACAAAAGTGTTGACTTATCTGGACACAGTTAATGCCAGCTGCCTCATCTGGAAGCCAACTTTCCCTGGCAGAAATGTTGGCCCAACACTCTGGCATGAAAGCACCAGAAATCAGCCTAGTAATTTATCTTCAAGCCTGGCCCACTGGTTAAAATCTTGAAGTTCAAATCGAAGCTTCTAATCTTTCCCCCATCACAGTTGGAGTTGCTACCTTAGGAGCAGATGTGTCTGAACGTGAGCACAGGTAGAGGACCGTGGCTTCTTTAGGAAACCCTATTGCTTTTCCTTTTCCTCAAGCCTTCTGTCTCTGAGAACTGAAGAAAGATCAGAGGTGAAGGGAAGAGAGAAAAGGAGCTTGTTGCCTACTAGGTGGCTTGGTACCAGTGACAGAAGGGATTTTTAGAGGAGGCGGGATGTCTCTGAGCAAGGCTTAGGCTCATGGGGAGATGGGAGACAGCAGGGCCCCCGTAGGCCCCAGGGGGAGGTCATCCACGGGGTGTCTCCTTCCTGGAGTGACCGTCCCAAAGCCTCATACCCTCAAGTGGGTGCTGTCGTGATGTGGCAATTGTACCCAGAAGCCTGGACTAACTGCTATGCCTTCTCCATCTTCCCATGGGGTCAACCTGTCCGTCCTCTCTGTACTGTCTGTAAATATGGTCCCTGCACATTTCAGACACTTTTCCTCTGGGCGCTGTCTCAGCCCCCAACTTATGCTTAACATTTTGAGCTAATGCCTTTTTCTGCCACCGTGTTTGGGGGTAAACAGGAAAGAAGTTCTCATTTCCAATCCTCACATCCATACCCTACGCTGAATGCTTACACAGCATTCCAGAACCAGAGACAAAGTCCATCAAAAGGGTTATGGCTAGAAAGAGAGAGGGACCTCCTACAAGGGAGGGCTTTTCCTAAAACCCTTCCCACCACAGCTGACCCCCCATCCTGAAAAGACCCGAGACGCCTTTGTTCACAAGATGCAGTTGGCTCTCTGGGTCCAGGTCCTCAGAAGAAAGTGAAAATTTCCCTGAAGGGAAAAATTCTCTGAAATTCACTCCCTCCTAGGCAGAGTTAGTGACACAAATCTGGCCGGACTATGTGATTCTCACCGGAAGAAAATTTCAGGCGAAAACATTCACAATACCATATTTTAGCTCAATTTCGACTCTACAAAGAGTAGCTTATTGATTCAAAGGCTGGATTTGAAAGTCGGTCTGTCCAGGTTTGCACCCTCACTCTACCACTTCCTAATTATGGGATAGACTTCACTCCTCTATACCTTGGTTGCCCTATCTTTGGAGTGAGCACATTAATCGTTCCTCCTCCATCGGGTTCTGGCGATAATTAAGGGAAATAAGAAATATAGGCTTAGGACAGCGCCCGGCACACAGCAAGTGCTCAGTAAGTGTTGGCCATCGCTGTTCTTGGGGTTGCTACAGCTCCAGCTTCACTGGTAACTATTTTCTAGTTGGGTAAGATGAACCACAGTTTTGTGTAGGGAAAAAACTTGTGGGTCTATGTGTGGATGTGCTGACTTGAACATCCAGGCACAGAATTTAAAATAAAATAGGAGAAATAGAGGAAAGGAAACCATAAATAGTTGAAAACCATTGAACTGGATGTGGAAAGACTCGTGGATGTTTTTTTAATAGAACAGATATGTACGTGCTGACTAGATGCTCGGAATGCGCTCTATGCTGGGAATTAAAAAATGAACAAAATATAGAGTCAGCCTCCTTCAGGGAGCCTGTGGTCTTGTACGGAGGACTCAGGGGTAAACGGGCCGTTACAGCAGAGCCCAATGTGTGGGGAGGATCTGAGGTGCTGGCTTGGGAGCCAAGGCTTCTGAGGTCCTTTCAGGATGGGGGGTCAGCTGCGGCGGGGGGCGGGCATTTAGGAAAAGTCCTTACTTGTAGGAGGTTCCCCCCCTCCATCGTGATCCTTCTCATTGGCCTGATCTCTGGGTCAGGAGTGCTCAGTGAGCATTATATGAGGGGTCTATCGGAAGGGTATTTGGCCCACCTGGAGGGTTTTTGAGCAGAAAGAGCTTGTTGAAAGAAGTAGCATCTAAGCCAGGAATTGCAGGTTGAATTAGAATTAGGTGTAGAGCGAGGAAGATCGGTCCTGGTAGGAAGAAAAACGCAAGCAAAGACCACTTAACGGACAGGGATGGTTTGAGGGAGTGCGGAGAATTCACGACAGCCAGGACATTGGAGCTGCCGGGGACGTGAGAGGAATCAGACCGCAAAGCCTTCCAGGTCACGTGACAGGCCTGCCCCTCATCTGAAGGTGGTGTGACTCTCAATGTCACTCTTCGTTGCACGGGCAGATTGGATCGGAGGGCCAGACTGGGGGCTGCTTGCAGGAATCCCGGTTAGAAGGGCAGCCTGAGTCGAGCTGACGGCAAGAGGAATAGAGAACAGTGCAAGGATGGAGAGGGTATTGATAAGTCAGAATCCAAGTGACCAGTGATTCAGTGGATGTGGACTGACAGCCAAGGAAACAGGGTGGGAGGAAGGCTATCAGTATTTCAGGTTCGGGCAGCTGAGCACATGATTTTCCTGTTTTAAAAAAAGTTTTGGGGCTTCCCTGGTGGTGCAGTGGTTGAGAGTCTGCCTACCGATGCAGGGGACACGGGTTCGTGCCCTGGTCCGGGAAGATCCCACATGCCGCGGAGCAGCTGGGCCCGTGAGCCATGGCCGCTGAGCCTGCGCGTCTGGAGCCTGTGCTCCGCAACGGGAGGGGTCGCAGCAGTAAGAGGCCCATGTGCTGCAAAAACAAACAAACAAACAAAAACAAAACAAAAAGTTTTATTGAAGTAGAGTTGATTTACACTGTTGTGTTAATTTCTGCTGTACAGAAAAGTGTCTCAGTTACACACATATATATTCTTTTTCATATTCTTCCCTCTGCTATACAGTAGGACCTTGTTGTTAATCCATCCTATATATAATAGTTTGCATCTGCTAATCCCAAATAGCACATGATTTTCTCAAATAAGGAGAAAGAAAGAAGGAATTTGGAAACGATATGGGGTGGGTTTTGAGGATGCTGTGTTAAAGGTGCTTTGGGACATCAGCAGAGGTGAGATGTAGGCCATCAGATATAGGGCTCTGAGGGGCAGGATGGAGTGCTGGCTGAGAAATCACACACACATACACACACACACACACACACACACACACACACACACACACACACACATGCATGTCTTGGCTCTGTTCCCAAGACTCTATGGAAAGCTGTCATCAAGGGCGTTGGGATTTTGATTGCTGAATGAGTACCGCTTCCTTCCAGAACCCACCCCTCTGGGACAGGATGGGAACACAGCTGGTGCCCAGCAGCTCACATGCCCTGACTCTGGGCACGCCCCCCGGGGGATGGGCTCCCATCAGTTTCGGCTGTGTTGCGCCTTCCTTGTTCGTAGGGGATGAAGATGAAGACTCAGCCTGTCTGCTCCAGAGTGGGGGGCTCCCTGCACTCTCCTCCGTAACTGCAGACGGAGATGAGTATCTTCCTCCGCCAGCATGAAAGCACGTTCAATGTTGGAGGGGATGCTCGCTTTGGTGCTTATAACTCACTCCCACCAAACACTCACCAGGGCATCCAGGGGAAAAATAACCCCCTTGCCATCCACCAGGTGCGTTTATTTCAGGGAAAGAAAAGCCTAAGCAAACCTCACCAAGTGGTCAGAATCTTAACAAGGACGCAATTCCCTTAACATTCAGGTACAGCATTAACCTCATCCATAAGCCAAATTGAAAAACAGCAGAAATAATAATAAAAAGGAGATATTTACGGCGGCAATGTAGGAGAGGGGATAGTAAAGAGAGTCCCCTCCCCCATCCTCAGCCCCTGAGTTCTGGGGTCCTGAAGGACTGGAGACCTTCCATCCTCCTAAACCCCAAACACTCACCTTCCCAACGCAAAGCCTTGGGATCCTTACGGAAAGATGCCATGACCAGCCTGCGTACGTTGGGACAGAAGATGAAAGTCGCCTCTGTAAAAGTCAGCTTTTATTCTAAAGCAGAAATTTTCCCCGTGTTTATGGAAAATCACCATCTCTGTATGTGTTTTAAAGTTTTCGTTGAATGAATGAGCAAAAATGTCAGGTCGGCTCAAGGGGCAGTCCCTGTGCTGTCAGGGCAACCGGCCACCCTCTGAAGGACACGGGAAGCCGGAGGCTTGGTGGCGTGGATGTTGCCGGATGAGCTGCAACAGTTTCTGAACAAAAACCTGGATAAGGGTGTACAGTGAGGAACAACGGGGCTGGGACAGAAGTGTGAGAGAAATAACAACAATGCTTTGTGTTCAGATCACAGCTTTTGGTCTCGATTTCAAAGCCCTGCATGCATACATTAAATGTCCAACATTCACCTGAGGTCAGCATCCTTACCCCATTTCACAGATGGGGAGAGCCGTCCAGCGAGCCGTCCACCGAGAGCAGCCACACCCACAGGACAGCAACGAATACAGCCTCTTTTTTTCCCACCCAGGCTGCATCCTTCCTTCTGCGTCGGAGTCACAGCCAAAAGCTGAGACTGGAACAGAAGCAAAATCAGCTCAGCCTTTCCTCCTTCAGAGGGAATCCAGGCTCATCCCCAGCCGCTGCACATGGAGGTGTCCCTGGAAGAAGACCTTGCAGAAGCAGGGCTCCCATCTGCTCTCTGTGGACATTCAGTATCCTGGGGACATTTCCGCAAAGTTTATCCCAGGCCCTGGGCTGGATGCTCCTTTCATGACACGCAGGGGCTTTGCGCTGTTTGCGTTCCTGGCCATGGCTCTCCCAGCCCTGATGACCCTGGATGAGAAGCCCATCAGGTGGTTTCTGTGTGCTGGTGGCTTAGAAATGGGGAGGGGCGGCAGACCAGAGATGGAACCCCCATCTTTAATCCTGTACCAGCGCCAGCACAGTTGGTAACTTGCCTCTCTGGAACTTTGGTTTCTGAGGGGACGATTCCATTTAAAAAGGACACAGTGTTTTCCCATCAGGCTGATGAAATTGACTTCCCTCAATGGTAGGAGGCCCCGCAAATCTGAAAACAGGAAAGCATTTTGCTTTGCTGCAATTCATTTTTTGTTTAAAGAGTATTCAAAGAGGTAGGGAGATAAAACTCATTTTGTCATTTACCAGCCCTGAGGGGAACAAAAGGAGGGGGGTAGGGTGGGAGCAAAATCTGGAAAATAATGCAATTGTCAAATAGAGCCCAAGTGCTGGTCTTGGCTCCCTCTCATTTCCTAAGAAATCTTTAAGCCTCCCCTTCATAAACCCAGAGTCTGAAACAGACTCTGATTTTGACACTGTCGGTTGGTGTGGCATGTGACAAGAAACGAAAATCATAGTGCAACTCTTTGGCAGTAATCGTCTGAACACTTGAAGTGCTGCAGGAATAATTTGCCAGGCCCTGTGAGGAGTATTGGGCTGCTCTCCACCAGGACGTTGGAGGCTGTTTGATTGTCTGTGTTTTTTCCTCTTTCCTGTTTGTTTTCCAAGCAGAGGGGTCAAATGTAGAGCAGGGAAGCAGACATAAAACACATTTGGATTTTTTGGGTCCCACTTCCTGCGTGTTTCTCTCCTCCCTTCTGTGAGTTTCCCTCTTAAACTCTGTAAACATCGCCTCCCCAATAACATGTCCATCATTTCTATCTTCAGATGCTTGCCTTCTTCCCTGCTTTACCAACACAGTATATCTCCCTCCATTCCTCTCTAGATGGAAGCCATTCTAGCTTTAAAAAATAATATATATCAACGTGTTTTGGGAGGTCAGGATGGCGCTCCCCACACTCAGCAGAATTTTTTCCCGTCATAGAAGACATAGGGGCAACTAGGAAGAAATGCTTCCCCAGACCGCTGGCACCTCCAGGAAAGTAGCTTCAAGCACAGATTTCACCCATGGTAAAAATTATAAAACAATGACACCGTGAACGGCCTTGCCACCCAAGCTGTTATAACCTGCAGACCAGAGGCACTGAGGCAAATCTGCTGGGTCCTGCTTGAGCAGTACACACTGGACCTTCAAAACAATGCATCCAGATGGAATGAGTAAACGGACATAGGAAGGCCAAGTAGTGGAGGGAGTAATGAAAGCTTCTCAAGGGCAAATCTGTACCTACCTGAGATTCTTGGTCTCTGCTTGAAGGAAGACAAGATGTTCTTTGCATGAAGATGTGTCGTGGAACAACTATGCTTGGGATGCGTGTGTGGATGAGACAGGCCTGCTGGAAACAGTACCAGGACCCTGTTGAGCAGCTGGGGTGGAGTTCTCAGACATGCCCTGTCTTAGGTTGGGCATCCCAGATGTAATCCCCTGGACGGACAAAGGTTCAAGTGCAATTAACCCTTGAGAGGGCACCCAGGAAGCAGCTCCAGGAAGCAGCTTTAGGACAGAAAGTGAACAGAGAAGAAAAGGTAGCTAAGAAAGAGCAAGGTAGTTCCCGTGGCAGGTGCCTGGAGCTCCATCCTGCTGTAGAAACCAGGAGCCAGGGTAGAAGATGCACTTCCAGACATCCACCAGCTGTTATTGGCTGAGGGCTGCTCCTGGACTCACGGTCCCTCGGCACTTTGGCTTTTACCATGGGTGGATGAAGTTCACTCCGGAGGCCAGTGAATGCTTCCAGAAAGGAAATCTGGGTGCTGAGAGCTGTAAACCCAGTGTACTGAAGTGGAGAGGGCCATGGATACAGGTGGGGTGTTGCAATGGCCCCTCATGCCTTCTCATTTCTATATCACAATAACATATATACATATTTTTTCTACCAAGCCTCATGGCTTGCAGGATCTTAAGTCCCCTGACCAGGGATCGAACCCAGGCCCCCTGCAGGGGAAGCTCAGAGTCCTATCCACTAGACTACCAGGGAATTCCACAATAGTATATTAAGTGGAACTTAGAGAGTCCCGTGGCTCTTTGGTGAGTGATGCTCATAAGTGGTGGCCCAGGGTTATGTAGATGAGGAATACTAAGGATTTAGAAGATAAGCCGCTGAGTGACCCGTGGAAGGGAAAGGCTTGTCTGAGAGGGGCTTGGGTCAAAGTATCCCTATAGATCCTACAGAACAAAAGGTCGTATACCAATTGCATATCTATTCCTAAGCAGGCAGATGAACAGAGGAGGATGAAGGGCCTTTTCCAGAAAGGAAGCCTCCTCCTAATTCAACAGCTGGAGTGTTCACTATGCTCTCCAAACACCTGAGCCTTCTTTTTTATAAAAGCCAGTCCTTAGCGCATGGGCACATTCTTTGCATCCTCGTTTCCGCAACATACTTTGACCCAGCACTGGGCACATAGTAAGGGTATCCAAGAGATGTTTGATAAGTCAATCAGTGAGTGAATGAGGAGTCATATCTCTCTAACAAAAAGCCTGGTCTTTGACAATTTGTCAGTGACCTTCCCTGCAGGTTTAATATAATTTGGTGTAACCAGAGTGACATAGGACAGCAACAACCATAAGCTTTTGGCAAGTACGTCCATCAGACATGAGGATAAGCCTGTGAGGGCAGGGACAGTGTTACGTCACACACCAGTGAATTTCCAGGGCCTTGCAACTGGATTTGTTGGATGAACGAATGAATGAACAACCAATGTAAAGGCACAGGGTGGAATAGCTGCTAAGAGCATAGACTTGGGAATTATGTGGCTTGTGTTCAACTACCAGCTCTGTCCTTTACTGGCTCTGTGACTTTGAGCAAGTTATTTAAACTCCTTGTGCCTTGGTTTCCTCAACTGTAAAATGAGGTTAATAATAGTATCTGGACCATAAGGCTGTTGTGAGGACTAAATGACTTAATGCATTTAAATCATTTACGATAGTGCCTATAGCAAATAGTAAACCTTATTTAGAGTTTTACTGTTGTTCTGGAATCTCAGAGCCCCCTGAACATCAAGAATTATTTTCCCAAAAAATGAAAATATGGCCAATGTGGCCATTGCCTTTTAAGTAAATTCTGAGTCCCGCTTTCATTGTCTGCAGAACTTTGGAGATTTCACAGTGTACCAGGCAAATGAGTTTCTTCAACCTCAAAAACTTTCAAATATGCAATCCCTATCAAAATCTCAGTGACTTTTTTACAGTCATAGAAAAAAAAATTCTAAAATTCATATGGAATTTCAAGGGACTCTGAATAGCCAAAACAATCTTGAAGAAAGAACAAAGTTGGAGATCTTGCATTTCCTGATTTTAAAACTTATTATCAAAACAGTATGGTACAGGAATAGAATAGAGAGCCCAGAAATAAACCCTCACATATATGATCAAATGATTTTTGAGGAAGGTGCCATTCAACAGGGAAAGGACAGTATTTTCTACAATGGTTTTGGGAAGCTAGATATTCACATGTAAAAGAATGAAAGTGGACCCTTACCTTATGCCACATATGAAAATTAACTCAAGTGGATAAAGAGCTAAACATAAGAGACAAAACTATAGAACTGTTAGAAGAAAAGTAGGAAGAAAGCTTCATGACATTGGATTTCACAATGATTTATTGGATATGACACCAAAACACAGTCAACAAAAGTAAAAAAAGATAAGTTGGACTGTAACATAATTAAAAACTTGTGTCAAAGGAAACAACCAACAGAGTGAAAAGGCAACCCATGGAATGGGGGGAAATATTTGCAAATCTTATATCTGATAAGGGATTAAGATCCAGCATATATAAAGAACTCCTACACCCAACAACAATAACAAAACCTGATCAAAAAATGGTCAAAGAACTTGAAGAGACATTTCTCCAAAGAACATATACATATGGCCAATATATATATGAAAATAAGCTCAACCATGAATTATTAGAGAAGTGCAAATCAAAACCACCGTAAGACGCCACTTCATACTCATTAGAATGGCTGCCGTCAAAATACACAAAATAGCAAGCGTTTAAGAGGATGTGTGCACAGTCCCTTGTGCACCGTGGGTGGGAATGTAAAATGGTGCAGCCACTATGGAAAAGAGTGTGGAGGTTCCTCCAAAAATTAAACAGAATTATCACATGTTCCAGCAATTCTGGGTCTGAATACATACCCCAAAGAATTGAAAACAGACTGCTGAAGACATATTTGTACACCTTTGTTCATAGCATTATTCACAATAGTGAAAAGGTGGAAGCAACTCAAATGTCCAGTGACTAGTGAATGGATAAACAAAGGTGGTCTATCCATACAATTCAGCCTCAGAAAGGAAGGAAATTCTAACAAACGTTACCACATGGATGAACTTGGAGAACCTTATGCTAAGTTAAATAAGCCAGTCACAAAAAGATGAATACTGTATGGTTCCACTTAGAGGAGGTCCCTAGAGTACTCAGATTCATAGAGACAGAAAGCACAGCGGTGATGGCCAGGTGCTGGGTGGGGGGATGCCGAGGAATGGAGAGGTGTCATTTAATGTGAATTAGATTTCAATTTGGGAAGATGAAAATGTTATAGACGTTGTTTGTACAACAATGTGAATGAACAACACTATTGAACTGGAAACTTAAAAATAGCTTAAGATGGTAAATTTTACGTTATGTTAAATGTTATGTTATTTACCACAGTTAAAAAACTTAAAAACACACACACAGAATTGAAAAATACAGTTGAATGAATGGAAAGCTAGACCAGGGATCAGGAGATTTGGATTCCTATTCTGAGTTTGGTTCATGCATATCTTAGCTCGACTTAGCTAAAAGATAAGTGAGAAGCAGTACTGAAAAAGCACTTTGAGCATTTTTATTTATTTATTCATTTATTAAAATAAATTTATTTATTTTTGGCTGCTTTGGGTCTTCGTTGCTGTGCGCGGGCTTTCTCTAGTTGCGGCGAGCGGGGGCTACTCTTTGTTGTGGTGCGCGGGCTTCTCATTGCGGTGGCTTCTCTTGTTGCGGAGCACGGGCTCTAGGTGCGTGGGCTTCAGTAGTTGTGGTGCACGGGCTCAGTAGCTCCGCGGCACATGGGATTCTCCTGGACAAGGGCTCGAACCCGTGTCCCCTGCATTGGCAGGCGGATTCTTAACCACTGCACCACCAGGGAAGTCCCTGAGCACTTTTAAAAAGGATGGTATTGTTATTGAGGACCATTGGCTAATTACGTTATTAAAACACTGCACTAGCAAAACAAACGTTTTTGCCCTGACAAATTGTAGGCAAAAAACAGATGACTGAGAAGTTATCTTGTCGGCTCATATTAACACCCTAATCGTAGAAAGAGGGCAAACCTGAAAAAAGGCAGTCATTTACTTAAAAGCAATTTTAAAAGGAAAAAAATAATAACAGTAAATCTGTGACCCAGACTTCATTTGCTATTAGGAATGAATTTGGATGGGTCTTGCACTGTTGCATCACGAAACAAAACTAATTTGAGTTTGGATGATTTTCTGTTTCATATGGTGTATTTAACTCTTATCAGATGGATATATGGACAAATAAGTATTGACATGTGCACAGTAAATTAAGCTAAAGCCATTTTCTTCCGTTAGGAATTTAATGCGGGGAAAGCATTACGCAGGGATGGTTTCTTCAGACACTCGCCCTTGTCAGAGAAAGCTATAGACCTGAGTTATCAACATAGTAGAAAAGGAGAAATGTGGTCCTCACACCCGCGTGCTCGCCCTGAGCTGTGTTGACTGGACTCCGGTATGCCCTGTGTAATGGGCTTGTTGCTAGGTAACAGACACAGGGACCCCGGAAAGCCTTTCCTCGGGGCTGCATATATTTTCTACTAAAGCGCCGGCTTCTGTGGTCTGGAAACTGTTTTCATTAGTCATTGTCTCTGTTGCTCTTCCTCCCATTTGTTTTTGTTCACAGATTCCAATTTAACAAATGAGTTCATACATCTTATGCCATTAAACAGCCGTGTAAAATAGAGACACCGCTTTAATGGTCCTGGTTTACTCCAACAGGTAATTTAATAAAGAACATTTGGCTACTTGTATTTGTCCCTACTTCGTACAAGGAGAGGCGCTGGGAAAAGCAAGCAACCAAATGAAAATGTTTCCTAACAATAGAACGCTGTCTTAACTGTGGGTTCAACCAAGCAAATAAATAAATCAATAAAATTTCTCTTTGAAATCACAACGGTTTGGGGGCAAGTGGAGAAATTTGAACTTGAACTAGGCATTCGATGCTTTTAAGGAATCGTGTTAATATGTCAGAGGCGGAAGTTGCTCTGTGGTTATGTACAAGAACATCCTCACCTGTTGAACATGATGCTCAAGGTATAAGTGCCATAATACCTGTGAATTACTTTCAAGTGGTCCAGACAAAACTATAGATGAAGCAAATATGACAAAATATTAACAATGATTAGATCTGGATGGTGTAATGTATGGATGTTCATTGTCTGTTCTTTTTTTATTTTTCTGAAATTTTTCATAATGAAAAGTAATATATAGTAGAAACAAACAGACAAAGAAACCCACAACTACTACCTTAGGAGGAAGGTCTTACTTACAACATGGAAGGTCCATGTTTTCTGCTCCTGCAAAGAATGAGAAGAATTTTAAAGTTAGGGGTGGAGTAGCAAAGTAGGAGGAAAGAGATGGGAGACACAGGGAGGAAAAAGTGTGATGCTGAGGACCCTGTGACGTGAACTGCCATTAAAAAACCCACTGTTGAGTGAACAAGGACTTGTGGTGTTCGGTCTGAAACCGTCATGCTTCTGAAATATTATTCACTCCTCTTGAATCACAATTATTCAGTCAATTGAGCTACACTCAGAATGGGCTGTGAGAGTGAAAAATGAGTCAGGTGTCAACTTCTATGCTGCAGAAAGATCCATACTCACCCATTTCCATGGAAGCTGGGGTCAGAGGTGAGCATGAGAATCTGGTTCCCTGGGAACTCATGGAAATCTTTGGAAAGGGTTTGAACCCTACAAAGAATGGAATTGGATTTGAAGCAATCTCATCTCGATCTCAGGGCTCAGCTGACATTGGGCCAAGAAATGTTAATCTTTTGTCAAGTCTAAGAAGACTGAAATAAAGTGTTATGTTATCCCATTTGTAACAACGTAGGACATACGTTAGTTGATCAGTTAATCAGATCATAGAATAAGTAGAATACATTTACTGTGACAGTCATTCAATACCTATTTATGGAACATATACTGCATTCTAGGTATATGTTTATGAGCTGAAGACCAGGCAGCAGTAGGGGGTTTTATTTTGGCATGGCATTATAAAAGAAGGCTCTAGGCATCCCTTGAAGACAGAGCAAAAGAATTTGCTGATGGACTAGATGTGAGATAGCAGAGAAAGAGGGGAGTAAATGGTGACAGTAAATGATACAGGGAGACTGGGGGAGGGGCAGGTTGGGGGCAATAGTAGGAGATCAGGGCCTGGATATAAGCATTGACATCTGCTATCTGACTTCTAGTGAAGATGGTCAGAAGGCAGGTGTTCACGGTCTGGGTAGAGATGAAGAGTTTGGGGTGAGTGTGTGTGTATGAATGTGTGTGTGTGTGTGGTTATTGCTGTTTTAAGGGTATCTGGGATTTGTTTTAATCAGGTATGGTAAGACACACAGACACAGAAATAACTATCATGAAGGAAGAGTTTATTATACTCACAGTTCTGGAGAAGCAGGAATCATGGCATGTAGGGCCACGGGGGAAGCACCAAGGTGAGATGGGTGGGCAGACAGAAAGAGCAGGAAGTTGTGGGAAAGAGCCTTTATTGTTCCATGAGAAAGAAAGGGCAAAGCAGGGTAAGCAGGTTTAGGGCTGTGGTTGGAATAACTTCAGTGGGCTCTGGGGCATAGGCTGTGTCTATATGTCTGGTACCTGGCCCCAGGATGATTAGGGCAGGTGGATAGTGGCTCTAGATCGGTTGGTTTGCATTTGAAAGGTGGACTCTGAGGCAGGAGAGCTGTTTACTACATCTGGGAATCTGCCAGCCCCGTGAGGGGCAGTCCCTCCAGGGTCAGCAAAGCCCCAGATGTCAAGGCATCAACATGCAGGAAATAAAAAACATGGTTATTACAATAATATTTAAAGCCATGAGCATGGATGAGATCACAAAGGGTTGGGACCCCGTGCACTTCAAGCAAGAGGACAGCAAGATGAAAAGGATCTTGCAGAGAAAACTGGTAAAAGGAAAAGAAAGCCAGCAGAGAGTTTCAAGGGAACCAGCAGAACATGGTAGCCCCAAAGTCAAGTGGATGGAGTGAGAAACTGGGCCAGTGCTACTGATAAAACAAGAAAATGACATGGGGGCCATTGGTAACCTTTGCAAGAACAGTTTTGGTGCAGAAGTGGGGACAAAAACTCAAATGAATCAGATTCAAGAGAGAATAGGAGGGAGGATGTGAGACAGAATGTCCTCTTCTGGGGTCTTTTGCTGTAAAGGGAGGGCAGAGATGAAGCAGGACCTGGAGTGGGGCCAGTTTTAAGATGGAAAGAAAACCTGTTTGCATCTGATCAGAGGAACAGGAAGAGGCAGAAGCTTCACGGGAGAGATGCCCAGGGGTAGACGAGAGGGGCCTGAGAGGAGAGTCCAGCCTCGGAGAGGAGCAGGGCCAACTCTGCCAGAGCCTCGGGGGCAGGCTGAGGACCCGGGCACAGGTGCTGGCCGTCGTGAAGATGCGGTGATGGGAGCAGGTGGAAGCACGTCCACTGGTTTCTTCTTCCTCAGTGGTGATTAGCTTGAAGCTTGTTCTTTTTTCTGATGCTGATTTGATGCTCTTGACTAGATGGGAGACACCATCTGATTCATAGGGAGTGCAGGAGCCTAGCCCACCTCCTTTTTATTTTGGCATGGCATTGTGTACGAAGGAAATTGCAAGAAAGAAATGTAAATCTCTAAATATAGTGACATAAACTAGAAGAATGTGATCCTGATTAAATTGCTTATCCCATGTTGTGAACAAATGTTCGGGAGAAGAAAAAGACCCGCATGTGATAACAATACACATTTTAACCCTCCTTCCAGTAAGCAAAAAGTTACTGACTTACCAGAGTATTCTAAAGGTACAAGAGAGAGGAGAAAAAAGTGGATTCAGCATTTGACTATTACATCAGCAAGGGCTTAACAGCCTCCAAGGGAGTCCTTAAGAAAGTGGTTTAGGAGGAAGACATGTGCGTGCACACGCAAACCCCGTACACTCAACACGCTGACCCTCCCCCGCCCCGGCAGAGCACAGTCTTGGGAGTTACGCTCCAGGCACTGGGACGCCTTTATTCCAACAGCTTATTTTTTTGACCTGGCAGTTGTTTTGTGCCGGTCACAATGACATGTCCCCTGCTCCCCTATTATAAATAAAGGCAATTCACTCATCAGCTGTCAGACAGTGCTCAAAGACACCTATTTTTTCTTTTTTTCCCACGTTCGTAATTTAATTCTCTAAGTGGGTACGGTAGACTTCATGGAGATCACGGGATTCTGAGCCCGATAAGAAATCATCACTGCTCCCGCCGCAGGTGAAGAGCATCCCTGAGAGTCCCTGGTCCAGGGTGCAGGTGCAGTGACAGAACGCCCTGGGTGCCCTAGGCTACGCCGTTGCCCACTGATTCTCCCGGAGACCTTCCCAGGGGTTGGGCCTCACCGGGTCTGGGCTGCCACTCCCCGTCAAGGGTCTACAAGGAGTTTCATGAGCAACGGCTCTTCTTGCCTCATTTAGTGAACTCCCCACCACCTTCCAGAACCTACAAGCTTTTCAGATGCCCTGTGAGCATTTATTCACCTCCATTGGGGGAACGCTTGGCATTCAAATTCAAGTCGACTCACTCGGGTCCTGAAAGTCATGCAACCTTGAATTCTTCCATTTGCTGCTGAGGAGACAGCCACTGTCAAAATTTCTGGCCTGGGTCATGCCTGGCTCTCGGAGAGACAAATCGTAGTTAGCTCCATCATCAGAAAAGATCTGGCAGGCAGAAGGTTGTTATTTGTACAGAAGGCCCCTGTGTTATCTTTTATGCTGGTCACAACTCTTTTTTCTTTTTTTCCAGGCCTCCTTCTCTATCATGAAAATGTATCATAGTTAAGAAAGCTCCCGCATCTGGGGTCCTCTGAGGCCCTAACTGATTTAAACCCTGGGCCGACTTTCCCGTTTGCTCTTTCTTCCCACGGAAACAGAATCCACACTGTACGGCCAGGGTTCGGGGGAGGGAGTTATTGGTGTTTACCACAGGGAGAGCCAGCACTGCTTCCCAGCTCTCCTCTTCCAGGTCTAGATTGCGGATGAATCTTGATTCAGGCCCAGAAACCCCTGATTTATGTCACTAATAAGTATGTGCTTTGTGTTGCAGTCACTGTGAACCGCTCAGAATACGTGATGTGCTGGTCTTAAATTGATAACCATCTGTTGTAGATCATGGGCAGCTCAGAAAAAGGAGACAAGGATGGGAATCAAATACATACGATATGACCGGAACTCAAGATGCAAATCCCAGCCTCTGGGTCAGGGCGTCTCAGCCGAGTCCAAATTACCCAGCACATCATCAACATCGACTTCTTGAGGTCACCAAGAACACACAGACCCTCTTTCGCTTTGTCAATGTCTTGCTTATGCATCAAACTATACACAAAGAACCCTGATCGCACAAATGAAAAATTGCTCCATTATCTGCCTGCCTTATGGGGAAAGGAAGGTCCCACTGCATTAAGAAACAGGTAAATTTCAAACACGACGTGAGTAAACTTTGACTCCATACTGAAGGGTGCAATGCCTTTTCCCTGCATCTGCACAGAAAAATACATCCTTTCCACGTGAGAAGCTGCAAGGTCCATGGGAAGTCCAGCAGAGCCCAGCACGTGGCCCTTACTCTCTTCCTTCAGTCACTTGTCCTAGTTCACTTGCTTTCACTAATCAAGATCTCGAAGAAATGTGTCCTCTTAAAGCTTCAGTTTGGTTAATCACTTCATTGGGTTACTTTTCAGAAAGCATTCTTGATAGCCCTTGAAATGGAACATGATTAATGGAAGTTCACCGGAAATATTAATGAGGTTGAAATGCCTTTACATCCATCTTGGAATTCTGGTACCTCCCCAACCCCCGGGAACTGCATTTTAGTCTAGGCGGCAAGGTAATTGAGCTTTGCACAGTGAATGGCATGAGATGGGTGCTTGTGGGCTCTGATAAGTTCATGGAGGAAGGGTGATCCTTGACATGATGACACTCTAAAATTTGCCTAATTTTTAGAATCTTCTGGGAGCGATTTTTACAGTTTGTATCAGTAACTGTTTCCCCCAGAAAACAGAGGGGGGGTCATCAAATATCTGGCTGTCCTTTTACATTGTGCACCAGGTAGAGACAATCCCACTTCCCCTAAAGTTCTGAATCGTGACATTAAATAGCGCAAGGAAGTAAAAGCATGGCACTCCACCAGGACTGTCAGCTGAGATAGAAAACCCAATTAGCAGCAGCTTTGGCACCTGGGACGCCTGCAAATGGAATGAATTGCCGAAGGCGTGTCTCGCTGAGAGAACACTGCCTTTTCATTCAGTTATAGCAGGAGTATGTGCTACTTGATATGGTGCATTAATTGTTTTCTTAGGAAGCGGCAGTCTAAATATAATTTTTAGTACGTGCTTTGGTAAGAGGCATTTTATGTAACTGGATCTATATATCATCGTTGACTATTTTATTAAATGCTAAAACTTTTCAAGCGATTGTGCCATATTTACAAATTATCTAGACTAGCAAAAACCATATAGGGGCGTGCTCAGGTTAATTACTGCCTGGGAGATTTTGGGGGTCTTGACATATTTTCAATTTCAGTAGGAAAAACTCAGCATTGCTAAGAGCGTTATGCCAGTAACTAATTCCCATAGACGCGGACACGTTGTATGAAACTCAGCTGTCAAGATGGACGGTCTGGATCCACGGCCGCGCAACTTAGGAAAGGAGGAATTTTAAATGAAAACTTCTGGAAGACAAGGAAAATTCAGCTAGTCTATTCCTCTCACTGTCACCACAGCGACTACATCCCAAACATTTGTTTCTTGTTTCCTTATAAAGTTAAATTTGAGGCCCAGGTGACTACCACCTCTGGTAAAGGGTAGGGAGGGGGTGAGTACAATTAAAAATCTAGCATCGGATATATTTGATACGGGATTTTTGTCTTTGTTTTGTGAAATGACGGCATTTTCCACCTGCCCTCCCAGAGCACTAAGGTCTGCTAGAGATGTGTTAGGGACCATTATAGGAACCAACTGGGGAGACTACACAAAGTTTGGGATTAGCAGATGCCAACTAGTATGTATAGGATGGACAAACAAGGTCCTGCTGTACAGCACAGGGAACTATGTTCAATATCCTGTGATAAACCATCATGGAAAAGCATATGAAAAAGTAGATATGTATCTATAACGGAGTCACTTTGCCGTACAGGAGAAATGAACGGAACATTCTAAATCAACTCTACTTCAATAAAATTTCAAATATTTCTCATTATGCCTCCCGCTCCCTGCTCTGAAAAGATCAGCTCCACGTGAATCTCCCTGTAATACCAAGGTTTAAGAAGTATTGGGCTTCCCTGGTGGCGCGTGGTTGAGAGTCCGCCTGCCGATGCAGGGGACACGGGTTCGTGCCCCGGTCCAGGAAGATCCCACATGCCGCGGAGCGGCTGGGCCCGTGAGCCATGGCCGCTGAGCCTGCGTGTCCGGAGCCTGTGCTCCGCAACGGGAGAGGCCACAACAGTGAGAGGCCCGCATACCGCAAAAAAAACAAAAACAAAAACAAAAATTTTTACAGGGAATTCCCTGGCAGTCCAGTGGTTAGGGCCGGGCGCTTTCACTGCCGGGGTCCAGGTTCGATCCCTGGTCGGGGAACTAAGATCCAGCAAGCTGCACGGCATGGCCTGAAAACAAAACAAAACAAAACAAAATGTTACACAAATCAGAACAGAATACTAAAAGATGTTCAAATAAACCCCAGGAAGGCAGAAAAGTGGAATAGAAGAAAGGAAAATGAACAGAACATAATTATAAAAAATGTTCAAATAAACCCCAGGAAGGCAGGAAAAGTGCAATAAAGGAAAAGAGGACAAACAGTAAAGTGGTAGAATTAAGCCTTAACATACTAATAATTAAATTAAGCATAAATTCAGTTCATCTTAAAACACCAATTAAAAGACAGAGATGGGCAGACTGAATTTATTTAACAACCCAGCTATATACTGTCTAAAATAAACATCAAATATATTTGTGTGTAGGTAGGTTGAAAGAAAAAAATGGGAAGAGACGTATCATGTCAACATGAATCGAAAGAAAGCAGAAATTAACCTCCGATAGGGCAGATTTTAGAGAAAGGTGCAAGTTCCCCAGGCTGCCTTCCACCTTCCAGAATCTTCCTGTGCTCACTTACTGTGCTATGTCCACGGATTTGTAGTTAAGAGCAAGGAAGGCTGGTGGGAGTAGGAAACAACAGGACCACTGCATCTTGGCCAGAATTGAAGTCCTCAGTACTTTTCTTATTTCTAAAATAAACTAAGCTAGATATTTAAGTAGTTTATTTAAAGAATATTTAAATTATTAAAATAAACTCTCTGTGAGAGAACTTAGAACTTACACTGAGTTGCAAATCAAAGTGATTTTTACTTTTGTGAATTTCAATTTTGAAAATTTTATTGATTCATTCTCCAAAAATATTCTTGATCGAGGATATTCTTGAATATTCATTCATTCTCCAAAAATATTCTTGAATAAAGCTAATGTGTGTGCCCACGGTCACCCAACAGGTACGTAGCAGAGTCTGATTGCTTTCCAGGGAAGTCTGGCTTCAAAGCCCACGTCCTTCCCTTGGCTGGCCCCATTCCACCTCTCCTACACACCAGCATAAAACAAGAATGCTGGCTTATGACATTTGCCATGATTTGTATGTTTATCCCCCCACCCCCCTTTTTGTTTTTTTTCCTGGTACGCGGGCCTCTCACTGTCGTGGCCTCTCCTGTTCTGCCTCGGCAGGTGGACTCTCAACCACTGCGCCACCAGGAAAGCCCTGCTTATCCCCTTTTTGATCTGCATGCCACCCTCAGGCACATCCCTCCTTATGTCCATCCTTTATGTTCATAGATGAAATATATATCAGTAGAGAAAAAAATTGCATAAAACATGGCAGCCTTTTATGAAAATACACCAGATCAAAGGGAAAAATAAACCACTACACAAAGAATCATTGATAACACTAGGGAAAGGGCTTCAGAGAGAGAAAAATCTAGCTTGTTTACCTAATTTCTGGTCATTAAATTGCTTATGGTCCTGAATTCTCATGAGTCACACTTATAAACAGGAGAGCTTCTACAGGAAAAGAAAAGAAGTGAGCCAGGGCAGAAGGAAAGGTGTCCTGGACTGGCCGGCAGAAGAGATGAGGAAGCCAGGGGCAGGTCCTCCTGTCCCCAAGTGTGGGTGGGCAAGACCCTATTTCTTGCCCTCTGTGTCCTGCTTCTGCAAGGGGACAGCATCTTCCCCAGAGGGTGTTCTGCTCTGTTACGGAGAGACCCAACCGCATTGGCAAAGGGCCTAACTGGTCTTACTTGCTCTTAGCTGTGCGAAGTTCCACCCATTTAATGTAGGAAACCTGTAATTCTCCCATTTTGTATCACATACTCTCCATGGTCTTACAGGAGAAGTATAGAGGCCTTTTCAGCTGCCTTGACTCTGTGCCTTTCACACCAAACCTCATCCAAGATCGAAGAGATAGGCTCAAGTTTAAGCGCATTAAGTTGCACAAAAATAGGGCACTGCATTTAGACGCTCTCCCCAGAGACTCTGGCAGAGGCAATGGGAAATGGCGAGCTGAAATGTAGAAGTGAACTGGTGGATTTAAGATAGTTGACCAGACTGTGGGTTCATTACCTGCCGTGATGGACAAAGGGAGACTAGGGCACGGCTATATATTTTTAGATATCAGGTCAAATGGAAAATAAGTAAAGTAGTAAGCTTTTAAAAGGTATTTCTTTTTTTGCCTGTGGACTGAGTGGACATTCCAGTCAGTAAAGAAGTAAAAAGATAGGGCTTCTTCCTTCTCACAACCATGAAGATCAGTTTTCAGTCCTTTCCTGTGTAGGAAACGGACGAACCCTGAACTGAATGACACAGCCTTATATGTTAGGACGTGCTGATGATCAGAAATCTTTCATTTCCCATATCGTATAAAGAGGCGATGCTGTTTTCTTAAAATTACCTTCTGACAATCTTGTTAAACCTACATCAAACAATAATAGAGCCTATTTTATTCATTCGATAACAAGAGAAACATTCATTCAGAAGCTTTTATCGTAGGATTCCTACGATAGGAATTTAAGTAGTTTTCTTAAACTCTACTTTATGGAGAAATTATGTTCAAAAACCCAATCCACGGAAAGTGCCCCATGCCCTGAGTTTGACAGTTACGTCACCCTCGGGAGATTCCTTCTGCCCCTTTATAGCCCATCCCTCCGTCTACCCACAGACACAGCCAGCCATTCACCTTTTTCCCACAATTTTTTTTTTTAAGCCACAAATGTGTGTTTCCACTTATGGTGAGGAGTGAAAGAGGGCCACAGGGGTATAAAGAACTTTCGGGGTTATTTTGAAAGATCGTCCAGGGTCTATGTCATGCACAAGTACTATCCATGAAAGGTTAGTATGCGCTCCTTCATTTGCCTAATGCCAGGGAGGGGCAGATAGGGCTGGGGTTAAGCTTAGCTCTGAGCCTTTGAGAAAAGAGGCACAGTGGGGAGACCAGAAACGCCCTCTCTTTTTCTCCGGAACCTCAGACAATGCAAATTTCATAGAAGTGTTAGCACATGTGTATGTGCTGGGGGCGGGGCAGAGCGCTGGGCTAAGCCCTGTGGTTTCCACCTGTGTGGTTTCAGGTAAGTGATTCTGCTCCCAATTTCCCTCACTTCTCCAGTAAAGTGAGAAGGCAGGACTGAATGATCTCTAAAGACTTTTCTGGGTCTACAAATCCGTGTTCAATCATAAACAAGGTCTTTAAAACACCACTGACTGGGAGTTGTTTTAATCAGTTGGAATAAAAACGGAGAACGAAAAATTTGTAAATGAAATAACTTTACAGTTCTCTGTATCTCTTGCAGACATTATCCTACACCTGGGTGGTCTGGCACAAGCATTAGTTCAATTGTCTCTTTTAGCTCTTTTTAACCATTATTTTAATGATTCTGTCACTGTGATCTTTGAAAATTAAGAGGAAAATGCATAAAAAGTAAACAACATCAATGTCTCTGTATCATGTTGAAAAATAGGGTTTTCCTGGAGGAGGTATTAGGTTTACTTTTTAAAGACTGTGGTGTTTTAAGTTCTGGGTCACTTTCATTTAAAGAGGCTTTTGAAACTAATTAATACAAAAATTATAATTTTCTAACACTGATTTTAGCAATTAGAAGCAAAACAGAAAAGTACTTGAGGTCTTTCAGAATATTCCAAACAGATTACCGATAGAGGCAACCGTAATACTATTTCAAGTTGAGTTATAACAAAAGTTATAACACCTACTTTCTTTTAATAAGAAAAATATTCAGGGAAGGGGCAAGTCAAACTTCAAAATCACTTTTCTGCTTTTTCAGAGATAATTCTACATTTTTCTTCTAATTCTTACACAGTGGATACATGAATCTTGCAAATGTTAAACACAATTATTTTGGGGTTTCTGATCCAGTTTGTGGATTATATCACTTTTTCCCTTCTTTGCAATTACCCTCTGATACCACAAATAAAAACTCAAATAAGGCCATTTTACTACTAATTATTGTAGAATATTTAATGGAAGAAACTAGAATCTTTAAATTATAATGAAATTCATGGGTTTTTGGCAGCAACTTTTATGGAACCAAAAGAAGTCATGTACATCTTTTAGAGTCTCCATCTAAACCAACTGAAAATGTCATAACTTTTTTTTAATTTAACTCAATTCAGCAAACTGAAAACAATGAGGAAACACATTTCAAACAGCAAGTAAACTTGAAACTTTTCTAACATAATTGTGGAACATGAAAATAATTTCTGAACTTGAACCAAGCTGATAGTTATTTGATTTGCATCTCAGCTCTATAGATCTATAATTTTGTTTATTCATTATCTCATTTAAAAGTTATCATGGATATATCATCTTCAAAAGCTAACCATAAACGGACTTCCCTGGTGGCGCAGTGGTTAAGAATCTGTCTGCCAATGTAGGGGACACGGGTTTGAGCCCTGGTCCGGGAAGATCCCACATGCCGCGGAGCAACTAAGCCCGTGTGCCACAACTACTGAGCCTGCGCTCTAGGGCCCTTGAGCCACAACTACTGAAGCCCGTGCGCCTAGAGCCTGTGTTCCGCAACAAGAGAAGCCACCGCAATGAGAAGCCCGCACACTGCAACGAAGAGTAGCACCCGCTGGCCACAACTAGAGAAAGCCCGCGCACAACAACGAAGATACAAAGCAGCCAAAATTTAATTAATTAATTAATTTTTTAGAAAGCTAACCGTGTAGATTTTGTTTTAAATGATACATATTAGTGTAGATTGTGCTTATATAGCAAAGTTGTATATCGTTTCAGTAACTTATACAGACATGGTTATATGTGTATATATAGATACATGTATAATGTATATGTCTATATAGATATAATGTAATATATACCATAATGTAATATTGCTGTACCTCACAGGTAGCTTAAAAACTATCAAATATTTTAACCATTATATATTTATAATATTTCATATATATATATATAACATTTTTTTCCTTTTTTAAACCTTTCTTTCCCTGGTGGCAGGCTGTGGAGTGTGTTCTAAATTTTTAGTTAAATCCTTACTTGTCCATTAGTTCTTTTAGATCAGCTCAATTTCTTTCAAATCCTGAGCATATAAACCTCTGCTAATTTGCATAGCTGTGCATGCAACCTTAAATGTGAAGGAAATTAACGGTAGGAAATTGGAACGTACTGGAGGAGGGGTCAGCAACTTTGGTTGGCCCATTACCCCTGGGACAGGGGACGGCAGTGTCTTAGGTGTCCGGTGTCACCTCTGTGACTGGTTGGAGACAGACAGCGGCTGAACCCTCAGCCACCAGCTACTCCAAGTCCAAGAAGCAGAGGCCCCAACAATACCTTCATTCACAGCTTCCACATACTAACTGGGGACAAAGTCCCACTGAAGGTCAAGAGGGGCTGTAGCTATCAAGAGAGGCGGGCTCAAGTGTCGCATCGAAGCCAAAAACTTGTACCTGCTGCAATTACAGTGATCAGGGCAGGGACCCATCCTGGCAGGGCCTCTGTCCTGAGAGGGGCCTTGTGGGCTGGGAGGTTCTGTGTGTGGTCCCCAGTCTCTGGTTCACTGGCCACTGGTGAAGCCATAGTTTAAGCTGTATTTAAACTGTCAAGGAAGAGAAAGCGTTCATTAGAAAACTAGGAACACTCTCCCAAGGTGGTCACATCCTCTGTGCAATGTGCCTGGAGAGACAGGATTTAGGCTTCCTGGAATGCTTGTGACATTCGTGATGAAAAAAGTCAATTAGATTTTTCATAGAACTATTCGAGTGTTTGCTATAAAATGAGAACATTTATTGAGTGTTGGCTATAAAATGTGAAGTCCACGAGCTTTTGAGATGTGTGTGCGTGACTTCTGTCTCTGGTCCACTGTTGTTTCCCATAATGCTAAGCCCTGGCCCATAGGCACTAAGTACGTATTTGCTGAATGAGGGATTGTTTCAAGCACTATCCATAAGATCTCATAGTTTACATATAACACGTCACTTAAATTTCAACAACCCAAGTAACACAGATGGTGCTCACACCCCAGCTGGCAGATGAGAAAACCTGTCACAGGGAGTTAAGTGACTTGCCCTCCATCACACACACAGAGGTGACAGGCTCAGCATTCGAACCCTGGTGCTCTCTTTGCAGAGTCTGTTCTCTTCATCACATCTCACGATCTCAAAGAGTCAGTGCTTCACGCTTACTTTATACTAAAACATAACCAACCTTACCCCAGATATTTCATGGCCAGACTGGTTTCCCTGCTTCTAGCATGTTCTGACACTTGGGAAATAATTTCCTTTCAGATGTGCCATTCTTGTCTGTCTGCTCCTTTAACTGGCCATGTCTGAGTCTGCCAGAATTGATCAATCTGATGTCATGAGCCTGTAAAGGCTGACGATAGATTTCAGGATATGGCCATACTCTCCATACCCGGGGAGCCCTGACTTTCACCTGCATTACCTACTTGTACGAGGGGATGATGGGTTACTTTTCTTTCGGTGCCACTGAATGAGTTTAGCTCCGAAGGTAGATGTTGTATGGAAATCCCTGGAGAAGGAGTTTCTTCATTTCATGCTTACAAGGGACTGTGGGGCAGAGGTACAGTCTGTTACAACCAATGAGCCCACACCTACCCTGAAGGGCGAGCGCCTCAGCTTCCACGACTGCTCCCTCCTAAGCCAATGGAGGCTGCCAATGGCTTTGGTCGCACGGGCGCTTGAATTAGGAGCTGGGCTGAGACCAGAGGGGCAGCAGATTGGCTATAAAACAATATGATTACTTTCAGCTATGATAGGATTGGACCATGGGAGCTGCCGGTGAGCCTCTCGATTTTATCCATTTTCCATAGGAAGGTCTGGCTAGCTTTTAAAATTTTTTCCTTAAAGGATTACCTTCGCGTTAATATGGTCTTTTTGAAACAGTTTTATAACTTGTCTCATTTGCAGGAAACTTCCTTTATGCTCTGGGGATGAGCATAATAATGCAGAATCAAATGGAAGGCGAGGATTATAATCTGCCTCCAGGGCTCTTTTGAGTAACAGTCAAGACGTATAGAGGAACAGGCTATTTTCACCCACAGAATTCATGCCCTGCTGGAAACAATATGAACTGGGCAATAACGTTCGCCATAACTATTTGTATTTTGGACATGTTCAATGCATAGAGATTAGAGAAGGAAAATATATTCCAATCGAGCAGCCCACAGCCATTAAAATAAAGTATTCTGTCTGGAAGTTGGCCTGAACTATTCTCCTCTATCTTATTTCCCCCAACGGCCCAAAAATCTAAGAGGGCAATTTAGAAAGTTAAGCTGGAGAGGGGCTAAAGTGAATTCAAGATCTTATGAAATAAATATTACAGGATACAGGGACAAAGAAGCATGGGTGTGCTCTCATCAAGATGTAATTGTTTGTGTCCCAGAGAGAACATGACACTTGCCATCTTGAAAAGACAGCATTGGGTGTTGGGGGTCCATGAGCAGTTTTCTGAGGAGAGGATTCATAACTTCATCAGGCTCCCATCCGTGGGTATAGTTTATTAGGTTATGAAGCATTGTTTTAGCAAAGTATTGAATTTTTCACACTATGACAACATCTGCCTTTTGGTCCTTTAACTAGGATGTCTGAAGGTTTAGATTCCCCAGGGCTCCCAATTGCTTCTAGGAAGAGAGTCAGACCTGGATCTGGGGCGAACAAACTATACCATGGGAGTAAAATGATCTCACATGAGGCAACATATGTAAACTTCTCAGGCTGCTGTTGAACACACAGAAGAAAATGCATTGGATGGTAGCTAGTTGTCCTAAAAAAAAGTTTATCTCCTCATCTGATGAGCAGGTCACTCAGAGACACTTCCAAGTCTCATTCTGACTCTCCCTGGACAAAGTGCAAAGAAATCGAGAGTGAGGATGATTTCTCCTCCCAGCACCCCCAGCACTCTCCTGCCCAGCGATGGCGGCCCCATCATCTGCTGGATCTTCCAGGGCATCTTTCTTTGTTTCACTCATTACTTGGTCCAGCTTAAATCCCCCCAAAGTAGTTGAAGACATAAAACTTTGTGTAAGGAGCAGTTTCACTGCGTATTAAGACACAGCTAGAGTATGAAGACACAGATCAGCTATAGTTGATCTGAAACTATAGATCTCTCAGAGCATTTATTGACAGTCATGGACAACTGCCACAGAAAAGTACACACTGGCCTCAAGTAGACCTTATAATGTTTAGGTGGGTTACTGGATCCTCACAGCCCATCTCTGAGTCCATGGTTCTCAGATTAAGAAGTCCTACTCTAAAACACAAATGCCATACGATATCACTTATATGTGGAATCTAAAATATTATACAAATGAACTTATCTACGAGAAAGAAACAGACTCACAGACGTAGAGAACAGACTTGTGGTTGCCAAGGGGGAGGGGGTGGGGGAGGGAAGGATTGGGAGTTTGGGATTAGCAGATGCAAACTATTATATATAGGGTGGATAAATAACAAGGTCCTACTGTATAGCACAGGGAACTATATTCAATATCCTGTGATAAACCATAATGGAAATGAATATGAAAAAGAATCTATATCTCTGTCTATCCATCTGTCTATATAACTGAATCACTTTGCTATACAGCAGAAATGGACACAACCTTGTAAATCAACTATACTTCAATAAAATAAATTTTAAAAAGACAAGCCCTACTCTAGAGCAGGAGTTCTCAACCTCAACACTCACATTTGGGGCTGGAAGAGTTTTTGTTGAGGGCTGTCCTGTGCATTGTGGGATGTTTGGCAGCGTCCCTGGTCTCTACTCACTAGATGCCAGGAGCCCCCTCCCTCCATCTGTGGCAACCAGAAGTGTCTCCAGACATTGCCCCTCCCCAGGTGAGAACCACTAGGGCGGACACATCCCAGTGGGACTCTATGAAATCATAATGTCGCCAGACTGTCTAGATTCACAAGGGGAACAGGAGCCCGCGTTCGTGTGGTATTTTTACCTTCATGCACTCACTTAGCTACACAAACACCCAGTGAAATAGTGGCCACAAATGTAATAAGCAGCAAGTTCAGGTTTAAACCCGAGTCTTCTGTTGCCAAATCCAGTGCTCTTTCCAGATGCACAGTAAGGTAATTGGACTATAATTCAAAGTTCTAGTGGGGGCTCTGGCCCTTAATCAGCCACGTAAGCCCTTAAATTGTCTACGACTCAGGCTTGCGTGGCTCAGCTGCGTAACATGAAGGGTACCTCCGCCTGCTTCCCGGCAAAGTTACAGGAACAGACTGCTGAGTGATAGCAATTAAAGACGACCCACACCAGTTTAAAGGTAAGGTGTTATTAAATTTAAAAGTATCCATTAGTCTATAAGAATTACATGGGCATCGGCGTTCTGAAATCTCCTTTATGAATAAAATCTTGAAAAATGATGATGCTTGTGGAATATTAAAAACTGAAATGGCCCAGGGATTGGCTGTCATACATGGCATTAATTTCCTTTTGTACGGTCCGGTAGAGCAGGCATATTCAAAACCGGTTGTTCTGTGTTCCAAAAAGAAGCCACTCTAAGAAGAAATAAAATGAGCTAACAATAACTGACTATTATTTTTTTTTTGTCGATTTCCAAACCCTTCATTGGATGTGCAGCCCAACAAGGATGCTATTTGAGTAGAATAAAAATACCCTGACTTGAATCTGTAAAGAATTATAAATGAGTTACGTCTTGCTCTTGCTTAAAAGCAGAAAGCCCACATGACTCTGAAAAACGGATGTAAAGGAAGATGAACTGGTAGTGGTGGGTCTTGGCTACAATCACCTCACTGCTTGTTATGGAGCCGCCAGGGACAGTCACCCCATCATGAAGGTAATTGGTTCTTCCCCACAAAACGTGTGGGAGGGAGGCAGAAGAAATCACATCCCTTGTTAGCTTCTGGGATTCAGTGATGCAGGGCATCAGCAGCCCGTCCGGGCATCAGCAGCCGTCCGGGCATCAGATGTTGGTCCCTCATCCTAGGGCTGCGGCATCTTCACAATGATAATTGGAATAATTCTTATTCAGTTGCTCTTGCGGGCCCATGAGGACAGAAAAATTATGCTTAGCCCCAGAGGTCACTTGCTTGGCTAATTTTTCACTAATTATTTCTTAGTTGCTTCTTTTTTTTCAGGACAGAGGGAAACAAAGCGTTCTCTTCTAGGGTTTTATGAAGAAGGGTTTAGAGCCTTTACAGAAGTGCAGGATTCATAGGACTAGGGCTTTTATTTTATTTTTTTCATTTATTTATTTTATTTACTTATAATTTTTGGCTGCGTTGGGTCTTCGTTGCTGCACGTGGGCTTCTCATCGCGGTGGCTTCTCTTGTTGTGGAGCCCGGGCTCTAGGCGCGTGGCCTTCACTAGTTGCAGCACACGGGCTCAGTAGTTGTGACTCGCAGGCTCTAGAGCACAGGCTCAGTAGTTGTGGTGCACGGGCTTAGTTGCTCCATGGCCTGTGGGATCTTCCTGGACCAGGGATCGAACCTGTGTCCCCTGCATTGGTAGGCGGGCTCTTAACTACTGCACCACAAGGGAAGTCCCAGGACTAGGGCTTTAAAAAAGAGGTCAGGACATATACGGTACACTGAAATTGGTCAAGACAGCACCACGCCTACAATATAATTTTTTAAAAGATGAGACTTGGCAGTGTGAGGCACGGCAGGTGAGGGATGATAAGTGATAGGGTGAGAGTAGGCGGACTTGGTCCAGAGATGGCTATGAGGCTAGTTAGGTAATAATAAAAGGACCCTGAGTGAGGCTGGATTCTGAGGTTTGTTGAAACACAGATGGACAAACACTTAGTAGGATCTAGCTAGTCTGAGCATCACGCAAAGTGGACTGAGCTACTGATAGCTCTCATAAATTGCTATTTAAGACTTAACGACCCGGACTTTGGTACTTGTCCTGTTATCTGATTAGTGTGATTCTGTTGTTGGAAGCACAGGGTCAGAAGGAACCTGTAAGGAGTGAGGGTGAAGAGTTTCCTCCTAAGGGAATTGATGGTCTTGCTGTCACTCATCCCGGACGGGTGCCTATCCCAGGGCAGAAAGTGTGGTTGGAAGTAAACATAGGACCAGAGGGCGAAGATGAGTCTCTTCATCTCCCTGGGACCAGGGGTGAGTTTGGCGCTGTGACGGGTATGCAGCCGCGTGGCACTCAAGGTGGTGGAGACGGGCCGGGGGAGTCAGGGCCGAGGAGATGGGGTGGGTGTAAGTTAACCAGCGTCAGTCTCTTCTGCTGTTTTTGAAACTTCAGTAAAGTCTGATGGAAAGCATGGCAGGATCAAGTTCTGAGAAGATAAGAACTGTTTTTCCCCCACGTCATCTTTTGTGGTATTCACCCTCTATCCATTCCAGCAGTGACACCCACTGCTGCGAGGTGTCAGACACACCAAGAACAAAGACGTCAAGGAATGTTTGAATACGTTTTTTTTTCACTGATAACAGAGATGCCGAAGGCTGAGGATTTCTGTTGCCAAGAGTTAGGTTGTGGGGATGCTGAGAAGGATTTATGAGCCCCCAAGGCTGCGACAAGTCAGAGAGAATGTAGGGTGACATTTTGGTAGTGCTTTTACCCAAAAGATGAAAAAGATCAAGCAACCGATGGGAGGAAAGGTTCTAGAGCAGAGCACGGCCAGAGCGCATGTGGCAGGGGTGCCTCGGGAAGGCCCCTTCTCCCTGACCCTCTGGGCTAAGCACCAGGGGAAGAGAGAATAACCCCCCTGAGGTTGGGGGCATCTCAGCAGTAGAGCCTGAGAAGCAGCTGGTCTTGAAGTAAAGGAGCAGCCTGCAGACAAGGTGTGGCTTGTAGAAACAGATCAGGGGTTTTCAGCAGAGAGGAGCTGGACGTGTACCTCTTCTTTGCTCCAAGCGTCTCCCAACTCCAGAGCAGTAAGAGAGTGAAGTCGATTGTGTTATTTGCACCCTTGTGCCTGGATCCCAATGATACGAGGACATCAGTCAAAGCCGCAGCTGATAACCTTTATTATTGCAAGCCAGTGGGATTTTAGTGGGGAGGTTGCTTGTCACGAGCTAATGCAGAAAGCCCATCCCAAAGCTTTCCAAGCCCACAAGAAGGACAGGGAAGGACTGGTGGGCAGGGGACCCTTGAAGAGGCCTTGTGATTCTGAGCAGGGCTAGGATGACACAGAGAGACGTGGGTCGACCTGAAGACCCAAACACAGGAGAACATGGGACCCTCAGCGGTAGACCAAGCACGGGAGAATTCAATGAAGAAATGGATGTGACGTTGGCCATGGATGCAATATTGAACTGAGCCGAATAGAGAAGAAATGAATGCTCCCTGCTGTTGAAGCCACAATGGTTCTTAGATTATGCATGGGGGAAGGTGCTGAGAAGGGAGAGGAAAACATCCCCGAGGATGTACACAAAATAGAGCGAGGAATCCTTAGAACATACTTTCTATTCATTTGGCAATAGCAAGTTTTCTGCCATCTGCGGAAATGGGGCTCAAGAGCTCCATTTATAGAGAAGTCAAGCCTCCCTTTTACACACTTGACTTGGTGACTATGGAATTCAGACCTGCGTGTGTGTGTGTTTTGCGCTGTGGGGATGAATCCCATTGGTGGCAGAGAGACGCAGACAAGAAAGAGGGTGGGGTTGCAGCTGCGCTCCTGGGGACACCTCTGACCTTGAGGCCATGGAGGCCACGTGCAGGGGTAGTGCCTGATCCATGTTCCCGGGACCCCTCACATCCCTGAGGAACGTCTTCAGAGACTAATTTCTTGCAATCAAGCTGCTGGGGCGGGTGCCACAGTTACTCATTGTAATCCGGTTTACACAGTGACGGCAGCCATGCTTTATCAGGGGGTCTACTGAGCACCACCCACTTTGAATACAGAGAAGGTTTGCATCTTCTGGCCATTTCCTCACGTATGCAAGACATTAGAACAGGCTTCGTTGTTCTAGAACTCAAGCTCCGTTTCAAGCCCCATTCTGCCCGATGGCAGAAAATGTAGTCTTAGGCAATGGCAGCTTTTCTCCATCCCTTCAGGCGTGAACTTCCCTCTGGGGTGGCAGTGGCCACAAGCATATCCCCACTTTGGAACCCTCTCTGATACGTCTCTCTGGGTTCCCTCACCACTTTTCTGCACATCATTTCTGCAGCCCTCTGCCCTCTCCACAAATTGTCTTTCTGGGGCAGGAAAATTTTTCAAACAATCCACCTTTCTTAGGGCACAGAAGATTCAGGGGGCTGTCCTGTGTCCTCTGCATCCAGACCCACCCAGCTACAACTTGACCTACATAGCTACCCCACGGGCATGCCCAGACAGGAAAGACGCTGGGGGGGTGGGGGGGGGGACTGGGGCCTCGATTACTTCGAGGTAAAAAGGAGTGTGTGTGTGTGTGTGTGTGTGTGTGTGTGTGTGTGTGTGTGTGAGAGAGAGAGAGAGAGAGAAAATTTGGGGGTATCCTTCAACTAATACTTCTCAAAATAATCTTGCCATATATCATATCATTTAATCCTCACTGAAATGCCATAAGGAAAATATTATTACCCTAATTTTACAGAAGATAGAACTGAGGTTCAGAGATAGTAAATAGCATGTAAATAAATAACATGCGGCTAAGTAGCATCTAAATAGCTCGCAAAGGTGCTCGATGGTTTATCCAGAGCCCAAGCGCAGATCTGTCAGATTCCAAAGCCTCTGTGTTTTCCACGTTAGCACATTTCAGTTGTTCCCTTTCCTGGGAACTTTTCTTCCATGTTCCAGACAGGGTGCTGGTGTCTCATTTTCCTCCTCCTATTACCTTAGCTTCACCGGTTAGTAGATCGAACGTCCATTGAAGAGCTTACTACAGATGCCGTCAGAATGGCCAACAGGCTGCTCCGGGGAGGAGGACTGAGGATTCTCTCTACGGGGGTCACGTGTATTTTCTGCTTAGAACCTATAGCCCATCCTATAGATATATCCTGCAAGGTCCCATCAGCGACGATAACCGTGCTCCCATTTCGTAGCCCCAAACGTGTCCTAGCTCCCATCGGCGTCTGATGGTACACACAGGGGCATATCCAAACCCGGCAACCTTTCATTCTGTAATCCATCCATTAGGCAATACTTTCTCCTGCAAGAGCAAAAAGACCATCTTAGGTGTGTTTTCGAGTCGCTGACACTGAGAGTAAATTGTCGCCTCGAAAGCTCTGGGGCACCCCAAGATGCCACCCACCCGTCTGGAGCAAATGTGCACATTTACAGATGCCTGTGGTTTGCCTAATTACTTTTTCACAAGCCCTCAGAAACCACTGAGGGCTTCAGCTGCACCACGCGTGTGGTTTAATGAGGTTTCCGAACTCCGTGTTATGAAATTGTCACCAGTTATTTGTCAGGAAACAAGCTGCCTTGTGAATAGAGCAGACTTAAAACTTGGGGTACCCACATTTTAATAATAATTCTTTGTAATTACAAAAACATCACATGACTTCAGTTACACGCAACAGATATTTTCTGGGCATTTGTTTTTAATGCACCTGAGTTTTCCAGGTTTTGTGTTCCTCTGAGCGTCTTTGAGGGATTGAAAGTGACAGGCACTGCTACCCTCATCCTTAAATTTGAGAAAGAAATAATGGTTTTCTCATGGAAATAGAGCTCTCCAGTTGATCAATGTTGATTTTCTTTCCTTGAAGATGGATTAACTACTGTATGCTATTATGTTTACCCTCTTCACAACTCATAGTATTTTATCATAGTCATTGCATTCATTTTTTTCTAAAGCATATTTAATGTAAGTACTATCATCCCTTGGTTATTAAAGGGATTGATTGGTTATTAAGGGGGTGATGATCTGGTGAGTGGATTATTCTTGCCTTTGGCTGGTAGGTTATTTCTCCTTCCTTCTATCTCTTTGGGCTCCTTGCTATGTAACCCCGCTGTTGCTAATTACGAGTTCTCCACACCAGCTGGAGCGTCACTACGGCCCCATCCATCCCTGCTCAGGTCTGATAACACCCCTGTGGCCAGGGGAGCCTCCCATCCCCTGGAGCCACCAGGCCTCCTCTCAGAGTCAGGGAGCTTAGTACCAGGGCCTCTTACCCGCTAGCAGGTGGGGTTTGGAAATAAACTTCTACCAGGGTTTGTCCTCAGGTCAAACTGCCTGAGCTTATTCAACTCTCACGATTCACAAAGCCCCCGTGTAGAACTTCTCCAGCCTTTGGGGGAGGGATATCTCGCTGTCCATATTCCTACTCCAGGAATCTCTCGGGTTTCTCTGTCCTGCTCTAGGGAGAACCCAGTCCGTACTCCGGAAAGTAATTAAGTTAAATTACTAATACACGTTCACTGTACAACATTTGGAAAATGCAGAAAAATAAGCACACACAAAACAAGGGTAATATCATGACCCAGAGATATCCCCAGTTTTTAATCTCCGTGTATATGTCTATGTCTATTTTATGAAAAGGGATTATATCATAATACTGTTTTGTTAACTGATTTCTTAAATTAACAATATCTTATTATTATTTTCACATTGCTAAGTAATGCATCATATGACTGCCTCATTACTTACTTAACAAATCTTCTAATGCTGCCTATTTAGAGTGATTTCTTTTTTATGACAGATAAGGGGCAATATAAAAAGATTTCCAAGGATATGGGTGCATATCTTATTATTTCCTTATGATCAATTTCTAGAATTGGAATTGCTGTGTCAAAAGGTAAAGTGAGGGCTCTCTTCTTGACCTGGTTCTACCAGTTCTGCTTCCCACTGCTAGGTTTTCCTAGTCCTGTGTTTGTCAGTTCCGATACTCAGACCCCCTTCAGCAAAATTAGATGCAGATTCTTTTTTTAATTTTATTTTTTTTGCGGTACGCGGGCCTCTCACTGTTGTGGCCTCTCCCATTGAGGAGCACGGGCTCCGGACGCGCAGGCTCAGCGGCCGTGGCTCACGGGCCCAGCCGCTCCGCGGTATGTGGGATCTTCCCGGACCGGGGCACGAACCCGTGTCCCCTGCATCGGCAGGCGGACTCTCAGCCGCTGCGCCACCAGGGAAGCCTTAGGTGCAGATTCTTGATTGCCCCACCCCCGTGACAGGAGCTGCAGTTCGAGTCTGCATACCTAACCCACGGCACAGTTTGGGAACAGGAAAATCAGGCTCCTCCAACCCGTCTCATGTGACTAGGAACCCTGTATGTTAAAAATATACTGGGCTTTGTTTTATTTTTAGTTTTTATAAATTTATTTATTTATTTTTGGCTGCGTTGGGTCTCTGTTGCTATGCGTGGGCTTTCTCTAGTTGTGGCGAGCGGGGGCTACTTTTCGTTGCGGTGCGCGGGCTTCTCATCGAGGTGGCTTCTCTCGTTGCGGAGCACGGGCTCTAGGTGTGGGCTTCAGTAGTTGTGGCACGTGGGCTCAGTAGTTGTGGTGCATGGGCTTTGTTGCTCCACAGCACGTGGAATCTTTCTGGACCAGGGCTCGAACCAGTGTCCCCTGAATTGGCAGGTGGATTCTTAACCACTGCGCCACCAGGGAAGTCCCTGGGCTTTGCTTTAGTCACATATAGTAAGATGGCAGACGTGGAAATGAGTGTCACGAAGAAGTTTATACTCACAGATCCTTAGAAAAGGATGCACACCAAACCACCAGGGCCACATGGGGAAGCACCAGGACCCATCCAGAGACAGAAGAGGACTGGAGAGAGCATGGCCCAGAGCCTGTATTGGGGTTTCCTTGGGAAGGAATGGCGAGGCGGGGTAGGCACACTGAATAGACTTAGAATTGGACAGTTTGAACAATTTTGGCAGCCCAGGGGCTATAGGGGTGGTCCCTAGCTGTCTGCTACCTGGTCCTGGACTAATTCAGGGCGAGGGGACTGTATGATTGCAACCTCCTTTGGAAATAGGTATTTACTAGAATTGAATTAGAATTTTGCTAACCTCTTCAGACTAATTACAGCTCCACCCTCCCAGATTTCCTAATGACTAGCCCTAGGATTCAGCTTCTCGTAACGCCCACCAAAGTCTCCTGACGCCCAGAATAGTCCCTAAATGAGCCTGCCTCCAGCTGAAACAAGATCACCAGGACTCTGCTGAATTCTCCTCTGTGTCGGTTCACCCAACATCAGGCACAGCAAAGCTGAAGCACCCGAGCCCAAAACAGGTTAGCTTAGTTCAATGTTCTATAGAGAGAGGTCTGCTTGGGGAGAGGCTGAAACTCTTGGCGAGATAATATTTACGAATTAGCTGTGAATTTCAAATATCCCTGCATCCATCTCACTTCATTAGTATGGAATCAAAAATTATAATTATGGAGTAAATGTTTTTCAAAGAGGAGAGAAAAAGCGTTTTTGCCACAATCCTTGTTATTTCTCTTTTGTAGGGAAATCTAAAATTGGACCAGAAAAAACGGGACTATGAGATTTCAAAACTCTCCTTGTGACGGGATTACTACATATTATTATTTCTATTCATAGTTTCATTGCTTCTGATAGAGCTGTTATTACTGGAAACAAAAACACAACAATAACCCTCTGAAATCTTTTCCAGCAAATTCTCTAAATAGGTAGGCATCTTCCTACTTCGTCTCAGTTCTTTTCTAGGGGGTCAGCTAATTTTACCTTTTAAAACCATTGATATTCAAATCCACTATTTCTTTAATATCGAGTTGCTTGCCAAGAATTGTCCAACCTCTTCTTGAGCACATAAGTGAAAATGTCCTTATCTATTGTTAAGGAAGCAACTGTTCTCTGTGATACCCACTGAGGAGGTGGGGACGACTTGCCCCCTTCATCAGCATCCTTCTGTTCATGGGCTGTTTGTTCCTGCCTCACCTGACTCTCCTCAGATGTGTGCAGGAGCTGTAAGTTCCCTGTGGCATCAGCCTGCAGCCTCTGTGCCCTTCCTCAGCGTGACAGCCCTGGGCCGGGGAGAGACATCCTTCACACAGCTGCAGGGAGGTTTGGTCCTCATTAGCCCTCCGAAAGCTGCCAGCTCATCCGCCTGCCCTTCCATGGACAGGCAACAGGTGACATCCTGCAGCAGCCGTGGCGCTGATAGAACTCCTTGCTCTGGGTCACTGTTGTCACCTGGTGTTTCACTGGTGTTGATCACGTGGGCACAGTTTGCCTTACTAAGACCCTAGGCATCCATTGTGCATTCTGGTCTAGCCCTGCAGGCCAGGCGCTGGGCTGGAGCCATTTTCCACCTCACTGCATGGAAATCAGGGCAGGAAGGAGGAGCAGAGACCCACTTTAAACAGTCTCTCAAAGCTACAATGACGTAGCAACGTCATTGTCAGAGATCAGCTTCTCTGGTCCCTTTATGCACCGATGGAAAGTTCTGGAATGGTCACCGCAAGAAAGCTTTTCTCTCTCCTAGCCCCTGCCAATCATTGTGTGGATCCCTGGTGTTCTTCTAAGGCGGGCCTCCCACCGCTGGCTCCCTCTGTCCCTTTGATGGTCAACCTGGGTGTAGATGTCTGTCTATTCCAGCCGCCCTCCTTCTCAAGACTTTTTCTAAAATGTGAAATGCTGAACTCTAGCCAGCATGATGCCATCTCATTTTACTTCAGCCAGACCCCAATACTAAAGCTCTGACAAATACACTCAAACTGTGTTTTAGAAATGAGAGGAAGAAATCCAAGTTTTAGAGCACCACGCAGGAGTGAATGTTAGCTCTTTGCAAAGTCAGTTTGGACTTGTACTCGGAATGGATTGAAAGACAATACAGACTGGATGCAGCTACAGAAAATGGTATGAAAAGTCCCAAATGCAACTTTATGCAGAATATCTAAAACCTCACAGAGAGGGCTTCTAGTGGGATTTTCCCACTGCTTATAAAATGTGTACACTCATGCCAAGAGAAAGAAAAGACAAGAGGGACCACCTCTTCTGTCCGATGGGATAGCCCATTTCTTCACTCTCTTCTTGATAGTTGGCTCTGCAAACACCAGCATCATGTCAGCTGCTGGCTCTACAACGAGAAACGCTCTGTACTGATTTCAGTGGCAAACAGGTAATCAATCGTCCACGGGGGCAAAAGGGGGTGCTCTCCGAAATCTGCACACGACTTGTTTCTCTGTCTCCTTTGAAAGAATATCCGTGTTCAGAGACATCTCGGGTCTCATCTGCAGCCTATGTGGAAAGGTACACACGTGGAAATACATTTTCTCCAAACATGTGACAAAACTAAGTGATGCTCTGGGGACTGTGCTTGGGAGGGAAGGAAGGAGAGAGCTGTTCCCTGGGAGGCAGTTTGCTGAAACATTTCCTTTCCTGTTCTGTGGCTTGGGAGAAAGAGGAAGCAAAAGCCAGATTGCAGGAGGAAGCCTTCTTTTCTGGAGCCCACTTGTTTGTCAGCCTTGCAATGCAGAATAATGTTTGTGACTTGGGGTAAGAAGCAAAGGCTGGGACATGTGACTTTTGCAGGCGTCTTTGGGTGGGTAGGTGGGGCTCTCCAGGGCTCTTTGCCCCCTGTTAGTGCCTTAAAGTTTGTCATCTTTGCCACCCAACCCGCCTGGCCCATCAGTCTTTTTTGATCTGAAGTCCTTATTATTTTATATTTTGTTTGGATGATGGCTGTCTCCACACTCCTGGGGAAGCCGTGCTAAGGAATTCCGTGTCCTGGACTCCAGGAAATAGAGCAGGAACTTGCATTTTGCACAAAGGGTTTGAAAATGAAGCAAAAACAAAAACCCAAAACACGTATTTCCTAAAACTTTGCGGTCATGATGATTTCCATTACTGTAGCATATGTCAATTTGTTTCTTTTTTCTATAAATAACAATAAATGTGTTGGAGAACCGTGTCATTTCTAGCATTGTTTAAAATTTTTCAAATTCAAAAATGGTGGGGGCTTCCCTGGTGGCGCAGTGGTTGAGAGTCCGCCTGCCGATGCAGGGGGCGCGGGTTCGTGCCCCAGTCCGGGAAGATCCCACATGCCGCGGAGCGGCTGGGCCCATGAGCCATGGCCGCTGAGCCAGCGCGTCCGGAGCCTGTGCTCCGCAACGGGAGAGGCCACAACAGTTAGAGGCCCGCGTACCACAAAAAAAAAAAAAAAAAAAAAAAGATGAATATTTAAGCAATTAGATGGAATTGATGATACCTATTTTGTCAGATGAAAGACGTGTGATTGAGTAAATGTGGTTTTCTCTAGGCAGTTGGTAAAGCACAACATTTCTAGCTGGGGAAAGCAGAGTCATTCACATCCCATGGTACCACCGCTGAGCGCAGTCCACTCTCTAGCCCAGGGCACATTACGGGGTCGGGGTGCCCACTTAGTAACTGGGGCTCTCACTCGGAGCTTGCAAATGAACGCTCAAGGATGAGCTCCATCAGGTGGCTGGAGGCATGGGCTCAGGTGTGAGTGATGCACAGTTTGCAGCCAGAGTTAAAAAGTTTCATTCTAGGTCAATTACACCTCCATTAAAAAAAATTATAACCCAATACACTGGTAGGATTATGGAAAGAGTGAATGATGTTTGACTTATAAGGATGAATACCTAGAAGCTGGTAAAAATTTTAAGTTCTTAAGTTCACAGAAATCAAACTGAAATCATCCCTTCGTGACTTTGAAGGTGTAATCATAGCAACATAGTCTGTTATATGTTTTTAATGTCCAGGAAATAGTCCTTTGTGTGTTGTCAAAACAATCCAAATAAAAAACACTACAGTCGAGTTAAGTGTGATACGCTTTCTATGTATTTGTATTATTTTGTTTTGTTCCCACACATGAGGCAGAACGTATACCCAGAATAAAAATGACTGATACTTTTTAAGGATTTAGTTTTAAAAAAAAAAAGAGTTTCAAAATGTTCAGCAGTGGATAGGAGAGACTCTCGTTTACAGCATCTTCATTTCACCCTTCTCCCTTTCATGTTTCCTGATTCTCTCTAAATTTGGAATGGTATAAAGACAAAAGACGGAAACAAGCGGGTATGTCTAATAACTGGGCTGTATATTAACAGGTTAATTCTCCACCAATATCTGGGCTGCCAGTCTAGCGGCTACCTGGCTTCATTTCACAAAACAGTCCCCAGGAAGATCCTTTCTAAAGACAAAGCAGAGTGGCATCTTCCAGCAGAAGAAGGAAAGACCTGTCTCTCCAAGCTGCTTTTTCTATGGACAAAGTAGCTACAATCAGAAACATTGGAAATACCAGGCAGGATTAAGAAATCAATCAATTTTTCCCCTTACAAAAGAGCCTGTGACTGTGAACAGCTTCACATGGCTTAATTTTTGGTCGTGTAAATGGAATTTAAACTGCAGGCAATAAATCAGGGACACCTTTGATTCATTATAGATAATCGAGAGGAAGCTCTTCTGATACTCAGTGTCAATGGAGTCATAGCTCCAATTTCCTTCAAACTCTACCATCAGTCAAAAGAAGGGACTGGCCCCCGGTGGGGTGGGGACAGCACTGGGCAGTGGGTCACTGCCACCCTCTGTCCAGAGCCTCCTGGGAGCCAGGCACTTACGGATCCATTTTACCGCAGCCCCTGTGGTAGATGGCGTAACCCTCCGGGGTGCAGGCAGAGTGACCAGGGCAGTTATTTACCTTCCGGGGGCCTCGTAGGCCTGTACAGGTAGCACCCACTTTCAGCTCATCCTGAAGACTGCTTTCCCCCTTCCCACTCCCACCCCCCACCCCGGGCCCCCAAACCCCCTGCTGCCATCTGACTGCAGGCCGTTCCACCAGCCCAGATGTGTGGTCCAGTGCCCACCCTTCACCCTCGCCATGCAAGCCTGTCTTCCTCATCACAGAGAGAGACCGACGTCACTCAGGTCGTGTCCGCAGCCCTCCCGGTCACATAGGGCCATCCTCCTCACGTGCACAGGGGCTCTCGTGGCCCTGGGCCCTTGCACTGACCCTCGGTCTCTTGGGCTCTTCACCAGCCTCCCTCATGCCACCCCATAGGTTCTTTCTTGGGGATCCTATGGCTTTTCCTGCCATTTTAATTTTTGTCTTTGAAAGCCCAGGCTGTGCTAAGGTTCCTGCCCATTTTCTTCCAGGCAGTTCCACAGACTAGCTTAAGTTCCATTTTCCTCTAAGATGCTTCTCTGCTTCTTCCCATTTCCACACGTTCATATCTGTGACAGCACAAAACACCTTGATAGTGTTTTGCTGTTACAACTAGCGGCAACTTTTTGAATTAATGCTGCGCTAAATAATGGCACATTCTACAACTGATGGCATCTTAGATTTAATAAAATACAGCAAAGGGAGGCAAAGAAGATGCAAAGCAGTGCCCGGGGCGAAGGGGCTGCCCCTGTATCATTGGTGCAGAGCCTCCAGGCCCCAACACAGCGGTCAGGTCAGGAAGACGAGCTGCCACCCATCCCCAACCAGGGCACTAGAACCTCTGCTTGGCAACCACTATTTTCCCTTATTTCCTTAGGAATTGTGAGCCTGTGAGTCAAAGGCTTTCATAGCTATCATCACACAAAGGGGGAGAGTTGCTGTCTAGACATAGACTATAATTACTAGTATTATTTAAAGTCACTGAAAGCCCTACAACGGGCCCCAGCGAACGCCTCCCTGGAGGATACGCACCTACTCCAGGCTTTGTTGGGGGTAGGGTGTGCCTGGTAAAAGAAGCTGCAGTGGATATAAACTGTAGGCAGTATTTCTTTCTTTTTTTAAGTTCTCTTAATTTGGTTTCCTCTAAGGTCAATTAAAATCTTGAAAAGCTTCTGCAAGGCAGCACGGGTGCCCACAGAAGCTAAGACCTTGTCAGTAAGTCACTACATTTGTGCAACTGTCAACAGATCCTACCTACCGTCCCTCCTTTTATACTTTAAGAAGTACAACTTATGGTTCATTCTTAGATCTACACTCGTCAAAGCACAGTATTTGGAAAACAACCATAAGACTGTGGCAGTGTATATAAACAGTGCAAGCTTTTAACAAAATAATCCGGCTTCCAACATTTTCTATTTAACCACCTTTAATCATACTTACCAACATGTTTGCTCTTCTTACTCACATCCATATCCTTTTACTGTTTCTCACAACTGCAAAAATACCCTCCCTCCTGGGCAGGATGGAGGATTTGGATGTGGGCTGGGGAGACGCCCAGACCACCAGAGTGGTCCTCCGTGGAACCCTGGACTCGCCTCAGCCGTGGCTTCCCTTCCAGGCCACGGCTGTCACCTGCTCCCATGGCGGGCAAGGCCATCTTCCCTGGACAAGTCCAAATCTAAAAAGACATAGGTTGATCTCTGGGGGCTACACACTAGCCATACTCCTGCCAGAGGGCTCTGGTTCCCACACCCAAGGTTGTCCCTGTGCTTCCACTCTTATACTTGGATATTGGACCTTGACAGGCTGCCTCAGCCCATCTGACTCCTGGACCTCAGCCCGTTTGACTTTCCCACCTCCATTTTCAGGGCCTGGGTCTCTCTTTCCTGAGCCCCAGCTGGTGGCTTGAGTTCTTCATCCATATCCGTCATCTTGACATCTTGGCTTGGATGTCTACTGTGCATCTCCAACAGTATATCCTGACTCTAACTGTACAATCTCCTCCCATGGCCAGACACATCCATCTCCCGATCTTCTGCATCTCATTAGCGGTCCTATATTCATTCCATTCTTCAAGCCAATATACTAGGACTCATATTTGATTTGACAGTATTAGATCCTTGGGTCTCCCTCTCCCTTCTCTGCTCCCTCCTCTCTCCTCCGCTCCCTCCACCCTCCTCCCCTCTCCTTCCCTCTTTCCTGCCTCCCCTCCCTCTCCCCTCCCCTCCCCTCCCCTCCCTCTCCCCTCCCCTCCTCCCCTCCCCCTCCCCTCCTTCCCTCCCCCTCCCCTTCTTCCCTCCCCCTCCCCTTGCCTTCTGTGCAGCCACACCACATGGGCATTCTTGCTGCTTCCCCTGAGTTCTCTGGCTCCCTGTGCCAGGCCCCTCATCCTCCAGGACAACCACGTGCCTCTCACCTTCACCTCCTTCAAATGTCACCTCCCAGTCAGGCCCTTTGAACCAACCTATTTAACATTGTGACCCAGCTCCATCCTATAGGGCCTTCCCCCACTCTGAGCAATGGTCACCTCTCAAAACACGGTGTAACTTACTCTTTATATTCTGGTAATTGATCATCTGCCTCCTTGAGAACATCATCCCCCTAGAGGCACGGCTTCTCTCCCTCTTGTTCACGACACATCCACACACCCAGAATAGTGCCAGCATGTGGTAGGAGCTCCATATATATTTGCTGAGTGAATGAATTCAACAAATCCACGTCCTGAGGAAAAGGGATGTGAATGATCAACACCAGGAAACATTTTGGTAAATGTCCAGGACACATTTTGAAATTTCCAATTTCATAAAAGGAATCCAATGGGGATCCAGGCAGAAGAAGAAAATATGTAAAGGGGGCAGGGGGAGCATGTCCCCTGGGTCATCAGTGCCAGACCATAGCGGGCCATGCAACATTCAGCAGGACAGAACAGGCCACCAATCTTATGTAAGAAGCCAAGTTTTCCTTTGGATATAGATGCAGCAGACTGTCCGAACCAGGCAAGAACCCAGAGGAGCTAGCACCACCCAGCCATCTCTTCTTGCACAAGTCTGCTGAGAACCACGCATAGGAAGGACAGGCCGCGCTTGGCTGTGCGCAGTCTCTGCTTCCCGAGAGCTGTCACAATGCCACTTCAGCCCCAGGCCACAAGGCTGTCATTTATTGAGTGATGGATCCCCCTGGGCCAGGGCTTTTCACCTCCTGCCCAATGAAAACCTCACACCCCCATTTAGGAGATAGACAGCCCCATTTTATACATGAGAAATCCAACGTGGACCAAGTTAAGCTACTCCCCACAGTACACAGGGGTAGAACCAGGATTTCAACCCAGGCACAGTAGCAACCCAGGCCTTACACTACATGGCATTATAAACATTAACCTGGCATCTATCAAACTGCTGGGTCAACAGTACCCACTGGCCTCCTCATAAAGCTGAGAACTCCATCCTGCAAAATAGTTTCCAAATCTCTGTTTTTCTGCTTTTCCTACAGTTCAAGAAAATGTCAGAAAGCAGAGTCCCCTCCCACAATCAATACAAAAAGTATTGGGACCTTCCATCTGGAAAAGATAATACGAATAGAGGACCTCATGAATACAATCTTTACTATTCTGAGTGTCATGGATAAAGCTGATGTACTTTGAAACTTGAGACCAATTAAGAAATAAGTAGAATGGTGGTTACCAGAGGCTGGTGGGGGATGTGGGGTGTTGGGGAGGTGTTTTGGGGTGCTCACTTGGAACTAGTAGATAAATAAGCCCTGGAGAGCTAATGCACAACATCATGATTATAGTCAACAACACTATAGTATAAACTTCAAAGCGGCTAAGAGACTAGCTCTTAATTGTTCCCACCATAAAAAATAAATGATAATTATGTGATATGACAGAGGTGTTAGCTATGGTGCTAATTGTTTTGCAACACACAAATGTATCAAATCAACACGGTGTATACCTTAAACTGACACAATGTTATATGTCAATTATATTTCAATTAAAAAAAATGAAAGAAGAGGAAGGGGTCTTAACAGTCTATGATAAACCTTCAATGTTCTTACTCAGAAAGGTGAGAGTGGGAGGGAATGAAAATAGATTCAACCTGTTTGGACTCTGTGAGGAATCTCATGCCCTAAAAATCTATTTCCCATGTGAGGATGAAATCATGGACTTGGAATCAGAAAGACCTGCATTTGAGACTTATCCCTTATTTAAATATGTCTTCACTTACCCCACACTCTCGCTGTCAGAACAGAGCAATGATTTGTTTCCCTCTGCTCTGAGGACTGGCTTCATTTAATTTGCAAGGAATTATTTGCCTCTGTTTCTGTTGCTACTTGATAAAGAAATATTGCATCTTTTAAGAAATGGTTGGAAGCTCAGACAACAAAACAATAAAGAGAATAGAAAAATAGCAAGAATGAAATAGAACTAATTAGACTTGAACCTGACATCACTTTCCATAGCTAACGCCATATATTAGTGCAAAAGGGAGAATAACGGTTTTTCATTTACCTTCATATTTATGTTCATTATGAAAAAATCACATAACATATTTAGGGAAATCCTTGGTTTAAGCCAGTGTATAAAAAGCTTTTAATTTGAAGTATATTACACTGGTCTGCTTCTGAGCAAGTAATTTTTTCTGCATAAGGAAAATATTTTTGAAAAGAAAATATTACAAGCACTGTTCTTTTTTATTTTAGAATTATATATTTTCAAATAATGAATACAATATCTACTGCTGTTCCACAATATTCTCATTATTTCTATATCATCAGAGAGTATCCTTCTGGGGGTAAAATTTCAGAAATTACCAGAACATGGAGGAACACTTTGTTGTATTGTCATCCTTTAAACACATTTTGTTGAGTAAGCCACAATGGAATTGGGCTTATTCTTGCTTTCCTTAACTGGATCTGTATTGTGAAATGAGGTTTGCATCTTACTATTTCTTACTGTTGCATTCTTTAAAAAAATTTTTTTAAATTTAAGCTTATGAATTCTATCATAAGCAGCATAACTAAAATGAGGTAAGACATCATTACTCACAGCACTCTGGTTCCTCAGGTGGGGAACTCCACACCTCCTGCCTGAGAAGGGAGAACAGATAGATACACAGCTGACCCTGAACTTGTCCCCAGAGCCACCACTCTGGATGCAGCCTGGCTCCCATCAGGCCTTCAATCCCAGACTCATCTCCACATCACCTCCCCGCAGCCAGGGCCATCAGGTGGGTACCTCAGGCAGCAGCCCTTCTTAAAGGCTTTGAGGGCCATAAGTGCCCAAGGACTTATGACCGTCGTAGGCTTGTGGGGCAGTTGGGGAAGACTTCCCACGTGCCTGAGCCTTTGTTGTCCCCATCATCCCTGAGGGAGCCCCTGACCATGTCGTGCTCAGAGTCACCCTCCAGACAAACACAAGTTTTACAACTTCCTCTCTTGGCCAGACCTGGCTGATGGAAGCATGACAGCAACACGGGGTGGGGGAGGTCCAGAGTCAGCAGGGTGCCCCCCTCAGGGTGCTGTAGACATAAAGCAGCCGCTAGCCACTGTGGTTTTTCAAATGTCAAATTATTAAATGTAAAAAAAGTTTAAAACTCAGTTCTTCAGTTTCACTATCTCACATACACAACAGTCACACATGGCCAGCGGCTACCATATTGGATAGCAGAGAGTGTGGAAGATCTCAGCCATTGCAGAAAGTTCTCTTGGGCAACTCTGCTCTAGAAAGCATCGTATTTCTTCCAGCTGTTGATTCTGGGTGAGGAGTCCCGCTGGGTCAGCCTGAGTGGAAGAAATCCCAATCTTGTTCTGGCTCTGTCACCAACCTGCTATGGATCAGGGCAGGTCACCTCCTTACCTGTGAGGGCTTCCTGGAATTAGATTTTGGTTCGTAATGGAAGAAGGGCAGACCTCACATGACCCAAGGGTCCCAGGTTACTTGTCTCTGCTGTGGCATTTTGTAGAATCGCTTTTATTGAATGTTAGTTTTGCATCATGCTTTCTACTTATGTAAGGACAATCACATACAATTCAGTACTGTGTTCATTTTGGGGAACATTTGAAAAATTATATTACATAGTATTCTCTTTATGAGACCCAACTGGAAAATTTCTTTCAAGTCTCAGGACCAGGACAAAATGTGTTCCACATAAGCAAATAGTGGGCATTTAGGTTTCAAGACAACGTGAATATTGTAACTAATCTAATTTTCCTCTTTGTTTTCACAGCAAGGAGGCTCAGAGCAATCCCATTAGAAGCAGTTAGACTGAATCTTATGGTCTACATTTTTCTTCCTAATTGTATCTCTAATAAAAGCTATTGGGAAGCCATCAGAATATTTTTGGGAATGAATTGGAATAAATTATTTTATGAATTGAGAGAAACATATGTTCAGAACCCCCGAATCTTTAAACACATCATGAAAATGCATAACCTAAATCCATGCTAAGAGAATCCATCTACTGGGAAGATATCCTTAGAAAGACATCTTCTAACCAGACTTGACCTTGGATTTGGAAATTTGGTAGACATGTATTTCTGGAGTATAATAAAAGACCAAAAGATATTAGGGGGCCTGAAGTAAGAAACTCAGATGTTCTAAAGACTGAAAAATGAAAATACATAACTGTTTTTAAGAAGAAGGCTTCACTGCTGTTGTTAAAAAAAAAAAAAGTTGGAAGTTTCCAAAACTGTCGTATTAACAGAGTTCTCATTCCTCCCACGTTAAGCATGACTCTATAATCGAAAAACACCTCTTGATGGAAGAATAAATTAGTAAAAGTAAAAGCATCTCACCTCTCAAAACACTTCCATCCTTTTTTTTGTTTGTTTTGATCACTGTCAAAAGTATACTCTATGTAAAATCATATTTTTCAAATAAAAAAGTGTCATAGAAAACTAAATAACTTTCCACTTGGAGTTGTATTGTGATGGTATCAGACTTCATGAAAAAAGAAAAATAAATGTCCTGGAATCAAATTTGAAAATCCAGACTAGAGTGTACCCAGATATAGTATATAAGGATTATCTGGACATCACTGGATTTGTGCGTCCTCACAGTACAGAGCCCCAAAAGAATCTCCTAAACAAACACAACTGTAGGGTTCCAACATGAACATGTGCTCTGTAGTAATCATGTAACAGGGATTGTTTTCAAGAAGAAATGGTATTCAGCCTTATACTGAAGCATAAAAAACAACACTGAGTCTTCTTTTCACTAAACATCTGAGAGTCTCTTCCTTCCATATGTATCACACAAATATATGATCATTAGTATATCTATGTCTTCTCAATCATTTTGTCAAGTAAAAGGCACAATAAAGGAGGATTATTTAAGTAATAATAAACGCTGTTTATTGGGAATTTACTATGTGCCAGGCACTCTGACCCTCATTCCTGATGGATTCTCTTATTAACAAACTGTGGGGTAGATACTGTTTCTGTCCTCATTACACAGTGGAGGAAACTTGAAAGTAACTTTTCCAGAGTCCACAGCCATGCAGCAATGGATGGGACCCCAAACTGAGATAGCTTGGCCAGGACCCCGAAAGTCCTCTGCAGAGGGGAGGGGACCTGGCTGCAAGTTAATGGTGGAGCTGAGAGAAAACCCAGGGAGAGGGACCCAGATCTCAGCAACCCTCGCTTCGAGAGCTCTCCCAAGCTCCTTCTCCACTGCCCAGAGAGGATGAGAGGGACCATGTCCTTGGAACAACAGGCATGGACAGGGGGACCCAGGACAGATGGCTTCCCCAATATCTGGGAGAGAGAATTCTGACCTGGCTTCTTATCAGCTAATGGTGAAATTTTTCATTTTGCTTCTCCCTGAAGAGAGGACAAATTTGTTTTCACTTACACATGGCTAATTGGCCTGTAGTGTGTTTAATAACCATCATTCTAATTATCAGAATATTCTGACACCAGATCATTGTGACCCCAAAAGGCTCAGGTCTCCTGTCTCTCTGCTTCCAATTCTATTAAACAAGGACGGATCAAAGCCTTTCTTATCAAAGTACCTTTGATTATGACGGCAACAAACAGACACTGAGCTGCCTTGATATCCAGCTTAAATGGCCAGGCATTGTCCACTCACAGCTCCATCCACAGTGAAAGGCCTCATCCAGATACAGATTCTAGACAGAATAAGTAAGACATCCTATTTGAGACCAACATGCTAACATTCACAAATAATTAAATACTAACAACTGGCTGGGCATCTTTGTATGGTTTGTGGTCACTTCAACTTAAAGATGCCTTAGTAACATATACACACTACTATGTATAAAATAGATAACCAACAAGGACCTACTGTAGAGCACAGGGAACTCTACTCAATATATTGTAATAACCTATAAGGGAAAAGAATCTGAAAAAGAAAAAAGAAATATATGTATGAATTGCTGTGCTGCATACCTGAAACTTACACGATATTATAAATCAACTATACTTCAATAAAAATTTTTTAAATAAATAAAAATATTTGTAGTGCTAAAAAAAGGATATATAACTGTGAAGTTGTAAAAGAAAAAAAAGAAGATGCCTTAGTTATCCGTAGAATGAACATAGGTGGACGCATCCTCCTTTCCAGGTTGAGTAGAAGTGGCTGGAGTGGAGGGAGGGTGGATCAGATGTTTCCCCTTATCTGTAACAAAAGCATCTCAGCTTGAAGACTGAGGCTCTGCAGTCTGCCCAACCCTGTACCTCTGCCCCAGGGGATGCGGTTAACAGGATGGGACCACCTCCTTGATGAGGGAGGATGCCCAGCTGGGCTTGCCCAAACCCTGGGTCCTGGCAGCTGCCTCCTACCCTATGAAGACTCTGGCCAGCCTGCAGGATTACTGGGTAAGCAGCCCCAGAGGAGCTATAATTCAAGCATTTTTATGATATTTTTCAGCTCTCTTGGGATCCCCCTCACCATATTTAGACGTTGGCTTTCATTACTCATTCCATGTGAAAGTAAGTGACTGCCTGGATTTCGGTTTAAGATTACAATTGCTGTTTATAAATCTCATTGACCTATTCTTGTTTGTAAATATGTATATAGCTTGTTTAGATACATTTATTTGATTAACACACTTGGGTTCCCTTTATATGTGTTACTTTACATTCTCTCTTGAACGTGAAGGAAAATAGCGTTCCCTCGTCTCCCCCTCTTTCTTTCGCTCTGGTGCAAAGGCAAACAAAACTTGGCTCTCGTTGACCAGCTACTGGGCACCTGGGCTTGCTGATATGATTTCCCATCCCCTCATCAGCCCCCACCTCCCACCCTCACCCTACACCGGCTGTTTAAAGACAAGTGTGTTGACAAACAGGCCCTGGACTTTCCGTGCGTTCGTGCTTTGTCAAGTCCAGCAGGTTTGCCGTAGAGCAAGGTGTGGGATGATGAGCCAATGTAAACAAGAACTAGGGGTCCTAAGAGGGTCTTCTCGAGGGTTTGCCATCCAAGAGCCCTCAGCAGACCTGGATGCTCCTTCCAAGCAAACGGGCAGATCAAAAGCAAAATGATCAAACAGAGTCTTAACAAAGACCTTGAGCTCAGTGTGGTGAAGTGTGAATTGCAGAAGCTCTGCTTCCCGGTCCAGCTCCCCGGGGAGTCAGGTACAAAGGCAAATTTTATTGCAGTAATGAAAAAAGCCATTGATTTACATGGTTCTGGAAATGCATCCAGCCAGATGAAAGAACACAAAGGAAACAAGAGATAACACGCTCTCCTCCCAACTCCTCCCTCCCCCTCCCCTCATGGATGTGGATTTCGGGGAAAATATGATTTGTGGATGAGGCAGAGAGAGGGGCTGAACATCAGATGCTGCCTGGTCCCACCGGTGGAATCGTCCAGCTGGTCATCAATATGGGTCGGATGGCAGGGAGACAGCCTCTTGCCAAGCCTAGCCATCCTCATCCCGGCCTTAGCGTATGTTTTTGACAATTACTTGGATAAAGATATAAAATGCATGGAGAGTGTATATTTGTCTTTTTTCCCCCCCTGCTGGGCCTGTGAACCTCATTCTTGTGTTTGGAGAATTGCTTACAGAACAAGCCCTGCTGGGGGCAGGGCTCACCTTCGACACCCGATCCTGAAAGAACCAGACGCCTGTGTTCCCGGCCTTCCTTGCTGCTGGGGGGTGGCGAGGCGAGCTAGGACCAGCTGCTCGGCCTCACACCCCCCAGCTCTGAACCAGAGGATGGGGGCTCAGAGCAGTGACTGGGGGCAACCCCTGCTGGTGGCAGGAGATGGGCTGCATTGTTAGTTCCAGGTTTCTGGGCCGCACTGGCACACCCACCGTAGGGCCACGTCCCCGGTCCAGGGCCAGAGGCTGGGGAAGCTGTGCATCCAGGCACAAGGGGCAGCCACGTCCTCCCAGTGGGGTTTCGTAGGCTGCTTTGTGATGGCATCTTTCCTGCAGCTCAGCCCGCCCTTTCTATGCCTTGGCCCATGGTTCTTCTGTGGCCTTCCCGGTGAAACTCTGAGCCACCCCAAATCTTTACAATCAATTACTTCTCTGCTCGCATCAGCCAGAGTTGATTTTGTTGCAGGCAACTAAGAACATTGACTTTGTGGCATCCTTTCCAAATCTGCTGTCCATTAGATGACAGAATTGAGAAGAAAAACGTCCTCAGGAATGCAACCTATTAAGAGGACATCAAGCCGGGATAGCTGTGTGACCCTACAGTTGGGCCCAAGAGCCAACTCCGTGAGATCAGACTGCAGTTGGAGACACTTCTCCAGCCTGAGTTGGAAAACACAGACACTTTGAAGAAACAGAGGGACACCCTCTGGGTCGATTAAAAAAAAATTTTTTTTTTACCACATTGCTAGTCAAATATAAAGAAACATAAAATTAGGTATAAACGCCTTAAGATCGTGGCTCATTTACAGTTATAAAACCAAAACAAATTTACAAATTAATTACCAGCAGAACTACAAAAGCAATAACATTAAAATTAACATCATTAATTTAATGCGAGAGGCGATGATGTTTTGCTGAAACTGGTTCATTGCTCACCACACGGTTCGGCACCAACCGCTGAGGCTCAGGGGGCTTCTAGGCGGGGACGGCCCATCTGCAGCCCTGAAGCTAGCAATCCACTGAGCCCTGGGTGCCCTCACATCCATCACTCTTCAGCTTCCTCTGGATCTTCAGCAAGAGGGTTCTCTCCAGGCAGCTGGGCTTCTGTCTCATTGCTCTGACTTAATGCACTGAAATTCCTTCTTCCTCCAAATCAATCCTTCCTTAACCGAGTCCTAACACCCTGGCATTGAACTCACTGGCCCAGCATCAATTCAATATTGACCCTAGTCAAGCCAACTGAGGCTAGGAGGCAAGATCAAATGGTACTAAGATGATGGTTCCCTCAGCATGCATGTTCACAGTGCGGGGCCAGATACCACTTCAGAGAGTAAAAGCACATGGTGAAGCCCTACTTTTCATTCTGGTGCAAATGTCATGGAAATTAGGATGAGTACCCATCAGGGTCCATGTCTGAGGATGTTCAGCGAAGCACTGTCTATGGTGGCAGGAGGTTGGAGGTGACCTAGTTCCCTTCACTGGGAAGGTGACCCGTGGCAGGTGCATACTGTGCTCTACTGTGCAAAAATTAGACCCCGTGGAAGTTCACGTATCAACCTGCATGAACCTAAGAACCATGGTAGAATGAGATTTAAAATACTATTTACGGGCTTCCCTGGTGGCGCAGTGCTTGAGAGTCCGCCTGCCGATGCGGGGGACGCGGGTTCGTGCCCCGGTCCAGGAGGATCCCACGTGCCGCGGAGCGGCTGGGCCCGTGAGCCATGGCCGCTGAGCCTGTGCGTCCGGAGCCTGTGCTCCGCAACGGGAGGGCCCACAACAGTGAGAGGCCCTCGTACCGCAAAAAAAAAAAAAAAAAAAAAAAAAAAATACTATTTACATTAGCTAAAGATACCTAAAAAAAAAAAAATGTATTTTGCAAGAAGGCATGCAAATACAAAGATGCATATTACGTTTAAATATTTGCCTGTAACAGTATGACAGGAAGGGTAGTGAAAGATGCTGATAAAAGAGACTAAATATGAAAACAACCAAACTTACTCACTCACTCACTAGCAAATGACAGTACAGCCTTATATGGGCCAATGATAATGTCCATGAACAGTAAGGCTTAATAAACGCTTAAGTCAACACTCTGTACCCAAGGCAAAAAAGAAGAAAGAGAGAGGGGAGGAAAAGAGAAGGGAGGGAGGAAGAAAAGGAATGCTGATACTGCAGGGATCTGCCACATACGCAGATTACAAAGTTTCTGGTAAAAATCTTATTTCACGTGATGAGAAAAAAGTCTTTTGAAAGTTGCAATTAGAAAATCTGGCTTTAAAAGACAATAAGAATATTGTTTGATACAGAGTAATGAACAGCTATTAGGATCTGGGCAGTTCCTCCCAGAAGCCTCCTTCTGTCCCACAGATCCACATCTTTAAAAGTAACCCAGGGGCTTCCCTGGTGGCGCAGTGGTTAAGAATCTGCCTGCCAACGCAGGGGACACGGGTTTGAGCCCTGGTCTAGGAAGATCTCATATGCCGCGGAGCAACTAAGCCCGCGAGCCACCACTACTGAGCCCACTCGCCACAACTAGTGAAGCCCACACCTAGAGCCTATGCTCCACAACAAGAGAAGCCACCACAATGAGAAGGCCGTGCACCGCATTGAAGAGTAGCCCCTACTCACCACAACTAGAGAAAGCCCACGTGCAGCAATGAAGACCCAACACAGCCAAAAATAAATAAATAAATTTATATATTAAAAATAATGTAACCCAGCCATTACCCTGACTCCAACTTATCCAATGCAAGTCTCCCAAGCGTGATTTGAACGTAATGAACATGGCGCTTTTCTTTACTGCATAATAAGTTTGCACACAGCTTTATCTTTTCAAGCCAGAATAGGCTATGCTATTTCAGTTACATTTGAGTGAAATACCCAAGTCATGATTCATGAAAACATTTCATTAACTGATTATAGATCTTGTCGCTTCAGCGGGGGAGCCAAGAAGAGTACTCTGACCTGAAAATCCTTCAGTGGAGGTTGAGTGACACACCAAGTGTTAGAATTCCTTGTCCAATTTCTAGTAAGAGAGGCTAAGAAAGTGACATTTCTTTCTAACCAGGCATCGACCACATATTAAAAAGGGAGGTGAGTTCCATAGCCATCTTGGGATACACGAAAATCCTTTAAGACTTGGCAAATACGTTTTAAAAATAGTGGCTTTGTGTCCACAAGAATCAGCACCTGTTGATTCTTTTTTTTTTTCCATCTTTATTGGAGTATAATTGCTTTACAATGGTGTGTTAGTTTCTTCTTTATAACAAAGTGAATCAGTTATACATATACATATGTTCCCATATCTCTTCCCTCTTGCGTCTCCCTCCCTCCCACTCTCCCTATCCCACCCCTCCAGGCGGTCACAAAGCACCCAGCTGATCTCCCTGTGCTATGCGGCTGCTTCCCACTAGCTATGTATCTTACGTTTGGTAGTGTATATATGTCCATGCCTCTCTCTTGCTTTGTCACAGCTTACCCTTCCCCCTCCCCATATCCTCAAGTCCATTCTCTAGTAGGTCTGTGTCTTTATTCCTGTCTTACCCCTAGATTCTTCATGACATTTTTTCCCCTTAAATTCCATATATATGTGTTAGCATACGGTATTTGTCTTTCTTTTTCTGACTTACTTCACTCTGTATGACAGACTCTAGGTCTATCCACCTCATTGCAAATAGCTCAATTTCGTTTCTTTTTATGGCTGAGTAATATTCCATTGTATATATGTGCCACATCTTCTTTATCCATTCTTCTGATGATGGGCACTTAGGTTGTTTCCATCTCTGGGCTATTGTAAATAGAGCTGCAATGAACATTTTGGTACATGACTCTTTTTGAATTATGATTTTCTCAGGGTATATGCCCAGTAGTGGTATTGCTGGGTCATATGGTAGTTCTATTTGTAGTTTTTTAAGGAACCTCCATACTGTTCTCCATAGTGGCTGTATCAATTTACATTCCCACCAGCAGTGCAAGAGGGTTCCCTTTTCTCCACACCCTCACCAGCATTTATTGTTTCTAGATTTTTTGATGATGGCCATTCTGACTGGTGTGAGATGATATCTCATTGTAGTTTTGATTTGCATTTCTCTAATGATTAATGATGTTGAGCATTGTTTCATGTGTTTGTTGGCTATCTGTATATATTCTTTGGAGAAATGTCTATTTAGGTCTTCTGCCCATTTTTGGATTGGGTTGTTTGGTTTTTTGTTATTGAGCTGCATGAGTTGCTTACAAATTTTGGACATTAATCCTTTGTCAGCTGCTTCATTTGCAAATATATTCTCCCATTCTGAGGGTTGTCTTTTGGTCTTGTTTATGGTTTCCTTTGCTGTGCAAAAGCTTTGAAGTTTCAATAGGTCCCATTTGTTTATTTTTGTTTTTATTTCCATTTCTCTAAGAGGTGGGTCAAAAAGGATCTTGCTGTGATTTATGTCATAGAGTGTTCTGTCTGTTTTCCTCTAAGACTTTGACAGTTTCTGGCCTTACATTTAGGTCTTTAATCCATTTTGAGCTTCTTTTTGTGTATGGTGTTAGGGAGTGATCTAATCTCATACTTTTACATGTACCTGTTCAGTTTTCCTAGCACCACTTATTGAAGAAGCTGTCCTTTCTCCACTGTATATTCCTGCCTCCTTTATCAAAGATAAGGTGACCATATGTGCATGGGTTTAACTCTGGGCTTTCTATCCTTTTCCATTGATCTATCTTTCTGTTTTTGTGCCACTACCATACTGTCTTGATTACTGTAGCTTTGTAGTATAGTCTGAAGTCAGGGAGCCTGATTCCTCCAGCTCTGTTTTTCATTCTCAAGATTGCTTTGGCTATTTGTGTTTCCATACAAATTGTGAAAGTTTTTGTTCTAGTTCTGTGAAAAATGCCAGTGGTAGTTTGATAGGGATTGCACTGAATCTGTAGATTGCTGTGGGTAGTAGAGTCATTTTCACAATGTTGATTCTTCCAATCCAAGAACATGGTATATCTCTCCATCTATTTGTATCATCTTTAATTTCTTTCATCAGTGTCTTATAATTTTCTGCATACAGGTCTTTTGTCTCCTTAGGTAGGTTTATTCCTAGATATTTTATTCTTTTTGTTGCAATGGTAAATGGGAGTGTTTTCTTGATTTCACTTTCAGATTTTTCATCATTAGTGTATAGGAATGTCAGAGATTTCTGTGCATAAATTTTGTATTCTGCTACTTTACCAAATTCATTGATTAGCTCTAGTAGTTTTCAGGTAGCATCTTTAGGATTCTCTATGTATAGTATCATGTCATCTGCAAAGAGTGACAGCTTTACTTCTTCTTTTCCGATTTGGATTCCTTTTATTTCCTTTTCTTCTCTGATTGCTGTGGCTAAAACTTCCAAAACTATGTTGAATAAGAGTGGTGAGAGTGGGTAACCTTGTCTTGTTCCTGATCTTAGTGGAAATGCTTTCAGTTTTTCACCATTGAGGACGATGTTAGCTGTGGCTTTGTCATATATGGCCTTTATTATGTTCAGGTAAGTTCCCTCTATGCCTACTTTCTGGAGGGTTTTTATAATAAATAGGTGTTGAATACCCCAATAAAGATGTTAAAAAAAAAATAAAAAAAAAATAAATAAATAGGTGTTGAATTTTGTCAAAAGCTTTTTCTCCATCTATTGAGATGATCATATTGTTTTTCTCCTTCAATTTGTTAATATGGTGTATCACGTTGATTGATTTGTGTATATTGAAGAATCCTTGCATTCCTGGAATAAACCCCACTTGATCATGGTGTATGATCCATTTAATGTGCTGTTGGATTCTGTTTGCTAGTATATTCTTGAGGATTTTTGCATCTATGTTCATCAGTGATATTGGCCTGTAGTTTTCTTTCTTTGTGCCATCCTTGTCTGGTTTTGGTATTAGGGTGATGGTGGCCTTGTAGAATGAGTTTGGGAGTGTTCCTCCCTCTGCTATATTTTGGAAGAGTTTGAGAAGAATAGGTGTTAGCTCTTCTCTAAATGTTTGATAGAATTCGCCTGTGAAGCCATCTGGTCCTAGGCTTTTGTTTGTTGGAAGATTTTTAATCACAGTTTCAATTTCAGAGCTTGTGATTGGTCTGTTCATATTTTCTATTTCTTCCTGATTTATTCTTGGCAGGTTGTGTATTTCTAAGAATTTGTCCATTTCCTCCAGGTTGTCCATTTTATTGGCATAGAGTTGCTTGTAGTAATCTCTCATGATCTTTGGTATTTCTGCAGTGTCAGTTGTTACTTCTTCTTTTTCATTTCTAATTCTATTGATCTGAGTCTTCTCCCTTTTTTTCTTGATGAGTCTGGCTAATGGTTTATCAATTTGATTTATCTTCTCAAAGAACCAGCTTTTAGTTTTATTGATCTTTGCTATCATTTCCTTCATTTCTTTTTCATTTATTTCTGATCTGATTTTTATGATTTCTTTCCTTCTGCTAACTTTGGGATTTTTTGTTCTTCTCTCTTTAATTGCTTTAGGTGCAAGGTTAGGTTGTTTATTCGAGATGTTTCCTGTTTCACAAGGTAGGATTGTATTGCTATAAACTTCCCTCTTAGAACTGCTTTTGCTGCATCCCATAGATTTTGGGTCGTCGTGTCTCCATTGTCATTTGATTCTAGGCATTTTTAAATTTCCTCTTTGATTTCTTCAGTGATCACTTCGTTATTAAGTAGTGTATTGTGTAGCCTCCATGTGATTGTATTTTTTACAGATCTTTTCCTGTAATTGATGTCTAGTCTCATAGCGTTTTGGTCGGAAAAGATACTTGATACAATTTCAATTTTCTTAAATTTACCAAGGCTTGATTTGTGACCCAAGATATGATCTATCCTGGAGAATGTTCCACGAGCACTTGAGAAAAATGTGTATTCTGTTGTTTTTGGACTGAATGTCCTATAAATATCAATTAAGTCCAACTTGTTTAATGTATCATTTAAAGCTTGTGTTTCCTTATTTATTTTCATTTTGGATGATCTGTCCCTTGGTGAAACTGGGGTGTTAAAGTCCCCTACTCTGAATGTGTTACTGTCGATTTCTCCTTTTATGGCTATTAGTATTTGCCTTATGTATTGAGGTGCTCCTATGTTGGGTGCATAAATATTTACAATTGTTATATCTTCTTCTTGGATCGATCCCTTGATCATTATGTAGTGTCCTTCTTTGTCTTTTATAATAGTCTTTATTTTAAAGTCTATTTTGTCTGATATGAGAATTGCTACTCCAGCTTTCTTTTGGTTTCCATTTGCATGAAATATCTATTTCCATCTCCTCACTTTCAGTCTGTATGTGTCTCTAGGTCTGAAGCGGGTCTCTTGTAGACAGCAAATATCTGGGTCTTGTTTTTGTATCCATTCAGCCAATCTGTGTCTTTTGGTGGGAGCATTTAGTCCATTTACATTTAAGGTAATTATCGATATGTATGTTCCTATTCCCATTTTCTAAATTGCTTTGGGTTCATTATTGTAGGTCTTTTCGTTCTCTTGTGTTTCCTGCCTAGAGAAGTTCCTTTAGCATTTGTTGTAAAGCTGGTTTGGTGGTGCTGAACTCTCTCAGCTTTTGCTTGTCTGTAAAGGTTTTAATTTCTCCATCAAATCTGAATGAGATCCTTGCTGGGTAGAGTAATCTTGGTTGCAGGTTTTTCTTCTTCATCACTTTAAATATGTCCTGCCACTCCCTTCTGGCTTGCAGAGTTTCTGCTGAAAGATCAGCTGTTAACCTTATGGGGATTCCCTTGTGTGTTATTTATTGTTTTTCCCTTGCTGCTTCTAATATGCTTTCTTTGTATTTAATTTTTGACAGTTTGATTAATATATGTCTTGGCGTATTTCTCCTTGGATTTATCCTGTATGGGACTCTCTGTGCTTCCTGGACTTAATTAACTATTTCCTTTCACATATTAGGGAAGTTTTCAACTATAATCTCTTCAAATATTTTCTCAGTCCCTTTCGTTTTCTCTTCTTCTTCTGGAACCCCTATAATTCGAATGTTGGTGCAATTGATATTGTCCCAGAGGTCTCTGAGACTGTCCTCAGTTCTCTTCATTCTTTTTTCTTTATTCTGCTCTGCAGTAGTTATTTCCACTATTTTATCTTCCAGGTCACTTATCCGTTCTTCTGCCTCAGTTATTCTGCTATTGATTCCATCTAGAGTATTTTTAATTTCATTTATTGTGTTGTTCATTGTTGTTTGTTTCATCTTTAGTTCTTCTAGGTCCTTGTTAAATGTTTCTTGCATTTTGTCTATTCTATTTCCAAGATTTTGGATCATCTTTACTATCATTATTCTGAATTCTTTTTCAGGTAGACTGCCTATTTCCTCTTCATTTGTTAGGTCTGGTGGGTTTTTATCTTGCTCCTTCATCTGCTGTGTGTTTTTCTGTCTTCTCATTTTGCTTATCTTACTGTGTTTGGGGTCTCCTTTTTGCAGGCTGCAGGTTGGTAGTTCCTGTTGTTTTTGGTGTCTGTCCCCAGTGGCTAAGGTTGGTTCAGTGGGCTGTGTAGGCTTCATGGTGGAGGGGACTAGTGCCTGTGTTCTGGTGGATGAGGCTGGATCTTGTCTTTCTGGTGGGCAGGTCCACGTCTGGTGGTGTGTTTTGGGGTGTCTGTGGACTTACTATGATTTTAGGCAGCCTTTCTGCTACTGGGTGGGGTTGTGTTCCTGTCTTGCTAGTTGTTTGGCATAGGATGTCCAGCACTGTACCTTGCTGGTCGTTGAGTGAAGCTGGGTGCTGGTGTTGAGATGGAGATCTCTGGGAGATTTTCGCCATTTGATATTATGTGGAGCTGGGAGGTCTCTTGTGGACAAGTGTCCTGAAGTTGGCTCTCCCTCCTCAGAGGCACAGCACTGACTCCTGGCTGCTGCACCAAGAGCCTTTCATCCACACGGCTCAGAATAAAAGGGAGAAAAAGTAGAAAGAAAGAATTAGTAGAAGTAGAAAGAGAGAAAGAAAGAAAGGAGGGAGGGAGGAAGGAAGCAAGGAGGGAAGGAAAAAAAAGAAAGGAGATAAAGTAAAATAAAATAAAGTAAGATAAAATATAATAAAGTTATTAAAATAAAAAAATAATTATTAAGAGAAAGAAAAAAATTAAAAAACAACAACAACAACAAAAAAAAAACGGACGGATAGAACCCTAGGACAAATGGTAGAAGCAAAGCTATACAGACAAAATCTCACACAGAAACATACACATACACTCACAAAAAGAGGAAAAGGGGAAAAAATCATAAATCTTGCTCTCAAAGTCCACCTCCTCAATTTGGGATGATGCCTTGTCTATTCATTTATTCCACAGATGCAGGTACATCAAGTTGATTGTGGAGCTTTAATCCGCTGCTTCTGAGGCTGCTGGGAGAGATTTCCCTTTCTCTTCTTTGTTCTCACAGCTCCCAGGGGCTCAGCTTTGGATTTGGCCCCGCCTCTGCGTGTAGGTCGCCTGAGGGCGTCTGTTCTTCGCTCAGACGGGACGGGGTTAAAGGAGCCGCTGATTCGGGGGCTCTGGCTCACTCAGGCCAGGGGGAGGGAGGGGCACGGAGTGCGGGGCGGGCCTGCGGCGGCAGAGGCCGGCGTGACGTTACGGCAGAGGACGGCGTGACGTTGCGGCAGAGGACGGCGTGACGTTGCAGCAGAGGACGGCGTGACGTTGCAGCATCCTGAGGCGCCGTGAGTTCTCCCGAGGAAGTTGTCCCTGGATCTCGGGAACCTGGCAGTGGGGGCCTGCACAGGCTCCCCGGAAAGGAGGTGTGGAGAGTGACCTGTGCTCGCACACAGGGTTCTTGATGGCGGCAGCAGCAGCCTTAGCGTCTCATGCCCGTCTCTGGGGTCCGCGCTTTTAGCCGCGGCTCGCGCCCGTCTCTGGAGCTCCTTTAAGCAGCGCTCTTAATCCCCTCTCCTCGCGCACCAGGAAACAAAGAGGTAAGAAAAAAGTCTCTTGCCTCTTCGGCAGGTCCAGACTTTTCCTCGGAATCCCTCCCGGCTAGCCGTGGTGCACTAGCCCCTTCAGACTGTGTTCACACCGCGAACCCCAGTCCTCTCCCGGCGCTCCGACCAAAGCCCGAGCCTCAGCTCCCAGCCCTGCCCGCCCCGGCGGGTGAGCAGACAAGCTTCTCGGCCTGGTGAGTGCCGGTCGGCCCCGATCCTCTGCGCGGGAATCTCCCCGCTTTGCCCTCCGCACCCCTGTTGCTGCGCTCTCCTCCGTGGCTCCGAAGCTCCCCCGACCTCCGCCACCCGCAGTCTCCGCCCGTGAAGGGGCTTCCTAGTGTGTGGAAAGCTTTCCTCCTTCACAGCTCCCTCCCACTGGTGCAGGTCCCGTCCCTATTCTTTTGTCTCTGTTTTTTTCTTTTTCTTTTGCCCTACCCAGGTACGTGGGGGAGTTTCTTGCCTTTTGGGAGGTCTGAGGTCTTCTGCCAGCGTTCAGTAGGTGTTCTGTAGGAGTTGTTCCACATGTAGATGTATTTCTGGTGTGTCTGTGGAGAGGAAGGTGATCTCCGCGTCTTACTCTTCCGCTATCTTCCCGGAAGCGTCAACACCTATTGATTCTTAACTCCAAGGCATAAAATAAGCTTGTTATGGTTTGGCATTGAATTGAGCTGTCACCTTAAATGAAATCACAGTAAGGAGATAATTATTCTCAATTCTGCAAATAGATGATGTGACATCTCTCGGTGGTATGAAACAGCTACTATCTTGAAACTACTGTCTGACCATCATCCTAGGTGAGGTCAACCAATCTGCGTGACTGTGAGTTATTCATGATACAAATTTTTGCTTCAAAATCTATATGCTTTCCCAAATTTTGCAGTTAGCCAGGGCCTTGGGAGTTTCTCTGCTCAAAAGGCTGTGAGTGGGAGTGATGGGTGTCACGTCTGATCTGAGGAACTGAAGACCTAGAGTGAGTTTCCCGCTCTCTCAACTCCCCACTACGATGACCACAGAGCTCACCTGTGAGGTGTGCAGTGTACGTCAGACGGGTTCTCCGGGGGATGATGAGGGGCAAGCTCCCCAGACACCTGTACTGGGTGAGTAGCACGGATAAGAAAGAAGCTTCTCCATTAAGCCACTGAGATCTGAGGGTCACTTGGTCACTGCAGCGACTTAGTCTATACAGACTAATATTCATATATATATATATATATATATATATATATATTTTTTTTTTTCAGTACACGGGCCTCTCACTGTTGTGGCCTCTCCCGTTGCAGAGCACAGGCTCCAGACGCGCAGGCTCAGCGGCCATGGCTCACGGGCCCAGCCGCTCCGGGGCATGTCAGATCTTCCCGGACCAGGGCACGAACCCGTGTCCCCTGCATCGGCAGGCGGACTCTCAACCACTGCACCACCAGGGAAGCCCTACAGACTAATATTCATATTGAATGACTTAATTAACAATAACCTAATTTATCATATCTTGGCAGGAACAAAAACAAATTTAAAAGTTAACTATCATTGGAGTGTTAAGCAAAAACAAAAAAATTTAAAGAAATTTTTTAAATTCAGAGGAAGACTATCTGGAGGCTGTATCATAGGATGAGGGGAAAAGTAAGTGATCCCAAGAGCAAGTGCTCCTAATTCAGAGGGGGTGTCAGTGGGCTATAGTGTTAACAGAAGAAGGTGGATAAATTGGGTGATTGGGAATGACATATATACACTACGATATATAAAATAGATAACTAATAAAAACCTACTGTATAGCACAGGGAACTCTACTCATTACTCTGCAATGATCTATATGGGAAAAGAATCTAAAAAAGAATATATATATATATATATATATCTGATTCACTTTGCTGTACAGCAGAAACTAACACAACATTGTAAACCAACTATATTCCAATAAAAATTAATTTTAAAAAATTAAATTAAATTAAAAAAAAAAAACAGAAGAAGGTGGGTTGTGAGCCAAGCCTTGTAATTTAGGCCCAATTTGAGAAGCTAGAGCAAGGAAGTGAGGGAAGATCTGAGATTAAGATTGGGCCTGGACTGGTTCAAGACAGTGAAAAGAGAGGTGTATTTAGGAGAATAATTGGAAATACAATTTGAAAGTATTTTAATACCGTGATGTGAAGTCCACTGAAAGTCAAGCTAAGGATTTTGTAGTTATATTAAAGGCAATAGAGAGTAACTTGGCTTTTCAGATATTCGACTGGAGAGAGAGAAAAAGAGAGAGACAGAGAGAAGCAGGGAGGGAAGGTGTGACATCAACTCACATCAGTGTTCAGGGTGGATTTCAGAGCAGACTGAGGGGAAGTTGGGAGACCTGTCTCCAGGCAGAAGGTGCACTGGGTTGTGATGTTGACCAGGAAAAGGAAAGGAAAAGCCTCATGAAGAATTTACAGATATTGGTGAGTGAGTAGCTGCAGAAAGCAAACGAGAAGGATGGCTAGCAAGTCATTCATTCATGCATTCATTCATTCAGCAAATACATACTAAGTACCCACCATGTGCCAGGCACTATTTCAGGCACCTGGAACACAGCGGCAAACAAAACCAAGTCCCTGCTGTTATGGGATTTAAATACTAGTCGAGAGATGCAGACGATAAGCAGATAATAAGGCACCAGAGGTTATGTCGAGGCGGGGGGCGGGGAGAAAATAAAAGAACTGGGTGAGGGATAAAGAAGGACAGAGGCAGATCTCCCTGGAAACCTGAGGAGCATCTGAAAAAAGTAAGGAAGCAAACGTATTTAGGAAAGAGAATATATAGACCACCTAGTTCTCTTTAGGTAATTACTTCTAGGAATAGGTATTCCATGCACATGCAAGAAAAGTCAAAAAGTGCAGCAGGTGCACTCTGGAAATTCAGTCTCCTTCCCTCCCAGCACCACGCAGTATTCCCAATGGAGCCAACCAATACGGAGGAATGAATGCATAGAAATAAAGTGTTAACTAGTCATACGTCTACCATTGACATAATTGTTTAATCCTTAAATATTACTATGGCTACTGAGCTAATAATTGAAAATAAACGAGAGCAAATTAAACAGGCAAGTTCATATCACATCTAAACATCACAGTACAAAAAGGGAGCGTTGAAACGTCTCCATTGAAAACAGACGTTATTTTCAGTAATTTCTAACATGACTTAATAAGCAGAATTTCAATATGATATTCAGATTAACTTAAATTTCCTTTACTGTGTCTTTTTTTGACTAAGATGTAAGCATCTGAGAGTGCTAAATATACTCCTTGAGGGATGAATTTTAAAGCAAATCAGCTCTGGCGAATGAGTCATTGTGTGTGACCACAGGTCTGGATGTTTAATTGCTAGCATTTTGTTTGCTGTTCTCCTTTGCAGAAGTTGTGCTTGGTGTTTGTTCCTCATTCCTTTCTTTGTCTCGGTCCCTTTTCGTTCAGAATCAGAAACAAAGATTGTCACTTCACAGGGAGAAAGGAAGCAAGGAGGTCAAACCACAATAATACAGAGTCTATTTCAAAATTGGAATTAAGTGTAGATAGGGGCTGATTTTCCAAATGAGTCTGTCTCCTTTTACTGCTAGTATAAACTAATAGCTTAACCAAGATAAATGTTTAAAATATTTATAACCAGCAAGCCTTACATATTTTTTGCAGTCAGGTAACTCGTATTTGTTCGTTAAAAACAATCTTTTATCCTAGTTTACGTTATGCATCATATTTATCTTAAAGTTTTAAATTCATTTAAAATGAAATGTTTTGTTTTTTCTCCCCGCAAGTCCAAAATAGTGGGATTTTAGTGTATTAACTTTTCCAGGAATTTGCCTTTTTGTCTCTTTGTAGTACATATATGTGTGTGTGTATATATATATACACACACACACATATATATATACACATATACATATATATTTAATTACACAAAGATATGTGTTCATTATAGAAATAATAGGAAATATAGCTTAAGTTTTAAAACATTTAAAAGATCTGAAGGTCTGAACTTGAACCATCAGGTGAATAATCAAGATTATTTATAATGAAGATATTCATAAGAGATATTAAAGTTAGACTTCAGTTCATCCCCCAGGATTTAGTTAGGTAATTAGAACACACAAATTTATCACCCACCTTCATTTCATTTAAAAATGAATGCATGGGGGACTTCCCTAGTGGTGCAGTGGTTGAGAGTCTGCCTGCCGACGCAGGGGACGTGGGTTCATGCCCCGGTCCAGGAGGATCCCGCATGCCGCGGAGCGGCTGGGCCCATGAGCCATGGCCGCTGGGCCTGTGCGTCCGGAGCCTGTGCTCCGCAGCGGGAGAGGCCACAGCAGTGACAGGCCCGTGTACCAAAAAAAAAAAAACAAAAAAGAATGCATGGTGACTATGACACTCAAAATTGCTGTTAGTTTTTTTCTCTACTAACCAAATAGAGAAGATATTGACTAATTCACCCCACAGCTGAACTATACCTAACTAGTCAGAAATAAGAGGTTTAAATTCCATTTGTAAAATATCCAAAGGAGAAGACTCCCAGTTTTCCCGAATCACCTGTTACTAAATTTCCTTCCTGCTCTGAATAGCTTTACTGTAAAGAAGCTCTTCACTGCAGTTAATTCAAATCTCTTAAGCCATAACTTTACCTCTACTTCTTCTCCTGGGACCAGTTGTGTTTGACTCTATCACCTGTGACGTTCACTTCTCTCCAGGCATCTGTCTTGATTTCTAGGCTGTTTTGGTTTTCCCTTGCCTGTAATTCACTTGTGCTCATTTGTTTGACAGGGACAACTGTTTGAGTTGTGTACTTGTAACACACAAGGACAAGTACACACACCCTCAAACTCAATTTCCAAAATGGTTATGACCAGTGGGGGCACTTTTTTGGTAAAAATTTGTAAAACCTTGTGAAAATTACCTAAGAAATGCCAAATTCATTCTTACTGTAAAAGATTAAAAAATAGAGAGTCAAACACCAATACTTGCTCTCACCTAACTTCACTTACTTCATATCCAACCCTTTCACTGTCTATAGTTTGAGTCAATTCTTTGGCATTCTGTCAGCCTGTGTTGACTTTTCCCCCCAAGATTCAATTTGGCCTTATTTTCTCTGTCTGTGTAGCAATAGAACAAATACAGATCCATAGAATCAAAATACAGTTAATCATCAATAGGAAAAATGTCTTACATCTTCTTAAAGAGGCTGGATACTCAGATCTGATAGCTGCTACTTGACCAGCCATCTGAGTCATACCAGTGACTGGTGTCTAGTCGCTGGTAATCCACCAGGATACACTCAGACAGAAGAGTTTGATGGACATCCTCAGCAAAGCCCCACTTTATCCCCCCACAGAAAGCCTGACTTAACCTCAACAACCTTTCACAGACCTATTACTTTTAAATGGTCTTTCAGGGCATTAAAGGGCCCACTCACTAGTTGAGTGACTTTGGGAACCTCGTTTATCATGATTAAGTCAGGTAGTCGTATTAAACCACTTCTGAGGGCTTCCCTGGTGGCACAGTGGTTGAGAGTCCGCCTGCCGATGCAGGGGACGCGGGTTCGTGCCCCGGTCCGGGAAGATCCCACATGCCGCGGAGCGGCTGGGCCCGTGAGCCGTGGCCGCTGAGCCTGCGCGTCCGGAGCCTGTGCTCCGCAACGGGAGAGGCCACGGCAGTGAGAGGCCCGCATACCGGGAAACAAAACAAAACAAAACACTTCTGAATTTCTTCCCTGCTTCTAAATTCTTTCATATCCTTTATTTTCTTCAAATAAAAGGCTAACCTAAGATAATTATATTAGCAAGAATATTCCCCCCAAAATAGCAAGCATTTTCCACTGGGAATTTTCTCCCTGTTTTCCTATTTAAAATACTGGTTGAGGCTAACACACCGTTGTGAATCAACTATACTCCAATAAAATTTTAAAAAAAAGAATACTGGTTGAGCGACCTTGACATCCACAACCTAGAATGATTCCTATTCCAGGATCAGAAAGAACCAAGGTATCTTCCCTGAACTATGAAGTCCCTGGCAGGAAAATTTTTCAAAAATCAAGTTCCACAGATGAGGCCAGGCCATAAAGGAGAAAGAAAAATATATTGCAAAAGGGACCAGAAATAGACTGGGTATGAGAGTGGGAAAAAAATATAAGTGTCATGGGGTAGAGAGTTGGAGGCTTTTTGAGTTCTGTATTGGTTATCTATTGCTGGGATAACAGTTTACCCCAAAGTTAGCTGCTTGAAACAACTAAGAGTTATTTTCTCTTACTCTTTCTGTGGGCCGGGGAGCTGGGAATGACTTAGCGGGGAGTTCTGGCTCAGGGTCTCTTATGAGGTTACGATCAAGCTGTTGGCTGTGCCTGCAGTTTCTGAGTTCTTGACAAGGGCTGGAGGATCCACGTCCAGGCTCACTCACATGGCGTTGGCAAGAGGCTTCTCTCCGTGTGGGCTTCTCTGCAGAGCTGATCACAGCACGATTTCCACAAACCAAGTGATCTCCAGGGAGAAGGCAAGAAAGAGATCAAACTAAGAACAGCGTCTTTTATAATGTAATCTCAGAAATGGCATAAAATCACTTTCACCTTATTTTTCTGGTCACAAACACCATCCTAGTGCAACGTGAGAGGGGAGCATACAGGGTGTGAATGCCAGGATCACCGGGGCCATCCAGGGCTGGTTACTTGGTTACCACACGTCCCATGTCACAGCCCCTCTGTTTGGAGATGGCTTTTTGGCATAAAGGAAAGAAAAACTCAGTGTGGACTTTTAATATAAACAAAAGCTTCACAGAGTATGAGGAGCTAAGGTCAGACTCAAAGGTCACTAATGCTAGAGGCTAGGGGAGGTGGGCAGGGTTGCCTGCATAACGAAGTTCCTAAATGTCCATCGACAGATGAATGGATGAAGATGTCATATCTACAATGGAATATTACTCAGCCATAAAAAAAGAATGAAGTAATGCCATTTGCAGCAACATGGATGGACCTAGAGATTATCATACCAAGTGAAGTAAGTCAGACAGAGAAAGACAAATATCATATGATATTACTTATATGTGGAATCTAAAAAAATGATACAAATTAATTTATTTACAAAACAAAAACAGACTCACAGACATAGAAAACAAACTTATGTTACCAAACGGGAAAGGTGGTGGGGGAGAGATAAATTAGGAATTTGGGAGTAACATATGCACACTACTATATAAAAAAGAGATAACCAACAAGGACCTATTGTATAGCACTGGGAACTATATTCAATATTTTGTAATAACCTATACGGGAAGAGAATCTGAAAAAGAATAAATATATATATATATATATATAAAAAACTGAATCACTTTGCTGAACACCTGAAACTAACACAACATTGTAAATCAACTACACTTCAATAAAAAAATAGTTAACAGTTAATCAGAGCAGAAGTTGTCAAACTTCTTCTGGAAAAGGCCAGATAATAAATTTCTCAGGCTTAATCTCCAAAATATGCAAACAGCTCATACAACTCAACAACAAAAAAACAAACAACCCAATTGATAAATGGGCAGAAGACCTTAATAGACATTTCTCCAAAGAAGACATACAGATGACCAGTAGGCACGTGAAAAGATGCTCAACATCACTAATTATTAGAGAAATACAAATCAAAACTACAGTGAGGTACCACCTCACACTGGTCAGAAGAGCCATCATTAAAAAGTCTACAAATAACAAATGCTGGAGAGGGCGTGGAAGAAAGGGAACCCTCTTACACTGATAGTGGGAATGTAAATTGGTACAGCCACTATGGATAACAGTATGGAGGTTCCTCAGAAAACTAAAAATAGAATTACCAAATGATCCAGCAATTCCACTCCTGGGAATATGCCCAGACAAAACTATAAGTTGAAAAGATACGTGCACCACTATGTTCATAGCAGCACTGTTCACAATAGCCAAAACAACCTAAATGTCCATCGACAGATGAATGGGTAAAGAAGATGTGGTACATATATACAATGGAATACTACTCAGCCATAAAAAAGAACAAAATAATGCCATTTGCATCAACATGGATGCAACTAGAGATTATCATACTAAGTGAAGTAAGTCAGAAAGAGAAAGACAAATACCATGTGATATGACTTATATGTGGAATCTAAAATACGGCACAAATGAATCTATCTGCAAAAGAGAAACAGACTCATAGACTTAGAGAACAGGCTTGTGGTTGCCAAGGGGGAGGTGGGGAGGGAGAGGGATAGAAAGGGAGTTTGGAGTCAGTAGACACAAACTATTACTTTTAGAATGGATAAACAACAAGGTCCTACTGTATAGCACAGGGAACTATATTCAATATCCTGTGAAAAACCAAAATGGAAAAGAATATTAAAAAAAAAGAATATATATATGTATAACTGAGTCACTTTGCTGCACAGTAGAGATTGACACAACATTGTAAATCAACTATACTATATACAATTATTTTTAAATTATTAATTTAAAAATAAAAAAATAGATTTCTCAGGCTTTGTGGGCCATAAGGTCTCTGTTGCAATGACTCAACTCTGTCATTGTAGTCTAAGAGCAGCCACAGATAGTATATATAAGGATGAGCATGAAGGTGGACCAATAAACTTTATTTGTGGATGCTGACATTTGAATTTTATGTAATTTTCTTGCAACACAAAATATTATCTTTTTATTTTTTAAACCATTTAAAAATGTAAAAATTGTTCTTAGCTCATGTGCTATACAACTGTGGGCCAACTTGGTCCATGGCCTGTGGCTAGCAGATCCCTGAGGCAGAATGAATGTGATGGTGAGGCTGAGTGAGACCTGATTGAAACAGGAGTAATATAGCACAGTGTTGTTTTCCAAGATAAATTTTCATCTTAATAATATGGTGAATACTTAATGCTCCTCATTAAGTAATCAAACCTCAAAATATATACGATCCCCTGAAAATGCTTATAAGCAACTTTAAATTCCTGATGTTTTAGTTAATTGGAGGAAATGGAATCAGACCAGATATATAGGAGACCAAGATTTAACTCAAAATTTATATCATCTTTTAAAAACAAAAATCTGAAAGTTCTTTTTTCTTAGCACTTGCTATGTAAATATTTCATTTGATCATATTGTTGAGAATCCTTTTCCATCCTTCAATAAAATAATTAAAAAATAATTTGATGCACGATTAAGAGGATGTATACAATTTAAGCCAAAGGTATTTCGCTAGGGAAAGCAAAGACAGCCATAGGAATTTGAGATTAGGAACTAATCTTTAAGGGACTGAAATTGTGAGACCAATGTGACTCCTAAACAATAGACACTGAATTCATGAAACGTCATTAGTAAAACTGTAAGTAACAGAAGGGCCGGACCAGGCCCTGAACGTTATCAAGTCTGCTGTGATGGGTCAGGAGAAAGTTAGTGCCGAGGTCTGAACTCTTGCTCTTTCGAATTTTATTTCATCTGTTAAAAAGATGAGGAATACAATAAGGACAAATTATTTTGCATATTATTTGTGTTTTCCAAATTGGAAAAAAAATGGAATCAGTCTGTTTCCTTTAATGATTACTTAGATTTCATTTCAAGAGCAGGCTGAATGCAGTTCCTTTTAATACAAGAATGGGACATAAGCCATCCACTGGGCAGTCTCTTCCTAACTGCCAGTGGCCTCAAAGCACAGCCTTCTGAGCTGTTGCCAGGGTCACTCAACTGAGAAGAAGTGTCCCTGAACTGGCCAGATCACCACATGACCATGCCGTCCATTTCTCGATCTCATGCATGCCCTGCTTCCTAGTTCGTCCAGCCATTCAAACATCTATGTTTGAGTTTCTGTAATTTTCCCGGCCCCAAGCTCCGCATAAGAGAGCTTCTACCCAGTGCATATATGACTGAATCCCAGCAAGGCTACGTACGGAGCCCCTCACCTCTAAAAATTTTCCTCAGTTGTACAGTCAGAGAAACTCAATCTAACCATTTCCTCTGACATTTATAATAATAAAATACAGAGCCTTTTTTCATTGATTTTATCTTTGTTGTTTTCAAATGTAAGTAGCAGCCAAAGCTAAAAAAAAGCCCAATAGCATATTCTTATACTGATTAAGAAATGAACCTAATATTTATTCTACATAAAGAGTTGCTAAGTAATAACTGTATTATTAAATTAGAAAAACAAAATGGTGCTTTTAATATTTGTCTTTTAATCACCTCCAAATAGGATGTTGCGTATTAAGGAAAATACATTTCTGATCACTGTATAGCATCCTTAGTTCAGAGAATCCGTGCTCATACATGGACAAAAGCACTACCTGGATATGATGCGCAGGGCTGTTCTCACTTCTCACATCCGGGAACCCAGCGTGACATCTCAAAGGCATGAGAAAAAGTGCCAGCTAGAGTAGAGGCTGCTGCTCATAAACTGTACAACCGTTGTCAGTGGTCAGAAGGAGTTGTTTTCGTCGGAGAGACTATAGGAATGCCCCAGCGAGGTCTGATTCTTTACTGATTTCATTTGGGCAGAAGACACACTGCCCTATGAACCACTGCTTTCATTCTTAGGAGGGAGCGCAATTAGTTAGAAAGGAAAGAAGTGTACGCCCTGAAAGACAGATCATAAGAAGGGACATTCCCTTGCTTGAACTACTAACCATCTGTTAGAGATCTAATAAAAGTTGGCACTTATTGTGATGTCTGAGCTGGGGTGAAGCATGGAAGGCGGGCCCCTGTGTCATCGCTGCGTGGGACGCTCTCCGTTTTCCCACTCAAGCCTGAGAGGTCATTAACCAACATTCTCTCTCTCAAACCTCTTTCCGCCCGACTCTGACCTCTGGAAAATTAGGTGTGCTAATGCTTTAGGACATTTGTCAAAATGGTAGTTCGAACTGATTTAATAAGAAAGGATGCATATAATTTTAAAAGATTTCTTTTCCATGTGTGATATATTTACTCATAGTCATAACTGAATGAGCAGAAGAAGCAGTGTCATTCTCAAGGAGGGAAAGAAACGCTTTTAGGATTAGCAAAAAGAGATATAAATGGTAAGCACCTAATTGCACATCAAAGAGACTTACACGATCTTATTTCCTGTCTTGCCCATTCTGAGTGGAAATCATGTAGATGAAATCGAAACTTCAGCATAAAAGCAATAAACCAATGCATGAATATGCAGTGCCTTATTTACATCCAATTCAAGTCAAAAATGATTTAACGATAGGGATTATGAAGAGTAGTTTTTCTGGGGCGAGACTAGTGAGGTTGAACATACAATTTCAATTCCAGTCAGGAGGGAGAAGTTTTAAACTCTTCTTAATCAATACAGAATTTTCCCTATGTATCAATACCTAAGACAAGCTATTACGGGTGTTGGGAAAACTGGACAACCACATGCAAAAGAATGAAACTGGACCTTTTTACACCATACACACAAATGAACTCAAAATGGATTGAAGACTTGAACTAAGACCTGAAACCATGCAACTCCTTGCAGAAACCATAGAGTGTAAGATCCTTAACATCAGTCTTGGTGATGATGTTTTTGGATTTGACACCAATCAAAGACAGCAAAAGCAAAAATAAACATGTGGGACTACATCAGCCTAAAAAGTTTCTGCACAGCAAAGGAAACCATCAACAAAATGAAAAATCAACCTACCAAATGGGAGAAAATATTTGCAAATCATGTATCTGATGAGGGGTCAATATTCAAAATATGTCGTACAACCTAATAGCCAAGAAAGAAAACAAATGATCCAATTTAAAAATAAGCAGAGGAGCTGAACGGACATTTTTTAAAGGAAGACATACAAATGGCTAAGTGCTCAACATCACTAATCATCAGGGAAATGCAAATCAAACCGAATGAGATATCGCCTCAAACTCTTTAGAATGGCCATCACCGAAAAGGCAAGAGATAACAAGTGTTGGCAAGGATGTGGAGAAAAACCCTTGTGCACTGTTGGTGCAACCTCTATCGAAAACAGTACGGAGGTCCTTCAAGAAATTAAAAAGTGAGCCACTGTGTGATCTGGCAATTTACTTTTGGGTACATTTCCAAAGGAAACAAAATCACTATCTAAAAGATATATCTGCACCCCCATGTTCATTGCAGCATTATTTACAATAGCCAAGACTTAGGAAACAACCTAAGTGTCCATGGATGGATGGATAAAGAGGATGTGATATACATATATAGTGGAATATTATGATTATGCGGCCATAAGAAAGAAGGAAATTCTGCCATTTTAGACAACATGGATGCACCTTCAGGGCATTTCGCTAAATGAAATGATAGATAAAGACAAACCCTGTATGATCTCACATATATATACAGGATCTTAAAAAAACAAATTCACAGGAACAGATTGGTGGTTGCCAGAGGCAGGGGTTGGGAGTTGGGGGAAATGGTGAAGGGGCTCAAAAGGTACCATCTTTTAGTTATAAGATAAGTCCTGGAGATGGAATGTAGAGTACGCTGACCATAATTAACAATATTATATTGTATATTTGAAAGTTACTAAGGGAGTAGATCTTACAAGTTCTCATCACAAGAAAAAAAAGTGTGACTTATTTTGGTGATCATTTTGCAGATATACATATATCCAATCATTATGTTGTGCACCTAAAAGTAATACAACATTACGTGTCAATTATACCTCAATAAACTCTGACAGCATAAGAAGTCCTTTCTTTGCCTGCTAATCTGTCTTGAAGAGATCAGATTGCCCAGGTGACAGATTTGCTTTAGCTTCCATGGAAGCTTACTGTGCCCAGGTTAAAGAAATCTTCTACGGGGAACCTAAGTTTTCAACCCATTAGAGCTTAGAGTGATGGGGTAGATGTGTACTGAGAGTGATGGTCAAAGAGTCAGTCCTACTTTTACCCCTTAGCTTCTGCACCCATGAAGTCAAGCTATCTTTATACCAGCCAGTAATTCAACACATATACCCCATCCTGAAAGACAGCATCCCCAAGCTCATGCTGTTTTGGAACCTTTAATAAGCCATTCCAACATTCTTATTGCTTCCAGGTAATGAGATGTATGGGAGAGCCCACTGCATTCCGTGGTCACGTGCCCATTGTCACATATCTTTGCCATCAAATGGGTCCTTTGGTGCAAGACAAAGCTTTTTGGATTCTGTGCCTATAACTGCATCATTCTGTAAGCTCTCAGACAGTGGTGCTTGCAGATGCACTGCAGGGGTGGATTGCAAAGAGAGAGATGTCACTTCTAATAAGGACAAATCACTCCTCCTTCCAGAGTTGAACGTGTCCAGCGTAACTGACTGTATGGCTGGCAGCTCAGACATATCAAAATAGAGCTCCTGATACTCTCCCGCAAACCTGCTTTCCCTCAGTCGTCTCCCTCATAATTAATGGCAACTCCATCCTTCTGGTTGTTCAGGCCAAAAACCTCAGGAAAAGCATTTTCCTCGCATTCTACCTCTGACCTGTTAGTAAATCATGTTGGCTCTGCCTTCAAAATACATCCAGAATTCGTCCTCTCCTTCTCCATTGCCACCACCTTGCACTTACCACTGTCAACTTTCACCTGGATTATTGGAATAACCTCCTAACTCATCTCCCTGCTTCTGCCCTTGGCCCCCTGAAGTCTATTCTCAACCCATCATCTGAGTGAGCCTGTGAAAGCACAGCTCATATCACATCATCTTTCAGTTCAAAACCTTCTAATGGCTCCCAGTCTCACTCAGAGAAAAAGGCAAAGTCCTGACAAGGGTCCATATATCCCTGTGTGACCCGAGTCCTGGTAGCAGACAGGCTCTAAGGTGGTCCCATGATCCCCCGTTCTGGGATGCCCTGGCCTTGAGTGTGGATGGGGGCACCATGACTGGTTTCTAACCAACAGGATACAGAGAAGTGTTGGATGTCATTCTTGTAATTACATTGTTTTGTACAACATTCTCTCTTGCTGACAGACTCTTTCTCACTCTCCCGCTGGCCTTGAAAAAGCAAGCTGCTGTGTAGTGAATGGCCGGTGGAGGGGCCATGCAGAAGGGAGTTCTATGCAGCCCTAAAAGTTGAGGGTGGCTTCACGGACACCCAGCAAAAAAAAAAAAAAAAAAACCCTGAAGCTTGCAGTCTTACAGATGCAGGGGAATAGATTCTGCCAACAGCCCAAGAGAGCTTGAAAATGGATGCTTCCCTAGTTGAGCCTCCAGATGAGAACACAGCCCAGCTGACACCTGGACTGTTGCCTTGTAAGACCTGAGCTGAGGACCTAGGTCAGCTGCCCCTGGACTCCTGACCCAAGGAAACTGTGAGCTAATAAATGGGTGTTTTTGAGCCTCTAAGTTTGCTGTAATTTGTTATGGGACAACAGACCATTGATGTAGTCCTGTTACTTCTCTGACATCCCTCCAATACTGTTCCTTCATCCACGCTGCCTGAGCTACACAGGCCCCCTCTCTGTGTCCCAGATGAGCCAGACACAAACCCATCAGGAGGCCTTTGCATTCGCTGTGTTCCCTCAGCTTGGGATGTTCTTCCCCAAGATACACATATGGTTTTCTGCCCTCACTCACTTCCTGTTTTCACATGAAAACCATCTGCTTGGTAGGTGTTCCCTGGCCACCTTATCTAATATTTCACATCCCTCCCTCATATCTTAACTTCCTTCCCTGCTTTAATTTTTCCTCCTTAGAATTCATCACTCTCTAACTTATGTTTTAATTATTTATCTTGCTTCTTGCCTTTTCTCTCCACCAGGACAGGGATTTGTGTCAGGTTTGCTGTTATTATTATTATTATTTTGCGGTACGCGGGCCTCTCACTGTTGTGGCCTCTCCCGTTGCGGAGCACAGGCTCTGGACGCGCAGGCTCAGCAGCCATGGCTCACGGGCCCAGCCGCTCTGCGGCATGTGGGATCTTCCCGGACTGGGGCATGAACCCATGTCCCCTGCATCGGCAGGCGGACTCTCAACCACTGCGCCACCAGGGAAGCCCTGCTGTTATTTTTTGTACAGTGAATCCAGTCCCTGTGGGTGTGTGATTCTCTTCTGCCACATTCAATGCTTGGCAGTGGGTACCAATTCAGAGGATGTTTGGGTTTAGCCAGGGTTGGAGTATGATGAGGAGATGGGGGCCCATGGGCTCTGTGTGTTTTCTGGGGACTAGTTCTGGTGCTAGATCATGGAGTCTAGGAGAGAAGTGGGGCATGAAGGTCTGGGGTATGGCTTTGTGAGTGGCTGGTTGAAGTCAAGATAAAAGATTACTGGGTCCAAAAGACTAAGGAACTGGGAGGCCAAGGTATTGGATAAACCATTTCTTAAATTCTGAAGTCTCCAAGAATGCTGACTGGGTTAAGAGTGAAGTGACTCAGGTCATCTAAGAAGAAGGGAACATACAGAGAGGTTGGCAATTGACAGCCCTGACCTTGGAAAGTTCAAGATGGAAAAGCAGCCTTCACCCCAAAGCTGAGGATAGTAGGACCCCATGGAGTAGCCGAGTTCCTGTCAGAGCAAGGATCAGAAAACTACCAAGTCCAGCCTGCCCCCTGATTTTGTAAATAAACTTCTACCGGAATACAGTCACGCTTGTTTAAATGCTTCCTAGGCTGCTTTTGCGGTAGCGTGGCAGAGTTAAGTATGCAACAGGTGCAAGAGACAGTGTGGCCCTTGATGCCTGAAATATGTACTTCTCTGTCCTTCACAGGGAAGGTTTGCTAATGCCTGAGTTAGAGCAAGAAGGGGAGTGGAATATTCAGGCGAGTAATTGAAGATACTCTGGGACTTTGTTGAGGGTGGACCATGAATTTCAAAGGGACCTTTGGAATGATGTGGGAGTATGGCAAGGGTAGAGGGTGAGGTCAGACTAAGGGCATATTCAGGACAACCTGGCCAGTGATGGTGATCTGGAGGCTTGGACTTCCAGCAGTGACTGAGGTAGCCGGGGAGGTGGGAGGCTTAATGGGCTGAACCCCAGGATGCTCCAGGTTGGGGTGACTGCCCGTGGGTGGAGGTGGCAGCTGGTGGAGCCAACAGCAACCGAAGACCTTGGAGGGTTGACTTGCCCTCGGCTGACGCAGGGGACACGCAGCCGTGAAGGCCTGCGTGGGCTGGACTTGTTAGCCTGTGGTCTGGGGGCAGGGCAACCCCTGGAGTGCAAGCACTGCCCAGTTCCTGGACGGGTGCCTGGAATATAGGGGAAGGAGAGGAAGGAAGGGGGGGACGGGGAAAGGCAGGGAGGCAAGCAGATGAGCCACAGGAATAAAAGTTAAGATGATAACTCTGGGTTACATGCATTAGTTCTAGAAATTCATAAACCAGCTAAAATATTAACATGCTTTTCATATTAAAACGTGTCTTATGACCCGAGACAATCAAAGTAAGAAATCTTATTATCAGTGCTAAGGCCTCTTCGGGTCCTAAAAATCCATGGTTCAACAATAGCAAGATACACTGTGTATCTTTTTTTAAATTGCAGTATAGGTGCTTTACAATATCATGTTAGTTTCAGGTGTACAACACAGTGATTCAGTTATACACACACACATATATTTTATATTTATATATACAATATATATGTGTGCATATATATATATATTCCTTTCCAGATTCTTTTCCCTTATAGGTTATTACAAAATATTGAGTGTAGTTCCCTGTACTATACAGTAGGTCCTTGTTGGTTATCTCTTTTAAATATAGTAGTGTGTATATGTTAATCCCAACCTCCTAATTTATCCCTCCCTCCACCCCCCTTTCCCCTTTGGGGACCATAAGTTTGTTTTCTATGTCTGTGACTGTCTGTCTGTTTTGGAAATAAGTTCACTTGTATCATTACACTGTGTATCTCATTCCTTCTTACTTTAGTATTCTTCTAATCAACTACCTACAGCCGTCACCGGTGATTAGAGCGCTTCTTTAAAACTTACCTGGATTCTCGTGTCAAAACTCTTGCCTCCTAAATGAGTAACACATGGCCGCTGGCGAGCCCTGGCGGAACTGCTCCCACCCCACCACCCCACCCCGTTAACGACTTCTACCCGCATCAGCCACGGGCAACCTTCCTCACCTTCCATCAGAATAATGACGGGGAAGACATTTCTTCTCCCATCTCTGCTCCACTCTGCTAGGAAGATCCACGCCCCGCAGCTGCAATTCCTCCTCTTTCCCAGCGTCCCATGAGGATGTATAGTTTTGTTATAGCCTCAGAGAAACTTAACCCAAATTCCCAGTAGGTCAGGGCCAATTCTAGAACATTGCACCAGTTAATGACTGCATTTTAATACATCTTTTCATAAGAGCAGAACAACCCTCCTCCTCTTTCAGTCTGGGAGCTGCCTGCCTGATTTGCATACTGTTAAATATTTCTCAGCTCGGATGCCTTTAGCAAAGGTTTTTTTCCGTGTAAACTTCCTTCTACCAAAGGGCCACCCCTAACAGGAGAAATAAAAACAAGATTCTCAAAAGAAGATTTAATAGCAATTCCGAGCAGAGCTGATCTGGTTTCATCATCGAATCCTTGACATTCCACAGGGAAGAAGCCTAATTGAAGGGTGGAGAGGGAAGGAACTCTGATAGCCAAAAGTTCTGAGAGCCAGAAATGAAATCTAAAAATAATATTTGTCAGTGTACCCAGAGGCTATTGCATGATGGGTGCCCACAGGAGAAGGGCTCCAGGCAGCTGCCTCTGCCTCTGCCTCGGGCTGCTTATGTTGATTCGCCAGAAATAGCAACAGCAAGCGTTCACCTAAGGCTTCTGCCATCATCCTCCCAGCTACAAATGTAACTCTCAACCTGAGGATCAGACCGATTCTTACAAAGAACGTCTTCTGTCCCCTTTGTGGGCAAGTCTGAATTTTGCTGCAGTGCTCGGTCTGTTTTCTTTGGAATCAATGAATTTCTAATATTCTTCTAGCTGCTGTCTCTTGTGTTACTACATTTATTTACTTCCTCCTTTCCGTGTGCTTTCTCTACTTTGCCTGCCTTTATTTATTCTTCTTTCTCTGGGCTCTGGAAGCCCAGAGGAGGAGCAATTCCAATATGGGAATTCTCGGGAAGACTTCACAGAAATGTTTAACATTCTAGGGAAAGGAAACAGTACAATCAAAGCCACTTGGTATGTTCTGGGACCTATGAGCAGTTTATTGTGGCTAAAGCAACGGCTACATCAAAGCTCAGTCAGACTATGAACCTTTGTCCTAGAGGCAATTGTCAGCCACAGAAGATTCTACGCCTGTGACATGACTGTTGGAACAATTAATGCTATAGAACAATTAATCTTTATATCACGGAGGTCTGCAATAATTATCTATGGCTGCACAACAAATTATCCCCAAACCCGAAGACTTCAAAGTTACTATCTTACGGTTTCTGTGGGGAGGAATCCAGCACAGCTGGTGTCAACCAAGATGGAGGTCCTCTCAAGGCTAGGCTGTGGGGATCCAGTTCCCAGGTAACTCAAGGGGTTGTTGGCAGGCTCAGTTCCTTGCTGGCTGTTACTTGGATGTCTACCCTGGTTCCCTGAGGCTTTGTTCTGGGTTTCTCCATGGAAAACCCACTTCCTGTCAGCTTCTCCACAGAGCAGCTCACAATATGGCAACTGGCTCCATCAGAGAGGACAAATGCGCAAGCCAGAGAGGGACACCTAGACGGAAGCTGGAGTCCTTGGGGACCTGCTCTCAGAAGGGACATCCTATTCTCCTGATTGTGGTGTCTTCTGGTCATTAGAAGGAGGTCCTTAGGTCCAGGCCCCACTCAGGGGAAGGAACTACACAAGGACACAAATACCAAGGGGTGGCAATCATGGGAAGTCACCCAAAATAGGAGGAGAATCTGAAGACGGTGGTGTCCATCACTTGCGGCACAGAGGAGTCAATGCCCTCCAGCCAGAGCCGCCAGGAGCCCGCTTGCAGCTGAACAAGCTAATCATGTATTTAAGTGTTGCAAGGGGGAGGCCACACCCCGGGGGAACCTCGCAGTGTCTCAGAAGGTGGAGTCAGATCCCGCTACAGGGTCTGGGCCTCGGTTGGGTGATTGGAAGGCATCTAAGGAAGCAGAGCTCACTGTGGCCTGGGTGCTGTTGAGAGCGGGGGCCCTTCTGTGACTGGGTGTCTCAGTGAATCTTACCCACAGGGAAGGGGGGACTGGGAACGGGATAGAGCTGCAGGTGGTGAAGAAGAAGCAGTCTCTCATTTTGGCTGGGGTGGGGGCGGGGAGGGGGTTTGGTACTTTGTGGTGTCACCGTGACCTTGCTCTTGCCTGTTCTTTGGCAAAATTATGAAGTGGCCTTGTTTTGGCTCCTTTACCAGGGTCTGAGGCCATTCACTCTAATGGGAGAATGACAGGATCAGCCAGGAGCGCCAGGCCAGCTTCAGAGTGTCAGGGGCTGCCCTTTCCTCCTTCTCAGTGGTCAAGTGAAAAGAGGCCATTGATACTGCAGTTAAGACAAATGGTGGTTGAGAACATGACTCTGCAGCTAGACTGTCTGGATTCAAGTCCTGACTTCACTGTTTACAAGCAATAGGACCTGGGCCCATTAGTGAACCTCCCTGGACTTCAGTTTTCCAAACTTAGAGCGGAAATGATAAGAGTGTTTATCTCATTGGCTTGTTCTGATGATTCAGGAGTTAACATACATGTCAAGTATCTAGGACAAAACTGGCATATGAGTATCATCTGTGATCCTTGAAGGAGCAATTCTGTCAGAGTGGCAGAAGCCAGAAGCCAGGCTGCAATGGCCAAAGATAAATAGCGATTGATGAAGTAAGTTCGTTATGTGCCGAATAGCCCTTCGAGAGGGATCGTGACAGAAAAATCTGGAAATCACACAGATAGGGAAAGGGAATTGGTTTATCCAAGGTCGTACAGAGCAGTGCTTCTCAAAGTGTTAGAAATGCAAAATCCCCAGCCCTCCAGGTGACTTTTTTTTTAACAGTTTTGCTAAAATATAATTGACATACAGTAAATCGCATTGACCTAAAATGTACAATTTGGTAAGTTTTGACACGTGCCCCCAACATAAAACCAGCACCACAGTCGACAAATTCATCACCTCCTGGTAATCCCTCCCTCCTGTCCCCCCACCATCCCCAAGAGATTCTGATGCTAATGTGTGAGAACCACTTTGGTCTCGAGACAAAGCATGTCCTTGGGAGGACCTGAAGTCATGGTCCCCAAAATAGTAATAAAGATGAAATTGTAACTGTGAGGAAAGGAAGAAAATGGGAGGTAATTGGCAAAATCAATGCATGGGAAAGGCAGCCCCAGGCTCACAGACCGGGTGAGGGTTGTCAGACTCAAGGCTGTGAACAGAGCACATACTCAGTTCTCTCACTGGGCAACAGGGCCGGGGGCAGTGGGGACGTAGGACTTCTGGAAGGTCACCGTCTCATACTTCTGCTAGGAAAGTGTTTCAACTCCAGGTCTGTGGTCATGGCACATCCCTGTCAAGAACCCTTAATGGGGACTTACCTGGCGGTCCAGTGGTTAAGATTCTGCGTTTCCACTGCAGGGGGTGTGGATCCGATCCCTGGTCAGGGGAGTTAAGATCCCTCATGCTGCACGGCCAAAAATTTTTAAATTAAATAAATAAATAATTAAAATAAGCCATGGCTTCCTCTTTAAAAAAAAAGAAAAGAAAAGAAGGAAAAAAACCCCCTTAATGGACTCCTTTTTCTATAAGATGCAGTAAAAACAAACAGACAGACAGGAACAAGCTGCAGCAGAACCATCTCAGCCTGGCTTTCAAGCAGTCTGACCCCAACCGCCCTTCCAACACTATCTTCCCTCTTTCCGCTCCAGTTAGCTCTGGTCGCGTCCCAGGGGGTTGCTTCCTGTTCTGCCTAATTGCTCTCCTTTTCCTCCCTTCAGAGAGCACATCCTCCTCTGCGGGTCCACAGCCCGTCCACTGAAACACTGCTGTTTCCTGAAGCCTCCCCCGGTGGCACACCTGGGATTACTGTCTTTTTGCTTGGAATGGTTATATCATACGTGATGGCGTTCTTGTCGAAAGTGGCAAATTCTTAAAGGCAAGGATTGTGTGCATCTCATCTTTGTGTGCTAGCACCTGGCGTGCACTGAAACATACACTGAGTGTTTGCTGATGAAACGGATGGATGAACCAATGAATTTGCCCAAAATTCTTCGTCTTTCATTTATATGGCTGAGTCAGGGTACCAGGGTTTCTCAAGCTTGGCACTTTTGACATTTTAGTCCAGATAATTCCTTGGGGTGGGGTTCTGTCCTGTGCTGTTGGGTCTTTAGGAGCATCCTGGCCTCTGCTCACTAGTTGCCAGTAGCATTCCTTTCCCGTTGTGACAACCAAAAAAGTTTTTCAGACATTGCTAAATATCCCCTTTGTGTGTGGTAAGGGGAGGATTTGGGGGAGAAGGATAATTCTGTTTGAGACACTTGAACATTAACTTCCCAGGTGTTCCTATTAAATATTCATTAAGAAAAGGATAGTGGTAATGATCTAATTCAGGTCAAGGAAAGAAGGAAAGTGATTAACACTTGGAAACCTCCTAAGTCCTAGGAAACTCCCTACATGTTCTAAGTGGCTTCCTTCCCCCTTCCCCCCCATTCCCTCCCCGTTCCCTGCTACTTAGTACTTTATTCCGATAGACCGTCCATCAGTTCCTTTTAACAGCAAAGAAAAATATGTCCTGAACCAGAGTAGTGAAGCTTTAAGAATGGAATGACTTGGGCTTCCCTGGTGGCGCAGTGGTTGGGAGTCCGCCTGCCGATGCAGGGGACACGGGTTCGTGCCCCGGTCCAGGAAGATCCCACATGCCACGGAGCGGCTGGGCCCGTGAGCCATGGCCGCTGAGCCTGCGCGTCCGGAGCCTGTGCTCCGCAACGGGAGGGGCCACAACGGTGAGAGGCCTGCGTACGGAAAAAAAAAAAAAAAAGAAGGAAAGACTTCAAGTCAGTTGGAATTTTGAATAGGATACCACCGTGTCTGAGCTATGCATGTACCTCTTTATCTCCTCATCATGTCCCCTGTGTATGATCTACGACCATCTGTTCTCAGGAACTGAAGATGCTAAATCACTTCCCCACATTTGTTATGAGATAAAACCTTTACCGTCTTGACTTCATGTGGACAAGTTCGAAAGTGAGAAAGTCAGGAAGCATGTCATACTCCATCTCCCTGAACTCTCTAGATGTTTACAACCTTAAGTGTTTCCCCCTCCATCTTTTAGATGCAGTCTTAGTTTTAATACATTTTCTTCCTTATTATAATATGATCTATGGTGTTCATTTTGCAAGTCTAATTCAATGGACCATTTGCTAAAAATGGGCTACTAAAACAGAAGAGCGTCATGGAACCCTAAGCCTCTGTCCAATCAGGCTAAGCCCTCAGCGTACCTCCTGTGGGTACCACTCACTGCCCCATCATTTCCCCCTCCCCTGCTATAGGCAGGTGGCTGCCTCTCTCCTTCACAGCCTCTTCTTTCCACTTCTCCCCTTTCTTCTTTCTTCTCCATCTACCTCACGCTGACATTTTCCTTTGATCCTTTCATGCTTTATAGACCCTTTGTCTCTGTTCTCACACTCAGCTTCTGTCTGTGCTGTGTGCTTCAATTTCAAATCACCGGGAACATAAGCTGTATATCACTGTTCCCCTCCTTAAGTCACAACAGCAAAGAAAAAAAAATGAAAACTCATCTTTCTGCCTGAGCGAAGCCTTATTCATGCAGTTAGTTGGTGGGTCTATTGCTCAGTACCAGCTGGAGCGAACCCTGGACACGATCCTCTTAATGAGAGAACTTCTGATGCAAGTGAAAAGCATATGCTTGTAGGGAGTAGCCTGGAAAATATGGTAAGATACCCACCAGTAGGAAAATCAGATTTCATCATGGTATTCTTATTGTTTTGATAGCCTCACAATACTTAGCTTTCCATAAAATTCTAGAATGTGTCCTGGAAGCAATGACATTGGATTTATGTATTAATTTTGAGTGTGTCTCACACAAATGGGAAATATCTTTGATTTGGGTCCTTAACAATCAATGAGCGATTCAGCAAGATTGCCTCTAGGAAGTCGGCCCCAGGGTGAAGGATTCTGCCATTCTAGGCAGGTCACTGCGACTACATCCATCTGTTTCTTTCCCTCATTGTTAGGAGGAGCATCTATGGCTGTAGATAAACAGAAATGGACATATAACCAGAGGTGTGGATTTGAGTGTACCTATAATAGCTGCTTAACAAATGTTACAAACAAGTTTGGGGAACAGTGATCCATGGTTCCTTCCTAGAAAAGCATTTAGTTCTTTCTGTCTGTGGTCCTCTGTTCTCTTTTGAACTCTTATTGACTCATCAATGTTGCCTGATTACCTGTGCAGCCTGCAGAACTTAGAAGGGAAGACAGTCCAGGTTCTTACTCCCAACTACCAGAAAAGTCTTTCCAAAACAGAAAAATGCTTATTTATCTCTTCAAACCCCAGGGAAAGTTGAGAACTTGACAGACAAGCAAGTTGAGAAAGGCAAATGTGCTTTGCCTAAAACTGAAAGGTGTTGGCAACTTTTGCAAAAATGGAATTAGAGACTGGAGTGATCAGAGAACCAGAGATAAAATATGGAGACCTTATTAATTCCTCCTGAGTGGATCTTCACAATATGGTCTCAGTATTTCATTTGATATGAATTCCCTGAATAACAAATATACCCAAATTCACGTTGCAGTTCAAAATGTATTTTCCAAAGCCGTATACAAATAATCTTGAGTATCCATAACTCTATTATTTTTCAAAAAAAAGAATATATTCTTCTTCATGCTTTTATTAAAGACATTTTAAAAACCAGGCTGCTTTTTTTTTTCAAATTTATAATTTCATAACATAATATAAAAGGAGTATGCTTCTGTAAACGATACCTCATCTTTTCTTTGTAAATTTATTTATTTGTTTTATTTTTATTTTTGGCTGCATTGGGTTTTCGTTGCTGCTCGCGGGCTTTTCTCTAGTTGCGGTGAGCGGGGGCTACTCTTCGTTGTGGTGTGAGGGCTTCTCATTGTGGTGGCTTCTCTTGTTGCGGAACACAGGCTCTAGGCACGCGGGCTTCAGTAGTTGTGGCACGTGGGCTCAGTAGTTGTGGCTTGTGGGCTCTAGAACGCAGGCTCAATAGTTGTGGTGCACGGGCTTAGTTGCTCTGCGGCATATGGGATCTTCCCGGACCCGGGCTCAAACCCGTGTCTCCTGCATTGGTAGGTGGATTCTTAACCACTGCACCACCAGGGAAATACTCCACATCTTTATACTGACATTGACATTTCTCTTCCTGAAAAGAGGCACGATAATGCCAATAATATTTTAGCCTTTCTCCCTTCTGAACTCAATGAATTCATAAAGGTAAATGTCATAAACAGAGATCAGCAATCATATAGTATATATTACAAGGGATTTCATTTTGATCTGGCAAGAGGTATTGCTTTGCAGTACTTTAAAGATTATTATAAAAATATGGAGGGTTCTTGTTTTTAATATTAACTCTTTAGCTAATGTAACATTTTCTGTCTCTATTCTCTTACAGCTTTTCTCCTTTTTTATTCTCTGAATCACATTTGTTGTGACTGCATCTCCACTGGATGTCCACAAATGTATTATCAATGTTTTTCCCCATTTTCAGTCATAATAGATCCTTGAATTGTAACCTTTTGGGAGATAAGATTCACCAGTCCATAATTTCAGGTAGTCTTCATGATATTCTGAAGTAAAAATATGGCAAATTGTCAGATCTGGAAGTGAGACAGGCTTCTGACAAAATCCAACACTATTTCATTATATAAAAAAACCCTTGATAAACTAGAAACAGAAAGCAACTTTCTCAACATGATAAAGACCATATCTGAAAAACTCACAGCTAACATCACAGGTAATGGTGAAAGACTAGGTGTTTTCCCCCCTTGGTCAGGAGCAAGACCAGGGTGTCTGCTCTCACCACTTCTATTCAACCTTGTACTTGAGGTTCTTACCAGGGCAATTAGACAAGAAAAAATAATTTAAAAGCATCTAGATAGGAAAGGAAGATGTACAACTATCTTCATTCACAGTTGACATGATCTTGTATATAGAAAATCCTAAGGAATCCACTTTAAAAAAGCTAGTAAATTGGTTCTGCAAGGTTTCAGGATAAAAGATCAGTATACAAACATCAATTGTATTTCTATACACTTGAACGATCTGAAAAAGAAATCAAGATCTAAATAATTGGAAAAATATCTTGTGTTCGTGGATCAGAAGACTTAATATTGTTAGGATGGCAGTACTCCCCAAACTAGTCTACAGATTTGATGCAATCCCAATCAGAATCCCAGCTGAATTCTTTGTAGAAATTGACAAGCTTATTTTAATTTTTTGGCTGCGCCAAACAGCATGCAGGATCTTAGTTCCCTGACCAGGGATCGAACCCGCTGCCCCTGCATTGGAAGCGCAGTCTTAACCACTGGACCACCAGGGAAGTCCTGACAAGCTTATTTTAAAATTTATGTGGAACTGCAAGGGACCCAGGTTAGCAAAAACTATCTTGAACAAGAAGAACAAAGTAGGAAGACTCACACTTCCCAATTTCAGTGCTTACAACAAAGCAATATTAATTAAGCCAGTGGTGGTACTAACACAAGAGTAGACATAGAGATTAAGAGAATAGAAATTAGAGTCCACAAATAAACCCGTGCATCTACTGTCAATTGATTTTCAAGAAAGGTGTCAAGATTATCGAATGGCAAAGAGCATTCTTTTCAACAAATGCTAGTGGGGAAACTGGATAATCATATGGAAAAGAATGAAGTTGGGATATATAAAAAAAAATAACTCAGGGCTTCCCTGGTGGCGCAGTGGTTGGGAGTCCGCCTGCCGATGCAGGGGACACGGGTTCGTGCCCCGGTCTGGGAGGATCCCACATGCCGCGGAGCGACTGAGCCCTGGAGCCATGGCCGCTGAGCCTGCGCATCTGGAGCCTGTGCTCCACGATGGGAGAGGCCACAACAGTGAGAGGCCCGCGTACCACACACACAAAAAACCCCCCCACAAAACAACAACAACAACAACTCAAAATGCATCAAAGGCCTAAGTGTAAGAGCTGAAACTAAAAAACTCTTAGAGGAAAACACAGGGACAAATCTTTTTGACCTTGGGTTTGGCAAAGGATTCTTAGATATGACACCAAGAGCATGAGGGACAAAAGAAAAAATAGATCAATTGTGCTTCATCAAAATAAAAGCTTTTGTGCTTTAAAAGACATTATCAAGAAAATGAAAAGGCAACCAACAGAATGGAAGAAAATATTTACAAAGTATATATCGGAAAAAGGACTTGTATCCAGAATATATAAAGAACTCTTGCAATTCAATAACAGTAAGACAAATAACACAGTTTAAAAATGGGCAAAGTATCTGAACAGACATTCCTTCAAGGAAGAATATAGAAAATGAATAGAGTAGTAGAATTTGTCAATGTGCCCTCACAACCTGTAGGGAAGGAAATATGCTGATTCTAAAGACTATTAGGGAGTATCTTAGGAATGTTCCTAGGATGAACAAAGAACCATTCTTCTTGTTGCATAGTTAGATAGCCCCTAATTACAGCCAGATCTATCTGTTCTTATTCTATGTTCACTAATCAGTTTGCTGATCCAACAGATGACTAACAACCAACTCCCATCTGAGTGGCCCGAGAGTCAGGTGCGAAGGACCACAAACAGTCATCCTATTAGATACAATTCCCAAGATCAATTAATGGATGAATATGCTCATTTCCAAACCACTAAGTGAGCTGGATCAAGGGAATTGATCCCCTAGAGTCTGCTAATCTTAGATGACTAATAAAATAAACGCACATTCTACATGTGTGGCTCTCATTCAGGTTCAGGTATATCAAGACATGGGGCATAGGGGCTTCCCTGGTGGTCCAGTGGTTAAAACTTCATCTTCCAATGCAGGGGGTGTGGGTTCGATCCCTAGTTGAGGAGCTAAGATCCCACATGCCTTGGGGCCAAAAAACCAAAACACAAAACAGGAGCAATATTGTAACAAATTCAGTAAAGACTTTAAAAATGGTCCACATCAAAAAAATCTAAAATAAAAAAAAAGACATGGGGCATAAACAACCAGTTTCTTTTCTCTCTCTCTCTCTCATGCTTTTTTTTTTTTTTTTTTTTTTTTTGCGGTACGTGGGCCTCTCACTGTTGTGGCCTCTCCCGTTGCGGAGCACAGGCTCCAGACGCGCAGGCTCAGCGGCCATGGCTCACGGGCCCAGCCGCTCCGCGGCATGTGGGATCTTCCCGGACCGGGGCACGAACCCGCGTCCCCTGCATCGGCAAGCAGACTCTCGACCACTGCGCCACCAGGGAAGCCCTCTCATGCTTTTTTTTAATCCCCCCAACTTAATTCATTTCCCATTCACTCAGGCTCAATATCTTAAAGACTTTCTTTGAATTCTCTATCTACATCCTATTCTAACACTCATCAGAGCCAATGGATTTTTCCTTCTTATCCTTTCTCCCACCTAAGTCTAGCCTTGAGGACAGCATAATTAGTGGGGGAAAATTATTTCAAAGTACCAATTGTTGTGCCCACTCATCCCACCCCTGCTCCCACGTCAGTCATTCGTTTGTTCCCTAAGCACCCCCTGTAGATCAGAACTAGACAGGAGATGCCCATCGTCACCAGGGAACCAGGAAAAGACAAGGCAACAAAAGCGGAAAACACTTGATTCTTAAGTTCAAATCCTTGGGGTAATGCTGAGTCAGATCCACATCTGTGACTCCCCTACCTAGACTGAAAAAAAAAAGAATCTCCAGGCTGAAAAAGAGAGAAATGAGGAGATTGGTTGGCAGAGAAAAAGAAGTAGAGTTAAACGTGAGTGTGAGAGTGTGCCATGCCTTCTGCCTGCTCAGCATGAGTCCTGAGAGAGGACATAACCGATCTTCTTCTTAAGTTTGGGGACCCATGAAAAGAAAGTATTTCTGATAGAGTGGGGCTGGGAGATAGCAGACAGCAAAACTCAGAGAGAGAAGTCCCTCCCCAGCCCTGCCCATCTATCCTGCCATCATTGACAAGAAGCTGGGGGTGGGGCTCAGATGCTGTGACAGCTAGGGACAATCCACCTGGTGCCCTACGGGCTGGTGTGGATGGTGTCTGGAGGATCCCAAAGTCTTCCAGTTCTGGAAACCAGGGTTATCTAAGGGAGGGTCTGTAGGGGCTCTCACAGTCAGAATGAGGGAGCTCTCAAAGAAGGATTCTATGGGGACAATCTCTGCTCCCAATGACTATCCAGCCTTTGTCTGAGGGACCATGATCCCACGCCCACACAGAGGACAGATGAGACGAGTGACACTGGGATCAGTTTCCACCATAGTATGGAGAAGGTTAACGTGAATGTCTCTCATGTCCTCCTGCCCCACTCCTTCCGCCCCCTCCTGAAATGGTGGAGCTCACAACCCTGAGGACTTGTTTTGCCTGGAAGTGACTAGAGTACAATTCTTCAGCAAGTAGAATGGAGACTTAGCACCAGAAATTGAAATGAATTCTAGAGAATGAGGGCAGTTACGGGTTTTGTTTATGTTCTTGTTGCCCACTTGAGTAGGACCTTTCAAATCAGTACCTGCTCTCCTCATATGACTAAAATATCTTTTTAATAAGCTCCCTGCATCCGTCTTACATGCAGCTGCCAGGTTAATCTTCCTAAATGCCCACTTTAACAGCGCATTCGAAGGCTTCCTGTTGCTTTAGGATGAAGTCCAAACTCTTCATCCCGGAGGCATGGTGAAAGGCCCTACGCCATCTGCTCCCCAACTACTTGTGAATATTTTGCTTTCTGCCATTTTCATTCAGGATCCTTTGTTTCCAGAAAGTCATCCCTCTGACCTCCAGCCTCTATGCCTTTGTTTATCTTCTTCTCCAACTACCTTCACCATATCGTAAATGTTCTCCCTGCTTCTTTTTTTTAAAAATATGAATCTGAAGTTACCCCATCATTTGCTTAACAAACAGCTTTTACAGATCATTCTTGTAGGTTTCTAAACACACCTATCCATTTTCAGTCTGCTATGTTATAAGAAAAGTAGTGATGAGTTGCCATGGGAAACGAGAGGAAGGGGAGATTAGCGCAAGATGGGGCTGTCAGGGAAGGCTTCATAGAAGGTATGCACATGTGCTGGGTCATTAAAGCAGGTAAGATTTAGATATACAGAGATAGTAAATGTGGGGGAAGAGGAGTCTGCAAGGAAGAGATAAAACTATGAACAAGGAAATGACCCATACATTTAGGGACTGTTGAATGGTTGAATCCAGCACAAGCTGAGTTCCATTTTCTTAACTCCTAAAATATTTTTTGTCTGTACCACTTATTTTGTATGTAACTGATCTCTATAGCTATGCCGTATCATCTCTCTGTATATACCATATTAAATAAGCTATCTATCAACCTATCTATTGGAATGATTCATGCACATGACTTGTCTCCAAGTAGAAAAACATTACCTGGGTGTGGGTGGCATGTCTTAAGGATCACAGATAATTTCTGACTGGGTTGCACCACCTTTATTAATGACAAGACATGAAAAATTAAGGAAAGTTAGATACTGGACCTGAGCATTGACTTCTCTGTGGAGCTAAATGCCATTTCTTTACCATTTAGAATGTTTCTAGGAAATGAAACATTTAAAGTGACAGATGCACAGATGCTGAGACTTAACAATGATGATTACAGAATCTGAGTATAATAAAAGAAACTACAGCAGACATAGTAGACACGGAAGAGAGAACAAGAAGATCCAAAGTAAGGGTCATTGGTGTTCCAGATGCAGAGAACTAAACCAAAACAAACAAGATGGTTCAAGCATATAGCAAGGACTTTTTAAAAATGCATAACTATATGCTCCATTACTCAGTGGAGCCTCTGATGCCGTATATCCTTGCTAGAGTCAGTTATTCCAGGCAGGATATTGAGCTTCTAACATTACAAATTGGAAAACTGGATCTTTTTTTTTAATTAAAAAAAAATTTTTTTTTAATTTATTTTTGGCTGTGTTGGGTCTTTGTTGTGGTGTGCTGGCTTCTCATTGTGGTAGCTTCTCTTGTTGCGGAGCATGGGCTCTAGGCACGCGGGCTTCAGTAGTTGTGGCTCAAGGGCTCTAGAGCGCAGGCTCAGTAGTTGTGGTGCACGGGCTTAGTTGCTTTGCAGCATGTAGGATATTCCTGGACCAGGGCTCAAATCCGTGTCCCCTGCATTGGCAGGCGAATTCTTAACCACTGCACCACCAGGGAAGCCCTGGATCTTTCTTCACATAGAAAAAATAAATAGTGGTTAAATTATTTTAGAATTAATTCAAGTAAATTTTGAGTTTAATGGGATTTTGTAGGTTGATTTAGGTACAGAGTCAGTGTTTTTAGTATTGTTTCAATGTGGAAATGCATTCTGAGTGAGAAGGCCCTAACTTAGAAATAAACTCCTAGAACATAAATCACTTTTTCATTTGGGAACTATCTGTATTTTTTTTGTAATAGCTTCAGAGCCTCACAGAAAACTATACTCAGAACAGGAGTCTAGTAAACACCTGTTGGAAAAAGAATAGATGTATGTAGGTGATGAAATCTGAATTCACTTGTAAGAAGAATAGTAGTTTGTGTACTGGATAGGAAACCCTCATATTCTTCAAGTGATAATTATGAGGAATCACAAGCACAAGATAGTTACTACACACTAAAAATGATAGTAAATCTTGTCACAACAGGGCAGAGATGGTGGTTCCACCCATCTCTTGGAAGTTGTATATGGGACAAAACTTTGACTTATGTCCACAAAATGAAAGGATTCAAAGGACCTTGGAAGTGAAAGTGACTTGTGATTGCACAACTCTCTTGGAAACTATTTAACAATTTCCACCCTTAACCTACATTTCATTCACTTATTCATTAATTCATTGTTATTCATTTATTTATGTAGTTCCAGTTACTTATTCAGCCAATGTATGAATTTTCTACTGCTACGGTTGCCAGTAACACAAATTTAGCAGCTTAAATCAATGCAAATGTATTATTTCACAGTTATGTAGGTTAGAAATACAGGTCAGAATGAAGGCATCAACCAGCCAGGGTCTTATCTGGAGGCTCAGATGGGAGTCCATTTGGGTTGTTGGCAGAATCCGGTTCCTTACAGATATAGAGCCAGGTCCTCATTTCCTTCCTTTCTGGCTGCTGGCTGGGGGCTGCCCTCAGCACCTAGAGGTCCCCTCTCCCAGTCCTTCCATGTGAGCCTCTGAACATAAGAGCCAACAAGAGGGCATTGATTCTTCTCATACTTGGAATCTCTCTGACTTCCTGTTACCAGAATAATTCAGAACAGCACCCACCCTATCTTAAGATCCATTACCTTCATTATATCTGCAAAGTCCCTTTTGCCATGAATTGTAACACGTTCACAGGATCCAGGGATCTGGGTGTGAACTTCTTTACGGGGCCATTCTGCTTACCACAGCCAACAATAATTATTGTTGTTACAGACCTTTTTCATTTTTAATAAATTCTCTACTCAGTGAAAGTTGCAGGGAAAAAAAAAGCTGATCATTAACCTTGTTGAAACCCCGCCAGGAAGTGATCTCTTAGTCACATGGTTCATGAGTAACCTAATTTTTTAGCCTTAAAAAAAATCATTTCCAACCCTTAACTATATTAGTGGTTCTCCACTGCTTACTTTGAAAATTATCAAATGTATTTTTTTATGATGGAATCATGAACAGCATAGAGAAATTGCACACAAATATATAACAAGGATATGATCTATGTAACTAATTTACTGCTAAATTTTCTACCATGTGGAGAGATGAGCATTTGCATTCACTGGTGTTGAGAAGTAAATTTCTGGAGGGTGATTTCACATATAGAAAAGCCCTAAAATATGCATATTCTTTGACACATAAATTGCCCTTCTAGAAATTTCTCTTGAATAAATAATAATGGAATGGATAAAGCTCTCGCTACAAAAATATTCAAGACAGCATAACATGATAGTAAAGGATTCATGCAATCTAAATATATAAACAAGAAAATGGTTAAGTAAATCATACTTCTTTCATACAATGAAATGTTTTCTGGAGATATTTGGAGATCTGACCTCGCAGGGGACCTTCCAGGTCAGGGCCAAACCTGGGAGAACTAGAAAGGGCTTGGATTTTTCCATGCCCAATAAATGCAGGGACAGAAGAAACATCTGCATAGTGAATCCAGACCAAGTTCCAATATGGAGCAGGGAGCATAATTTCCCCTGTCCCTGGGTGGGACTTAGTTGTGGTGAAAGACCTCAGACTATGAGAGGTTTCCATAATCCCAGAGCAACACAGGCAACCTGCCCAAGGTTTCCGACATAGAGCCAGACCTGGGGAGACTGTGGCAGGTGAGGGTGCAGGTCCACGCAAGCTCCCTGGAGCTTTCAGGTACAACCCCAGGGCAAGGGGAAATCATGAAGTGAGATTAGTTCTTGCTCCCAGTAGACTGAGAGTTAGAAATAAAAATTAAGGTGAACTTTATTTACATTTCTTAGATACCTGAGATTTCTACACACAACACATGAACAGAGAAAGTCTAGATACTCTATAATAGTAATGGTAGTTACCCCTCTAGGTGTTACTGTTATGAGTTATCCTAACTTGATTCTTTGAGATTTTCTATAATTTCTATGTGTTAAGATAATGGAATAGGTATGAGTCTTCCATGTGGAAGAAATATGATCATTCTTTATTTTCTGTTAGTCTAATATAGAGTCTAAGCACCAGCCGTATAGCAGGTAATTCTACCCCAACTGTTCTGGAACTCTATCCTACACCTAATCAGGCTTCTGGAGCGGATGCTGTATTAAGGTGTGTGAATGCCTGGGGAGAAAAGGGTCCCTAGTATCACCATGTCTGTCCACACTGGATCCCACTGTGTCATGAATGAGGTGGGAGATCTGTGGTCTTCCCGTTACCCACACCTGAAACAGGCCTTGAAAGTGTGCTTGTCCTGAAGGAGACATCACTGTGTAGCTGAGAGCACATCCGTGAGTTCTAGATTCTGCTCCCAGGAAGAAACAAATACCACCCCCTCTTGAGCCGATCTATGACTCTGAGCCTACTTCAATGCCAAAGACTATGACCTAAAGTTGCAAAAGATGACTTAGGTGGAAGTGTGCCTTTTATAGACGTGGTAGGTATGGAAGCCAAGTTTAATCTCTTTTAATGTTTGCACGGCATAGAAGGTTCTCTTTGGATCCGTGCCACATGGGAGGCTTTTCTCTGCGCTGCGATGAACTCTTATTTCACACACGAGGTCTACTGGTTTGCAGCTCTGATCAAGTGAAAAGGAATACATTCTGAGTTAAGGTGTGAAGTAGTAAGAACAACGTGAAGAAGAGTCAGAGCCCAGAGCAGGTTACAAATTCTGGGCCATTCTCTGCAAGCCTGGGTCTTTTCGTTTTGACTAAACAAATCACAGAGAAGGAATTACTAAGATCCCTTCCTAAGGGGCTTTCCGGCTTAGCGTCCACACAGATAAAACCAGGAAAATTAACTACACTCCACATCTGGCACGTGGCCCAGACTCTCTGTGGGAGAATGATGAGGCCTGGCTTGGGTTACAAAGATCACTGATTAGGTTTTCAGGTGGGGACAACTAAGAAAAAGCAGTAAGACAGTACACGATATATCTAATTGTGATCTTTCTTGATGCAAATAACTCCTTGAAAATAAGGGCATAGACATGTATACCTGTCTTCAATTTCTTGATAGAAAAGTGGGATAAAATATATGAGAAAACATGAAAAAATACTTATACCAAGGCAGAATAAAATTTATAACTGTTACAGTTTGACGGTCATCAATGCATTTAATATAAATGGATTTTTCTCATCGGGGCTAAATAGACAATAAACCCTACAGTCAGTTGGAGTCTCTATGTACACTCAGAAACTTCTGGTTCTGCTTGTTCACTATGTGGTGTTTGAAGACTTTAGAGCAATAGGATATAAAAATGTGTCACTTTGGTCTACTTTGCCTTCAAGTGACAGAGCCTGTATTATCTGCTAATTTTAATTACTGTGGGTCGGTCCTTATCTGTGCCTTGCTGCTCTTACGCCTCTAGTCACGGTCTTGAGTGACACTGGCTGACATTCAGAAGACACCCGATGTTTTCTTTTCTAGGGCTTAGAATTCCTCTACCCAGATAAGAGGGCAACAAGCCAGGAGACCCCTCCCTGGAAAGGTCTCTCTCCTCCTAACTGGGGGGCTTACTTCGCAACCGCATGTGTGCATCGCTCCTTCACTAGAACTGGACTTAACCATTGGAATTGCTTTGTTCAGTCCCGAGTGCCCATATTTTACAATCATTCACACTTTTACACAATCGCTTTTTACCCTCAGGGAGTTTTGCCCTTTTGAAAAATTTGAACCATAGTTTTATTATTCAACCTCAGAGAGGAAATACTCATGAATATTCTGCTTTCTCATATTCACATTCATTTGTGAATTCCAGAAACTTTTGGCTGTAATCCAAATGTCCCTGTGTCCATGATACTAGTTCCTCACCATTCAAAGGGACCTTTCATCTCCAGTTGGCTATTAGCAGTGAAGTCAGACTCTCAGAAGAGCTAAGAGAAAACATAAATCGGTGTTCTTTTAAGTCATTCTTGCTTCTTACTGGTGTAAGCCGTCCAGTCTGGTACTAGAATATGACAGTTTTTGGTGAAATTTGGAACAGAGTCAAAAGGATGACTTCTTTGCTAAACAATGATAAAAAAATAGATAATTGGGAAAATAGATATACATTTCTAAGGTAATGCCCCCCACCACCAAATGAATACAAATACTTATTAAGTAAGGGATAATTGCATTCTACTGTGTGAATATGAAACTTTAATTAAACAGTTTTCTGTTCTTGGATATATTTCCAGTTTGAACTTATAAAACGAACATGGCAATGCATATTCATGATTGTTGTTTCTTTAGAAAGTTCTTTCTTTCTTAAAAATATTAATCAAAATTTTCATATTATAAATATGACATTTGTTAAATATAAAAATTTTAAGAAATATGCCTAGGGAAAAAAATTTAAATTACTCATAATCCAGCTACTTTTAGGATTTGGGGGTTTGGAATATCTATCTCCAGAATGCATGGTATTCACAGGTGAGATCTTGTGATACTTCACAAGGTGTAATAATAAATACAAGGTGGATAAAATTCCCCATTAAGTGGTAAGTTCCCATTATTTAAATTTTAGCAAATATTTAAATTCTATCAAACATTTAAATTCTATCTGTGAAGGTCATCTCTCTGTATTTCATCTCTATGTCTCCCTAAGGTCCCTGAAGCCCGGTAAAATCTAGTCATTTTAGATGTGGTTTATGCTGGGAATGACAACTACCCTGAATATAAATAGATATTCATTAAGTAACAATGGTCAGAAATCAAAGGTCTACGAGGGCTCTGCCAATGGGTTCTAAATTTCCTGGGCTAAGATAGGGTAATACAAACACTCCAAACTTGCCCAGCCTGGCCATGGGTTTCCCAAATATCCGGAGGGAACTCAGAGCTGCTGTGACATTGCTCCCCAGGAGACAAAGCAGCTCATGGGCGCAGCAAATCAGGGGCTAATCTGTGCCCTAATTGGGGACTTCTCTTCCCTGTGGATCAAACAAAGCCAGCTTTCCTCTTCCCTCCAGCAAACTGTGTATAAAGGGAAATTATGCCTGACTTATACTAGCGTTTTTGAGAGTAAATAATGAAAGAGCAAAGGGAAAACTAATAGATACAATGAACTTAAACCTTCCAAACAAAATCTGACAGTTTCAAAAGAAAGGCAAATGAGCCATGTCAGGTTGGGTTGGGGGCTGTGATATTCGGTCCTATCAGAGACATTTTGTTAGCATGGAAAACTCTTTGGGAATAAATAAAAAGGTAGAACTCTGCCTGGCTCAGCACTGAAACTGGTCTTATTGTCAATTTTACAAAGTTTCAAAAAAGGGGAGAATATGGTGAAACGTCCCAATGTGCACTTGACATCAGGCTCTCCTGCAAAGAAATGGGCCAAGCCAAATGGAAATGACGTGTAGACCTTTTGAAGTGGAAATGCGTCACTGAAAGGGCTTCAGTTTGGATAAGAAGAGGGCCAATTATAGGAATAATGATCTAAACTGTGCTTATTGATTACAGCTTCATAACAGAACCTTACTAGCATTTGTTAGATGCTTTCACACATATTTTTCAGATAATCTTCCAAACAAATCCTGTAAAATGATGTATCCTCACTTTACCTATGGAGAAACTGACATTAGGCAAGTGTAAGTGACTTAGCTGAGGTCATAAACTCATAAGAGGCAGAGCCACCCCTGACAGTCTGCAAAGGCCGGGCAGTTATTATCCAAGAAGGCGGTGTGGAAAGTACTGTGGGCACACACCACAGACTCGGGCACAAGCTCTTACTGTAGCAAACACTGTTAATACAAGTTTTTAGACATAATCAGAAAGAATATTAAAAAATAAATACAAAATATTATCCTAACTTTATATCAGAGTACACTCCTCTTTGGAATGATATGTGTGATCTTTACGTTCAACTTTTCCAAAAGGAGAAAAGTCAGAGCTGCAGAAGGTCCAGTGATCGGGAATAAAAACAAATCTGCTCTGAGCAAGTGGTGTCTCTTCAACTCAGTGTATCCCTGAGAAGACATTGTCATCACAGCAACAAAATGAGTTCAAGTGGGGCTTCCCTGGTGGCGCAGTGGTTGAGAGCCCGCCTGCCGATGCAGGGGACACGGGTTCGTGCCCCGATCCGGGAAGATCCCACATGCCGCGGAGCGGCTGGGCTCCTGAGCCATGGCCGCTGAGCCTGCGCATCCGGAGCCTGTGCTCCGCAACGGGAGAGGCCACGGCAGTGAGAGGCCAGAGTACCAAAAAAAAAAAAAAAAGAGTTAAAGTGCACTGATGTTAAGTCTTGCGTGTATATGTTAACTTTGTCCTCTCTTCTGTCTTCTCCTTTCAAACATGAAGCAGATATCTGCTAGTGTTTTGCCCCTTCTCCCCAACCCTCATCCATTTCCAGCTGTGCTTCCCTTTTGGGGAACCTCCCCCTCCTGCACTTGGAGTTCATTTGCCCTTGAAAGTCTCTGCCTGTACTCCAAGGATGAGATGGATAAGCCAGCTGACCTGACAGTGCTCAGTGATTGGTTCAGAGTTGGTCGTGTGACTCAGGGTGTTACAACCAGAGCGACCTGCTTTATCTGATGTATTAGTGTCCTGTGGCTGCTGTACCCAGTGAACACAAACCTGGTGGCTTAAAACAACAGAAACTTAGTCTCTCACAGTTTTGGAAGCTAGAGCCTGACATCTGTTTCCCTGAGCCACAGTCAAGGTGTCTGCAGGGCCATGGTCCCTCTAGGGGCTGCCAGCATTCCTAGACTCCTGGACGCATCACTGCCATCCCCACCTCCATGGTCACATGGTCTCCTCCTCCTCTGTGTGTGTGGTGTCTCCCTCCACTTTCTCTTATCAGGAATTATTATGTTATTGCGTTTGAGGTCCACCTGGAGAATCTAGGATAATGTCCCCACGTCAAGACTCTTAACCTAATCATATCTGCAAAGACCTTTTTTTCCTTATAAGATAACATTTACTGGCTTGAGGGATGCCGACCTTCCATCTTTGGGTGGCCATTACTCAGCCTGCTGCATCTGGGCAGAATTAATGACAGGAAACACATCTTTTTCATACTGGACTTGGGCTTGCTTCCAGTGGACAAGCCTGTAGAATTCTTGCCTGAGAAGGGCCCAGCAGGAGAAGTGGAGCAGAACACAGGTCTTGATGACATCCTTTCAGGATTCAGCCAGGCCCCAAACTAGGCCAGCCTCTGGACTACAAGTTATTTTCGCCTCTAAATTCCCTTTTTCCTTAAGCCAGATTTTTTTTTTCCACAGATAAAGCAATATAAATTACATCTCCACTATTAGAATACATCTTCTGGAAAAGTGTCTCACATTGAGCCCATTTCATAATCTAGGGGAGTGGAAATTTTCTACTTAAACCCAATCCTTTGGAATATCCATGTGCGCATTTCATGATCGTTTACTTTGAGTCAAAGGTAGAATCAAGTTGTTTCTGAGAATTCCTGTTCGTTTTTTTTTTTTTTTCTCTTTTTCCATTGTCTGGAGGTGTTTCTTATCCCCTCCTTTCATGCTGTTTTTCTTTCCACTTCACCTGACTCTCACTCCATTTCTTTTCCTTTCTCACTTCAAAGGTCTCCTAACTGAAATGTGCTGAGGCACTTGAAATGTGGTACCTTGGCGAATTACTGTCAGACATTGTAACCTTTGGATCAGCTAGAATCTTGCTGTGAGAGGAGACAGCAGGTATTGATGGAAGCTTAGAAAAAAGAATCATTAGAAAGTTCACATTGGTAAAGTTCTTCTATGAAGAGAAAATAATAGAAAAGAGTTAAGTTGTAAAATGGGCAATTAGCTGTTGACAATTAAAATGTTTGGCATAAAATATTCTGAGCATATAAAGTAAAATATATGTTGCAGATACAGAGATTTGGGGTCATGAAGCAATGTAGCTTTCAAGATTTAATTTCAAGAAGATGGATTTTTAAAAAGTTTCTTACGGTGTCTCTGCTAACAGGATGGGGAAACTTGGGCTGAACAGTTGGATATGTGCTGAGTGTGTGGCCAGGTGAAAACTAGATTGAGGCGGGTGATGACCCATGTTTATCCAGACATGGATAACAGCAGTTTTAGAAGATCTGCTAAAGGCTCTCTTTCATTTGATGTGTTTATTAGTAATTTCACTCAGGCATGTTTATCAAGTTCAAGTATGACATGAGCTGGGAGAGACAGAGATGAATATACTGAGTGATAGAACCCAAAATGAAACTGTCAAGCTGGATCTTGAACTAAATCTAATGAAACCAAAGTTAAGTGGCCTCTATATTAGGTTCACATTCAAGTTCACAAACTCAAGATGAGGGAACTATGGCTTAACAGCACTTTCAGGAAAAAACCAGTTATTTTTGGTTAATGGCTAGAGCCAAAAAATTTTTTAAGTTGCCAAAAGAGTTCACTGAATCTTGGTTGTCTTGCGACTAACAGAATCTGGAACCGGGGAGATAACCATGACCCTCAGCCCATAGCAATCACTGTGCTTTCAGTGAGAACCAGGTAAACTGCCTTTGGTCCAAAGGATAGGGACCAGGTGATGAGTGGCAGGAGGAAGTACTGAAAAGATGCTTAAGATGCTTAGTGAGAAAAAATATAATTCCAAAGTCATAAGGTGTGTGTTCAACATTTGAAGCCATACAGAGTCCCAGGCCGCATTTCAGAAATTTAGATTCAGTAGTTAGGAAAGAGACTTCAGTAATGTATCTTTTTACAGACCTCCCCAGGTGATGATTAGACGGACTAATTTTTAAAACTCAGATTCTAGATTCTAGAGCAGCTTCCAACTTTTTACGCACCTAAGAATTTTTGCTTTCCAAATCGTCCACATCTTTTAAAGTATTCCTTAAAATCGATCCATCCTCAGATACACATCATGTGTTTATCTTTTGCCGGATACAGAGTTGGAGAACACGGGGATCACTGCTGCTCTCATCCCCAACCTCCAATCACATCAAGAGCTTTAGGAAATGCCCCACCCCCATCTCCAGCCTCAGGGATGATAAATACAGGCCTGGGAAACTGTCATTCCGAAAAAGCTTCCACGATACGCTGAATGTGACATTCAACAAGGCTTTCTTTTGCTCAAGAATTCCGTCTTCCATAAATTGACAAGTTTTATTTCAGGAAGTGCTAGGGAAGGAATGATGTAGGTAGAAACAAAGGCTGGAAAGAATCATTGACACCAGCTGGCTAATGAGTTACGATTCCACCTCTCCAGATGTGGTGGGCATACACCCACCCTCTGCACATCTGCATGTGACACAGGAGGCCCTGGGGGACCAGACCCATCATTTGTGTCCCTAACGGGTTCTTAGAATTTCACGCATGTCACCCCATTTCTGCTCATGCGAGCTTGTATGCACTTAGGCTAGGGAAGAGATCCCTGTTAACTGTGGGATTCTGTATTTGAAAATAAAAGACATGCTGAATGTTTCAGACTTTTGTGAAGGCTTCCTGGCAGCCTTATTAATTTGTTCTTATTTTGGTACTCACTGTTCTTTCGTCTGAGTGGTTATTTTAAAATGGGAAAGGAACCTAAATTAGTATTATACATTTTAAGACATACATTTGCATACATCATGAACTTTAATTTATAGTTGAGCCAAATAATTTTAACAGTTGCTGTAAAATCCGTTATTTAATAATAGTTTTTACTACCATACTGAATGCAGCAGTAGACAAGCTTAATAGCCTCGTGTCCACAACAAATTTCCAGCTATTATGTGTACATCCCGCACGTCTTTGACAACTCCATGGACCAGTCAAATTCCCACTGATTGCATTATTTGAATCTTGCTAGAAACTAGTTCACCATGTGCGCACAGTAGTTTTTTAGTGAATACATCTGTTTTTCCGACCTCAATTTCTTTTGCTTTCTCAGATTTACATCATTATAAAAACGACTGTTATTTTCAATAGAATAATTTTCCATAATCATATATGTACCCCTTCATAGGGCATCTGCGATTCAGTTCTAAAGCACAAAGAGGAAAATGTGCATAAATTAACTGCATTTAACATTTATACTTCTGGTAGTAAACATAAGAGAAGATTTCAAGGGGGTTAAAAAAAAACATATTTTAGACATATACCAAGGTAGTTAAGTAAGGAAATTTAAATTGGGCCATTGGAGAGAAAATGTAAAAAGTATAAAAATATAACACTAACTTGATCTCTGTTTTTGGCAACTTGCTTTTTAAAGTTATGTTTATTTTCTTAAAAGTGTGACTGTGGTTTTAATTGAGTTACCTAAACTTGAGGTAGTTTTGATTATCTGAATTTAAGAAACTCTAAAAGTATTAAATCTGATTATGCTAAATACTCAATTTATCTCATTTATCTTTGTACCAGCCTCAGTTAACATAGACTTGTTTTTTGTTGGCTTAATTTTCTAATCATCTAATTTCTATCACCAATTCATTCCAAACTCTACCTACAAATATCTAAGTCTCCTCCCAATATGTTTAAACATAGCATTCTATTAATTTCATCTTCTTGGAGACATCTCTCTTGGACTCCTGACCCAGTGCAGTCTTCTCTGGATCTTCCACATGGCTGTTCTCCTAGATGTCCCTATGCTTTAATCCTGAGAATTCTGTCTTTTCTGTGTTGCTTCCCTTGTTATCCCAAATTCTATGCTTTTGAAATTATTGGTTTGCTTATCTGTCAGTAGTTTCCTTAGAAGGAGTTAATTTTTCTGAAACTTTGCATATTTGAACAGGTTTTTATTTCACCCTTATTGCAGTATGGCTGAGAATGTGATTCCAAATAGGAAATAATTCACTTTCAGAATTTTGAAGGCTTTGCTCTGTTGTTTTCCGGCCCTTCTGAGTGCTACTGAGAAGTCGAAGTTATTGTGCGTCACACTGCATTTTCTGAAGCCGTTTTTTGCTCTCTGGAAGCTCATGGGGTATTTTCTCTGTCCAATTGTTCTGAAATTTCACAATGATGTGCTGTGGTTTGGATCTATTTTCCTCTATTATGCTGAGCACTCAAAGGGCCCTTTCAATCTGGAGGCCCTTCTTTTCTTGGAAATTTTCTTGGTTTATTTTCTGATTATTTCTTTCCCACTGTTTTCTCTTTTCTTTCCCCTTGGAACTTCATTATCTAGATAATGAATGTTCCTGGCCTAATCCTGTGATTTTCATCTCCTTGTCTTTCTGTTGTACTTTAATGGAAATTAAATTTTTTCTACTTTAACGAATAAATTCATCAATTTTATTTTCCATCCTTTCTACTGAATCTTTCATTTCTGCTATTATATTTTTAATTTCTCAGAATTCATTTTTATTATCTGGATATTCCTTTTCTCCAACATCCTGTTCTCATTTTAAAGAGGCTCTGTCTCATTGCCCTAAGAGTGTTATTGATAGATTTTTTTCTTGTAGTTTTCATGTCTCTGTCCAATATCTGGTATCGGTTTTTTTTTTCTGTTTATTATTTGTGGGTTTCATAGTAGAGATTTTCCTCTGCTTTTTATTAGTCTCTGGTTCTCTCCTCATATTTAGAAGTGGGGCTTTATTTTATGGTTGTGAGTTATACCTCAGTAGGGCTCTGAACAGAGAGGGGTATTATGGGGTATGGGGTATTATGAAGCTCCAGGCACATGGGTGAGGCTTGTCAGTTTCAGTGAGCTCCTGGATGGTTTCACTGGGAGAACTCCAATGTCAGACTCCACGTCATGTCTCCTGGGCTGGTCAGATTGCTCAGAGAAGAATCTTCCCATCTTCCATCTGGAAGGTGAAAGCCTGGTTGTCAGTGTTCTAGAAGCTGCGTGGGGGAAAAAATGGTTGAGGTGTTTCAAAATTCATTATTTACACTGTCCCTTAAGCTCCATTTTCAACCTGGTATTCCCAACCTCAGGGGTGCCGAATGTCCCCAAGCTGTGTCACCTCCTGTCGTGACTTTGCCTGAACCTTAACCTCTTGTCTTCCGCCAGAGCCGATGAGAAGCCGTCGCCTGCGGAAGCTGACGAAGGATGATTTGGCCGGGGGCTGTTAACTACGTTTGAACAAACTCTTAGCCAATCCTCCTGTTTGCCGTCCACCTAGACCCCTACTTCCTAAAGCCTTTGGGACTTCGGGTGCTTCTTGAATTTCTTAAATGCCAGCGTAGGGTTTGTTTTCCCTTGTTCCGCTGGGTAAATTGCCATTCTTCTTTGCACTTTTCCACTTTCAAAATTTTGTTGCCCTTGCCCCCTCTCCCATTTATTGTCTTTGGGGTTTAATTCTTTTTTTCCCCTTATCCCTTTTTTTAAGGTTTCAATATTTCATTCAAGTTTTATTTATTTATTTATTTATTTATTTATTTAGCGGTACGCGGGCTTCTCACTGTCGTGGCTTCTCCCTTTGCTGAGCGCAGGCTCCGGATGCGCAGGCTCAGCGGCCATGGCTCACGGGCCCAGCCGCTCCGCGGCACGTGGGATCTTCCCGGACCGGGGCACGAACCCGTGTCCCCTGCATCGGCAGGCGGACTCTCAACCACTGCGCCACCAGGGAAGCCCTCAAGTTTTATTTTAAGCGATGTTAATTACAGCATTTGAAGGGGAGGATCTAATTCCACACAAAATGGAAGACTAAAATGTACCCATTAAACTGCTTAAAAATGAACTGAGTGGTGAGAATACAACAGAAGTCCAATTTAGATTCTGAGTGTGCTCACCATGTGATTATCATTATTTGGGGCTTCCGGGAGGAGGCAAAGGTACACGTGTGGGTTCAATATACTAGCTTTAACCCAAAGGACTGATACATTTATGGGTCTTTCTGCCTGCAGTATCTTTTCCTATAAAAGGGGGATAAATATAGGCTCATGATACTATTTATAAGACATAATCATTTTCATCTCTGCATCGCTTTACACTGTATAAAGCGTTTCACATATATCTCCTTTCGTCCTCCTGATACTTTTATAAGTCAGTTAGGGCAGGTGCTGTTAGTCCTTTTACTTAAGTAAACTGAGGAGCACAGAGGTTCCTTTGCCAGAGGTCACATGCCAGCCAGGAATGGAGTTGGACATGCAGTGCTTCTGGGTGCCTGGGGGTCTGATGGAGCTATTTGAACAGAACAGACAGCAAGGAGAGGAGCACAGCTGATTCTGGAAGCTGACTGAATGTCTACATAATTCAGAAGAAAATGAACGTGTTAGGCAGGGATAAGAGATCTCAGTTTCTATCAAGCAAATGGTTAAAAAAAAATTCCAGGCGAATCTGTGGTTAGGGAAACAGAATGAAACCTAGAAATTTAATCAAGATTTCAAGACATCAAGTTAGATTCCCTGGTAAGGATACGTATGACACAAGTCATTATCTCAGCACAAAGCCCTATTTCTTAAGGTTAAATACTGATTTTCTTATCTTGGATGTCCTCTGGAAATCTTATTACCCTCATGGCTATTCTTCTGTATTAAAGGAGCATGGAAACACAGAAGGCAGCACACAGTATCTGCAATCACCGTCTACTAGCATTTCTCTCCTCTGCTGAGCTGTACGGCCCATTTGGAAGAAAAATACAGGAAACCTTCGGACTTATCATCCTCTTTTTCATGCTAATTCTGTCATTTTTATCTTTAGCCCCTTATTTAATGAATTAACAAATAGCCATGGAGTCCCTTGGTAGGTGGCCCCAGAGGAGATACAAAGAGGGAAAAGGCGACCTCTGTCCTGAAGAAGTCATCATTTTTGAGGGAATAAGACATCAGATCATAGCAGTGAGGTCGAGATATCAGATCTTACCAAAATATGGGATATTCACATCCTGTCAAAATATGTCATTCAAAATCATTCATTCATTCAACACAATCTAGCTACTTTCCTGAGCAGCTGTTGAGCGATGGTGGCTGACCCGGTTGGATTAGGGCCATGTTGGACTTGGGATTTCTGCAAGAGGCATGCCATCTTCTTACACTGTCTCTGAAATTGGGCCATTGACTCCAAATTGGGCAGCTCTGCCTTGATGTCTGGCCTCTTAGTTCTACTTTCATACCCTTTATTTATTTATTTATTTATGGCTGTGTTGGTTCTTCATTGTTGCGCGTGGGCTTTGTCTAGTTATGGCGAGCGGGGCCTACTCTTTGTTGCAGTGTGCAGGCTTCTCATTGTGGTGGCTTCTCTTGCTGTGGAGCACGGGCTCTAGGTGTGCAGGCTCAGTAGTTGTGGCTTGCGGGCTCTAGAGTTCAGGCTCAGTAGTCGTGGCGCACGGGCTTAGTTGCTCTGCGGCATGTGGGATCTTCCCAGACCAGGGATTGAACCCATCCATGTGCCCTGCATTGGCAGGCAGATTCTTAAGCACTGTACCACCAGGAAAGTCCCCACATCCTTTTTTCTTCCAATGTTCCACCGCGGCAGGAAGGGTATGGCTCTCTACCTTCTGTTCTCTTTGACGTGGACTCTCACATACATCCTCCTCCCTCCTGAGGGGACTGCATCCTTCCCTCGTAGCAGGGGACACAGTAGTGTACCATAGGCAGGGAGAAAGCCCTGCTTGTTGAGAATAAAAAAAAAAAAAAATCATCCCTCTTACCCTGCCGATTGAATTAAACATCATGAAGGAAATAAACAGAGTATGAAAAAGAGGATAAGAAGAGATACCTGGATTCATTCATGAGAGAATTCCTTCCCCAGGGGAAGGCATTCACTGGAACCTGAAGGATGAGAAAAACCAACATGCAAAAGGCAGAGGGAACCATAAATGAAATCCGAAGCAATGGTAAGTCATGTCCATTAAGCTGATAATTAGGGAGGACAAGCAGATGGGAGGTGAGCTGGGTCTTCTCGGTGTTCCTAGAAATCAGTTCACCCAACAACCATTCCCAGCCATCTTCTCCTATGCTTCCTCCACTAGAGAGGCTGGGAAACTGCGACTGAAATTCCCAGCACCCTGGGAGCAAGACGTGGCCATAGGACACCATTTTTGCTGATGAGCTGTAGCAGAAAGTCCTTTCGGGGTCCTTCCCTTCCCCAGAAAAAGTCAAAAGCCCCCAGGAAGAAGTCATCTTGTTCCTTGCCATTCCTCTTCCTCCCTTCCTGGAGTGCAGAAGGAGGCACTTATGTTTCCCAAGGCTGGGAATGAGCAGTAAGACCGGAGGAACATAAGCCCTGCATGGTGTGGTGGTGGGGCTGCATCACCTGGGCCACCCATCTCCAGGTGAGAAACTATAGCATGGTAACTTCTTCTTTTTTAAACATTTTCTGAGCAGTTTACTTGAATTCATAGTTAAACCTCATAAGAATTTTAAAAAAGTAGGTGCCGTTGTCATCCCAGTTTTTAGATGAGGAAGTTGAGGCATGGAAAGGTTGCATAATTTACCCAAGAGACTCGGTTAGTCAGTGGAAGAAGTTGGACTTTGAACACAGGCAGTGTGTACCTCAATCCCATCCCCTTGACCACTGGCTACATGCCAGTGTTGGCCGGGTTTTCTGTTACCCACAGATGACTGTAACCCTAACCTATCCATCCTTGAAGGATGGATAAAGTTTAGACAGCAGCTTTCAGATCATCGTATCAGTACATGTCGGTGCAGTGTGTGCCAGAGGAGGGCAAGAGAGACAACAATTTGATGAAGAATTTAGGCTAGGTAAAGAGACAAAGGTGAAGACAGAAAATACAGCACAGTGAAAAGACAAATACCATATGATATCACTTATATGCGGAATCGAAAATATGACACAAATGAACTTATCTACAAAGCAGAAACAGACTCACAGACATAGAGAACAAACTTGTGGTTGCCAAGGGGGAGAAGAGGTTGGGGAGGGATGGAGTGGGAGTTTGGGGTTAGCAGATGCAAACTATTATATATAGGATGGATAAGCAACAAGGCCCTACTGAAGAGCACAGGGAACTATATTCAATATCCTGTGATAAACCATAATGGAAAAGAATATGAAAAAGAATGTATATATACATGTATAACTAAATATATAGTTATATACATGTATATGAAAAAGAATGTATATATACATGTATAACTAAATCACTTTGCTGTACGCCAGAAGCTAACACAACACTGCAAATCAACTACACTTCAGTAAAATAAATTAAAAAAAAAAAGAAAATATAGCAGAGTGAACTAGAAAGGGAACTACAAGTCACAGATCTACTGGCTACGACTGACTGTGGCTTAATTATACTGCCTTATCTTTAGCAGATCTAAGTCATTCTGCCTTTAAGCCTCAGTTTCCTCATCTCTCAAATGGGCATAATAATCATACACGTCTTTTAGAGTTTCAATGCCCTAGCAAAATGCTCTGCTCCGAGTAAGACTTCAGTAAATATTAGGCCCCAAAACACAGTGAGATAAAATCAGATGTTTTCCTCTGTGGCTTGTCTCATCTTCACAGTAATGACTGTCTGGAATCTTCAATTCAAAATGCAACCTTTGGAAACTTAAAAATATTAAAGATGAAGAGAAAGTAAAGATGATCTTTTCTTTGATGTGAGCGGTGAAATGTTTTCTCTTTTTTTTCATATTCTAGTGAAAACCTGGCCTTATTACAGATCACAGGCCCCTGCACACCATTGTTGCAATAACTTAATCTGAGGGAGGATTCTGACTTGGTCAGTGTAATGTTTCTTAATAGTATTAGTCAAGCAGAGCTTGAAGGAACGTACCTATTGACTTCAAAGGATTTGTTTTCAAGAAAGTGAAATAAAAAGGAAATAAGAATTCATGGGAACTGGATTGGGTATCATGATTTCCACACCGAGTTTAGGAAAAGCTCCCTAACCTCCAAACTGTGTTCTGAGAAAACAGTTGTCTGGTACAAAGGCACGAGAACTGATATAAAACGTTAGTTCAAAGCCTTTGGGGAAAAAAAGAGGGACCCAAAGACAGTCATTCTCTTAATGAACCCCCATGTGGAGAGTGGCTGCTCCGTGGGGAGCTGGTGCCTTTGAAGTGACTGTGAATCAGACAACCAAGTGCCACCTCACGGCCTCTGACTGAGCTAGCACATTTCCAAGGCTTCACAGCTCCAAAAGAGCCTGCACAAAGCATTTTCTTCCAGGACTGCTTGCAGACTTAAACAAAAGACGCAGAGAGTGACTGTACAGGGACCACCAGTGGACTCTGAAAAAATCTTCAGAAATCAGGGTTTTTTTTTTTTTTTCTTTGTTTTTTTCCATATTCAATGAACCAGCCTGAAAACTATGGCTGACGTGTGTGTGGAAGGCTGTTACCGCGTCTCTAATGTTGCTGCTTCCAACAGGAAAAGCATGCTGCTGGCTCTCCATCCCCAGGGACAGGGCAGACAGGCTTTTCTGGTCAGCGGGGTGCTGCTCTGCAGGCAGTTGTTTCCCCTAGTCCAGGATGCAGGGGTGGAAGGAAAGGGTACAGCATGGCTTGTTTCCCCAGAGGGCCCCTCGGTGTGCAGCAGCCTGAGCATCCTGCCCTCCCAGCTCAGGGAAGGCCCCAGAGAGCTGTGTCCTTCCCCGCAGAACATACAGAACAGCCCGCAGAGGCGACAGACTTTCTGGAGATCAGATGGTTGCCAGGGACTCTCCGGCAGAGCGCTTCCTGTATCTGCCGTTCCCGGGAACACAGGTTTGGACGTGGCTGTAATAAGCATATTTTCTAGTACCTTGACGTCACCATGTGGGGTCCACCTTGCTACAGACCCCACGAGTAAGCAGGGAATGTTTTGAGACTATCAACCTACCATTTTACCTAAAATAGAGCAAAAGGAAAAAGTTCCATAGAAACAGATTGTTATAAAAATATGACCTATTTGCAAATCGCGAACTTATAGTCCCACCTGGTAAGATGAAAGAGAAGAGCTGCATAGTAAACTAAAAGTTTAGTCATCGGGGGCCTGTTTATAAAGAACTTGTACCCGACAATGTCGTTGACACTCTTACAACACAATGGGATAGACAGGACAGAAATTATTATTCTCATTTTGCCGAGGAGCAAACGAGAAAGGGCTGTCATGATAAATATTGTGGTTCCCTTGGATGTGGCCTGGTGTTGGGTCTGGCAGCTGATATAAACTCAAATGTGCCCAAAAGCAGAGGCTGTTGAGAAAAGATGGAGGGGAAGCCCTGCTGAAGATCGTCCCATCTAAATGGTAATTGGGCCCAATTAGGTGTTTCTGTCCCATCTCCCTGCGCAGAACCCCAGCACAGAACTTTGTGCAGAGTTGATTCTCTTTAGTATTTGATTTTAAAACCAGCGCTTAATAACTTAATAACTACCTCTAATGATGTGCCAGGAACTATTCTGAACACTTTATATCACTATCTCATTTAATCCTCTCAACAACTCAGTAAGGTGGGTACAATTATTACCTTCATTGTACAGGTAAGGAAACCGAAGCACAGAGAGGTTAAGTGACTTGCCCAGTGTCACACAGACTAACGGTGTCAGAGTTAAGATTTTTAAAAAGAATAGGCAAATGCATTGTCCTAGTATCAGCATTTCAGGAGCTTAATTTCTATTCTGAGGGTAATGTGGGCAAAGCAAAGAACTGAAACCTATTCCCTCTCCCCTTTTAATTAGGCCTCGAGAAGGAATTCCTGGGGCATCTAAAAATTCAAAAAATTTAAGCCTTTATGCACAAGTGGCTTTGAAGTCTGCTTGGAGGAGCCTTGCCTTTTGCTGGTGACAGGTTCTGGCCTCAGGTAGGATACAAACAACTTCAAAGAAGAGCACCTGCCCCCATTCTTTCTTCTGTGCAGGTGAGAACCGGGCTTCACTGCTGAAAGTTTAAATGCCCTGGTTTCTTCTGGCCCCCGTGAACTGCTAATGTGTTTTTCACACACATTCAGAAGGTGAGTGAAGCTGTGAAGTCCTGACTGAGTAAGCCGACTCTGACGGCGAGGGCGTGCACCCAGCAGGGATCTTCTCATCTCTGCGTCCACTCTCCCCACCCCCCAGCGCTGCCCGCGGCTCACGTGCTTCTCCAGGTAGCGACAAGTGGGGGCGGGGGCGGGGGCGGGCAGAGACTGGGATGCACTCTACACCCTTAGGGCTTTACTTCATCAGAGAGGTTTGTTCAGGGCCTCAGATGCACGCAGAGCTGCCACGTGTAATGCCATTTCTGCAAGCCAGGAAATGGAAACTAATTTAAATCACACAGTTGGGACTCAATCAAGCTGGACTCCAAATTCCAAGCTAGCTCTGTCTCCCACTCCCTCTCTTTCCCCCTTCTCCCTTCCTTCTTTCCTTCCTTCCTTCCTCCTTACCCCCCTCCTTCCTTCCCTTTGTTTTCTCTTCAACGACATACTATCTTTGATCAATGAAAGAATACATCATTGTGAAACCCATACGAGGGGGCTTATTTACATTTTCCATTTATTATCTCAAAATACACTTCCACAATCTCAACGTGCCTCTAAAAAGGGAATTAATCATTGCAGCAGGGCCTAGAGAACAAAACGTGAGTTTTCTAGGACAATGTTTTCCGTTTCTGCTGGGTCCTGTTAACCCCAGTTGAGCCACCTGGGAGGTATTTAAATGATTCTTTTGTCGATGCTTTTCGGCAGGTGTGATAGATACTTTTGATGGATCAGGAACTTTCTGCCTGTGGTTAACCAACAAATTCAACCTAACATTGAGGATAGGTGGGGATAGGTTATGGTCAGTTTTCTTTTTTTATTTACATTTTGACTTTCAGGAGGTTGGGACAAATGTCACAAACAGAGTTACTGATGCTAAAAACACCATCACAGTGCAGACAGTGGGCAGCGTGGGCTCCTGCCCTGGGCCCGGGCCTTCCAGGACCCTGGGGATCACTAACCTATAAAAATAAATGTACTAAGGGGCACGTGGTCACGTCTGTCACTAGGTATCTGGTGCTCAGTGTTGAGAGACCATAAACCATAACCCTAAACATCCAATCTCAAAACCAGCTCTGTGCTGGCTTCAGAGAAACGCTTCACCCTGACTTTTGTCCCCTGGCCTTGGAAGGGCACTGTGAAGATTTCCAGGGTGTGCTGCCACTGACACGCACATGGACACACCGAGGTGTGCGGATAATGTCACGGCAGAAGCACTTCGTTAAAAGTCCAATCAATTAAAAATCAAATCCTTGCTTTCAGGTAGCAGGAAAAGAAAACAGTCTTAAATGTGAGTGAGTGGGGTTTCCTCGTAATGCCAACCACCAATTTTCTTGCTTCGCTTTGGGTTCCAAGTCTGTAAGAAGTCACACACTAGTGTAGTATTTGCATGTGTGAAACTGGGTGATTGAGGAACATCTTTCAAAATGAAATGATTAATATTACTGTTAAAATGGTAGATATGTAGTTATACGTGAAACAGGACACTGATTCTTTACATTGACAACTAGGTGGACATTGAATGCTCACATGGCTAATAGGTTTCTGTTTATTCAAAATTCATCATGTATCACTGAATTTAAAATATTAAAGAAAATGTTAAGCTTTTTATGAATCTTTTTTTTTTTTTTTTTGGGGGGGGGGTACGCAGGCCTCTCACTGTTGTGGCCTCTCCCGTTGCGGAGCACAGGCTCAGCGGCCAATGGCTCACAGGCCCAGCCGCTCCGCGGCATGTGGGATCTTCCCGGACCGGGGCATGAACCCGTGTCCCCTGCCTCGGCAGGCGGACTCGTGCCACCAGGGAAGCCCTATGAATCATTCTATTTCAGTGTTGGTATTCATAATCCTAATTTGTAGTTTGCATTTTACTTCTAGCAGATATCTTTGAATCATTGGGAAGAAAGGAATCTTCAGCAACTATAGGAAAGTAAGTTTAATTTTCTGATTAAAAAATTTTGAATTTATGTTTTTGATGAAAATATATACTCAAATTTTGCATAATTTGAATACACTAATCCTTTCTCAGTGTTTTCCCAAAGAGCTTTCTATGATGACGGAAATGTTCTATATCTGTGCTGTCCACATGTGGCTACTGAATGCTTGCAAGCACCACTGAGGAACAAAACTGGGTGAAATGTGGCTATAAATGTTCCATACAGAACAGATCATTGCTATCACTAGGACAAAAATTATTTGACAGTCTCGATTATGGCAACATATGAGCGATTTTACTAAAATAAAGGTAGTATTTATGCAGTATTGTTATCTTTGTCAAAGTAGGAACATATAACATATTATATAATAGTTTGCCAGCTTGATGAATAACTTCGAAATATTTAGACATATGATGGGGGCTGGCTTGACAGCACCCCTAACTGTGACCAGCCATTCTGCATATGTCACCGTTGTCCCCAGAGAGACAGGAGTGTCATGTGGTTGGATTAAAATTTAAAAAACCTCCCCTGCTGGGGGAAAAAAAAAAAGTGACAAGAAATGTCCCATTGGAAGGACTCCTACAGCATCCTTTCCTTAGAGGAAGTCCAATCCATTCCTTTTGAAGAGAGGCCTTCCATTTGGGCTCAGTGCTGCTTTGGCCAGTTACCTGGAAGAGGGAGTGAAGAAACAGTAGCTTAGCTGTTAGAATTGCCAGGGAAGGAACTGCTGGCAAAAACCCCACCACTGTTTGCAATGTGGATTTCAGGCTAATAAGGGCAGAGTTGGCTTAACACTGTCATGTTTAGAGATCAGAGATAATAGAAATTCATTGGGTCTCCCACTGAGCTTTAAGTAACCTGAGGAAGGGACGGGGCACCTTCTGGTTACCAGGGTAACAGCACTGGGAATCCCTACAGGGCTTTCTCCCCACTGGTGAAGGGACCCCTATCTGCGCAGCTGACTCCCATGACCCCACCCAGCCACCGCACACACGTCCTTGCCCCGGGGTGGGGTGCTCCAGCTCTAAGGCTGTTCCGTACTTTCTCCTGGGGGTCCCCAGGGCAGTGAGCCCCAGTTGCCCACAGTGGAAACTTGCTCATTCATACACCCTATATTGACTCCACCTCACCCTTCTGTCTCACTTTCCCATTCCTCTTGTACTGCTTCCTGGGATTACTTCCTCAATAAAACCTAAAACCACTTACACTTAAATCCTTAACTTCAGGCCTGTTCCTGGGGCAGCCCAGCGTAAGACAACCTCCAGCCCATAGCTCAGTGCCTGGCAGATATATGGCCTTCTTAGATATTTGCTGAAAGAACTCACATACTTTGCAAATGAAATCATACCTTAATATTAACTTCTTCACCCGCCTCAAAGAAGGAAAATGACTAGATTGACATCTCCTTATGTGGATCCATCTCACATCTACTAATATAACAGCTCCACTGGAAAGCACATGACCATTCAAATAAAGGAAATTTGGGCTCCATCACATCACAGGACCTCAGCACCAGGGAAAGCCCAGGTGACAGACCCTCACTGCTGATCCTTGGAGGTGTGTGACCCCCCTGCCTCTCCATACTTAAAAAGTTATTTTGCACTCGAGATAAGGCTCAACAAGTACCTATTTGGGAGAAGAAGCAGGATGATGTAAGGTCCGTAGTATTAAAACGTCAATGATTAATACAGAGCCTTCGAAAGAGCACTTCTGATAAGGATCTAATAAGTGGAATTCTGCAAGAAAGAGGAGCTGTTCGTTGGGCACCAAAATCAAAAGTCCAGTCCCTCAATTTGCCCCGGGGAGGTGACAGCTGTGACATATCCTTGTCTGTTGGTTCTAGGGTCCACTGGAGACAGGGTCAAGGTGAGCGTGGGATCAATGCACTTTCTGGGCCTTTGTCAGTACCGGAGGGAGCCCGGGGCCCACTTGCTTCATGGGTTTGCCCTCTTGCTGGCGCGGTTCCCCGCCCTAGAACACCGTGCAACTCACCGGTAGTTACTTGGTTTCTAATTTAACCTCTTCCCAGGCCTTCTACTGCTTTCAATTAGCTAGGCCTGGCGCCTGCAGCTCCATGTGTGTGTTATTCCAAAGGAAATAGAAGGATTGCCCCCCGCTTCCCCACCTTTTACTTTTTTTTCAATTTTACAAACTGAACCTCTTTACTGATGCATTGGAAGCTATTTTATCCACTTAATGAAATAGGCATTCCACACCCCAAATGGTAAATTATATATTTCAAGACATCATTTGATTCATTACCCACGCCTCCTCCCGCGTTCCCCAACACTTTGCACCAGACACAGAAATCACAGGTTACGTAGGTCCGTGTGACCGCCGCCTTCCGTGCACGGCCCGCGGCTCGCTCGGGCCCACCAGGGACGGCTGGGACGCAATGAAGCGGCCGAGCGTGTCCTGCTCAGAGGGTGCGAGGTTCCGGGTGCAGGAGCGCGGGTGGCCCGCGGGGCTGCCGGTGCGCTGCGGGGTCTCGGTGCCCGCGGCCGCAGCTAGCTGCCCGGGCGCCCGCCAACTTCGCGGCGCCCCCGGCGCGGAGAAGCCGCAGACCCTCGCAGCCCCGGGATCTGCCGGCTCGCCTGGACCGCAGCCGCCGGGGAGCGCGGGCCCCGCGACTCCCGGTGCCTCCGGCCCTGCCCGCCGACACTGCCGTCCGGCGCCGGGATCGGAGCCGCCTCGCCCGCGGGGCCGCAGGCCGCTGTCCCGCCCGCCGCGCTCGCCAACTCCCGGCGGCCCGTGACCCGGGACAAACTTCTGGCCCAGGCGCGGCCCCTGCGCGGTCACCCTCCCGGAAGCCGGCCGCGAAACCGAAGCTGCGGCGGGAGGGGAGCGGGAGGGAGCGGGTGGCACCGCCCGGCCGCCGCTCTCCGAGCGGTGACGCCGCCCCCGCGGCCACCCCCCGCCCAGCTCCCCCCGAGGCGCCGCGGCCGCCGAGCGCCGGGCGCGGGCCGGCGGGGCCGGGCGCTCACGCCCTCTAGCGGGCCGCGGCGGCGCGGGCGGCCGTGACGTGGGCGCTCCCTTCAGCCGGCCTGCGGGGCACCGCCAGTCAGTCGGGGAGCAGGAGCCCCGCTTGCAGCCGGCGCGGGCTCGGCCATCGGCGCGCCGCCGCCCGGGGGCTGGCTCGCCTGGCGGCGCAGAGGCGGCGGGCGGGACGCGCGAGGCCACGGCCCCGGCCCCGGCCACCGCGGCGCCGGAGGCTCGGGTCCCGAGCCGGGGAAGGAGAGCGGCGGCCAGCGCAGCCGCCGGCACGGAGGGCGGATTTTGGCTCCACGGGCGCGCCCTCCGCTCCCTCTCGCAGCGGCGCAGCTCCGAGCGGGGCCGGCTGTAGGGCGGGAGGACCCAGGACCCTCGTCCCCGGCCCCGGGAGCCGCCGGAGTTGGGACTTCTGCAACTGTTAGCACTTTGGGCGTCTGGTTCTGGTTTTGGCTGTTCACCCTCCTCTTCTTGCCGCCTTGGAGGCAAAGCTCCCGGCCGCACTCCGCCCTCGCGCCCACCCAGTGCCGCCGGGAGCGGCCCGGCGCGCACTCAGCACCATGGGGAGACTTGGGACTTGCCTGGCGACTTTGACCGGACTTTTGCTAACTGCGGCGGGGGACACGTTTTCAGGTACGCGGGGCTGCGTCTGCCGGGGCCTGGGGCGCGCGGGCCGGAGGGGGCCCGGGACGCGGGCAGCTCCCAGTGGGAGAGCCCCAGTGGCGAACGGCAGGACCGGGCAGGGGGCGCGGCGGGCCGGGCACCGCGTCTGCTCGTCCCCGGCGCCGGCGCGGGGCCGGCGGCGAGGGCGGGCACCTAGCGCTCCGGCGGGCCGAGCGGACGAGCCCCGGAGCCTGGCCCCCGTCTCGGCACCCGCCCCTCCGCGGCCTGGGCGCGTGTCGGGGCGGACGGCGCCACTCGGAATCCCGGATAGGTTCCGAGAGCGACAGCAGAAAACTTTGCCTGAAGTTGGGAGTTGCAGCCGCCGGCCGCCGGGCGTGGGCGCTGCGCGGTCCTTCCCACGGCGAGCGGCGGCCGGGCCGGGTCGCAGTGCCCGCTGCGCCCGCGCGATCGCCCGACCAGCCAGCGGCACGGGCGGCGGCGGCGATCGTCGGTTCTCCTCCCGCCGCCCGGCTCGCGGCGGCCTTGACCCCGGCTCGTCCCGGCGGCTGCGCTGCTGCCCGGGAGAGCCGAGGCGGCGTCCTCGTCGGTCCCGGCGGGTGGACCGGCGGCCCGGAGGGAGTGGCCGGCCCGCAGGCCCTGGGCCGCCGTGGCTGTGCCCCGCTGGGCTCCCCCTCCGAACCCTCGGCCCCGCGGAACGCCCGACCGGGGCAGCGGTCAGCCCACCTCTCGGCCCGCGGTGCCGCGTGGGGAGGAAAGGGAGTGGCGGGGAGGTGCCTGCTGCGCGCTGGCGGTCCGAGCTCGGAGAGCTCCTTGCCGGAGGACGCGTGGCCGGGAGTCGGGGGTCTGGAGGGGCGCCAACCCCGCATGGTGTTAACCTGGAACACACGTGGGTGGACAGCCGGCGCTTGCACACCCGCACACTAGCACACTTTCTCGTGTGTGTCAGTTTCATTAAGGTCCACGTAGAATGGTGGCACTGGGCTTGTTTTTCTTTTAATAAAAAGCCTGCTATTTGGCCTTGAACTTAGGTTGCAAAATAGGTTTCTATGTTTATTCGGGAGGAATGAGTAAGTTGAACTTTTTGTTTGTTTGTTTTTTAAATTTCATGAAGGACACTTTCACTGACGGTAAAGCGCATATTTTAAAACGTTTCAAACGTTTGCCTCTGACCGTCAGATCTGTGGAAACCTACATCTTTACTTTCCCGGAGCCCAAGGGACACGCAGGCGCACAGGCCGTGCCCCGGTCGTCCCTGAGCCCAAGGACCCTTGACCACAGTAGGCCGCCGCCAGGAAGCCGAGCGTGGAGTTGGCTGCTCGCTCTGTGCTGTCAACTTCAGTAGAGAAATACCCTTTTCCCAAGTTTAATATGTCATTAACTGTCTGGTAATTGCACGTGCGCCGGAGGATTTAACAAATTGATCCACTGCTGTCTGCTATGAACTTGATGCAGATATTGGCCTGCGTTCTTTCTTATTAGTGAATTATGGAGTAGACTCGCCAGTTGTAGAGCCTTGTAACTCATTAGTGTTAGAAGCCAAGGATGAGGGCCTTAGTTGATGGTTTTCTCTTTATTAAGAATCCATAGCTCCCTGCCTGGGATTTGTTTCAAGTTAAGCTGTGTCAGAAAGCATTTGGATGGATTTTCAAGTTGTGGTCGAGGGGGTGGAAAGAAATATTTATGTAGCTTATTTAAATGATCGTTTTCTCATCATTAAAAGGGACTTCAGCCTATGTAGTACTGGCCTGTGTCCTTGTTAATGCTTATGTAAATTAATAGTCAAACCGAAAGAGACTTTTTTTTAAACTCAATTTTAGCCAGATTTTTCTTTCAGAGGAAATATGTCATTCTGTTTGTTTGTTATCATGCCATTGATTGAACTGTGCCTCCTTTTCATTTGGAAGCCAGAGTTATCCTAGTATGTTAGAGGGTTAAGAGGAAATGAAGGGCAGTATCCCAGAGAGAATGCTTAGCAACAATGAAATTTAAAAAATTGAAGTTGGCAAAATTTGTGTGTGCAAGGATCAGATAAACTGCAGTGCATTATGCTTTTTCGCTTCACTTTGGGTTTTAGGTAGAACATGTGGGAAGCACTTAATGCTTTGGAAAAGTCTTTTTTTTTTTTCTTTGTATGTTGGGAAAGTTAATTCTGATGTTATGAGTGACACTGACACTTGTTTCGCTTTACGAGTCTTCTGGACACTGAAATACTTGGCTGCTGTCCCCTGACATGGGGATCCTTTTAGAGACAGAGGAGCTCGATGGTAAGTGGCTTGAGGGCAAAGGCAGTTATTTTTCCTTCTTGGTTCTGATAAAGCACTTACATTCACTGTTTGTTGAATAAATTAGTGATGTGACTTCTGATTATTTGCAAACATTCAAATTGTATGTGAACTGACTGACCCAGAAGGGAGGGAGAGGAGAGATTGTGAGATTGGCTTGCATCGTCCCTTCTTTTGAAATTAACATTTTCATCGCTGATTCTTCTTAGGGCACCCAATGGACTGAATCCCGAGGTTTTATGTAATCAGTGGAGGTTTTGTTTTTTTTTGTGTGTGTGTGTGTGTGTGTGTGTGTGTAACTAAGATTTATACACAAGATACTTTGCTTTTCCCCTCTGCATCCTCATATCCTCTTTTGTAATGCATTCAGAATTGATATGATTGTTGATTAATCATTTCTGGAAGGTACTACACATAATTTGAATGCCAGATATCAGAAATAGAGTGCTAAACATATTGGAAGAAAAAAGAAAAGAATTAGGTTTTTTGTCCAGGAGGACTTTTATTTAGTATATATAAACATTCCATTTTAAACATCACTTTCCATGTTTACAATTTCTAACTTGTTAGGCAAAGTATTGGAGGCTCACTTTCTGCCTTCTATCTAGGCTTTGAATGGTCATTCAAAATAACTCCTGTAAAACGATATACAAGTAAGAAGCAAGGAAGAAAGTGGAATCATTCTTGCTTCTGCTTGAAATTCTCTTTTCCAGATTGAGAAGCCACATAGCTGGGAAGTCATTCCTCTTTGACCCATTTTCTCAAAAGCCAAGTTGTAATATATCCTATGCAAGGAAGTGTTTGGTTTTATATAATAATGAGACTGATATGGTAAGGTCTGGTAAGCAAGGCTTGGTTTGCAGAAGTAGAAATGCAAACAGATTGGTCCTTTGCTTCCACCTCAGTATTTGGAATAGATTAAACCTTAATATAATCTTGTGAATTTGAAACTCTTCTTGAGAAATTTCTTTTTTAAAGTACTCTTTTAAGGACATTTGTGGGAAAACATAATCTGAATGGAGTCTGTAGTTGAGTTAGTAGACCTGTACCAATATTTAGTTTCTTAATTTTGGATAATTCGACTCTGATTAAGTCAGATGTCAACACTGGGCGAAGGCGGGCGAAACATGTACTGAAATCTTTGTAGTGTTTTTACAATAAGTTGAAAATTATTTCAGAATACAAGATTGTACAGTACCCTTTACAAAGAGTGTGAATAGATTTGTTTAGCAGTTTGATTAATTTTTTTCTTTTTCAGATAACTAGAGTCATGACATTTTATATTTTTATGGTGCTTTAGTGAGATTGTTCATGGACGTGATGAAAAGATTTCAAGTTTAAATCGGGGTGCAGGATAGCAATATGCCGAGAAATCACTTTGACATTTTTAGTGTTATGTGGATGTAAAGAAGTATTGCTTGAGCTTAATCAATTGTTCCGATCTGGAAAAATCACAGGTTTTAGTCTCTGATGTTTTCAAAGGGTTATTTTACAGATTTTCAGTAGAGAAGTTACTTACATATACTGATATGTAGATACGTGTGTATGCAATTTGAGTAATTCTAAACAAACACATAATGAACAAGTAATCTGAATTATGTCTTCACATGATATGAACCCCACCTGAGTCTCAAGCATAGCCTTTAGTTTTGGGAAAAGTTGGTTTTAGAATTTAGGTACTTCTGTGACAATTCGATAAAAGTTGATGGCTTTATTGGAAATTGTCGTAGTTTTATAACAATTGTAATTCATTCCAGGAATTGATGGGCTGTACGTATCTGTTTCAGTAGAGGCACTGTTTTGGATTAAGCGTTGTTTTCTCTCGGTTTTTGTTTTAGGCTTAGTTTTCTCGAATAAGCGTGTATTATCTAAATATCCTAAGACAGTTTTTAGTTAGGGGTCAGGCATTTTAATAAGTAGTTACATACTTTTTCAACAGTATAACTTTTTTTTTTTAAGGTGGTGTCTATCATGCTTTGTAATTCTAGGATTCTTCTCTTTGAAAACCAACCTTCCCACAAACTTTTCTCCAGGGGCTTCTTATCTTTATGACCACAACCTATTAATAAGCTTATTTTGTAAGTGAGAGAAGGTTTCATTACTAATGTTTTTCAAACTCACTAATGAAAAGTTTAAAGAAGATGCAAAAGCACATAAACCTCCCATCAGAAGAGGATGCTGCTTCTCCAGTTCCTAGGATACTGCCGTGGTTTAGCATTTAGTCATCAGAAAGCCTGCATTTATACTGTTGGTAGTAGGTAGGGCTGGTGTTAGGTGGGGAGCAGGAAAGCTTTAGTCATTACCCTTGGTAGCCTGTGGTCCCCCCGCCATCCAGGGCGGGCGGCTGGCAAGGCCAGAGCCTGATAAAGGGGTGGGAACGTGAGAGAGGAGAACGAAAGAAGAACACAGGCCTGAGAAGGGAAGGGTTGTGTGTGCTCACCTGTAAGAACACAGCTCTGCAGATCCCGGCAGGCAGAGTCGCTGCTCTTCCCCTCTCTTTGCTGTTAAGGGTGAAACGTATGGAGAGTTTAGGGAGGAGGATCAAAAGAGTGACAAACGGGCAGGGAGAGCAGGTGACAATCCTACACGTTGGTGGCTTTAGGTGGCCTGGGGGAGGGCGTGGGGTGTTCAGCCTGTGCTGCTGGTGAGCTATGTGTATACCTGTGATGCTCAAAAACCAGGCGTGCCCGAGGGTCACCGGGAGTGGTCCTTCTCGACGTGGTCTCTATGGCCGGCATGGTGACTCTGATGTCCAAGGCCCCTGGCGGGTCCCACAGCATCCCCAGGTGATCCTGGCCATCTTTCGAGAAACGTTGTTCCAAAAGAACAGTTCTTAAAGTGTTGTTCTTGGACTAGAAGCCTCAGCATCACTCAGGAACTTGTAGACAGGCAGACTCCTGCCCCCTCCCCCCCACCCCCAGGGGGACAGAATCAGAAAGTCCTGGGGGGAGCTGGGGGTGGGGGCAGCAGTAGGTGCTAGAACTAGCCCTCCAGGAGCTTGGGATGCCAGACATAGAGTGTGAGTTGTAAAAGGCCTGGCATCCTCATTCTGCATTTTCAGCCTCCCTTAACAAGAGCTGAAAGGACCTAGGGATGAAAATATAACTCACGTCCATGCACTTGTGAACACCCCTGCCCCCCATCAGCACGGCCCAGGTTATGAACAGGCCGATGGGATGGTGCTGTGACTCTCAGCCTGTTAGGGGAAACCACCAGCGTGATGTTTCAAATAATGGTCTTATCTGGGGAAGATATTGGATCCAGCCAGTTGTGAAACGAAAATGAAAAAAAGTCTCCTCTAATTTTACGTACCACAGTGTAAAGTTTTAATTAAATCTTGCAGTCACGATTAGCCACTGGAAATTTCTCTGGGTTGATACTGTGTTTCAAAGATATTTGTTGGCTTGTTGTAAGAAGGGCGTAGCCCAGTGCACTTATTAAAATGATGCTTTTAATTCAAGTGGATGTTTATTGAGCACTTACTGTTAGGAAGGCCCCTTTAGGGGGTCGGGGAGGCATTGGGGGTGGTAATGGGCAAAGAACGGAAAGATATAGTTAACCGTACTTCGGAAAGTTGTCCAATTATTAAAAGTTTCAAAATCTACTGAAATCGAAAGAAGCAAGGACTGTCTTAGGCGAGAATGAGAAGTTTGCATAAAATTTGGAATTTTAATATGGAAATGTGACACTTTGCCTTTGGAAATGAACTTCACTTCCAAACAGAAAAGGGAAGCTTTTCAATATATACCTCTTTAAAGTACTGATAATGTACTTTAATGTATCTCCTAAGATAGAGCCTCATTTCTCTGTTAGCCACAAAAGACAATCCCTGACTCTCTGTCATTTAATGCTCCAGGTAAACAAAATCTATTGTGATGTCATTTAACAGATATTTATCTTAAAAACACTGTCGCCAGACTTTCAGAGACTCAGTGGCAGGTGGAGTGCTTTCCACGTGGCAGGCGGGCCTCCCGCTCCCTGCCCCTCCGGCTGCCATCCCCAGCCCATCACTAGATGTAGCTGTATCCCTAAACCCACCTGCCTGCCTCACCCGCAAGGGTTCCCGGATGCATCTACTTACAGCTGAAGGAAGGCACGCTCTTGATGGGCCTTCACCTGCTTGTAACTCATTCACATCAAAACAAATTCTTTAGTGGAAGTTGCTGCATTAGTTGCACTTCTCAACACCGACCTCAAGACAGCTTTAGGCTCTGCCGTGATTTCTTCTTTTTCTGGCTGTGTCATAAATGGCTGCTATTCTGTGTATGGCAGTGGGACTTGGAGAAGTAGTATATCTGGCAACTACCTCAGAGTTCATGGTAACCACTGGTGCCTTCACCATCAGGCCTTTCGGTAACTGACCAGAAGAGTGGCCACGAGCAGGTGTGTGTGACGTGTTCACGAGGAATGGGGGTACCGCGCTTACATCTGCAGGAGACGCCTTCTCCAGCATCGCCGGTTCACGTATATAATTCAGGAAGTCATTGAAATTTGGACATCTGGATTCAGTCCATTTTTCTGCTTAAAACTGAGAAGACTCCTGAGTCGTTAAAAACTTTTTCTATGAAGCAGAAAGTTTGGGCCCCGAGTTGGAGGCAGGGGGAGGGTGGAGGATCTGATGCAAGGCTGTGTCACTTACCTTCGGGCTGGGGCTCCAGGGGAGGGAAACTGTGGTGGTCAATGATCCAGGACCTGCAGCCGAGAGCAGATGGGAGTAAAGTTGTCAGAGACTTGTCAAAATGGAGACGTTTTGAGACCTTCCCTTGGAGAAGGAGACTAGCGTTTAACAGAATGATTTGTTTAAAAATGCAACAGCCTAAGCAGAAGCAAAGCGTTTGCTTTGTATGGGCACCGAGCAGGAACACTTACAGAGCATCAGTTTTTCTTCAGATGGGTGAATGCTCACTTTCATCTCTTTCCTATTCAATATGCAGAAAGCAGATTTATTTCAGACAGTGAAAAGAAGATGTTTTCGTTTGGGTTACTGTGGATGTCAGAGGCCCGGTACCTCTCCCCGGTTCCAGTGGTGGAATCAGAACCGGGTCTCTGGTGGGCTTCTGACCATGGGTGAGGGGGCTGGAACACACCCCTGCAGTCCAGTCTTGATGGGTTCTGTTTGATTTCTCTTCTCAGCTGGTGTAGTTTGAGACGTTTTAAATCATGTCATAACCACGTGCTTGAAGTTGGCTTGTGATACTCTCTTTAGATACAAAACTGTAAAGTTGTCTAAAGCATTTCTTTTAAAATAAATACTCATAATATATAAAATCAAGTTACTGAACAGTGTTTAGCATGTAGTAATCACATAGTAAATTAATAAAGTTAATAAATATTTGTTGAAGGAATGAATAAATGATTGAATAAATTTCCCTTAGGGAAGAAAAAATATCAAATTACTTCTGCTTACTGCTTTTTTTTAATCTTTCTATCAAGTTTGATTTTTTTTTTTAAAGCATTTGTAATCATCTTAACAGTGGGCCCAGGTTGTGGGTTTGGTGCTTGATACCCTTAGCCATTTATAGGGGCATAGAGATTCAGTCGCTAAATTTAAAGGAAAACAGTCACCTTTTGTTAATTAAATGTGCAAAAGTGAGCCTATAATTTTATCGTGTATAATAAAAATTTATAAATCAGTTATGGCCATAAAGTAGAATTTTGGTATAATAGTGATCTCTAACAAAAAAAAGAAATTTACTATGAGGTAGATTGACCATGTTTCTACTCTAGGAGCATTCGATTTTAGTTACTGGAGTGTTAAAAGAACCATGTATCACCAGTAAGACGTTTCCGTGACAGGCAATAGTATGTATCATCTCCTGTTTTTATTTCTGATATAGAATGAAATTAATTGCCCCTGCTCAGAGCTCAGCCTGCACCTTTCCATCAGCTCATGTTTGATTCGCAGGCAGGCTCTCATTCCTTCTTCATTCACTGTGGCATATTCTCAGGTGATGAAACTTCATAAAATGAGGCTGCTTTGAGAACAATCTTGCGATCTGTTCTCCACTTCCTAGACTTTGGACACCTAGGCCTAGGAACGTGGTGTGAAGTCTCCACGATTGACATCCGTTGGCATATGTCCTATGCGTATGTTATGGGGGCTCTTGCCCTATTTTCTCTGTCAGTTACCATTTCATCCTGTTCGTGTGGCTTTTTAGAGAGCCTCTCCCTTTGTTGCTAGCCCCTGTGGGGAGCTTGCTGAGAGGCCTGTGTTATCGACCTCGGAAGGTTTGCAGCGGGGGTCCGGCCATCACAGTGGAACTTGGATAACTGGAGGGTGTTGTGGCCTGATGTCAGCTCTGGGGCCCCTGGGGGAGGAAAGAAGGGCAGAGGTGCCCCGGCACATCAGGTGTTCCTGATTTCAAGTTCTGTTTCTGCCACTGAACAGCCGTGTGGTCTTGGACATGCTGTTGGATTTTTCTGAGGCTTAGTTTTCTTTTCTGGAAAAAATACCTTTTAGGAGTATCCTAAAGACTAAACAAGTGGACCAATGCCACGAGGTTAGGAGGCCTCATGAGGAAAAGAGGGGACCAGCCAGCTCTGCCATCGCCCCTTGTAGGTGTAACCACACGAACTCCCTGTTTTTCTGTCACAAAGGCTTAAATATTGGCAATGTCATATGGTTCAAACTCATAGATCCCCTTTCTGGGTCCAAGGCTTTGTTATTTGAGTTGCCCGGGGGCTCTATGGGTGGTGTGTATGTAGATGTGCTTATACACATATTTATGTTTTAAACATATGGCCAACATTATGTTTTAAAGAAAAAAAAAACCCTTGAAAGTTACAAAATGACCCCCTCAGAATTGGCACCGTGAAGAGCCAGCACTGCTTAGTGCTGGAAGGCAGTGTCGGACACCTGCATTGGAATCACCCGAAGCTCTTCTTGTAAATGCAAATATGGAGCCACAGAAACTGGTAAAGAAACACCTCTGATGATCTTTTTTAAAAAAAATTATTAATTAATTTTGTTCTGGCTGAGTTGGGTCTTTGTTGCTGCGCACGGGCTTTTTCTAGTTGTGGTGAGCGGGGGGCTACTCCTTGTTGCTGTGCGCGGGCTTCTCATTGCGGTGGCCTCTCTTGTTGCGGAGCACGGGCTCTAGGCGTGTGGGCTACAGTAGTTGAGGCTCACGGGCTCTAGAGCACAGGCCCAGTAGTTGTGGCGCACGGGCTTAGTTGCTCCGTGGCATGTGGGAATCTTTGCGGACCAGGGCTCGAACCCGTGTCCCTTGCATTGGCAGGCGGATTCTTAACCACTGCGCCACCAGGGAAGCCCCCTCTGATGATCTTCATGCTTGTTAAAGTTGAAAGCGTACTGGCAGGATGTTAGCAATGACTCAGAGACCCTGCCCTTTGGAGAATTTATCACATCTTTTCTGACTAGTGTTAAGAAAGCATCTGAGGATGGTTACATGAAGTTTCACGTACCACACTGTAATTGACTGGAGACTATTTCTCTTAAGAAGCAGAGGCTTTCTGGTGTCAGAAGAGAAAATGAATTACAAAACACGGTATTTTATAGAAACTAAGCCACTTTGTACCCGTCTTTCAACTTGGTGACCTCCAGTAAATGTGACATCCATCTGGAATTTTTAGGGTATAATAAAAGAATAAAGATATTTCAGAGAATCAGAACACAGATCATTTTAGATCTTTAGATTTGCAGCTGTGAGCCGAATTTTGAGATGACTCATTCAGAGAAGATAACAAGACATGATGACATTGGGGAGGTAATTTTCCAGCACTTATTTCTATCTGACATTCATTGACACATGGACACTGTAGAAGAATCGGTCTTAGGGGCCCCATAAGCAGGGGCCAAAAGCGTGGCATTTTTATTGTAGTCGTTCCGAAAAGACTTGCTAACCTCAAAATGGGCATCCCCGTCTGTTACAGCACTTGAAGTTTCCACCAGCTCATCATTTTGACCAAGGAAGAAAGGTGCTTGTTGAAATGACATCTCTGGGAGTGGTGGCTCATTAAGTCATCTTAAATATGACATCCCCAACTCGCTATCACCTCAATAAGTTAATATCCTTAGATGTCAGATTTCTCCCTCGTGAAATGAAGACATTTGATTCAAGGATCGGTAGGGTCTCTCCAAATACTTAGAGAGTCTGAGGATTGTCACCTGAGTTCACGTTAGTTTGTCAGGTAGCACGGTGTAAGGGAATGAGACCTGGATCCCTGGGTCATTTTTGATAGATGAGGATGAGAGGGTCCAATCTGAGACGGCACCTGATGCAGCAGGAAGGTGCTTGTTAACAGGAAGTGGGTGTAGCAGGGATGTTGGAAGGATTTTAGGCGCTTCCCACGTTTGCCATCGGCTGCCTCTGCTCAGATGTGCACAGATGAAGCCTACTCTTTTCCTCCATACTTGGGGATGTAGCTGCCATCCACAGCTGCCACCAAAGGCTCTGCAGCAACAAGGATGTTTAGGCCGGGCTTTTCTGCTTCAATCTTGGCAACATAGATAAGCCTTATTTCAGGGGCTTAGAATTGATAGTAATAAGTGATACCTATATATTGGGCATTCATTGTGTGCTGGGTACCATGCTGAGAGGCTATGATATTCTCAAACCTACCGCTGCCCACCAGCTAGTCAAAGCTTGGCTGAGGTCTTTGGTGGGAGCTTTGGGAGGTAAGGTGGTCTCCATTCCCAACAAGCCAGGTTCCCTGAGCACGGGGTGCGTGCACTGTATTGCCTCTCTCTTCCCCTCCCGGTGCGCACAGATGCAGGTTGCCTTTTCCTGATTTATGCCTTGATTTGATGCCATCCACCTGTACTGAGGTGTGCTCTGTGCAGAAGCATTTCAAATGGAGTGTCGGGTCTGTTAGAAAGATGCTGGTGATGTTTTATTATGTGATGTAGAATCTTTATAATGACCTTCTGGGGAGCTTCCTTCGGGGTCACAGTTCCAGGAAAAAGTTTGAGTTTCCTTGTGATCTTCCTTCTTGTGGACACAGCGAATTGTATAACTCATCACGTTTTCCTCTTTACGTGGGCTGTTAGGATGCCAGATTCGCATATGTGTGCTGTAGTCGTTAGAACTTTTTTGAACAGAAACCTCAGTCAAACTGGACTTCATCAAACAGGGGATTTGTGGGCTCTTGCAACAGAGAAGGCTCTGGGTAGCCCAGCTGGTCCTACTGGCTCAAGGCAGTCAGGAGAGTTCTGCGTCTCCCGGGCTGAGTCCTCCAGCTCCAAACCCAGTGGAAAGAGAAATTCCCTCCCCGCCAGCCGTACAGACCACTCCTGCCGCGGGGCTTGTGGAGTCAGCTCACATCACCTGTCCCCACTTTAACCTTGTGCCCTGCTTGGCCCGCCCACTGGGCCAGGCGTGGGGTCCGCCCGCAGTAGCCACAGGGAACGAGAGTGCGGAAATTGAGGCTTCTCCACGGAAACTCAGGCTCTGTTACCCGCTGGATAGAGTGGCTGCTGCCTGGCCCTAAAGCCGCAAAACACCGAGAGCCACGATCTCTGCAATAGAACCTTAATTCTGGCTCCTTTCCTGGGCCTGAGTCTTCGTACCCCTCCTCACTTGTCTCACCTCATGCCCCTTTATCATGCTGTGTTTTATATATCATGATAAGTGCATTGAGACTTTTGGAACTGGGTGGTGGGGATGGCAGAAAATAACTGAGTTCCAAGTCTTAGCATCTGAGCATTCAGAACGCAACTTTTGTGTATGTGCTCTTCTTTTACGTCCTAGTGACACCAGGAACATGGTCTCAGCTCATTAACAATGAAGAACACGGGTGTGGGAAGACGTCAGGGGGGGTATGATAGCCGAGTTCAGTAGTTCCCCAACTTACTGTTTAAAGCATCAAAACCTTTTGGTTAAGCAAAATCTTACATAGGTAGAAAAGCATAAAAATCTTTTGGTTAAACAGAATTTGATGTGGGCAGGTTTAAAAAATGACTCTCCAAATTGGAAAAGCGGGTATCTGACGAGCTACTGCCCAGCAACAGATGCCCCCAGGCTTGGTGGCTTGAACGACAGCCATCTACTGTTTTTCCTGCTCTGTGGAGGGGACGCGTGTCTGCTGGTTGGCCGGCTTCAGGCTGGTCTAGGATTGGTCTCGGCTGGGCTGCCCTTCACGTGGTCCTCCACCCTCCAGCAGGGAGAGTTTCCAAAGACAGAGCAGAGGGTTGCCAAGGCCTCTTGGCTTATGCTTGGGGAGGGCACGTTGTCACCTCTACCTCACATCCTTCTGGTCACAGCCAGTCACATGGCCAGTCTGGAATCTAGGGTGGGGAAATAGACCTCGCCCTTGGTGTGCGGGGTGGCAGGGCCACGTTGTGAAGGGTGGACACAAGGACAAGGGGAGAATGGGGCCCTACACAGGGCTCTGCCAGGCCCCAGGGCCTGCGTCCCGAGTTGCCTCTGCTTTGCAGAACACAGTTGGGAAATCATTGGCACATGAAAAAAGGGAATAGGGAATATAGAATTGCAAGACCTGCATTCGAGGGCCCACCGGCCACTTGCTGTCCTCCAAGGGGAAGCTGTTGAGCTCGGTGGACCCAGTTCCTTATTTGTGAAGAGGGTCATTCTGGGATGTTCTGATTCAGAGGTTGGCTTCAGAGATCGCATATGTTAATAGATGGTATACAAAGGAACTTTTACAAAGTGCTGTGTCTCTGGGTGTATTCTGGAGGTGATTAGAGTTTGCTTAAACCTGAGTTCTCATCCTGGCTGTGTCATTCATCAGCGGGACAGTCACTTGGCTTCTCTGAGGCTGTTTCTTCATCTGTGGAGAGCGATGCTGTCTTCCCCCTTGGTCACCCTGGGGAGAACACAGCGCCCCATCTGTAAGAGCCACAGCCCCTGTTCCTCTTAGAGGCCCGTGACCACAGGATAACCTTGAGCCGTTGTCTGGTGTGTTTCCTTTATGTCTGCAAGCCCCAAAGGGTGTGGGTCCCCAAGCCCCAGGTTTTCTTCGATTTGTAATTCGATATATCAGCTTATTGCTACATCCTCTGGCTTCTCAGGAGCAAGGGAAGAGGAAATAGGAATATAGGTGTCGGTCCTTCACGTGTTCGTTACCTCCCAAAACAGTCCTGTCAGGTGAAATGGTGTCTCTGTCATTTGATGGTTTTTTGGAACTGAGGCCCCAACATTTCAGGATGTGGCACAGACAGTGGGTACAGCTCTTTGTGGATCCCAGGGGACTCCATCCCTCCAGAGCCTCTGGGGTCCAAAGCACAAGGCGTAATTTTTAAGTGTGCTTAAGTATTTCATACAGTTTCTCATTTTGGTGTTAAGGACGATTGTAAAGTTGGTGTAACCCAGCAGTGCACTGTAGCCACTGCTATTTCATAGCCTCTGAAATACAAATTAGAAGGAAACGTACTCAGCTTCTAAGTAACTTGCACGAAATGAATGGATGAGAGCCGTTATCCATATTTTTCACAAGCAGAGGAGGGGTGAATGCTGTTCTCTCCATGGTTTGAAATCCTCTAGATAGAATCGTATTTTTGTAATTTCTTGTGTTTAGCATTTGGAGATCGGATTGAGGTGAAAAGTATAAAAACCTTCGCAAAGCTCTTGTCCGTGTGTGTTCGTGGTCTCAGGGGCAAAATGCCACTAAGGTCAGTGAGATTTTATTTAAGACTTTTCACTTCAGGTGGAGGTGAACAGGCCTTTGGAGATGGTTGTTAATCACCTTCTTTAGAACAAATTGCATTTGCTTTTGAGGTTGGACAAAGGCAAAGATAGCACGTAGATCCCTACTGGAAGATTGAAAACACTTCAATGAGTCAGGTCTGATTGCAGTCATCACGGGAAAGAACTATTTGGTATATAATAGTTTACAAGGGTTAGGTACTTTGCTTATTTAAATCACTTTTTTTGTTGCAACATCATTGGGGAGATCTATGCCAAAATAAACCGTGCATTAATAAAAGTAGAATAAGTGAATATTAAGAGGTTACTAGCATCTTACAGAGTGACTTTTTTTTTTTTTTTTTTTTTTGCGGTACGTGGGTCTCTCACTGTTGTGGCCTCTCCCATTGCGGAGCACAGGCTCCGGACGCGCAGGCTCAGCGGCCATGGCTCACGGGCCCAGCCGCTCCACGGCATGTGGGATCTTCCCGCACCGGGGCACGAACCCGCTTCCCCTGCATCAGCAGGCGGACTCCCAAACACTGCGCCACCAGGGAAGCCCTTACAGAGTGTTTTTTAAGAAATTAAGGATTTAGGTTTTTTTAACAGAAGTATTTGTGAAATGATTGTCATTGTTAACAGATGCAAATTTACATGTAAGTACCTATTTTGGAAAGATTCCTGAGCAGCTGGAGGTAAAATGAGGGGGTCTATCCATTGCTAGGGATGAGGGAGAAGCCAGGACTGGACCTTGGGATTCTGATGTTTGGTTCTACCCCCAGGTGGCACGTGATTTGGGTCAGGTCTCCTAATTGTGACTCAGGTCCCAGAAGAATAAAATGGATATTATAATAACTCCTTCGAGTGCCTAAATGATGAGGATCAGATTAAATAATTTAAACATTTGCTTTCTCAGCTGCAAAGTCTTGGCCACTTGTGGTCATCACACACCTGGGTTGGTTGTCGGGGTTGCAGCCTGAGTCAGGACCTTCTGGGGGGCTAATCTGTGTGCCTGCAACCCCCCTCCCAGGCTGGTGTTTAGTGAAAATCAAAAAGCTGCCAGCCCCGCGTGGTTCTCCTTTTGCTCTTTATAGATGGGAAACTGCGGTTAAGTTGGCATCTTTTCTCCTTGGGATGCTTTCTGAGCGCATCCCGTTTGTTCTCTTCTGGACCAGCCCTCATGTGCCAGGATTATCATTGATGCCTCAGTTCTATGGACCGAACCCGAGCACGGGGTGAGGCATCTTCCATGGTGGGGAGGATAGTTCAAGAGTTGTTTGTAGGGCATCCTTTTCCAGAAACGAATAATTATCGAGGACTAAGCCTGGACTGAGGCAGGATGAGATCCTCCGCCAGAGGAAGTGGCTGTGGCCTCGAGGTTGAGGACTCGTGGGCTGCTTTGCGCTCAGCCCTTGGGGTCCAGGGGTGTCCAAGATGAGGGCTGGCTCACAGGCACCCACAGAAAAACTCGATGGACACAGGCAGGTGGAGGGCTGGCCTGCAGGGAGCTTGAAGCTGACTCTGCAGGAAGGGAGACCCTTGAGGGCAGCTCCCAAGCCCACAGGGGTGGGTGTTGGTGGAGATAGGACCCCCCAGGGGGCCTGTGGGCACTCCTAGGTGTTATTCAGAGGGAAGGGAGAGAAGTGACTTCCAAATATCATCTTTAAATGTTTGGGTTTTTTTTTTTTTTTTTCTCTTTAAATGGCATGTCTCCTAAGCAATTAAGTTTTTGAGGTGGTGGTTGTCTACCTAGAGTAGATGCAGAAGGGAAAAGGCCTGGGGAGTTGGGGAGAGGAACCCACTTTTCATAAGTTTTTAAATTGGAAGATCATTTTGTGGCTGATGTGGTGTCTCTCCCTCTGTCCCCAGGCTGTGGGGCCTGTTTGCTGCTGTGTTTAAGGGTCTCTGTGCGGGGTGGGAGTTTGGCCACAAGTAAGAAAATGTGGGGTGTTAGGGAACATTCAGGAACCAATAATTTCTTCTTTATTACCACACTTGGTACCACTGTCCCAGGCTTTCTCTTTTTCCTTTTCGTCTTTCCTCCTCCATCTACATCTCCTGTAATAGGTGGGTTTTAAATGAAAGTGGAGAACAGTTATCTGTACCCCGCTGGACCATCATCCCTCTTACTGTTGAGAAATTATCAGTGACAGGCTACTTGGTGTCCTGTTACTCCTCTGAAGGGTGAGGACAGGACAGAGGGTGTTGGTCCCAACAGAGGGAAGTGGTGAGTGAAAGCATGACCATGGCCATGCCTGTCAGGCAGTGGTGGGTGCTTTCTCTGTTTTATTTCTAATCAGCACAGCAGTTCTTAAGGGTTAAAAGATTATAATACAACGAAGGGACAGCCAATGGTTATTGAATACTTAAAATGTCTAGGCATTATTCTAAGTGCTTTTTATATGTATTAGCTGGTTTAATACTGATAAGCACCTAAATGACCCCCATTTCACAGGCCAAGGAATAAGCTCAGAGGCTAAGCAAAGGGGCACCTAGCTCAGGCAGGTTGCACGGGCAAAGCCTGAGTCTGAAGCCGCCGAGCCACAGAACCTGCCAGTTCTTTGTATCCGACACAGTCAGAATCCCCCTGCACACACCATGGAAGTAACCTGCTTCTATTTCAAGACTCTGCATCTCTTTGTATGTATCCCTTTGACTGATTCGCTGGGAGTCCAGGAGGGTGGACAGATGCTTCAGGCAGACAGGGCAGTGGTCCCTGAATGACAGGCTGAAGGGACGGAGGAGAATCCCAGCTCTCGGGATGACTTTCCCAACAGAGTCAACGGGTGGATTTACTCATTCTGGAGACAGTGTTGTAACATAACCAGCAAAACTGGTAAGAGTCAGGAACAAGGTTTGCAAAACTGGTAAGAGTCAGGAACAAGGTTTGCAAAACTGGTAAGAGTCAGGAACAAGGTTTAGATCCTGCTTTATGAGCTCTTGCTCTAGTTAAATGTTTTTGCTGAACCAGGAGCCAATGCCGGTAAGTTCCAGGATTTGTGGAACTTGTGTGTCCAGAGGTAAAAATGATCAGACACTTCCTTGCACGTTGATAAACTCACATCTGAAATTTTGCATCATATGTTTATACAGTTGAGGAGGAAATTTATGCCCTATGGTAAATACTGACATTTTAAGGTAAGACTTTTACAAAAATCTTATAAAGGCATCCATCAGAGAGAGAATCCAAATACCAAAGGCATTTGATACGTCCATTGGCCATTTAAAAATACATGAACGAGGTTTTCTTTAATTGAGAGAAATTTTACCTAATTTTTCTTCCTGAGCTGTTATTTACATTTTATTTCTCCATAGAATCTTATCCTGTTATAACATGTTTAAACTTGAGAGTCTTTTAGTGATGACTTATCAAACTTCTCTGCAATAAAAAACACGTATAAGAATGAAATTTTAATTCTATTTAATTTCATTTTATCTATTTTAATTTCTAGCAACAGAAATTATTCTTAATGACTTATACGTTGACAGCTTGATTAGTTTCATTCCCCAAATTGTTCAAAGCAAAAAATTGGAAACGAACTAGTCTCTAAAGGATTTGTTGTCCAGTCCTGCACCTTCTCATTTGCTGGCAGGTAAACCGAGTAGATCACGTCTGTGGGTTTTTAACTTAAAGGCAGCTTATTTAACCAGAATTATAGAAATATTCAGAAGTGGTTCTGAAAACAAAAATAATTTTAATATACTTTATAGTCAATGCATGCTTTAAATATACATGTATATTATGTAAATATATATATACATATATATATTGGGTTGGCCAAAAAAGTTCGTTCGGGTTTTTCCATACATCTTATGGAAAAACCCGAATGAACTTTTTGGCCAACCCAATATTATGTTAAAGAAATATATATGTATATACACATATACACGATTTTTGGTGAAACCTTAGAAATGAAGATTTAGGCTAATCGGTGAATGAAAAAATCTATGATACCATTCCATTTATCATAGCAGTCCTCATCAAAGCTGTCATTCAAATCAACCTTACTTTCTATCAGAGAAAGTCTAACAGTTTTTAATTTTAAATAAGTGTTAATTTGCATTTTGAGGAAAAGATTTAAAAACAGCAAAAAGAAATATGACAGATTATTAAAAGCAGTTTAGTCAAGTTTAAAATGATGTAGATTTAATAGAATTAATTATATTCTGTAATAGGTTATAAAACCATGGCAAATCTATACTGTTTCTCATTAATTTATGGGAATGTAATATAATGGTCAACTAAAATTATGAGGTATTATAAAGTGACGATTAGGGTTAAAAAAGGATGTGCTGTTTTTCTGTTAAATGCATGTGGATGTGTGTATTGAACTCTGGTGTTTTACCTCTGGGAATAAAGAATTATGGACATACTTTGAAAAATAACTACATCAATTTCTGAAGATATAGGGATCCAGTTTTTCCTATGGATGTAAAAGAGAGAAGTACGTGCTACCCAAAATAAATTGACATGGCAGCAAACTAAAACATAGCATGTTTTTGTTAAGAGAAAATACTAAATATTTGCGGGGGTTGACTTTCATTGAAAAACTTGCTTTATAAATAAATGTTTGATAAAGTAGATATTAACTGTTTTACTGTATAATGCAAACAGACCCTAAACTAAATCTCAAGGATTTTTATTTGTGAATTTTTCCTGTGTAATTTGAAAAATGTGGAAAGTGTTGCAATTATATTGAAAAGAATCAGCGTCAGGAACGTCCACATTTTTACTTGTTTGACAGTTGTTTTATTTCCAGCTAATATCATGCTTGAGTGTGAGTATATTTGCTAAAAAAGAATCATTATATTTAAAACTAATTTTTTTGCATTATTATTTACTGGTATCATTTTTAAAAAAATTTTCACCAGTTCTTTGGCTGTGAAGTGACTTCTTTATGGTCAAGGGAAGGAAGATGTGTGGTCGTTAAATTTATAATATATCTGATTTTATAACGTTCCACAAGGGCTAAAATATTCTATCTCTAGTACGGTACATTTTCTTACCTTTAAATGAAATATGGATACAACAGGGAAGGTCATGGAGCCCTACAGTGAGTGGCTGGTGTTTGAGTCATCATTAAAGAAGGCTTCCTTGACAGTTACAGCTCACATTGTTTCTTTGAAGCTCTGGACGTTTTTATACTGGGAAAGTGTGCCTTCCTTTTGTATGGTGTGACATCTGTTGAGAAAAGGCGGGCAGGAAAGGAGGACCTACCTGATGCTAGGACGGGAGTTGGTGCCCTTTCCGCCGTCAGCGCTGTGTACGCCTTAATTTTCCCATAGCCTTAGCTGGGAGGTCCCCTGCTCCGTGGCTCTGTTGGAACTTTCACACTGACACTGGAAATGATGGGGCCGGGCCCTATGACTGGGGGTCCGTAGCCTTTATCTTTCTAGCTAGAGATCTTAATTTTAAAAAAAAGACAATTTTTTAGAGCAGTTTTGAGT